>NW_026137833.1:341866-971789 GCF_019393585.1 Leptopilina boulardi | reverse complement strand
TATTTTATAAATTTTAGGTTTTGCTATATACAAATTCTAAATAAACCGTGTAAACCAAGTGAAGTTTGCTATCAATTAAATTTAATTACAAATAATAAACTCACAATGAAAGACAATAATGAATTCAGTTTTTTTTTGTGATATAAATAAAAACTTACCGGATTCAGAAGTCCATAAATTGGTAAAGATATGGAATTCTCTATCAAAAATGAAACAAAAACAGCTGGGAGAATTATAGCTAGACACCGACCCATTTTGTCTAAGATATAAATGACAAATTTTTGTACGGTTCTTTTTGGATTATTTTATTCAATTAATTCTTATAAAAAATTGTAAATTTATATTCTATTGTAAATGCAATAATAATTTATTTTTAAAAAAAAATTTTAATTTAATGATGATAAATTATTAATTCATAACATTAACCTGTGTAAAAACTTGCAATGCTTCGTTGTTGAGTGTTAAAATAAGTTTACTATTTTCGTCAAGAATAATACTGTTCTTTTTTAATAACTGATAATTATTTTGAAATGTAGAGTTAATCACTCCTTTTTATGTGAAATTTTCTTTTTTTGTTATTTTAAATTTGTTTTCTTTGATAAAGAACGTATTTTTCAGTACTAAAAAATTTAATATCTTTCGTTTATTTTATCAAAAGTTGGAATGAGCACGTTTTTACATTGAGTTCTTACAATTATTATAGTTACATGGCAAACATTTTTTTAAAAAACTTTGTTTTTAACTAAATATTGAAATTGTTTGCAATATTTTATATTTAAAAGCATTTGGTCTTGATTTTTCATTTTTGTATTCCATTACTTTTTAAAATATTTGTATAATGAATTTCAATTCATGAAGTACATTTCAAAATTTTAAATTAGACCCACTTATGAAAGATACAATATTGTTAGATTGCAACACGTTTTTCTTTGGAACTTCTCGACTTTGAAGATGGGTGATTTAACGACTCGCATGATTAAACCCCAATAAATTTCGTTTGACATAAATCTCACTTGATATCAAATCATTTGACGAAAAATTAATTTGACATAAATTTCATATGACATAAATTTCATTTGACATAATTCACATTTGACATGAAATTCATATGGCATAATTGTATTTATAAAATATAATAAACATAATTAAATTTTTAAATTTATTTAATATTATCATGTTAAATTACAAAATTTTAGTAATAAAAATATTAAAAAGGATTGTATTAGACGTTAATAATAATATGTGATTCAAATTGTAGAATATAATACATAAAATATCTATAATTAATAAAACCGTACAGTAGTTATAACTTTTTTTGTGTATGTAAATTATGTTAATTTTTTATTAATTAAAATCCTTTAGTACTTAATGGAAATTTATTGTATACACTGTTAAAAATGTTTGTAGTTTTAATATACATAAAGTACTTAAATTTAAGAAACTGGTATATTAGAGTGTAATTCATATACAAAGTATATTAAATTTTGTCACTGAAAAAAATTCAAATAAAAAAATTGCATTTTACTCAATTTATACATGTTCTTGTGTACAAAATAAGGTTTTTATTAATAAAGCAAAGTAATTTCTTTCATGTAAATACAAGTTTAAATCAATTTACATTGTAAAAATGCATATAATTTGACATTTATAGTACTTAACCTAAATGTCACATATAAGTATTAAAATTCTTGTATTTAGAATGTTTTTTTTGAAAAATTTTCCCCTTATAAAACATTATTTGGACATAAACAACACAATAGTTAAAGAATTACGCACTGTTGTTTCAATTTCAAATAAATTTTCAATATCAAGGAAATAATGACCGTTTGGTGAAATAGGCATCTACAGCCGCCATGTTGTCACTTTAAATTTAATATACATGTATCTTAGATTTCAATACCTGTAGTGCATATTCGCTTCATACGCACACGGAAAAAAAGAAAAAGTAACTTTTACTACTTTAAAAGTAAAATTGGACCTGTCCGAAGTTTCTGCGCATCTCTGGCAACTTTTACTCCAAAAATAGTAAAATTTACTTCAGAAATAGTAAAAATTACTACGGAAACAGTAAAATTTACTACAGAAATAGTCAATTTTACTATTTTTCGAGTAAAAGTTGCCAGAGATGCGCAGAAACTTCGGACAGGTCCAATTTTACTTTTAAAGTAGTAAAAGTTACTTTATTCGTTTTTCCATTTTTCTCCGTGCATGTATATTAAATCTAATACAGATTTTTCTAACAGTCTATCACTTGAGACTACTAACTCAATAGGAGTTACAGGTGTTCCTTCCATTTCTCTATAACCATAATCTTCAAAATCATCTTTATCATCATCATCACCATTATTGTCTAATGCTTCTTTCTCTTCTTCAACATCTTTTTCTTCTTGCTGAAAATAAAAATTAAAGTTATGATTTGAATGGAGCTTTTTATGTTTCCTATTACTACGATCAACTTAACCTCGAATTTAACATAGTGTCGCAGTAATTAATACTAGTACCTACAATACAAGTTTTAAATAAGTTTTGCTTCTGCAGTTCAAGGTCTGATTTATTAATTTACTAGATAACATTTTTTCACTAATATATGTAACTATTTTTTAACTTCAAAATCCGTCTTTGGATTTCAATCTCCTGTATAATTACAACATTTCCCCTATAGTATATATAGTAAGAAGTTATTCTATTTTGTTTTACCTTGTTAGCTTTTGATACCGTACCGTTATAGGTGGTACGAGGGATGCATGAGTTAGCGGGACTAAACTTTTCATACAGAAAGTATAGGCCTGCTTACTACTCATACTTCCCTGTCTTTGGCAGAACCATTGGCCACGCACATATATTAATCGCCATTTTCTTTCCACGCGCCTCCTTTCACTTCCTTCCTTTCTCCAATCAATGCACAGCAAACGCTTTCTACTTCCTTCCGCTTTCTCTCATTCGTTTACTTACTCCCGCCGTGCGGCCCATTTCTTTTCCCCCACGCACGGTTACTCTCGGCGTCCCCACTACTAGCGTAGTGGGCCTCTCTTTCTCGCCGGTCACTTCTTCGTCTTTTAACTTCCCTCATACTTTTCCGCGTGGTTTTTTATATTATAAAAAGTAAATAAAATAAAATAATTTTTATATAATTTATATAAGAAAATTAAGATAGATATATATGTGTATATATATGGCATGTGTGAAAGAACGTACGTAGTGTGTTTTTTGGTATATATATATATATATATATAAAATTATATTTTGTTGTTTTATATATTATTATCTATATAAATATTTAATAATCTATATTAAAGTTATTAGGTTAAGACAAATTTACAGAGAAATAGCGCCGATTGTAACAAGTATCTCATCCTTCCTGCCATTTTTTACTTCCGACGAACTCCTACTTTATAGTCTAGGCGTTCTTCTCAGAGCGAATAGCCTATCCGAACATTTTCCCTTTCTCTCCGCTTTTCCGACCCCCAACAAAGATGCACGGACCCCAAGCGTCCTATTCTCCAAGACACTTCCTCACGCATCCTGTTTCCTGGATACTTGTCACCGCGTAATATTTGTTTAAAACGTCGATTTTGTTAATGTAAACTTATAATTTTTATCGTAAGTATTTTTATAAAAATTGTAACTCTTTTAGTTTTTAATTTTTACACTACGAGCGCTATCTTAAAAATATCTGTAGTATTAATTCTCCCGCAATCGAGATGCGCTCATGCGGAGATAAAAGCGTGGGTGCGAGACCACCCATCGTCAGTTGTAATACACTAGCACTCGTTGTATGACTTCTCGATCTTACTTTTCAAGTCCTTGCAAATAAAGAATTTTCTTTAAACGTCCAAGGCGAGTTACTTTTTGCTTACTCTCTGTCTCGCTACAGCGAGTAAGTTTTCTTTGTCACTAACTTTTTGCTTTCTTTCAGCCCGTCAACCTTTGCCGCGGTTCGCCCGTGTGAAAAGACGACGGCCATCTTGGAAAACGGTTTCCTTGGCAACGACACGCGAGTACACTGTGCCGCTGGGAACTTTTCTCGGGCCGGGAGTAAAATCCTGAAGCACCCCGGTGAATAATCCCCGTTGGAACAGAACGAGCGTCCTGTTAGTCAGGAAACTCCCTCTGCCCATCATTAATAATGTATATGTCCATAGATGAAACCAGCCACATTACCCCAGAAGAGTGAAAGGAAACGAGCACGGGATAAGGAACGCGCTCGTAAACGCAGGGAGGACGCACGGGCCATTGTGCGAGAATTTAGGCGCGAACACGCTTTCCCGCCATTGCCCCGAGTACCACGACCTTTGGCCTACTCTACACCAGCCAACTACGAACCTGCCAATTTAGCGCCGCCCCTCTTGCCACCGGCCTGCTACCAACCAACCCCTCGAGACAACCTCATCTTTCAGACCAAGGTGGACGAGAATAACAATAATCCTCCGAAGAAGACGTTGCCTGAGGATCAACTTTTCCCTGCTCAAAGAGATGCGTGCTTCCAAAACCTCGATGACACCGCCACCTTACTAGCAGCTTTTGACGCCATATACGAGGCACCTTTAATTGAAACTGAGACCTCTGTGGAGGATTTCTTGGAATTACATCCTAGTCCCATCCTGGTGGAAGAAATTGCCCAACATGCGCCATCTCCAATACACGCAACAACCCCCACCACCGTCTCATCTCTTGAATGGCGTCTAATACCCTTGTGGAAGGGTCCTGCTGCGAAACCACCGACACACAGCGCCGCTGGTTCTAAAGACCCTCGTCTGGGAAGAAACCGCCGGGAAAAGAGAAAGGCATTACACTCTTTGAATACACCGCCGCAAATTGCCCGGAAACTCCGAGCCTACACTGTGACAGACCCCATCTCCACCAACCATAAAGCATCAATTCCAGCGTTACTTAGTCTAAGAATTAATAAACCTTTGTAATTATAAATAAAAACTTATTTATTTACCAAAAAATAAAGTATCAAAACCAAAAAAAAACCTAAAAAAAAAAGAAATAAACAAAATCAAAACAATCCCACGGTTTGTTCATGCGAGGTGTGGCCGTCCGCTTACGGATTTTTCACCCAAGGTCCGTTCAAGACAGGTGTGGCCACCCCCGTTGACATACCGTCGCCATTTTGTTTCTAGCCTTGAGAATACCTTAAGGCGCAAGAAACCTTTACGCTACCCCCACCCCGCGTGGGAGTGAGAGAGACTCACCCCGACTACGCCGTCGCCATCTTGTTCCTAGCCTTTGCTCAAACCTTAAGGCCCAGGAAGCCCTGCGTTACTCTCACCGCCATTGGAGTGAGAGAGAGCTACGCTAGTGACGCGGTCGCCATCTTGTTCCTAGCCTTTACTCTCACCGCCATTGGAGTGAGAGAGAGCCACGCTAGTGACGCGGTCGCCATCTTGTTCCTAGCCTTTACTCTCACCGCCATTGGAGTGAGAGAGAGCCACGCTAGTGACACGGTCGCCATCTTGTTCCTAGCCTTTGCTCTCACCGCCATTGGAGTGAGAGAGAGCCACGCTAGTGACGCGGTCGCCATCTTGTTTCCCAGACCTTGCTCACACCTTAAGGTCTAGGAAGCCTTACGTTACTCTCACACTCACATTGGAGTAAGAGAGACCAACGCTCGTGATACAGTCGCCATCTTGGTTCTAGCCCTTGCTCGAACCATTAGGCCCAGGACGCCTACCTCCCCGAGGAAATAAAAGGGACCTAACACGGTGAAACAGTTCCTGATTTCACCGTAACGCTCAACAGCCCTTTCTTTCCGCAATCCGTGCACTTCACGGAATACTCAGTCAACCCTATTTTGTACCTCTCGACGTATGCAATCCCGTATCCCTTTTCCCCTACCTTTGACTTTTCACCTCTCCACACAGTGACTGGTATCACTTTTAAAGTATCGACTTTCCCACCATATCTGTATACTTCATGATACTAAAAATAAAATAATGAAATTATAATTTATTTTAAAAATTTAAAATCACAGAAAAAAAGGTGGGTAAAAAGTTGTAAAGATAGAGGATAAAAGTCATTAGGATACAGGGTAAAGGATAAATTTGTGATGGATAAAAATGTTACTAAAATATTACTAGAAAAATGGATGTCACATTTGAGTAAACTGTCTAATTTTAATAAAAATATTCTTATGGGGAAGAAAATTTGATTCCACTTTCATCAATTTTATTCATACTTTAAACACGGAAAACGCTTGTTGACATCTAATAAAATTAAAATGTGTGTTGATAATTAATTTTGTTATGTATTTGATTCAATTGCATTGATAGATTCTCTAAATTCGTGATAAAATATAAATTTTGAGGTTAGGGGTGTTTGTTTACTAATTTGAAATCTTTTACTGCTGCGGTAATTCCCACTTAAAATATATATTTTATATCTTTTTTAATAACATGCATACTGGATATTGTTTAATAATGTTAAAATGTAAAATGTGATTAGTAAACAAACTTTTCTAACCTCAAAATTTATATTTTATCACGAATTTAGAGAATCTATCAATGCAATTGAATCAAATACATAACAAAATTAATTATCAACACACATTTTAATTTTATTAGATGTCAACAAGCGTTTTCCGTGTTTAAAGTATGAATAAAATTGATGAAAGTGGAATCAAATTTTCTTCCCCATAAGAATAACATTGTGTCGTCTGTTTGTTGTCCCTCCAGATTTCTGACGTCACACCTAGAATCGACTCTGAAGTCACAAGTGACACAGCCTAATATGCACAAAAAATTCAGTTACTACCCAACTCTGCTTTCGTGCAACAATACAGACGTTGAGTTGTAATTTCCCAGTTCTGATTATTTACGTACTGTCGTCAGCTGTCAGTTGTATTAGTCAAAGATATTTTTATTAATAGACAATAATTATAGGAAAAATATTTCAACGTGCAATTACTTATTTATATAAAATTTTTGGATTTAATAAGTTAAGTGTAAAATTACTAATATTTTTATTAAAATTAGACAGTTTACTAAAATGTGACATCCATTTTTCTAGTAATATTTTAGTAACATTTTTATCCATCACAAATTTATCCTTTACCCTGTATCCTAACGTCTTTTAAGGAGGTTCTACAATAGATGCAAGACCAAGTCCAAGTACAAGTACAAGTGCAAATTTATTGTACTTGGATGCGCGCGCAACGTATTGCCAACTGTCGCTGAGGCGCAGTTGAAAATACTGGATTTAATTTTTAATTATAAATTTAATATAATTGCTGCCATTGCTGGTTGCATTTAATTAAGTGAGGTAAGTAATCTTAAAAAAATAAATAATATTATTTTTAAAATAAAAAAATTGTGGGTTATGTGTACATAACTTATATGCAGTTTTAAAATATTGAAAGTAATTTTACATTTTTTACAGCGTAATAAAATTGTAATTGTTTAATTAATTAATTAATTAAACAATTACAATTTTATTACGCTGTGAAAAATGTAAACCAATTAATTAATTTAATTAATTAATTAATTAATTAAACAATTACAATTTTATTACGCTGTGAAAAATGTAAAATTACTTTCAATGTTTTAAAACTGCATATAAGTTATGTACACATAACCCACAATTTTTTTATTTTCAAAATAATATTATTTATTTTTTTTAATATTACTTACCTCACTTAATTAAATGCAACCAGCAATGGCAGCAATTATATTTAATTTATTTAATTTATAATTAAAAATTGAATCCAGTATATTCAACTGCGCCTCAGCGACAGTTGGCAATACGTTGCGCGCGCATCCAAGTACAATAAATTTGCACTTGTACTTGTACTTGGTCTTGCATCTATTGTAGAACCTCCTTTATCCTCTATCTTTACAACTTTTTACCCACCTTTTTTTCTGTGAAATAATAAAATAACAATGACATCAATTCATAGTTAATAAATTTTAACACAAAATAAAAATAATTATATGTTTGTACCTCTTTAAGTATTCTTGAACCATCAGACAACGTATTAGTTATTTCGGTCTAAAATTTAAGGAATTGAAATTATGTATTTAATAACAAGTCATCAATTTTCTTTTTTTTTTTTTTTATTCTTTAGCTTTACCTGGTTAAGTGTGCTATTATCATTCCATGTCATTATCTGTATTCTCTGAAAGAAAAAAGAAAAAATTATGTTAATTGAATTTTTTGTTTTATTACGCGCTCGTTATCTGGATATACATCATGTATTCCACGCCAAATCAGACATTATTTTGCATTTACATCTCCGATTTTTTTTTCTTTTAGTACTAATTGAGGTTAGCTTCTATGATTTTTTTTTAATTTTTTGAATACTTTGAATTCAATTTGAATGCTCATAACTTCCTAAAAAATGCATCAATTTTAAAAGTTTTTTTTTCAATTGTGTGTTTTTAAGTGAACTTTTCGAATATTCGGTGCATAAAATTCTAGAAAATAATTTACTGTACTTTTTTTTATAAATTTATATTTCTTACCTCCTCAATTTTTTGACCATTAGGTAGCAAATGAATTTTCACCTCCTAAAAATAAAATAATTTTATTCCTACTTTTTTATATTAAATGAGGAGCAAATTTTTTCAAAACGTGATAAATCCATATTTTCTTATTTCGAGAAATTGAAACAAATGACTTTTCTCACATAACCACTGCAGTTACTTTTAAAATATAAAATTTGTAATAGTTTAATTCTATAACAATGTTTTTATATTTAAAAAGTTCTGCTTTTAATTAAACTTTATCATAATTTAATGATTTACAGGTATTGGTAATTTTTTCTAATAAAAAACATAAAAATTATAACACATCTTGGTTATGTCCAAAAGTTTTTGAATTGAAAATTCGTTGTTAAGAAATTTTTTTTCTTATATTTAACAGCGACAGAAAGATTTGTGAGGTCCTTAAAATATTAAATTTATGTTTATCTCCATTTTTTTGAAAAATGGATTTATCAGATTTTGAAAATTTACTCCTCAAATAAATATATAAGTATGGTCTAATAAAAAATTTTAATAGGGAAAAAATTATTATTTTTTTTTACCTTTGTTATTGTGCTATTGTCATTATGTGTAGTCAGTGTTTTTGTCTAAAAACAAAAAAAACATTTCAAATGAAAAAATGACAAAAATTATCAAGAAATGTTTTCATACAGTTTTATTTTCTATTATACCGTGGATGTCCCAGTTACCGTCCACCTAAGACTTAGTTTCCGTCCAGTTTAATTTTCAAAATAACATTTATAAAAAAATTATTTTCTTTTATTTGTTTACTTAAACTAATAAGTCGATTGCGTGCCAAAAGGAATAAATTATTGTTAAAAAATAATTTAAATTACTATACGAGATATTTGTAAAATGGACGGAAACTGGGACATGGACGGTAACTGGTACATCCACGGTATAATAGAAACTAACGAATAAATGTTATTTTTCATTACCGTGTTTATTATTTCACCATCAGAAAACTTCTTCACATCTATCGACTGAAAATAAAAATTATTTTTAATCAAAGAAAAATATGTTGTTTAACTTTTTTTTTTTTTTTTTTTGATAAAAGATATCTTTATAAAGGGCACATACTACTATAAAAAAAAATTAGTTAAAATTTACATTTTACAGAATTCTATTAGATAGGTATATAATTATTTTTCACGAATTTTCATTTTTCAAATTAGCATTTGATAGAATTCGTTTTTTTTTAAAAAAGTTTTTACTTAACAGATTTTTTAGATATCAAATTTTTGTTTGTCAGAATTTTCATTTTACATAATTTCTCTTTACCCAAATTTTTATTTAAAAAATTCTTATTTAACCGAATATTACTTTAGCAGAATTAAAAACCTCATCTATATTTTTATTATAAAAAAAATACCCAACTTTAACAGAAAATTATTTATCTTACCTCCTCAATTTTTGTACCATCAGGTAGCACACGAATTATTTCCACCTTAAATTAAGATAAAAAAATTGTATTTCTATTTTTTATATTAAATAAATACATATAAATGGTCTAAATAATTGATAGAAAAAAATGATTATTTTTTATCTTATTATTTACAGTTCTATTATCACCAAATTTAGTTTGTGATATTGCCTAAAAACAAAAAAAAACAATATGAATACTACAGGAATTATTATTTTTCTATTTAAAAACATTTGTCTTTTTTTTCTAGATTCTAATATAGTGGCAAACAATCAAAATTCATATATGTGACCTGGACAGTTAAAAGGGACCTTTTGTCCGAAAAAATTAATTTTTTATTGATTGGTGATTCTGATAGAAAAAAGTTTTCTCTATCAGAAACACCAATCAATAAAAAATCGATTATTTCGGACAAAAGGTCCCCTTTAACTGTCGAGCAGTGGGATTACTAATAGCGCTAGTCGCTATATGTAGCGCTTTTTGTTATTTAGAATTAAAAACTTACATATTTTTAGTGAAATTTGTTCCAAATCATGACCAAAATAAATTACCGTTGACAGTTTCTTCAAAGCTTAAACTGCAAGATGGTAATTTAGAAGAAACTATAAACATAACCCCTCTAAATAAGGACATTGACATAGAATTCATGTCAATTTCCTAAAATATTTTATCTACGTAGCAAACAAATACAACATGAAGGTGGAATCAATTCTCTAACTTCATGTTTGCCAACTATTAGTTTCAAATAAAATAATTAACTAGTGACGAAATAAATTATACTTCAATATTGCAAATAAGCTATTAATTTAATAAATAACAACTTTAAAAATAAATTATCTAGTTTAATGTTAAAATAATTTATAAAGGGAAATAAATTTTTTTAATTTAATTTAATAAATAAAAATTAAGAAAATTAATCTTATTGCAAGAATTAAAAATAATAATTGCATGAGATTTAAAATTAGGATATTCTTTACCAGCCTAAATTTAAAAATTGATACATTTTTTAAATTAAATTAATTATTTTTTAATTTTTTAATTAAATTAATTTAAATTTTCATTTTTTGAAAAACTCTTTAACTCACAAAAAATGCCCTATACATTTTTTTAGTGAACCCTTGCGTGAGAACAAAAATTCTATTTCTGAGGTTATATATTCAAAATTTTTTTAATTAAATTTTTTTCCCATTTTAGACAATGTCTAATAGAAACTTTTAATCCTATGAAAAAAAATAATAAATATAAATGCAATAAATATTTAATTATTAATATCAAAAAGAAAAGTAAATAGTTTATTATTATTGGATAAAGTTGAATTATTTTCTTGATTTTTTGTAAGGATAGAAATTGGATATAAAAGTGTTAATATATAATAATATTAATAATTATCATTGCCTCGAATTGCCTTTTTATAACTTTTGAGATTTGAAAAATTTGTCAGCTTTTTAGATACTTCTTTTAATTGCTTCATTTCTTCATCGTGGGAAATCCTTATGAATTTGATACATTCTTGATTATAAAAAAAATTGTTAAATTATAAAATAAAGCAAATATGAGATAAAAAATACACAGAAAAACAATTGTACCAACCTAAATCTATCAAAATGATACCATTTTTTTAAGTCACCCGATAGCTAGAAAATTTTTTAATGTGAATGTAGCTTTGAATCGCTACGTAGCGAAATCTTCGTAACGCTGTCGCTAGTTGTAATCCCACTCCAGGTCACATATTAATATTTTATAAATTTTAGGTTTTGCTATATGCAAATTTGAAATAAACCAAGCAAGTGAAGTTTGCTATCAACTCAATTTGAAAACAAAAATGAATTTAAGTTTTTTTTTGAGAAATAATAGAATAGAACTTACCAATGGATGTTCATCAATTGGTAAAGATATAGAATTCTCTATAAAAAATGGAACAAAAATAGCTAGAAGAATTGTAGCTAGACACCGACCCATATTGTCTGAAAAATAAATGACAAATTTTTTTATGATTTAGTTTTATATCATTTTTATTGAATTAATTATTATAACAAATATTTGAAAATTTATATTAGATATTTTGTAAATGCAATAATAATTTATTTATAAAAAATAAAATTTTAAATTTAATAATAATAAATTATTGATTAATTAATTAGACAATAAAAAAATAAAGATTTAAAAATAATTAAACATTTTGAAAATCATTTCCAATTTATTACCTAATAATATATTTATATTAAACAATAACTATAATATGAAAGCTTTCGTTAATCCAAAATTTATAATATAAATATTAACAATTTTGATGAATTTAATATTATATGTTAGCAGACGAAAAAATTAAATTATTAAATTAAAAAATTGTTTAATCTTAAAATATTTGAAAATAAAATTGACCTGCGTTAAATTATTCAATGCTTCTTCGTTGAGTGTTGAAATAAGTTTGATACTCGTAAAACCTAAAACTTTTCTTTTTATTAACTGACAATCGTTTTGGAATGTAGAGTTAATTAATCTGTTTATGTCAAATTTTCTTATTCGTGACTTTAAAGTTTTGCTTTTAAATAAAACATATATTTAATAATAATCGAAGATACTCCGTTTATTTTATCGAAAGTATGAATGAGCACGTTTTCACATTCCGCACTTACAATTTATTATTATTCTTATAATCGCAGAAATTTTTTTCAAGAACCTTTGTTTTTAAATTAATATTAAAATGTTTTGCAATATTTGATATTTAAGAGCATTTGAACCTTCGTGACGTCACAAATCATGGCGCATGACACGCAAACTTCTCAGGTATGTGAAAAGCACAATTTTGAATATTTTTTAAAAAAACCTTTTGGAAAATGTTCAGAATAACATAGACTCTGTCTGTTATGTGCGGAAAATTCAAAATTTTGCGTTTAAAACGTTTTTTAAACAATGTTTAAACAATGTTTAAACAATGTTAAAGTTAAAGTCGGATCTGGATGTCAATTTCTTTCTACACTTTTCGGTGTATTTTGTGCAAGAATATGCAATAAAATCGTCTGCCTAAGAAAAATTGAATTTTTTTCGTATGTTTTTTATGCTTTTGGATGCGTTTTTGGTCATAAAAAGGGTCTTCCTCTACCCGGATCTGGGTGTCAATTTTTTTTCTACACTTTTCGGTGTATTCTGTGCAAGAATATGCAATAAAATCGTATGCCTAAGAAAAATTGAATTTTTTTGGAAAGATTTTATGCTTTTGGATGCGTATTTGGTCATAAAAAGGGTCTTCCTCTACTGGGAGCAGGGTGTCAATTTTTTTCTACACTTTTCAGTGTATTCTGTGCTTGAATATGCAATAAAATCGTCTGCCTAAGAAAATTTTTTTTGACGACCCGTTTTCCCGCAACTACCCCCTTGCACCTACTCACGGGGGTTGGAGTTTCAAAAAAAAAAAATCGAGTAGTGTGTCAATTCCAATGTTTTTTGGGTCGCTTAATCCGAAAAATACCACTAAAAACAAATCCTTAACCCCCTACAACCCCTGGGAGGGGGTTGGAATTTCATTGTTCACGAAAATTCGAGTACGGTGTTTAATCCTATGTTTTTTGGGGCGCTGAAACCGAAAAACGCCACCAAAAACAAGTCATTTCCTCCCTTAACCCCCTACAACCCCCTGAGAAGGGGTTGGAATTTCAATTTTTACAAAGGTCGAGTACGGTATCTATTCCTATGTTTTTTTGGTCGTTGAAATCAAAAAACACCAACAAAAACACATTCTTTACCCTTTTAACCCCCTACAACCCCTGGAGGGGGTTGGAATTTCATTTTTCACGAAAAGTCGAGTACGGTGTCTAATCTTATGTTTTTTGGGTCGCTGAAACCAAAAAACATCACCAACAATAAAGTTTTCTAGAAAGTTACCTATGATTACACAAATACGCACCTATAATGTCTTAAGGAAATTTATTTTTCTACACTTAGCGCCGTGAAAAATAATATTTCAACCCCCTCCCAGGGGTTCTAGCGGGTTAAGGGGGTAAAGAATTTGTTTTTGGTGGTGTTTTTTGATTTCAGCGCCCCAAGAAACGTAGGATTAGACACCGAACTTGACTTTTTGTGAAATTTAAAATTTTAACCCCCTCCCAGAGGGTTGTACGGGGTTAAGGAAAGAAAGGATTTGTTTTCAATGGTGTTTTTGGGATGAAGCGACCCAAAAAACATTGGAATAGACACCATACTCAATTTTTTTTTAATTTGAAACTCCAACCCCCGTGAGTAGGTGCAAGGGGTGGTTGCGGGAAAATGGGTCGTCAAAAAAATTGTTCATGGTCATATTCGGTTTCAGCGACCCCAAAAACATAGGAATATGGGGTTGTGTTTTTTGGGACCTGAATTTTTTTTTGTGCCTGTGTTATTATTGGAGCAATATATGATCGTAATCGTGAACTTCTGAGGAAAACGAATATGTCAAAATAAATTAAACAGTGTTTATATTTAAAAATTTTATAATTTTTTTGAAAAACTCATTAAGCGTCATAAAATAATATTGTCATTAAGCCCGAGAACGTCATACAGGCCCCCGCTGTAATTGACTTACTCGAGGTCTGAGCCCGGGACAGGCCGATAGAGTGAGGATATACCACTTCCCTTTTCAGGACCCAATCCGTGAGCGCTCGATTCGTCCTAACAGTCTTGGGTTGAGGGAAATTTTTTTATTATTGTATATGCGATATAGATGATAACCGTTTAATCCCAGTGAGTGGAAGTGGTGTATTCATACTTAACTTACCAACACCTATCCCCGAGGACGCCACTCAGGCCTACCGTAATATCTGCCACTCGCGAGAACTTAATATAGGCCCAGATTGGTAGAGTGGGGGTATAACACTTCTCCTCAATGGAGTGAAACGGCTACTGCTGATGTAAGATAAACATAGAGCAACCGACTACCGTTTCAACAACATTGTAGTAGTGTTGCTAAAAAAAGATTCTAATAGTCTCAGGTAACTTAACTTGATTATTATAAAGTTTATAATATTTTTCTGCAATTTGTCGATCAATAACTTACTGCAGGTGTTGAATGTTCTTATATTATATTTGTCTTTTTCATTTTTGTATTGGGCCCAAAAAATATATTCCTATTTTTGTATAGTATTAATAATTATATATGTATTTTGAAGATATATATGGATATTGCATGATATTTGTTTCTTTTGGCTGTCTTAAATGTTTCATATAAAAAATACTTCAATCCATTTAGTTTTTTTGGTATTAAATAACATTGGCATTAAAGATATTACGATTTTGAGGATAAAGAAAGATATTGGATAACATTAGTATTGAATATATTTTAATAATGCAACAAAAATATTGATTGTTTTATAATAGTGGAAGCTGTCTTTTGGAAAAATTTTTTGGTATTGGGTAATTTTGGCATTAAAGATATTTGGATTTTGAGGATAATAAAATATGATATTGGATAACATTGGCATTGAATATATTTCGATATTGAAAAAAATATTGACTGTTTGAGAATAGAGGATGCTGGCTTTTGGAAAAGTATTTAAATAGATAGAAAGAGGTTTGAATATTGTTTTAAGGGTTAAAGTTGTTTTATGGGTTAAATAATAGTTTGTGAGTTGAATATTGATTTGAATATTAATAAAAAGTGCAGAGGAAAATAAGTTCAATAATAATCATTATCGAAAATGATGTAATGTGGAAAAAGATTAAACAACGCTAATTCACGTTCATAAAAGACTATCATTGTTGCATTAGTTAGCTGAATTATAGTTAATGCAATATTTTATAGGTGAAACACATGTAAGTAAATTTTTTAAAGCAATAAACTAAAATAAACGATTTGTTTTGAAAATTGGCTTTATCAACAGTTTAAAAGTTGAAGAAGGATACCATGTCGAAGATAGAAGAGTATTTTATTTTAAGTAATGAAGATTTTAAAATTATTGAAAATGTAAATGAAATGTTAAATGATATGCACATGTATAAATTTCAAGAATTATCAAAAAATGATTCAAATTCTTTTTTCATTATGCAAAGTACTTTGTATTTACAAATGCTTGATTTAATTGTTCCAATTAGAGAAAGAGTTAAACATATTCAAATAGTTTTTAGCGGTAATAACAATTCTGGTCATTGGATTTGTGTTTATTACGATGGAGTAAGACTTTATATTTTTGATAGCCTTAATGCAGGGTGTTTGAATATTCACCAAATAGAATATTTAATTAGATTGTTCCCTTTTAAACCAACAGAATTTTTTGTAGATGTTGATCAACAACCGATTGGTACAGTTAAGTGTAAAGTATAATGCAATAGCATTTGCAACATCTGTATTGGTTAACAGTGTAAATTAAAAGATTAATTTATGAAACTGATAATAATATAATGAGCAAGCATTTGATATCATTTTTTGAAAACAATTAATTAAATAATTTTCCGGCAGTTAGAATGTCTAATATTAGGATTTCGATTTGTAGAGAATGATTGGAATTGTCTTTTCATAAATCGAGCTAAAGAAGTTCAAAATGGTGAACTAAACCTTTCATATTTTTTAAAGACTTTTCCCAGTAAAAATGACAACAGAGTTCTGTCTACTGAAACTGAGAATGAAAAGAAAATACCCAAAGAAAAAAGTTTGTCCTGTAAGATGAAGAAATTATCTACAGAAATTGAAGAGGGATTTACATGTTGATGTAAATTCAGTATGCACAACAGAAAATAATAAGAAAATAATTTCTAGTCTTATTGTTAGGGAAAATTTTGATCCTATAACATATCCTACAATGTTTCCTTATGGTGATCCTGGATGGACTGTTAACCTTAAGCATACTCAAGGTACTTGTAATTTTATTCATTTACAATTTTATATGTATCGTCTTTCATAGAGAAGAAAAAAGCGTGGATTGACACATGTGCGTTTAACTATTTGTTTACGTACACAAATTTGCGATTCAGAAACTTTAAATAAAATGATATGTGCTGAAATCACAGACGAAATAAAGAATCCAGAACTTTCTAACATTGTAAAGCGATTTTAAGTTCATGGGCCTTGTGGTAAACAAAATAGGAATTCACCCTGCATGGATCCTGAGATGCGTCATTTAAATGTATTGCTGACAATTCGACGATCGTAGCATTGTATAATCTTTATTTGAGTACAAAATTTAAAGGTCATATTGACTGGACAATAATAGGTATTATATTATTATAACACCATAATGTTGAAATAGTAATACAGTAACGATTACAAAAATAATATTATTATTTTTGTGAGATCAAAATTCCAAAAAGTGTCCGTCAAATAAAAATAAATTTTTAATTTTTCATAAAAAATTGCAGATATCTCGCGCGTTTACGCGCGTTTCTTTTAGCTAGTTAGGTTAATAATTGATAATAAAAATTCTCACGAGCGAGGATACATCGCTAGTTACTACAGTAAAAATATGAAATTTTCTATCAAAAATGAAACAAAAATAGCTAGGAGAATTATAGCTATACACCGACCCATTTTGTCTAAAAAATTAAATGACAAATTTTTTTATGGTTCATTTTTAGTTTATTTGTTTAAATTATTTCTTATAAAAAAATTGCAAATTTACACTGTATTATAAGTGCAATAAGAATAAATCTGATATATTTTGGCAAACAAAATAATTAAATTATTGTTATTAAAAAAATTTTCAATTTTAATATATTTGAACATAAAATTAACCTGCGTAAAATTATTCAATATGCTTCGTCGTTGAGTGTTAAAATAAGTTTACTATACTCGTCAAGAATAATACTGTTCTTTTCATTAACTGATAATAATTTTAGTCTTTCTTTTAATGTGAAAATTTTTTTTTTATTATTTAAAATTTTTTTTCTTTGATAATGAACATATTTTTCAATACTAAATAATTTAAGATATCTTTCATTTATTTTATCAAAAGTTGGAATGAGCACGTTTTTACATTGAGTTCTTACAATTATTATAGTTACATGGCAAACATTTTTTTAAAAAACTTTGTTTTTAACTAAATATTGAAATTGTTTGCAATATTTTATATTTAAAAGCATTTGGTCTTGATTTTTCATTTTTGTATTCCATTACTTTTTAAAATATTTGTATAATGAATTTCAATTTATGAAGTACATTTCAAAATTTTAAATTAGACCCACTTATGAAAGATACAATATTGTTAGATTGCAACACGTTTTTCTTTGGAACTTCTCGACTTTGAAGATGGGTGATTTAACGACTCGCATGATTAAACCCCAATAAATTTTATTTGACATAAATCTCACTTGATATCAAATCATTTGACGAAAAATTAATTTGACATAAATCTCATATGACATAAATTTCACTTGACATAATTTACATTTGACATGAAATTCATATGGCGTAATTTCATTTAATATAAAATTCATTTCACAGAAAAACTTGGTCTTAAAATGAGTAACTTACGCTACTCATTTTAAAGTGCACCAAAAATGAGCCAGGTTGGTGGCGCCACTGTCTATGTCGTTTAGCATTGGCTCATTTTGACTTACAACAAAAATGAGACTAGGTTTTTTCTGTGTTGACATATAGAACTGATTTGATATATTCATTTAACATTTGTCATAAAAATAGTTTCATCTTTTCTATTCCTACACACGTGAGACAAAGATAGATAATGCTTTTTTAATGAAAAATGACTCATTTCTTAATATTTTTAATGAATGTTAATTTTTTGATTACATATTTGAAATCCTTCAGTACTTAATGGAAATTTATTATTAATCACTTTTGACTGAAAATTCAATAGGAGCTATAGATGTTTCTGCTTTATATCTATTATCATCATCAACATCATCTGCTTCTTCCTCTTCTTTAACATCTTTTTCTTCTTGCTGAGAACAAAAATTTTTAACTTCAAAATTCGTCTTTGGATTTCAATCCTTATTATAATTACAACATTTACCCTATATTTTATAGTAAGAAGTCACTTCTTTTTTGTTTTACCTTTTCAGCTTTTAAAGTATGGACTTTATCAACATCTTTGAATTCTTCATGATACTAAAAAAAAAATAATGAAATTATACTTTACATATTTAAAAAATTTTAAAGTAATAAAACAACAATAAAATCAATAGTTAATAGATTTTTACACAAGATAAAAAGAATTATATATGTTTGTACCTCGTTAAGTATTTTTGAACCATTCAACAATTTAGTAACTATTTCGGTCTAAAATTAAAGAAATTTAAATTATGTATTTAATAACAAGTTATCAATAATTGTCTTTTTTAATTATTTAACTTTGCCTGGTTAAATGTGCAATTATCATTCCATGTAATTATCTGCATTTTCTAAAAGCAAAAAGAAAAAATTATGTTAATTAAATTTGTTGTTTTATTACGCTGATTATCTGGATATACATGAGGTATTCTATGACAAATCAGACATTATTTTGCATTTATATCTCGGACTTTTTTGAAATTTTTTCTTTAGTACTCGAGGAAGGTGGAGGAATTAGAGCCCCTTAAGGAAAATGATTTAAAAAACCAACTTATTCTTATAATAAAATATTGTTTTGTTCATTTTTTACTTCTTTTGTTGTTTATCTTTAATTATAATTAATTATAAATTAAGAAAAAATGTTTTGCAAAAAGAATGTTTTCTAAAGAAATGAATTTTCTCCCATTACCCCACCCGTAGGGTTTTGGGAGCCCTTACTTAAAATTCTAATAAAATTATATAATTTCTATTTTTTTTATTTTTTTAATTTATTCTCGACAGATAAACATTTTACAAAATATTTAAGACATAAAAAAGACTTACAGCTTCTTTAGTATTAAAATATTTAATAATAACACATTTTAGACAATAAAACATAAATATGGATTCTTAGCAATTAAATACGCTGTGACGTGACATTTTGACACGTCACACAGATTTAAAATAAAGTAAAGAAAATATAGCTATTATTACGATAATGAAAGATTTATTTTGTGTGACTTTGATTTTTTTGTATGATGTAAATTATTCAAAATTAAATGGGTTTCGCGCCGTGGCGCTACCGTCGCCTTTGTTCGCCCGCGCGCAATAATATATGGTAAGGTTAGGCAAGTTTTTCTCGTGGTCATCGGCGTTTTTACGAAAATTCATTATTCAATTCCTCAATTTCTTTACCACCGTCGAAAGTAGCGTGGTGGAAATATTGTAAAATTGTGGAATATTCAAATATTTGAGATAAAATTAAATTAAATAATTAAATTAATTAAATAGATATTTATGTTTTGTGTGAAAAGAAGAAAATATATTCAGGTGAGCCAACAATGTATTTTTCTCATTGAAAGAATATTGTAATGGAGTTATTTTATGATTTTTGAATCGATTATGTTGATGATGATGATTTTTGGTCTTTTAATGAATTTTTGCTGAAGGTGATGTTGACTGACTCATTAGCGCCTAACAAATTATTGTTCTGAGAATTATTGCTGATGTTAGATTTATTTTTGTTATCTCCATTATCACTACCGAATGTGACTACGTATGTCCTTTAATGGCAGAAGGATTGCAGTGCAGTAAACATGAAATATTTTGGGGTTATAGTTTGGAGTTACCATTGCGTAATTCAAAGTCTCTAAGTACTTAAAATTTAAAAGCTCCCATTACCCTAACTCTTCCGTTACCCAACCTTTCCCTAATTGAGACTAGCTTCTATGATTTTTTTCAATTTTTTTTCCAAGCCGTTTACGGGAAGTGAACTTTACAAAATTTCAAAATTTTATCGATTTTTTTTTAATGTTCATAACTTTCTTAAAAATACATCAATTTAAAAACATTTTTTTTTATTTGTGTGTTTTTAGGTGAACTTATCGAAAATGAGGCGCAAAAAATTATAGAAATATAATTTACTATAATTTTTTCATAAAATTATATTTCTTACCTCCTCAATTTGTTGACTATTAGGTAGCAAATGAATTTTTACTGTCTAAAAATAAAATAAAATAAAATAATTTTTTTTCTATTTTTTTTTTATTAAATAAATACATAAGAATGGTCTAATAAAATTACCCTAGAGCCTATGGATTTAGTGACACTTAATATGAGCATTTAATGACATTACTGAGAAATTCCACCATCTTGTCCGGCGAAGTATAAGCTTGCACCAATGAGAAAGCGAGTTTACCATTTTGACATCGACCTTCATTTAGTGACAAAGAACCGAACTTATCATTAAATCGAGGCTCTAGTGTAATAGGAAAAAATTATTATTTTTTACCTTATCAATTGTCTTATTATCACTATAATATGTAGTTAGTGTTTTTGTCTAAAAAGAAAAAAAAACATGAATATTACCTACAAAAATTATTATTTTTCGATATAAAAACATTTGTATTTTTTTCTACATTATAATAATGACATATTTATTCTGCCCTACAACGAAAGAAAACACATAAGCCACATTGTCGCTTCAGTCGCTCTTCTGCAGTGTTTATATACAGAACTCGACCAAAGCGACAATGTGGCTTATGTGTGTTCTTCCGTTGTAGGGCAATATTGCGATCAATCAAAACAAGAGAAAAAAAATTCAATAATTTATTTTTAAATGACACATATTTGAAGTGAAAAATCGGACAAGTGCGAGTTACACTCGCATTAAAACCGAGGGTTCTGTACTATTAAGCCTAAAATTTGAGGGGCTTAAAGTGTGAAGGCCGATGGAAAAATTCAAATTTTGCTTAATTTTTCCTGTAATGTGAGCATGAAAAACACGTAGATAGACTCATAGATCGAAAATTATCAGTTTTTCCTTGAAAACGCTATGATAATCAACTCCAATCGTTCTCGCTATATTTTTTTTTGTAAAAAAATACGTAAAAATGTATAAACCCAATCAAAAATTTACTAATGGCGCAGTACTGGAACCCAGTATTGGCGCCAGAGTTGGCGTAACTTTGGGATGATAACATTTTACCAGTACTGGCTGCCAGAGTTGGCACCAGTACTGGTAACCACTACTGGTTCAGTACTGGCCGAGTACTGGCAGTTTTTTAATTTATTGTATACGAAAAGAAAGCTTTAACTGTAACAGAGATAAGTTTCACTGCAATAGTGAAATCTCTACTCCAGGTAATACTTTTTTTTAGGAAAAAGTGTGTGAAATTTTTAGTAACCCAACACAAATTAAATATTAATTAAATTAGTCAACTAACTGATTAATATTTTATTATATATAAAATCGAAAACACCAAGAGTTTTTATTTTTTATTAAGTATAATATATATTGCAAATTATTATTTTAAAAAATCAGGAAATGAATATAAAAATATCTTTATTATAAAACCTAAGAAATGTTTTTTTTTATTTTCTATTATAATAGAAACCAAAGAATAAAAGTTATTTTTCATTGCCTACCGTGTTTATAAATTCAGTATCAGTCAACTTCGTTACATCTACCCACTGAAAATAAAAATTATAATAATCATTTTTTTTTGACAAATTTTTATTTTTCAAATTAGCATTTGTCAGAATATATTATATTTTAAAAAATATTAAATAAAATTTAATTAAATTGAAAATTAAATAAATATTTTAAAAAATATTATAATTAAAAAAAAATTTTTTTAAATGAAAATTCTAATCATTTATTTTGATGGAAAATTCATGCGCTTCTTTTTCATAATGTATACAGCTTAGCACACTTAATTAAATAATTATATTATATTTTCTGTTTTTGTATTACCATCTTTGTTGTTGAATTATTAATAGGGTCAACGATTGTCTGCACCTAAATGCAATGAAATAAAATTTTTCAAATTATTATTATTATTATTATATTTTTTTTTGCTGAATTTAGTAAGTTTTGTAATAATTTAATAAAATCTGATTCTTTCTTTTAGATAAAACGATTTAAAAGTAACTATTTATTTTCAATTCAAGAATAATGTTCAAATAATCGTGGAAAAGTGAATAATTACGTGTATAAAACTCAAAAAAAAATTATTTTTCATGAGTATATTAATTAAATAAAATTAACTTTTCAATGATAATTTACGACAGTTCATGAAATTAAATAACAAAATTTTTATGTTATAAAAAAGCTGCTAATTTTACAAGTAGAAGTATTATTGGCGATTCAAACAGCTACACTAGCGCCACAGTTGAACTAACGTAAGCGTGACTCGCTCTAAAGCAGTCTCTGTTTTGACAGTTTATTTCAAATTATTTAATTATTCTGATATTTTTATTGCGTTTGTAAAATAATTTTTAAGGTAAATGCCCCAGTCTTCGTCACTGTCTTAGTTACCGTCACTTTCATTGAAAATTACAAAAAATATTTTCTAAAACAAATAAAGATTATGTTTTTTCGATTTAAAATAATTATTTTTATACAAATAATAAATTATAATAATAATTTTTTCAATACATTGCTTAAAATTCTCAAATTACTTATGTGACGATTACTGAAGCAAAGGTGACGGTAACTAGGGCATTTACCTTAAGCGTTAAATAAAAAAAAATAATTTAAAACACATGGAGTGCTACAGAGCAAGTCACGCTTAAGTTAGTTCAACTGTGGCGCTAGTGTAGCTGTTTGAATCGCCAATACCAACTATGTAAACCAAAACCATTGATAATGGCGCGAAATTTAAAAGCATATTGTAAATAAATTAATTATATTTAATAAAAAGAATTATATTAATACAGAGAAATTTGTAATCTTCTATTATATTAAAATGTTTGTTTTGTCGTCTTCGTGACGTCACTGGGCCAAGAATTTTCGTTTTTCACATTCTTTTTCAACAATTTTTGTTCAGATATGATTCAAAATTAGAATTTAAACATAAAT
Organism: Leptopilina boulardi; assembly: GCF_019393585.1. NCBI lineage: Eukaryota > Metazoa > Arthropoda > Insecta > Hymenoptera > Figitidae > Leptopilina > Leptopilina boulardi. The sequence goes on along the minus strand of NW_026137833.1, from coordinate 948,072 downwards.
TAAACATATGAATTAGAAAAAAATCTGAATTTTTTTTTTTTGCAACTTTTTGCAAAAAATATTTTTTTGCAAATTTTGCAACTTTTTGTTATTTTTCAGTAATTCACATGTAAAATGCATCCCAATTTCAAATCTCATCAAAAAATATTTATTTTTTTTAAAGTTATCGTTATTTCAAAATTTTTCACAAATCTTCTATTATATTAAAATGTTTGTTTTGTCGTCTTCGTGACGTCACTGGGCCAAGAATTTTCGTTTTTCACATTCTTTTTCAACAATTTTTGTTCCGATATGATTCAAAATTAGAATTTAAACATAAATTAAACATATGAATTAGAAAAAAATCTGAATTTTTTTTTTTTGCAACTTTTTGCAAAAAATATTTTTTTGCAAATTTTGCAACTTTTTGTTATTTTTCAGTAATTCACATGTAAAATGCATCCCAATTTCAAATCTCATCAAAAAATATTTATTTTTTTTAAAGTTATCGTTATTTCAAAATTTTTCACAAATCTTCTATTATATTAAAATGTTTGTTTTGTCGTCTTCGTGACGTCACTGGGCCAAGAATTTTCGTTTTTCACATTCTTTTTCAACAATTTTTGTTCAGATATGATTCAAAATTAGAATTTAAACATAAATTAAACATATGAATTAGAAAAAAATCTGAATTTTTTTTTTTGCAACTTTTTGCAAAAAATATTTTTTTGCAACTTTTTGTTATTTTTCAGTAATTCACATGTAAAATGCATCCCAATTTCAAATCTCATCAAAAAATATTTATTTTTTTTAAAGTTATCGTTATTTCAAAATTTTTCACAAATCTTCTATTATATTAAAATGTTTGTTTTGTCGTCTTCGTGACATTACTGGGCCAAGAATTTTCGTTTTTCACATTCTTTTTCAACAATTTTTGTTCAGATATGATTCAAAATTAGAATTTAAACATAAATTAAACATATGAATTAGAAAAAAATCTGAATTTTTTTTTTTTGCAACTTTTTGCAAAAAATATTTTTTTGCAAATTTTGCAACTTTTTGTTATTTTTCAGTAATTCACATGTAAAATGCATCCCAATTTCAAATCTCATCAAAAAATTTTTTTTTTTTTTAAAGTTATCGTTATTTCAAAATTTTTCACAAATCTTCTATTATATTAAAATGTTTGTTTTGTCGTCTTCGTGACGTCACTGGGCCAAGAATTTTCGTTTTTCACATTCTTTTTCAACAATTTTTGTTCAGATATGATTCAAAATTAGAATTTAAACATAAATTAAACATATGAATTAGAAAAAAATCTGAATTTTTTTTTTTGCAACTTTTTGCAAAAAATATTTTTTTGCAACTTTTTGTTATTTTTCAGTAATTCACATGTAAAATGCATCCCAATTTCAAATCTCATCAAAAAATATTTATTTTTTTTAAAGTTATCGTTATTTCAAAATTTTTCACAAATCTTCTATTATATTAAAATGTTTGTTTTGTCGTCTTCGTGACGTCACTGGGCCAAGAATTTTCGTTTTTCACATTCTTTTTCAACAATTTTTGTTCAGATATGATTCAAAATTAGAATTTAAACATAAATTAAACATATGAATTAGAAAAAAATCTGAATTTTTTTTTTTTGCAACTTTTTGCAAAAAATAATTTTTTGCAAATTTTGCAACTTTTTGTTATTTTTCAGTAATTCACATGTAAAATGCATCCCAATTTCAAATCTCATCAAAAAATATTTATTTTTTTTAAAGTTATCGTTATTTCAAAATTTTTCACAAATCTTCTATTATATTAAAATGTTTGTTTTGTCGTCTTTGTGACGTCACTGGGCCAAGAATTTTCGTTTTTCACATTCTTTTTCAACAATTTTTGTTCCGATATGATTCAAAATTAGAATTTAAACATAAATTAAACATATGAATTAGAAAAAAATCTGAATTTTTTTTTTTTGCAACTTTTTGCAAAAAATATTTTTTTGCAAATTTTGCAACTTTTTGTTATTTTTCAGTAATTCACATGTAAAATGCATCCCAATTTCAAATCTCATCAAAAAATATTTATTTTTTTTAAAGTTATCGTTATTTCAAAATTTTTCACAAATCTTCTATTATATTAAAATGTTTGTTTTGTCGTCTTCGTGACATTACTGGGCCAAGAATTTTCGTTTTTCACATTCTTTTTCAACAATTTTTGTTCAGATATGATTCAAAATTAGAATTTAAACATAAATTAAACATATGAATTAGAAAAAAATCTGAATTTTTTTTTTTTGCAACTTTTTGCAAAAAATATTTTTTTGCAAATTTTGCAACTTTTTGTTATTTTTCAGTAATTCACATGTAAAATGCATCCCAATTTCAAATCTCATAAAAAATTTTTTTTTTTTTTAAAGTTATCGTTATTTCAAAATTTTTCACAAATCTTCTATTATATTAAAATGTTTGTTTTGTCGTCTTCGTGACGTCACTGGGCCAAGAATTTTCGTTTTTCACATTCTTTTTCAACAATTTTTGTTCAGATATGATTCAAAATTAGAATTTAAACATAAATTAAACATATGAATTAGAAAAAAATCTGAATTTTTTTTTTTGCAACTTTTTGCAAAAAATATTTTTTTGCAACTTTTTGTTATTTTTCAGTAATTCACATGTAAAATGCATCCCAATTTCAAATCTCATCAAAAAATATTTATTTTTTTTAAAGTTATCGTTATTTCAAAATTTTTCACAAATCTTCTATTATATTAAAATGTTTGTTTTGTCGTCTTCGTGACATTACTGGGCCAAGAATTTTCGTTTTTCACATTCTTTTTCAACAATTTTTGTTCAGATATGATTCAAAATTAGAATTTAAACATAAATTAAACATATGAATTAGAAAAAAATCTGAATTTTTTTTTTTGCAACTTTTTGCAAAAAATATTTTTTTGCAAATTTTGCAACTTTTTGTTATTTTTCAGTAATTCACATGTAAAATGCATCCCAATTTCAAATCTCATCAAAAAATATTTATTTTTTTTAAAGTTATCGTTAATTAAATTTATATTTTTGATATCTAATAATTTCGATTTTGCGATATTCGAGGTACTTGATATCCCATGCGAATTGCATTATAACTTCTTTTTAATATATTTCTTTCCTCTGTAAAAGTAGTTCATATTTTATGTCTATTTTCATTTTGAACTTTCATCGAAATTGTAATAGGAAATAAAATTTTTAAAATTTGTTATATTTCAACCGTTTTATAGTCATAAAAAAAACTAAGGTAGAACAAAACACAAATCATTATATTGATAAAAATAGATTATTTATTTATGAAAAGTATTAAAGATTTCTTAAAAATATAAAACTTAAAATTAATAATAAATTTATTATAATATTAATTTAAAAAATAGAGTAAATACATATGAATGAACTGAAATAAGTAAATAATAATGAGTACAATTTCAACCGAGCGAGCGTTAGCGAGAGAGGATATGACGCTAGTATTTTATAAATTTTAGGTTTTGCTATATACAAATTCTAAATAAACCGTGTAAACCAAGTGAAGTTTGCTATCAATTAAATTTAATTACAAATAATAAACTCACAATGAAAGACAATAATGAATTCAGTTTTTTTTTGTGATATAAATAAAAACTTACCGGATTCAGAAGTCCATAAATTGGTAAAGATATGGAATTCTCTATCAAAAATGAAACAAAAACAGCTGGGAGAATTATAGCTAGACACCGACCCATTTTGTCTAAGATATAAATGACAAATTTTTGTACGGTTCTTTTTGGATTATTTTATTCAATTAATTCTTATAAAAAATTGTAAATTTATATTCTATTGTAAATGCAATAATAATTTATTTTTAAAAAAAAATTTTAATTTAATGATGATAAATTATTAATTCATAACATTAACCTGTGTAAAAACTTGCAATGCTTCGTTGTTGAGTGTTAAAATAAGTTTACTATTTTCGTCAAGAATAATACTGTTCTTTTTTAATAACTGATAATTATTTTGAAATGTAGAGTTAATCACTCCTTTTTATGTGAAATTTTCTTTTTTTGTTATTTTAAATTTGTTTTCTTTGATAAAGAACGTATTTTTCAGTACTAAAAAATTTAATATCTTTCGTTTATTTTATCAAAAGTTGGAATGAGCACGTTTTTACATTGAGTTCTTACAATTATTATAGTTACATGGCAAACATTTTTTTAAGAAACTTTGTTTTTAAATAAATATTGAAATTGTTTGCAATATTTTATATTTAAAAGCATTTGGTCTTGATTTTTCATTTTTGTATTCCATTACTTTTTAAAATATTTGTATAATGAATTTCAATTCATGAAGTACATTTCAAAATTTTAAATTAGACCCACTTATGAAAGATACAATATTGTTAGATTGCAACACGTTTTTCTTTGGAACTTCTCGACTTTGAAGATGGGTGATTTAACGACTCGCATGATTAAACCCCAATAAATTTCGTTTGACATAAATCTCACTTGATATCAAATCATTTGACGAAAAATTAATTTGACATAAATTTCATATGACATAAATTTCATTTGACATAATTCACATTTGACATGAAATTCATATGGCATAATTGTATTTATAAAATATAATAAACATAATTAAATTTTTAAATTTATTTAATATTATCATGTTAAATTACAAAATTTTAGTAATAAAAATATTAAAAAGGATTGTATTAGACGTTAATAATAATATGTGATTCAAATTGTAGAATATAATACATAAAATATCTATAATTAATAAAACCGTACAGTAGTTATAACTTTTTTTGTGTATGTAAATTATGTTAATTTTTTATTAATTAAAATCCTTTAGTACTTAATGGAAATTTATTGTATACACTGTTAAAAATGTTTGTAGTTTTAATATACATAAAGTACTTAAATTTAAGAAACTGGTATATTAGAGTGTAATTCATATACAAAGTATATTAAATTTTGTCACTGAAAAAAATTCAAATAAAAAAATTGCATTTTACTCAATTTATACATGTTCTTGTGTACAAAATAAGGTTTTTATTAATAAAGCAAAGTAATTTCTTTCATGTAAATACAAGTTTAAATCAATTTACATTGTAAAAATGCATATAATTTGACATTTATAGTACTTAACCTAAATGTCACATATAAGTATTAAAATTCTTGTATTTAGAATGTTTTTTTTGAAAAATTTTCCCCTTATAAAACATTATTTGGACATAAACAACACAATAGTTAAAGAATTACGCACTGTTGTTTCAATTTCAAATAAATTTTCAATATCAAGGAAATAATGACCGTTTGGTGAAATAGGCATCTACAGCCGCCATGTTGTCACTTTAAATTTAATATACATGTATCTTAGATTTCAATACCTGTAGTGCATATTCGCTTCATACGCACACGGAAAAAAAGAAAAAGTAACTTTTACTACTTTAAAAGTAAAATTGGACCTGTCCGAAGTTTCTGCGCATCTCTGGCAACTTTTACTCCAAAAATAGTAAAATTTACTTCAGAAATAGTAAAAATTACTACGGAAACAGTAAAATTTACTACAGAAATAGTCAATTTTACTATTTTTCGAGTAAAAGTTGCCAGAGATGCGCAGAAACTTCGGACAGGTCCAATTTTACTTTTAAAGTAGTAAAAGTTACTTTATTCGTTTTTCCATTTTTCTCCGTGCATGTATATTAAATCTAATACAGATTTTTCTAACAGTCTATCACTTGAGACTACTAACTCAATAGGAGTTACAGGTGTTCCTTCCATTTCTCTATAACCATAATCTTCAAAATCATCTTTATCATCATCATCACCATTATTGTCTAATGCTTCTTTCTCTTCTTCAACATCTTTTTCTTCTTGCTGAAAATAAAAATTAAAGTTATGATTTGAATGGAGCTTTTTATGTTTCCTATTACTACGATCAACTTAACCTCGAATTTAACATAGTGTCGCAGTAATTAATACTAGTACCTACAATACAAGTTTTAAATAAGTTTTGCTTCTGCAGTTCAAGGTCTGATTTATTAATTTACTAGATAACATTTTTTCACTAATATATGTAACTATTTTTTAACTTCAAAATCCGTCTTTGGATTTCAATCTCCTGTATAATTACAACATTTCCCCTATAGTATATATAGTAAGAAGTTATTCTATTTTGTTTTACCTTGTTAGCTTTTAAAGTATCGACTTTCCCACCATATCTGTATACTTCATGATACTAAAAATAAAATAATGAAATTATAATTTATTTTAAAAATTTAAAATCACAGAAAAAAAGGTGGGTAAAAAGTTGTAAAGATAGAGGATAAAAGTCATTAGGATACAGGGTAAAGGATAAATTTGTGATGGATAAAAATGTTACTAAAATATTACTAGAAAAATGGATGTCACATTTGAGTAAACTGTCTAATTTTAATAAAAATATTCTTATGGGGAAGAAAATTTGATTCCACTTTCATCAATTTTATTCATACTTTAAACACGGAAAACGCTTGTTGACATCTAATAAAATTAAAATGTGTGTTGATAATTAATTTTGTTATGTATTTGATTCAATTGCATTGATAGATTCTCTAAATTCGTGATAAAATATAAATTTTGAGGTTAGGGGTGTTTGTTTACTAATTTGAAATCTTTTACTGCTGCGGTAATTCCCACTTAAAATATATATTTTATATCTTTTTTAATAACATGCATACTGGATATTGTTTAATAATGTTAAAATGTAAAATGTGATTAGTAAACAAACTTTTCTAACCTCAAAATTTATATTTTATCACGAATTTAGAGAATCTATCAATGCAATTGAATCAAATACATAACAAAATTAATTATCAACACACATTTTAATTTTATTAGATGTCAACAAGCGTTTTCCGTGTTTAAAGTATGAATAAAATTGATGAAAGTGGAATCAAATTTTCTTCCCCATAAGAATAACATTGTGTCGTCTGTTTGTTGTCCCTCCAGATTTCTGACGTCACACCTAGAATCGACTCTGAAGTCACAAGTGACACAGCCTAATATGCACAAAAAATTCAGTTACTACCCAACTCTGCTTTCGTGCAACAATACAGACGTTGAGTTGTAATTTCCCAGTTCTGATTATTTACGTACTGTCGTCAGCTGTCAGTTGTATTAGTCAAAGATATTTTTATTAATAGACAATAATTATAGGAAAAATATTTCAACGTGCAATTACTTATTTATATAAAATTTTTGGATTTAATAAGTTAAGTGTAAAATTACTAATATTTTTATTAAAATTAGACAGTTTACTAAAATGTGACATCCATTTTTCTAGTAATATTTTAGTAACATTTTTATCCATCACAAATTTATCCTTTACCCTGTATCCTAACGTCTTTTAAGGAGGTTCTACAATAGATGCAAGACCAAGTCCAAGTACAAGTACAAGTGCAAATTTATTGTACTTGGATGCGCGCGCAACGTATTGCCAACTGTCGCTGAGGCGCAGTTGAAAATACTGGATTTAATTTTTAATTATAAATTTAATATAATTGCTGCCATTGCTGGTTGCATTTAATTAAGTGAGGTAAGTAATCTTAAAAAAATAAATAATATTATTTTTAAAATAAAAAAATTGTGGGTTATGTGTACATAACTTATATGCAGTTTTAAAATATTGAAAGTAATTTTACATTTTTTACAGCGTAATAAAATTGTAATTGTTTAATTAATTAATTAATTAAACAATTACAATTTTATTACGCTGTGAAAAATGTAAACCAATTAATTAATTTAATTAATTAATTAATTAATTAAACAATTACAATTTTATTACGCTGTGAAAAATGTAAAATTACTTTCAATGTTTTAAAACTGCATATAAGTTATGTACACATAACCCACAATTTTTTTATTTTCAAAATAATATTATTTATTTTTTTTAATATTACTTACCTCACTTAATTAAATGCAACCAGCAATGGCAGCAATTATATTTAATTTATTTAATTTATAATTAAAAATTGAATCCAGTATATTCAACTGCGCCTCAGCGACAGTTGGCAATACGTTGCGCGCGCATCCAAGTACAATAAATTTGCACTTGTACTTGTACTTGGTCTTGCATCTATTGTAGAACCTCCTTTATCCTCTATCTTTACAACTTTTTACCCACCTTTTTTTCTGTGAAATAATAAAATAACAATGACATCAATTCATAGTTAATAAATTTTAACACAAAATAAAAATAATTATATGTTTGTACCTCTTTAAGTATTCTTGAACCATCAGACAACGTATTAGTTATTTCGGTCTAAAATTTAAGGAATTGAAATTATGTATTTAATAACAAGTCATCAATTTTCTTTTTTTTTTTTTCGGGACCAATGCGAAATTTTCAGTGAATGTATATGTAGTGTGTATTTAAATAATTTTCGAAACCCCATATTTTTTCATTTTTCTCCAAGAAAGTTATTGACTTTCAAAAATAGTGAAAATAGACAAAGTAGCTATTTTATTTTTTAAATTTTTCATACTTATGAATAGAAAAGAAGAAAAGTGCAAAGAAATTCTAAAAGTTTATGGCAAGAACTTCATATTTGGTAAGTTTTTATTTAATTTAATGTTTTCTATTTTTTATAATTAATGAATAAAAATCGCAAAATTAGGTTATTTGACAGGTGCACTTGGAAATCATATTTTATATATTACTTCACATCTTTAAATAATTATATCAATTGATAATGATAAATTTATTCATTCTTAGTAAATTCCAATAATTTTTTTTTATTTTTATGGTAAATTCTATGTTTTTTTGCATAATTTCTAATGGCTAAAAAATTGACAGTTTTTAGCACCTCATATATTTTAAATTCATATTTTACAATAAATATTTAAATTTTTAATAAAATTCTTTTCATTTCGTGATCTTGATAACTTCAAAATCATTCCTGCAAAGTATTATAATTTTTAAAAATTAGTCAGCGACCACTTTAGTTGAAATATAATGGTTTGACCCTGTTAAGAAATTTTTTTTCTTATATTTAACAGCGACAGAAAGATTTGTGAGGTCCTTAAAATATTAAATTTATGTTTATCTCCATTTTTTTGAAAAATGGATTTATCAGATTTTGAAAATTTACTCCTCAAATAAATATATAAATATGGTCTAATAAAGATTATTTTTAATCAAAGAAAAATATGTTGTTTAACTTTTTTTTTTTTTTTTTTTGATAAAAGATATCTTTATAAAGGGCACATACTACTATAAAAAAAAATTAGTTAAAATTTACATTTTACAGAATTCTATTAGATAGGTATATAATTATTTTTCACGAATTTTCATTTTTCAAATTAGCATTTGATAGAATTCGTTTTTTTTTAAAAAAGTTTTTACTTAACAGATTTTTTAGATATCAAATTTTTGTTTGTCAGAATTTTCATTTTACATAATTTCTCTTTACCCAAATTTTTATTTAAAAAATTCTTATTTAACCGAATATTACTTTAGCAGAATTAAAAACCTCATCTATATTTTTATTATAAAAAAAATACCCAACTTTAACAGAAAATTATTTATCTTACCTCCTCAATTTTTGTACCATCAGGTAGCACACGAATTATTTCCACCTTAAATTAAGATAAAAAAATTGTATTTCTATTTTTTATATTAAATAAATACATATAAATGGTCTAAATAATTGATAGAAAAAAATGATTATTTTTTATCTTATTATTTACAGTTCTATTATCACCAAATTTAGTTTCTGATATTGCCTAAAAACAAAAAAAAAACAATATGAATACTACAGGAATTATTATTTTTCTATTTAAAAACATTTGTCTTTTTTTTCTAGATTCTAATATAGTGTCAAACAATCAAAATTACTATATGTGACCTGGACAGTTAAAAGAGACCTTTTGTCCGAAAAAATTAATTTTTTATTGATTGGTGATTCTGATAGAAAAAAGTTTTCTCTATCAGAAACACCAATCAATAAAAAATCGATTATTTCGGACAAAAGGTCCCCTTTAACTGTCCAGCAGTGGGATTACTAATAGCGCTAGTCGCTACACTGTTAAAAATATCCATGGGGAATTTAATATACTTGTATATGAAGTAATTTGCATATACCGTATATTAAATTTAATATACCACAATGTTGTGATATTAATACACAGGTATATTAATATCAATATATTTGTGTATATTAATATTAATATACCGATATATTAATATTAATATTTTTTTCTTATATTTAACAGCGACAGAAAGATTTGTGAGGTCCTTAAAATATTAAATTTATGTTTATCTCCATTTTTTTGAAAAATGGATTTATCAGATTTTGAAAATTTACTCCTCAAATAAATATATAAGTATGGTCTAATAAAAAATTTTAATAGGGAAAAATTATTATTTTTTTTTACCTTTGTTATTGTGCTATTGTCATTATATGTAGTCAGTGTTTTTTTCTAAAAACAAAAAAAACATTTCAAATGAAAAAATGACAAAAATTATCAAGAAATGTTTTCATAGTTTTATTTTCTATTATACCGTGGATGTCCCAGTTACCGTCCACCTAAGACCTAGTTTCCGTCCAGTTTAATTTTCAAAATAACATTTATAAAAAAATTATTTTCTTTTATTTGTTTACTTAAACTAATAAGTCGATTGCGTGCCAAAAGGAATAAATTATTGTTAAAAAATAATTTAAATTACTATACGAGATATTTGTAAAATGGACGGAAACTGGGACATGGACGGTAACTGGTACATCCACGGTATAATAGAAACTAACGAATAAATGTTATTTTTCATTACCGTGTTTATTATTTCACCATCAGAAAAATTCTTCACATCTATCGACTGAAAATAAAAATTATTTTTAATCAAAGAAAAATATGTTGTTTAACTTTTTTTTTTTTTTTTTTTGATAAAAGATATCTTTATAAAGGGCACATACTACTATAAAAAAAAATTAGTTAAAATTTACATTTTACAGAATTCTATTAGATAGGTATATAATTATTTTTCACGAATTTTCATTTTTCAAATTAGCATTTGATAGAATTCGTTTTTTTTTTAAAAAGTTTTTACTTAACAGATTTTTTAGATATCAAATTTTTGTTTGTCAGAATTTTTATTTTACATAATTTCTCTTTACCCAAATTTTTATTTAAAAAATTCTTATTTAACCGAATATTACTTTAGCAGAATTAAAAACCTCATCTATATTTTTATTATAAAAAAAATACCCAACTTTAACAGAAAATTATTTATCTTACCTCCTCAATTTTTGTACCATCAGGTAGCACACGAATTATTTCCACCTTAAATTAAGATAAAAAAATTGTATTTCTATTTTTTATATTAAATAAATACATATAAATGGTCTAAATAATTGATAGAAAAAAATGATTATTTTTTATCTTATTATTTACAGTTCTATTATCACCAAATTTAGTTTCTGATATTGCCTAAAAACAAAAAAAAACAATATGAATACTACAGGAATTATTATTTTTCTATTTAAAAACATTTGTCTTTTTTTTCTAGATTCTAATATAGTGGCAAACAATCAAAATTCATATATGTGACCTGGACAGTTAAAAGGGACCTTTTGTCCGAAAAAATTAATTTTTTATTGATTGGTGATTCTGATAGAAAAAAGTTTTCTCTATCAGAAACACCAATCAATAAAAAATCGATTATTTCGGACAAAAGGTCCCCTTTAACTGTCGAGCAGTGGGATTACTAATAGCGCTAGTCGCTATATGTAGCGCTTTTTGTTATTTAGAATTAAAAACTTACATATTTTTAGTGAAATTTGTTCCAAATCATGACCAAAATAAATTACCGTTGACAGTTTCTTCAAAGCTTAAACTGCAAGATGGTAATTTAGAAGAAACTATAAACATAACCCCTCTAAATAAGGACATTGACATAGAATTCATGTCAATTTCCTAAAATATTTTATCTACGTAGCAAACAAATACAACATGAAGGTGGAATCAATTCTCTAACTTCATGTTTGCCAACTATTAGTTTCAAATAAAATAATTAACTAGTGACGAAATAAATTATACTTCAATATTGCAAATAAGCTATTAATTTAATAAATAACAACTTTAAAAATAAATTATCTAGTTTAATGTTAAAATAATTTATAAAGGGAAATAAATTTTTTTAATTTAATTTAATAAATAAAAATTAAGAAAATTAATCTTATTGCAAGAATTAAAAATAATAATTGCATGAGATTTAAAATTAGGATATTCTTTACCAGCCTAAATTTAAAAATTGATACATTTTTTAAATTAAATTAATTATTTTTTAATTTTTTAATTAAATTAATTTAAATTTTCATTTTTTGAAAAACTCTTTAACTCACAAAAAATGCCCTATACATTTTTTTAGTGAACCCTTGCGTGAGAACAAAAATTCTATTTCTGAGGTTATATATTCAAAATTTTTTTAATTAAATTTTTTTCCCATTTTAGACAATGTCTAATAGAAACTTTTAATCCTATGAAAAAAAATAATAAATATAAATGCAATAAATATTTAATTATTAATATCAAAAAGAAAAGTAAATAGTTTATTATTATTGGATAAAGTTGAATTATTTTCTTGATTTCTTGTAAGGATAGAAATTGGATATAAAAGTGTTAATATTATAATAATATTAATAATTATCATTGCCTCGAATTGCCTTTTTATAACTTTTGAGATTTGAAAAATTTGTCAGCTTTTTAGATACTTCTTTTAATTGCTTCATTTCTTCATCGTGGGAAATCCTTATGAATTTGATACATTCTTGATTATAAAAAAAATTGTTAAATTATAAAATAAAGCAAATATGAGATAAAAAATACACAGAAAAACAATTGTACCAACCTAAATCTATCAAAATGATACCATTTTTTTAAGTCACCCGATAGCTAGAAAATTTTTTAATGTGAATGTAGCTTTGAATCGCTACGTAGCGAAATCTTCGTAACGCTGTCGCTAGTTGTAATCCCACTCCAGGTCACATATTAATATTTTATAAATTTTAGGTTTTGCTATATGCAAATTTGAAATAAACCAAGCAAGTGAAGTTTGCTATCAACTCAATTTGAAAACAAAAATGAATTTAAGTTTTTTTTTGAGAAATAATAGAATAGAACTTACCAATGGATGTTCATCAATTGGTAAAGATATAGAATTCTCTATAAAAAATAGAACAAAAATAGCTAGAAGAATTGTAGCTAGACACCGACCCATATTGTCTGAAAAATAAATGACAAATTTTTTTATGATTTAGTTTTATATCATTTTTATTGAATTAATTATTATAACAAATATTTGAAAATTTATATTAGATATTTTGTAAATGCAATAATAATTTATTTATAAAAAATAAAATTTTAAATTTAATAATAATAAATTATTGATTAATTAATTAGACAATAAAAAAATAAAGATTTAAAAATAATTAAACATTTTGAAAATCATTTCCAATTTATTACCTAATAATATATTTATATTAAACAATAACTATAATATGAAAGCTTTCGTTAATCCAAAATTTATAATATAAATATTAACAATTTTGATGAATTTAATATTATATGTTAGCAGACGAAAAAATTAAATTATTAAATTAAAAAATTGTTTAATCTTAAAATATTTGAAAATAAAATTGACCTGCGTTAAATTATTCAATGCTTCTTCGTTGAGTGTTGAAATAAGTTTGATACTCGTAAAACCTAAAACTTTTCTTTTTATTAACTGACAATCGTTTTGGAATGTAGAGTTAATTAATCTGTTTATGTCAAATTTTCTTATTCGTGACTTTAAAGTTTTGCTTTTAAATAAAACATATATTTAATAATAATCGAAGATACTCCGTTTATTTTATCGAAAGTATGAATGAGCACGTTTTCACATTCCGCACTTACAATTTATTATTATTCTTATAATCGCAGAAATTTTTTTCAAGAACCTTTGTTTTTAAATTAATATTAAAATGTTTTGCAATATTTGATATTTAAGAGCATTTGAACCTTCGTGACGTCACAAATCATGGCGCATGACACGCAAACTTCTCAGGTATGTGAAAAGCACAATTTTGAATATTTTTTAAAAAAACCTTTTGGAAAATGTTCAGAATAACATAGACTCTGTCTGTTATGTGCGGAAAATTCAAAATTTTGCGTTTAAAACGTTTTTTAAACAATGTTTAAACAATGTTTAAACAATGTTAAAGTTAAAGTCGGATCTGGATGTCAATTTCTTTCTACACTTTTCGGTGTATTTTGTGCAAGAATATGCAATAAAATCGTCTGCCTAAGAAAAATTGAATTTTTTTCGTATGTTTTTTATGCTTTTGGATGCGTTTTTGGTCATAAAAAGGGTCTTCCTCTACCCGGATCTGGGTGTCAATTTTTTTCTACACTTTTCGGTGTATTCTGTGCAAGAATATGCAATAAAATCGTCTGCCTAAGAAAAATTGAATTTTTTTGGTACGTTTTTTATGCTTTTGGATGCGTTTTTGGTGGTAAAAAGGGTCTTCCTCCACTCAGATCTGGGTGTCAATTTTTTTCCTACACTTTTCAGTGTATTCTGTGCTTGAATATGCAATAAAATCGTCTGCCTAAGAAAATTTTTTTTGACGACCCGTTTTTCCGCAACTACCCCCTTGCACCTACTCACAGGGGTTGGAGTTTCAAAAAAAAAAAATCGAGTAGTGTGTCAATTCCAATGTTTTTTGGGTCGCTTAATCCGAAAAATACCACTAAAAACAAATCCTTAACCCCCTACAACCCCTGGGAGGGGGTTGGAATTTCATTGTTCACGAAAATTCGAGTACGGTGTTTAATCCTATGTTTTTTGGGGCGCTGAAACCGAAAAACGCCACCAAAAACAAGTCATTTCCTCCCTTAACCCCCTACAACCCCCTGAGAAGGGGTTGGAATTTCAATTTTTACAAAGGTCGAGTACGGTATCTATTCCTATGTTTTTTTGGTCGTTGAAATCAAAAAACACCAACAAAAACACATTCTTTACCCTTTTAACCCCCTACAACCCCTGGAGGGGGTTGGAATTTCATTTTTCACGAAAAGTCGAGTACGGTGTCTAATCTTATGTTTTTTGGGTCGCTGAAACCAAAAAACATCACCAACAATAAAGTTTTCTAGAAAGTTACCTATGATTACACAAATACGCACCTATAATGTCTTAAGGAAATTTATTTTTCTACACTTAGCGCCGTGAAAAATAATATTTCAACCCCCTCCCAGGGGTTCTAGCGGGTTAAGGGGGTAAAGAATTTGTTTTTGGTGGTGTTTTTTGATTTCAGCGCCCCAAGAAACGTAGGATTAGACACCGAACTTGACTTTTTGTGAAATTTAAAATTTTAACCCCCTCCCAGAGGGTTGTACGGGGTTAAGGAAAGAAAGGATTTGTTTTCAATGGTGTTTTTGGGATGAAGCGACCCAAAAAACATTGGAATAGACACCATACTCAATTTTTTTTTAATTTGAAACTCCAACCCCCGTGAGTAGGTGCAAGGGGTGGTTGCGGGAAAATGGGTCGTCAAAAAAATTGTTCATGGTCATATTCGGTTTCAGCGACCCCAAAAACATAGGAATATGGGGTTGTGTTTTTTGGGACCTGAATTTTTTTTTGTGCCTGTGTTATTATTGGAGCAATATATGATCGTAATCGTGAACTTCTGAGGAAAACGAATATGTCAAAATAAATTAAACAGTGTTTATATTTAAAAATTTTATAATTTTTTTGAAAAACTCATTAAGCGTCATAAAATAATATTGTCATTAAGCCCGAGAACGTCATACAGGCCCCCGCTGTAATTGACTTACTCGAGGTCTGAGCCCGGGACAGGCCGATAGAGTGAGGATATACCACTTCCCTTTTCAGGACCCAATCCGTGAGCGCTCGATTCGTCCTAACAGTCTTGGGTTGAGGGAAATTTTTTTATTATTGTATATGCGATATAGATGATAACCGTTTAATCCCAGTGAGTGGAAGTGGTGTATTCATACTTAACTTACCAACACCTATCCCCGAGGACGCCACTCAGGCCTACCGTAATATCTGCCACTCGCGAGAACTTAATATAGGCCCAGATTGGTAGAGTGGGGGTATAACACTTCTCCTCAATGGAGTGAAACGGCTACTGCTGATGTAAGATAAACATAGAGCAACCGACTACCGTTTCAACAACATTGTAGTAGTGTTGCTAAAAAAAGATTCTAATAGTCTCAGGTAACTTAACTTGATTATTATAAAGTTTATAATATTTTTCTGCAATTTGTCGATCAATAACTTACTGCAGGTGTTGAATGTTCTTATATTATATTTGTCTTTTTCATTTTTGTATTGGGCCCAAAAAATATATTCCTATTTTTGTATAGTATTAATAATTATATATGTATTTTGAAGATATATATGGATATTGC
This sequence comes from Leptopilina boulardi, assembly GCF_019393585.1. Classification (NCBI taxonomy): domain Eukaryota; kingdom Metazoa; phylum Arthropoda; class Insecta; order Hymenoptera; family Figitidae; genus Leptopilina; species Leptopilina boulardi. Next base: position 931,622 of record NW_026137833.1, on the reverse strand, counting down.
ATGATATTTGTTTCTTTTGGCTGTCTTAAATGTTTCATATAAAAAATACTTCAATCCATTTAGTTTTTTTGGTATTAAATAACATTGGCATTAAAGATATTACGATTTTGAGGATAAAGAAAGATATTGGATAACATTAGTATTGAATATATTTTAATAATGCAACAAAAATATTGATTGTTTTATAATAGTGGAAGCTGTCTTTTGGAAAAATTTTTTGGTATTGGGTAATTTTGGCATTAAAGATATTTGGATTTTGAGGATAATAAAATATGATATTGGATAACATTGGCATTGAATATATTTCGATATTGAAAAAAATATTGACTGTTTGAGAATAGAGGATGCTGGCTTTTGGAAAAGTATTTAAATAGATAGAAAGAGGTTTGAATATTGTTTTAAGGGTTAAAGTTGTTTTATGGGTTAAATAATAGTTTGTGAGTTGAATATTGATTTGAATATTAATAAAAAGTGCAGAGGAAAATAAGTTCAATAATAATCATTATCGAAAATGATGTAATGTGGAAAAAGATTAAACAACGCTAATTTACGTTCATAAAAGACTATCATTGTTGCATTAGTTAGCTGAATTATAGTTAATGCAATATTTTATAGGTGAAACACATGTAAGTAAATTTTTTAAAGCAATAAACTAAAATAAACGATTTGTTTTGAAAATTGGCTTTATCAACAGTTTAAAAGTTGAAGAAGGATACCATGTCGAAGATAGAAGAGTATTTTATTTTAAGTAATGAAGATTTTAAAATTATTGAAAATGTAAATGAAATGTTAAATGATATGCACATGTATAAATTTCAAGAATTATCAAAAAATGATTCAAATTCTTTTTTCATTATGCAAAGTACTTTGTATTTACAAATGCTTGATTTAATTGTTCCAATTAGAGAAAGAGTTAAACATATTCAAATAGTTTTTAGCGGTAATAACAATTCTGGTCATTGGATTTGTGTTTATTACGATGGAGTAAGACTTTATATTTTTGATAGCCTTAATGCAGGGTGTTTGAATATTCACCAAATAGAATATTTAATTAGATTGTTCCCTTTTAAACCAACAGAATTTTTTGTAGATGTTGATCAACAACCGATTGGTACAGTTAAGTGTAAAGTATAATGCAATAGCATTTGCAACATCTGTATTGGTTAACAGTGTAAATTAAAAGATTAATTTATGAAACTGATAATAATATAATGAGCAAGCATTTGATATCATTTTTTGAAAACAATTAATTAAATAATTTTCCGGCAGTTAGAATGTCTAATATTAGGATTTCGATTTGTAGAGAATGATTGGAATTGTCTTTTCATAAATCGAGCTAAAGAAGTTCAAAATGGTGAACTAAACCTTTCGTATTTTTTAAAGACTTTTCCCAGTAAAAATGACAACAGAGTTCTGTCTACTGAAACTGAGAATGAAAAGAAAATACCCAAAGAAAAAAGTTTGTCCTGTAAGATGAAGAAATTATCTACAGAAATTGAAGAGGGATTTACATGTTGATGTAAATTCAGTATGCACAACAGAAAATAATAAGAAAATAATTTCTAGTCTTATTGTTAGGGAAAATTTTGATCCTATAACATATCCTACAATGTTTCCTTATGGTGATCCTGGATGGACTGTTAACCTTAAGCATACTCAAGGTACTTGTAATTTTATTCATTTACAATTTTATATGTATCGTCTTTCATAGAGAAGAAAAAAGCGTGGATTGACACATGTGCGTTTAACTATTTGTTTACGTACACAAATTTGCGATTCAGAAACTTTAAATAAAATGATATGTGCTGAAATCACAGACGAAATAAAGAATCCAGAACTTTCTAACATTGTAAAGCGATTTTAAGTTCATGGGCCTTGTGGTAAACAAAATAGGAATTCACCCTGCATGGATCCTGAGATGCGTCATTTAAATGTATTGCTGACAATTCGACGATCGTAGCATTGTATAATCTTTATTTGAGTACAAAATTTAAAGGTCATATTGACTGGACAATAATAGGTATTATATTATTATAACACCATAATGTTGAAATAGTAATACAGTAACGATTACAAAAATAATATTATTATTTTTGTGAGATCAAAATTCCAAAAAGTGTCCGTCAAATAAAAATAAATTTTTAATTTTTCATAAAAAATTGCAGATATCTCGCGCGTTTACGCGCGTTTCTTTTAGCTAGTTAGGTTAATAATTGATAATAAAAATTCTCACGAGCGAGGATACATCGCTAGTTACTACAGTAAAAATATGAAATTTTCTATCAAAAATGAAACAAAAATAGCTAGGAGAATTATAGCTATACACCGACCCATTTTGTCTAAAAAATTAAATGACAAATTTTTTTATGGTTCATTTTTAGTTTATTTGTTTAAATTATTTCTTATAAAAAAATTGCAAATTTACACTGTATTATAAGTGCAATAAGAATAAATCTGATATATTTTGGCAAACAAAATAATTAAATTATTGTTATTAAAAAAATTTTCAATTTTAATATATTTGAACATAAAATTAACCTGCGTAAAATTATTCAATATGCTTCGTCGTTGAGTGTTAAAATAAGTTTACTATACTCGTCAAGAATAATACTGTTCTTTTCATTAACTGATAATAATTTTAGTCTTTCTTTTAATGTGAAAATTTTTTTTTTATTATTTAAAATTTTTTTTCTTTGATAATGAACATATTTTTCAATACTAAATAATTTAAGATATCTTTCATTTATTTTATCAAAAGTTGGAATGAGCACGTTTTTACATTGAGTTCTTACAATTATTATAGTTACATGGCAAACATTTTTTTAAAAAACTTTGTTTTTAACTAAATATTGAAATTGTTTGCAATATTTTATATTTAAAAGCATTTGGTCTTGATTTTTCATTTTTGTATTCCATTACTTTTTAAAATATTTGTATAATGAATTTCAATTTATGAAGTACATTTCAAAATTTTAAATTAGACCCACTTATGAAAGATACAATATTGTTAGATTGCAACACGTTTTTCTTTGGAACTTCTCGACTTTGAAGATGGGTGATTTAACGACTCGCATGATTAAACCCCAATAAATTTTATTTGACATAAATCTCACTTGATATCAAATCATTTGACGAAAAATTAATTTGACATAAATCTCATATGACATAAATTTCACTTGACATAATTTACATTTGACATGAAATTCATATGGCGTAATTTCATTTAATATAAAATTCATTTCACAGAAAAACTTGGTCTTAAAATGAGTAACTTACGCTACTCATTTTAAAGTGCACCAAAAATGAGCCAGGTTGGTGGCGCCACTGTCTATGTCGTTTAGCATTGGCTCATTTTGACTTACAACAAAAATGAGACTAGGTTTTTTCTGTGTTGACATATAGAACTGATTTGATATATTCATTTAACATTTGTCATAAAAATAGTTTCATCTTTTCTATTCCTACACACGTGAGACAAAGATAGATAATGCTTTTTTAATGAAAAATGACTCATTTCTTAATATTTTTAATGAATGTTAATTTTTTGATTACATATTTGAAATCCTTCAGTACTTAATGGAAATTTATTATTAATCACTTTTGACTGAAAATTCAATAGGAGCTATAGATGTTTCTGCTTTATATCTATTATCATCATCAACATCATCTGCTTCTTCCTCTTCTTTAACATCTTTTTCTTCTTGCTGAGAACAAAAATTTTTAACTTCAAAATTCGTCTTTGGATTTCAATCCTTATTATAATTACAACATTTACCCTATATTTTATAGTAAGAAGTCACTTCTTTTTTGTTTTACCTTTTCAGCTTTTAAAGTATGGACTTTATCAACATCTTTGAATTCTTCATGATACTAAAAATAAAATAATGAAATTATACTTTACATATTTAAAAAATTTTAAAGTAATAAAACAACAATAAAATCAATAGTTAATAGATTTTTACACAAGATAAAAAGAATTATATATGTTTGTACCTCGTTAAGTATTTTTGAACCATTCAACAATTTAGTAACTATTTCGGTCTAAAATTAAAGAAATTTAAATTATGTATTTAATAACAAGTTATCAATAATTGTCTTTTTTAATTATTTAACTTTACCTGGTTAAATGTGCAATTATCATTCCATGTAATTATCTGCATTTTCTAAAAGCAAAAAGAAAAAATTATGTTAATTAAATTTGTTGTTTTATTACGCTGATTATCTGGATATACATGAGGTATTCTATGACAAATCAGACATTATTTTGCATTTATATCTCGGACTTTTTTGAAATTTTTTCTTTAGTACTCGAGGAAGGTGGAGGAATTAGAGCCCCTTAAGGAAAATGATTTAAAAAACCAACTTATTCTTATAATAAAATATTGTTTTGTTCATTTTTTACTTCTTTTGTTGTTTATCTTTAATTATAATTAATTATAAATTAAGAAAAAATGTTTTGCAAAAAGAATGTTTTCTAAAGAAATGAATTTTCTCCCATTACCCCACCCGTAGGGTTTTGGGAGCCCTTACTTAAAATTCTAATAAAATTATATAATTTCTATTTTTTTTATTTTTTTAATTTATTCTCGACAGATAAACATTTTACAAAATATTTAAGACATAAAAAAGACTTACAGCTTCTTTAGTATTAAAATATTTAATAATAACACATTTTAGACAATAAAACATAAATATGGATTCTTAGCAATTAAATACGCTGTGACGTGACATTTTGACACGTCACACAGATTTAAAATAAAGTAAAGAAAATATAGCTATTATTACGATAATGAAAGATTTATTTTGTGTGACTTTGATTTTTTTGTATGATGTAAATTATTCAAAATTAAATGGGTTTCGCGCCGTGGCGCTACCGTCGCCTTTGTTCGCCCGCGCGCAATAATATATGGTAAGGTTAGGCAAGTTTTTCTCGTGGTCATCGGCGTTTTTACGAAAATTCATTATTCAATTCCTCAATTTCTTTACCACCGTCGAAAGTAGCGTGGTGGAAATATTGTAAAATTGTGGAATATTCAAATATTTGAGATAAAATTAAATTAAATAATTAAATTAATTAAATAGATATTTATGTTTTGTGTGAAAAGAAGAAAATATATTCAGGTGAGCCAACAATGTATTTTTCTCATTGAAAGAATATTGTAATGGAGTTATTTTATGATTTTTGAATCGATTATGTTGATGATGATGATTTTTGGTCTTTTAATGAATTTTTGCTGAAGGTGATGTTGACTGACTCATTAGCGCCTAACAAATTATTGTTCTGAGAATTATTGCTGATGTTAGATTTATTTTTGTTATCTCCATTATCACTACCGAATGTGACTACGTATGTCCTTTAATGGCAGAAGGATTGCAGTGCAGTAAACATGAAATATTTTGGGGTTATAGTTTGGAGTTACCATTGCGTAATTCAAAGTCTCTAAGTACTTAAAATTTAAAAGCTCCCATTACCCTAACTCTTCCGTTACCCAACCTTTCCCTAATTGAGACTAGCTTCTATGATTTTTTTCAATTTTTTTTCCAAGCCGTTTACGGGAAGTGAACTTTACAAAATTTCAAAATTTTATCGATTTTTTTTTAATGTTCATAACTTTCTTAAAAATACATCAATTTAAAAACATTTTTTTTTATTTGTGTGTTTTTAGGTGAACTTATCGAAAATGAGGCGCAAAAAATTATAGAAATATAATTTACTATAATTTTTTCATAAAATTATATTTCTTACCTCCTCAATTTGTTGACTATTAGGTAGCAAATGAATTTTTACTGTCTAAAAATAAAATAAAATAAAATAATTTTTTTTCTATTTTTTTTTTATTAAATAAATACATAAGAATGGTCTAATAAAATTACCCTAGAGCCTATGGATTTAGTGACACTTAATATGAGCATTTAATGACATTACTGAGAAATTCCACCATCTTGTCCGGCGAAGTATAAGCTTGCACCAATGAGAAAGCGAGTTTACCATTTTGACATCGACCTTCATTTAGTGACAAAGAACCGAACTTATCATTAAATCGAGGCTCTAGTGTAATAGGAAAAAATTATTATTTTTTACCTTATCAATTGTCTTATTATCACTATAATATGTAGTTAGTGTTTTTGTCTAAAAAGAAAAAAAAACATGAATATTACCTACAAAAATTATTATTTTTCGATATAAAAACATTTGTATTTTTTTCTACATTATAATAATGACATATTTATTCTGCCCTACAACGAAAGAAAACACATAAGCCACATTGTCGCTTCAGTCGCTCTTCTGCAGTGTTTATATACAGAACTCGACCAAAGCGACAATGTGGCTTATGTGTGTTCTTCCGTTGTAGGGCAATATTGCGATCAATCAAAACAAGAGAAAAAAAATTCAATAATTTATTTTTAAATGACACATATTTGAAGTGAAAAATCGGACAAGTGCGAGTTACACTCGCATTAAAACCGAGGGTTCTGTACTATTAAGCCTAAAATTTGAGGGGCTTAAAGTGTGAAGGCCGATGGAAAAATTCAAATTTTGCTTAATTTTTCCTGTAATGTGAGCATGAAAAACACGTAGATAGACTCATAGATCGAAAATTATCAGTTTTTCCTTGAAAACGCTATGATAATCAACTCCAATCGTTCTCGCTATATTTTTTTTTGTAAAAAAATACGTAAAAATGTATAAACCCAATCAAAAATTTACTAATGGCGCAGTACTGGAACCCAGTATTGGCGCCAGAGTTGGCGTAACTTTGGGATGATAACATTTTACCAGTACTGGCTGCCAGAGTTGGCACCAGTACTGGTAACCACTACTGGTTCAGTACTGGCCGAGTACTGGCAGTTTTTTAATTTATTGTATACGAAAAGAAAGCTTTAACTGTAACAGAGATAAGTTTCACTGCAATAGTGAAATCTCTACTCCAGGTAATACTTTTTTTTAGGAAAAAGTGTGTGAAATTTTTAGTAACCCAACACAAATTAAATATTAATTAAATTAGTCAACTAACTGATTAATATTTTATTATATATAAAATCGAAAACACCAAGAGTTTTTATTTTTTATTAAGTATAATATATATTGCAAATTATTATTTTAAAAAATCAGGAAATGAATATAAAAATATCTTTATTATAAAACCTAAGAAATGTTTTTTTTTATTTTCTATTATAATAGAAACCAAAGAATAAAAGTTATTTTTCATTGCCTACCGTGTTTATAAATTCAGTATCAGTCAACTTCGTTACATCTACCCACTGAAAATAAAAATTATAATAATCATTTTTTTTTGACAAATTTTTATTTTTCAAATTAGCATTTGTCAGAATATATTATATTTTAAAAAATATTAAATAAAATTTAATTAAATTGAAAATTAAATAAATATTTTAAAAAATATTATAATTAAAAAAAAATTTTTTTAAATGAAAATTCTAATCATTTATTTTGATGGAAAATTCATGCGCTTCTTTTTCATAATGTATACAGCTTAGCACACTTAATTAAATAATTATATTATATTTTCTGTTTTTGTATTACCATCTTTGTTGTTGAATTATTAATAGGGTCAACGATTGTCTGCACCTAAATGCAATGAAATAAAATTTTTCAAATTATTATTATTATTATTATATTTTTTTTTGCTGAATTTAGTAAGTTTTGTAATAATTTAATAAAATCTGATTCTTTCTTTTAGATAAAACGATTTAAAAGTAACTATTTATTTTCAATTCAAGAATAATGTTCAAATAATCGTGGAAAAGTGAATAATTACGTGTATAAAACTCAAAAAAAAATTATTTTTCATGAGTATATTAATTAAATAAAATTAACTTTTCAATGATAATTTACGACAGTTCATGAAATTAAATAACAAAATTTTTATGTTATAAAAAAGCTGCTAATTTTACAAGTAGAAGTATTATTGGCGATTCAAACAGCTACACTAGCGCCACAGTTGAACTAACGTAAGCGTGACTCGCTCTAAAGCAGTCTCTGTTTTGACAGTTTATTTCAAATTATTTAATTATTCTGATATTTTTATTGCGTTTGTAAAATAATTTTTAAGGTAAATGCCCCAGTCTTCGTCACTGTCTTAGTTACCGTCACTTTCATTGAAAATTACAAAAAATATTTTCTAAAACAAATAAAGATTATGTTTTTTCGATTTAAAATAATTATTTTTATACAAATAATAAATTATAATAATAATTTTTTCAATACATTGCTTAAAATTCTCAAATTACTTATGTGACGATTACTGAAGCAAAGGTGACGGTAACTAGGGCATTTACCTTAAGCGTTAAATAAAAAAAAATAATTTAAAACACATGGAGTGCTACAGAGCAAGTCACGCTTAAGTTAGTTCAACTGTGGCGCTAGTGTAGCTGTTTGAATCGCCAATACCAACTATGTAAACCAAAACCATTGATAATGGCGCGAAATTTAAAAGCATATTGTAAATAAATTAATTATATTTAATAAAAAGAATTATATTAATACAGAGAAATTTGTAATATTTTATAAATTTTAGGTTTTGCTATATACAAATTCTAAATAAACCGTGTAAACCAAGTGAAGTTTGCTATCAATTAAATTTAATTACAAATAATAAACTCACAATGAAAGACAATAATGAATTCAGTTTTTTTTTGTGATATAAATAAAAACTTACCGGATTCAGAAGTCCATAAATTGGTAAAGATATGGAATTCTCTATCAAAAATGAAACAAAAACAGCTGGGAGAATTATAGCTAGACACCGACCCATTTTGTCTAAGATATAAATGACAAATTTTTGTACGGTTCTTTTTGGATTATTTTATTCAATTAATTCTTATAAAAAATTGTAAATTTATATTCTATTGTAAATGCAATAATAATTTATTTTTAAAAAAAAATTTTAATTTAATGATGATAAATTATTAATTCATAACATTAACCTGTGTAAAAACTTGCAATGCTTCGTTGTTGAGTGTTAAAATAAGTTTACTATTTTCGTCAAGAATAATACTGTTCTTTTTTAATAACTGATAATTATTTTGAAATGTAGAGTTAATCACTCCTTTTTATGTGAAATTTTCTTTTTTTGTTATTTTAAATTTGTTTTCTTTGATAAAGAACGTATTTTTCAGTACTAAAAAATTTAATATCTTTCGTTTATTTTATCAAAAGTTGGAATGAGCACGTTTTTACATTGAGTTCTTACAATTATTATAGTTACATGGCAAACATTTTTTTAAGAAACTTTGTTTTTAAATAAATATTGAAATTGTTTGCAATATTTTATATTTAAAAGCATTTGGTCTTGATTTTTCATTTTTGTATTCCATTACTTTTTAAAATATTTGTATAATGAATTTCAATTCATGAAGTACATTTCAAAATTTTAAATTAGACCCACTTATGAAAGATACAATATTGTTAGATTGCAACACGTTTTTCTTTGGAACTTCTCGACTTTGAAGATGGGTGATTTAACGACTCGCATGATTAAACCCCAATAAATTTCGTTTGACATAAATCTCACTTGATATCAAATCATTTGACGAAAAATTAATTTGACATAAATTTCATATGACATAAATTTCATTTGACATAATTCACATTTGACATGAAATTCATATGGCATAATTGTATTTATAAAATATAATAAACATAATTAAATTTTTAAATTTATTTAATATTATCATGTTAAATTACAAAATTTTAGTAATAAAAATATTAAAAAGGATTGTATTAGACGTTAATAATAATATGTGATTCAAATTGTAGAATATAATACATAAAATATCTATAATTAATAAAACCGTACAGTAGTTATAACTTTTTTTGTGTATGTAAATTATGTTAATTTTTTATTAATTAAAATCCTTTAGTACTTAATGGAAATTTATTGTATACACTGTTAAAAATGTTTGTAGTTTTAATATACATAAAGTACTTAAATTTAAGAAACTGGTATATTAGAGTGTAATTCATATACAAAGTATATTAAATTTTGTCACTGAAAAAAATTCAAATAAAAAAATTGCATTTTACTCAATTTATACATGTTCTTGTGTACAAAATAAGGTTTTTATTAATAAAGCAAAGTAATTTCTTTCATGTAAATACAAGTTTAAATCAATTTACATTGTAAAAATGCATATAATTTGACATTTATAGTACTTAACCTAAATGTCACATATAAGTATTAAAATTCTTGTATTTAGAATGTTTTTTTTGAAAAATTTTCCCCTTATAAAACATTATTTGGACATAAACAACACAATAGTTAAAGAATTACGCACTGTTGTTTCAATTTCAAATAAATTTTCAATATCAAGGAAATAATGACCGTTTGGTGAAATAGGCATCTACAGCCGCCATGTTGTCACTTTAAATTTAATATACATGTATCTTAGATTTCAATACCTGTAGTGCATATTCGCTTCATACGCACACGGAAAAAAAGAAAAAGTAACTTTTACTACTTTAAAAGTAAAATTGGACCTGTCCGAAGTTTCTGCGCATCTCTGGCAACTTTTACTCCAAAAATAGTAAAATTTACTTCAGAAATAGTAAAAATTACTACGGAAACAGTAAAATTTACTACAGAAATAGTCAATTTTACTATTTTTCGAGTAAAAGTTGCCAGAGATGCGCAGAAACTTCGGACAGGTCCAATTTTACTTTTAAAGTAGTAAAAGTTACTTTATTCGTTTTTCCATTTTTCTCCGTGCATGTATATTAAATCTAATACAGATTTTTCTAACAGTCTATCACTTGAGACTACTAACTCAATAGGAGTTACAGGTGTTCCTTCCATTTCTCTATAACCATAATCTTCAAAATCATCTTTATCATCATCATCACCATTATTGTCTAATGCTTCTTTCTCTTCTTCAACATCTTTTTCTTCTTGCTGAAAATAAAAATTAAAGTTATGATTTGAATGGAGCTTTTTATGTTTCCTATTACTACGATCAACTTAACCTCGAATTTAACATAGTGTCGCAGTAATTAATACTAGTACCTACAATACAAGTTTTAAATAAGTTTTGCTTCTGCAGTTCAAGGTCTGATTTATTAATTTACTAGATAACATTTTTTCACTAATATATGTAACTATTTTTTAACTTCAAAATCCGTCTTTGGATTTCAATCTCCTGTATAATTACAACATTTCCCCTATAGTATATATAGTAAGAAGTTATTCTATTTTGTTTTACCTTGTTAGCTTTTGATACCGTACCGTTATAGGTGGTACGAGGGATGCATGAGTTAGCGGGACTAAACTTTTCATACAGAAAGTATAGGCCTGCTTACTACTCATACTTCCCTGTCTTTGGCAGAACCATTGGCCACGCACATATATTAATCGCCATTTTCTTTCCACGCGCCTCCTTTCACTTCCTTCCTTTCTCCAATCAATGCACAGCAAACGCTTTCTACTTCCTTCCGCTTTCTCTCATTCGTTTACTTACTCCCGCCGTGCGGCCCATTTCTTTTCCCCCACGCACGGTTACTCTCGGCGTCCCCACTACTAGCGTAGTGGGCCTCTCTTTCTCGCCGGTCACTTCTTCGTCTTTTAACTTCCCTCATACTTTTCCGCGTGGTTTTTTATATTATAAAAAGTAAATAAAATAAAATAATTTTTATATAATTTATATAAGAAAATTAAGATAGATATATATGTGTATATATATGGCATGTGTGAAAGAACGTACGTAGTGTGTTTTTTGGTATATATATATATATATATAAAATTATATTTTGTTGTTTTATATATTATTATCTATATAAATATTTAATAATCTATATTAAAGTTATTAGGTTAAGACAAATTTACAGAGAAATAGCGCCGATTGTAACAAGTATCTCATCCTTCCTGCCATTTTTTACTTCCGACGAACTCCTACTTTATAGTCTAGGCGTTCTTCTCAGAGCGAATAGCCTATCCGAACATTTTCCCTTTCTCTCCGCTTTTCCGACCCCCAACAAAGATGCACGGACCCCAAGCGTCCTATTCTCCAAGACACTTCCTCACGCATCCTGTTTCCTGGATACTTGTCACCGCGTAATATTTGTTTAAAACGTCGATTTTGTTAATGTAAACTTATAATTTTTATCGTAAGTATTTTTATAAAAATTGTAACTCTTTTAGTTTTTAATTTTTACACTACGAGCGCTATCTTAAAAATATCTGTAGTATTAATTCTCCCGCAATCGAGATGCGCTCATGCGGAGATAAAAGCGTGGGTGCGAGACCACCCATCGTCAGTTGTAATACACTAGCACTCGTTGTATGACTTCTCGATCTTACTTTTCAAGTCCTTGCAAATAAAGAATTTTCTTTAAACGTCCAAGGCGAGTTACTTTTTGCTTACTCTCTGTCTCGCTACAGCGAGTAAGTTTTCTTTGTCACTAACTTTTTGCTTTCTTTCAGCCCGTCAACCTTTGCCGCGGTTCGCCCGTGTGAAAAGACGACGGCCATCTTGGAAAACGGTTTCCTTGGCAACGACACGCGAGTACACTGTGCCGCTGGGAACTTTTCTCGGGCCGGGAGTAAAATCCTGAAGCACCCCGGTGAATAATCCCCGTTGGAACAGAACGAGCGTCCTGTTAGTCAGGAAACTCCCTCTGCCCATCATTAATAATGTATATGTCCATAGATGAAACCAGCCACATTACCCCAGAAGAGTGAAAGGAAACGAGCACGGGATAAGGAACGCGCTCGTAAACGCAGGGAGGACGCACGGGCCATTGTGCGAGAATTTAGGCGCGAACACGCTTTCCCGCCATTGCCCCGAGTACCACGACCTTTGGCCTACTCTACACCAGCCAACTACGAACCTGCCAATTTAGCGCCGCCCCTCTTGCCACCGGCCTGCTACCAACCAACCCCTCGAGACAACCTCATCTTTCAGACCAAGGTGGACGAGAATAACAATAATCCTCCGAAGAAGACGTTGCCTGAGGATCAACTTTTCCCTGCTCAAAGAGATGCGTGCTTCCAAAACCTCGATGACACCGCCACCTTACTAGCAGCTTTTGACGCCATATACGAGGCACCTTTAATTGAAACTGAGACCTCTGTGGAGGATTTCTTGGAATTACATCCTAGTCCCATCCTGGTGGAAGAAATTGCCCAACATGCGCCATCTCCAATACACGCAACAACCCCCACCACCGTCTCATCTCTTGAATGGCGTCTAATACCCTTGTGGAAGGGTCCTGCTGCGAAACCACCGACACACAGCGCCGCTGGTTCTAAAGACCCTCGTCTGGGAAGAAACCGCCGGGAAAAGAGAAAGGCATTACACTCTTTGAATACACCGCCGCAAATTGCCCGGAAACTCCGAGCCTACACTGTGACAGACCCCATCTCCACCAACCATAAAGCATCAATTCCAGCGTTACTTAGTCTAAGAATTAATAAACCTTTGTAATTATAAATAAAAACTTATTTATTTACCAAAAAATAAAGTATCAAAACCAAAAAAAAACCTAAAAAAAAAAGAAATAAACAAAATCAAAACAATCCCACGGTTTGTTCATGCGAGGTGTGGCCGTCCGCTTACGGATTTTTCACCCAAGGTCCGTTCAAGACAGGTGTGGCCACCCCCGTTGACATACCGTCGCCATTTTGTTTCTAGCCTTGAGAATACCTTAAGGCGCAAGAAACCTTTACGCTACCCCCACCCCGCGTGGGAGTGAGAGAGACTCACCCCGACTACGCCGTCGCCATCTTGTTCCTAGCCTTTGCTCAAACCTTAAGGCCCAGGAAGCCCTGCGTTACTCTCACCGCCATTGGAGTGAGAGAGAGCTACGCTAGTGACGCGGTCGCCATCTTGTTCCTAGCCTTTACTCTCACCGCCATTGGAGTGAGAGAGAGCCACGCTAGTGACGCGGTCGCCATCTTGTTCCTAGCCTTTACTCTCACCGCCATTGGAGTGAGAGAGAGCCACGCTAGTGACACGGTCGCCATCTTGTTCCTAGCCTTTGCTCTCACCGCCATTGGAGTGAGAGAGAGCCACGCTAGTGACGCGGTCGCCATCTTGTTTCCCAGACCTTGCTCACACCTTAAGGTCTAGGAAGCCTTACGTTACTCTCACACTCACATTGGAGTAAGAGAGACCAACGCTCGTGATACAGTCGCCATCTTGGTTCTAGCCCTTGCTCGAACCATTAGGCCCAGGACGCCTACCTCCCCGAGGAAATAAAAGGGACCTAACACGGTGAAACAGTTCCTGATTTCACCGTAACGCTCAACAGCCCTTTCTTTCCGCAATCCGTGCACTTCACGGAATACTCAGTCAACCCTATTTTGTACCTCTCGACGTATGCAATCCCGTATCCCTTTTCCCCTACCTTTGACTTTTCACCTCTCCACACAGTGACTGGTATCACTTTTAAAGTATCGACTTTCCCACCATATCTGTATACTTCATGATACTAAAAATAAAATAATGAAATTATAATTTATTTTAAAAATTTAAAATCACAGAAAAAAAGGTGGGTAAAAAGTTGTAAAGATAGAGGATAAAAGTCATTAGGATACAGGGTAAAGGATAAATTTGTGATGGATAAAAATGTTACTAAAATATTACTAGAAAAATGGATGTCACATTTGAGTAAACTGTCTAATTTTAATAAAAATATTCTTATGGGGAAGAAAATTTGATTCCACTTTCATCAATTTTATTCATACTTTAAACACGGAAAACGCTTGTTGACATCTAATAAAATTAAAATGTGTGTTGATAATTAATTTTGTTATGTATTTGATTCAATTGCATTGATAGATTCTCTAAATTCGTGATAAAATATAAATTTTGAGGTTAGGGGTGTTTGTTTACTAATTTGAAATCTTTTACTGCTGCGGTAATTCCCACTTAAAATATATATTTTATATCTTTTTTAATAACATGCATACTGGATATTGTTTAATAATGTTAAAATGTAAAATGTGATTAGTAAACAAACTTTTCTAACCTCAAAATTTATATTTTATCACGAATTTAGAGAATCTATCAATGCAATTGAATCAAATACATAACAAAATTAATTATCAACACACATTTTAATTTTATTAGATGTCAACAAGCGTTTTCCGTGTTTAAAGTATGAATAAAATTGATGAAAGTGGAATCAAATTTTCTTCCCCATAAGAATAACATTGTGTCGTCTGTTTGTTGTCCCTCCAGATTTCTGACGTCACACCTAGAATCGACTCTGAAGTCACAAGTGACACAGCCTAATATGCACAAAAAATTCAGTTACTACCCAACTCTGCTTTCGTGCAACAATACAGACGTTGAGTTGTAATTTCCCAGTTCTGATTATTTACGTACTGTCGTCAGCTGTCAGTTGTATTAGTCAAAGATATTTTTATTAATAGACAATAATTATAGGAAAAATATTTCAACGTGCAATTACTTATTTATATAAAATTTTTGGATTTAATAAGTTAAGTGTAAAATTACTAATATTTTTATTAAAATTAGACAGTTTACTAAAATGTGACATCCATTTTTCTAGTAATATTTTAGTAACATTTTTATCCATCACAAATTTATCCTTTACCCTGTATCCTAACGTCTTTTATCCTCTATCTTTACAACTTTTTACCCACCTTTTTTTCTGTGAAATAATAAAATAACAATGACATCAATTCATAGTTATTTAATTTTAACACAAAATAAAAAGAATTATATGTTTGTACCTCTGTAAGTATTTTTGAACCATCAGACAACGTATTAGTTATTTCGGTCTAAAATTTAAGAAATTGAAATTATGTATTTAATAACAAGTCATCAATTTTCTTTTTTTTAATTCTTTAGCTTTACCTGGTTAACTGTGCTATCATTCCATATAGTTATCAGTATTCTCTGAAAGAAAAAAGAAAAAATTATGTTAATTGAATTTTTTGTTTTATTACGCGCTCGTTATCTGGATATACATCATGTATTCCACGCCAAATCAGACATTATTTTGCATTTACATCTCCGATTTTTTTTTCTTTTAGTACTAATTGAGGTTAGCTTCTATGATTTTTTTTTAATTTTTTGAATACTTTGAATTCAATTTGAATGCTCATAACTTCCTAAAAAATGCATCAATTTTAAAAGTTTTTTTTTCAATTGTGTGTTTTTAAGTGAACTTTTCGAATATTCGGTGCATAAAATTCTAGAAAATAATTTACTGTACTTTTTTTTATAAATTTATATTTCTTACCTCCTCAATTTTTTGACCATTAGGTAGCAAATGAATTTTCACCTCCTAAAAATAAAATAATTTTATTCCTACTTTTTTATATTAAATGAGGAGCAAATTTTTTCAAAACGTGATAAATCCATATTTTCTTATTTCGAGAAATTGAAACAAATGACTTTTCTCACATAACCACTGCAGTTACTTTTAAAATATAAAATTTGTAATAGTTTAATTCTATAACAATGTTTTTATATTTAAAAAGTTCTGCTTTTAATTAAACTTTATCATAATTTAATGATTTACAGGTATTGGTAATTTTTTCTAATAAAAAACATAAAAATTATAACACATCTTGGTTATGTCCAAAAGTTTTTGAATTGAAAATTCGTTGTTAAGAAATTTTTTTTCTTATATTTAACAGCGACAGAAAGATTTGTGAGGTCCTTAAAATATTAAATTTATGTTTATCTCCATTTTTTTGAAAAATGGATTTATCAGATTTTGAAAATTTACTCCTCAAATAAATATATAAGTATGGTCTAATAAAAAATTTTAATAGGGAAAAATTATTATTTTTTTTACCTCTGTTATTGTGCTATTGTCATTATATGTAGTCAGTGTTTTTGTCTAAAAACAAAAAAAACATTTCAAATGAAAAAATGACAAAAATTATCAAGAAATGTTTTCATACAGTTTTATTTTCTATTATAATAGAAACTAACGAATAAATGTTATTTTTCATTACCGTTTTTATTATTTCACCATCAGAAAACTTCTTCACATCTATCCACTGAAAATAAAAATTATTTTTAATCAAAGAAAAATATGTTGTTTAACTTTTTTTTTTTTTTTTTTTTTTGATAAAAGATATCTTTATAAAGGGCACATACTACTATAAAAAAAAATTAGTTAAAATTTACATTTTACAGAATTCTATTAGATAGGTATATAATTATTTTTCACGAATTTTCATTTTTCAAATTAGCATTTGATAGAATTCGTTTTTTTTAAAAAAAGTTTTTACTTAACAGATTTTTTAGATATCAAATTTTTGTTTGTCAGAATTTTCATTTTACATAATTTCTCTTTACCCAAATTTTTATTTAAAAAATTCTTATTTAACCGAATATTACTTTAGCAGAATTAAAAACCTCATCTATATTTTTATTATAAAAAAATACCCAACTTTAACAGAAAATTATTTATCTTACCGCCTCAATTTTTGTACCATTAGGTTGCACTTGAATTATTTCCACCTTAAATTAAGATAAAAAAATTGTATATCTATTTTTTATATTAAATAAATACATATAAATGGTCTAAATAATTGATAGAAAAAAATGATTATTTTTTATCTTATTACTTACAGTTCTATTATCACCAAATTTAGTTTCTGATATTGCCTAAAAACAAAAAAAAACAATATGAATACTACAGGAATTATTATTTTTCTATTTAAAAACATTTGTCTTTTTTTTCTAGATTCTACTCTCTAAATTTGAATCAGCGATAAGTATACCACTGGTACCAATCAGCGGATATACGCTGAAAAATCAGTGAAATTCCACTAATTCATCAGTGCATATAAGCTGATTGGAATCAGTGGTATACTTATAGCTGAGAATCAGCGAGATTCCGCTGATTCAAATTTAGAGAGTAATATAGTGGCAAACAATCAAAATTCATATATGTGACCTGGACAGTTAAAAGGGACCTTTTGTCCGAAAAAATTAATTTTTTATTGATTGGTGATTCTGATAGAAAAAAGTTTTCTCTATCAGAAACACCAATCAATAAAAAATCGATTATTTCGGACAAAAGGTCCCCTTTAACTGTCGAGCAGTGGGATTACTAATAGCGCTAGTCGCTACACTGTTAAAAATATCCATGGGGAATTTAATATACTTGTATATGAAGTAATTTGCATATACCGTATATTAAATTTAATATACCACAATGTTGTGATATTAATACACAGGTATATTAATATCAATATATTTGTGTATATTAAATTTAATTTACTGCGGTATATTAATATTAATATACCGGTATATTAAATTTAAAACATCAAAATCTCATGCTAAAATGATTATAAAAAAAATAATTTAAACAATTAATAAAAATAAACATTAATTATAACTAACTAGCAACTTTGTCGTCCGCAAGCGGCCGACTACGTTGCTAGTGTGCATTAACCATATTTTTTATTCATTTTTTTCAAAAAAATTTAATATTAGAAATGTAAAAAAAATTTCTTTATATTGGAGCAATGAATATTGCTCGAATGTCAAGCTGATATCAAGCGGCAATATTTTTGTGACATTCAGGCGATATCATAATGTCCTCTTCACGGGGACATTCCTCGGTGATGTATCTATATGATCTATGTGACGGTCTTTCACACAAAAAATGTAACGCATTTCAAAACTTACATTCTACATTTATTAAACCTAAATAATTCTGTGGAACTTCACTTTCATTGAAATCTTTAAAAGACATTATTGCAACTCCTGCAGTTTTTTTATTCCAATTATCGTTTTTACATGCCAAATTCTTTTCTTGACGCACTTTCTTTTCATCTTCCGTTTCCGTAGAAAATTTTTTCTTCTTACATGACAAATTATTTTCTTGACGCACTTTCTTTTCATCTTGAGTTTCCATTGATATTTTGCTTTTCCTACATGCCAAATTTTTATCCTTGCGTATTTTCTTTTCATCTTCAGTTTTTATAGATAATTTCTTTTTTTTTGCATGTCAAATTTTTTTTTGCGCTCTTTCTTTTTTATTTCTGTTTTATTACGATTACGTTTTCTCAATCTCTCATTCTCCTGTCTTATTATTTTCTGCTCATATGTAACTTCGCGCCTTGCCTTCCTTTTTCTTCCCTTCTCTTTAATTGCTCGAATTATCTTTTTATCATTTTCTTTACTCAGAAAATTCTTCATTTTTAAATATTCATGTGGTGAAATTTTGTTAACATTATTATCAGTTGTACGAATTATTTTCTTTTCACTAGTGTCATTTAGAGAATGTTTAATTTTTAAATATTGTGTTAATAGAACTCTGTTAATATTATTACTGTGCAAAGTATTAAAAACAGAACAAGAGTTTAAAATATAATTTTTATGTTCCTAAGTTCAATTTATGAAAAGACGGTTCTAATTATTCTCTATTATCGAATTCCTATTGTGAGACGTTCTTACTGCCAGAAAATGATTTAAGCGATTATTTTCAAACATTGACCTAAAATGGTTTCTCATTTTGTTATTATCAGTTTCATAATTTACACAGTTTGGCATTACGTTAAATAATGCAGATGTTGCAAATGCTATTGCATATACTCCACACTAAACACTACCAAAAAGTTGTTGATTAACAGCTTCAAAAACTACTGTTGGTTTAAAAGGGAACAATCTAATTAAACATTTTATTTGATGCACATTTAAACATCCCTCATTAAGGCTATCAAAAATATAAAGCCTTACTCTATCGTAATAAACATAAATTCAGTGACCATAATTGTTATTACCGCTAA
The DNA here is from genome assembly GCF_019393585.1 of Leptopilina boulardi. Classification (NCBI taxonomy): domain Eukaryota; kingdom Metazoa; phylum Arthropoda; class Insecta; order Hymenoptera; family Figitidae; genus Leptopilina; species Leptopilina boulardi. The sequence continues at coordinate 911,880 of NW_026137833.1, read as the reverse complement.
AAAGTATTTTAATATGTTTATCACCTTCTCTAATTGGGACAATAAAATCAAGCATTTGTACATACAAAGTACTTTGCACATTGAAAAATGAATTGGAATCTTTTCTTAATAATTCTTCAAATTTGTACACATGCATGTAATTTAACAATTTATTTCTATTTTCAATAATTTTTAAATCTTTATCACTTAAAATAACATACTCTTTTATGTTGGCCATAGTATACTTCGTTTAATTTTATTTTTGATTGATGAAAATCTAAATATCTTTAACCCTTTTGCTCACTCTCTCTAATATAACCAATTTATCCTTTTATTAAATATAACCAATTTTGTCTTTAATTCAATACAACCAATTTTACCTTTTATTAAAAATAAGCAATTTTTCCTTTAATTCAATACAATTAATTTTACCTTTTACTAAATATAACCAATTTTTCCTTTAATCCGATATAACCAAATTTTACTTTAATCCAATATAACCAATTTTGCCTTTTATCCAATAAAACTACCAAATATCCAAAAGAATGAGAGAACTATGAGTAACTATGAATCAGTAACTACTGATCAGCCAATAAGTGCAAAAAGGACACTCTTATATGAGTAATCAGTAGTTCATTACAAATAACATATATACGTATTTATACCTGTATTAAAACCCCGGAACAAATACCACAAAAAAACCAACCATTGGACAATAGAACCTTTGTTAATGGGGATTAACTCTGAGGACCCAGGTAATAATTTCTTTTTTCACATTTATTATATAGAAAAATAAAGATGTACCAACCCTTGGCCAATAGAACCTTTGTTAATGAAGATTAACTCTGAGTACATAATGAAATGTACAGTAGGTTTACATTGACATCGGCACGTCCGACGTCTCGAAATTTTTTCCGTGTATTATCACAAGGAAATATAAAGATAAAAGTCAAAAACTGAAGAGGTAATGTATATCTTTCTTTCTCACATCAAGGAATATAATATATAATTTTCATTTAATATTGCATTTCTCTATCTAGAGGATTCAAAATAACATAAGAATATCTTCGCCTAAAAATCTCACTCTTCTTTCTTTCTGTTTTCAAAATAAAAAAAATATGTATATACCAGTATTAGACTCTCAGAACAATTACCACAAACAATACCAATCCTTGGACAATAGAGCCTTTGTTAATGAAGATTAATTCTGAGGGGCCAGGTAATAATTTTTAAATTTTTTTATTAAAATTTTCTGGGGCTCTAATATAGGTAGAAGAGAGTGATAAACAGTGGGACAGTTTAAACAGTAGGTCACATTAATTTTCTGAAAAACTACTTAAAGAAACTCGACCAAAATTTAAATGTAAACCATGTTTATGACAACACACTATATATACGCATGCGCATTTATACTTACACAGCGACTAAAAATGTGATTTTTTAATGCCAAAAAACATTAAAAAATTCAAAATTTATAATTATTACAATTATTGTTCGGCAACATTTGAAAAATAACACTTGATAAGAGAACGACTATTCAAATTTTCCTCCAAATTGTTTTTATGTTATGACCAAATTATGACGTATGATCAGCAGTACTGTAAACGTAAAAAAAAATAATAACAATTTTTTATATGAAACTTGACATCGTATTATAAAAATGTAAAATATTATTAAAATATAAGTGTTTTGCAACATTTGTTAACGTTATTTAATGCAAAACATATATATTTACAAAGTATGAAGCAGAATATTATTATTAAAACAAATATTCATTAGATTCATTATTTAATAATAGGTGTCCCACTGTTTAACACAAACCTTGAAAACAAGAAAAATGTATCAAGTTCCAAAAACTTGAAATTTTTCTATTTAATCACAATATAATTTAAATAGAATATATGCATTATGTGGAAAAGAGTTCAAACTTTATGGTAATACCAAAAAGTGGACAAAAATATACAAAATTGAAAAAAAAGTGATCTTATGCCATTTTGAATTGTCTAGATAGAGAAACGCAATGTTAAACGAAGAAGTACTTATGTTATATTCCTTGGTGTAAGAAAGAAAGGTATGCGTTACCTATTCAGTTTTAGAATTTCTTTATAGATTTTTCACGTGATAAAGGGAGAAAGAAATTATTACCTGGGTCCTCAGAGTTATTAATTAATCCTCTTTAAAAGATTGCAGGTCAAGCGAACCCTCATTTGCAAAATAAAGATATATCTTTCTCTCTCCATAACTTGTTCTTTTCTCTGTCACCGAAAACCCAGCAGGGGTCCGGACGGAATGAATGAATGAATGAATACCAAGATTATTATAGTTAATACTATCATTTATAATTTTATCTACTTGTATCTTTTACGTTCGAATCTCAGAATTAAATTAAAATTTGAACCCTACGGGGATTGAACCCAGGCGCACCTACCTAATCTAAGACCTAACGCTAACGCTTTAACTACCGCGACTAAATAACCGAATTAGAATTTAATATTCGCACTGTCCATATAAACTGTAACTACTGAAGACATAAGATTGTGTAAAATATTTAAACATTTCGATTTAGTTATTATACAAAATTAAAGATATATTTAAAATAAAAATTTATTACTTATTTAAAATACAATTAGTGTCTCTAATTATTAATATTTTTTCTACTTCACCTAGATAGTTGCAATTTTTATTAATTTAAAATTTTCTAATCCCATTTAAAGTATTTAAAGTAATAAGATATAGACAGTATTGTCGTAATTTAAATTTCTTTTTACAATTTACCTAAAATCATCCAATTCTTCCATAATTTTACATTATACAGTAATAAGAATGTTCTAAAAAATAGAAATAAATTTTGAAATAAATTTTTGATAAATATTTAAAGAAATTATTGTTGCTGAATATTAACTTTTTGCATAATGCAACTAGACAAAGATGATTTGTAACTTTTATCACAAATGCTGTTTATTCACCTCTTATTTTTTTTTTCGTCTGAAAAATGTTTACACTTTTCTTATCAGCAACTTGAAAGAGAAATATTTTTATACAAACAAATGTATTATTTTTTCTTTGAAAAAGTACTAATTTTTTTATTTATGGATGGTAATTGTTGTGAAATTCAACTAAATAAATATTTAAAATGAAAATGAACGAAATTTAGTGGAAAGTCATTTGAATCTATACCATTATTAACCTTAAAACTACAGGGGAAAAAATTGTGTAAGTATATTTAATAGAAGCGAATTTAAAAAATTTTTTAAGTAAACTTTTAGAGTTGTACACCGAAAACAATTTATTTGATTCAAACAACCTGCCACTTGACTATTATATCAAATAAATATTTAATTAAAATAAGTAATATTGTAGTAATTATTAAATTAATTAAAAATAATATAATTGCATTACTAAAAAAAAATACAAATTAATATTTATTTGATAAAAGCTAATCAAATAGTCGATTCATCACTGAAAAAACCTAGTTTCAAATTGAGTATGAATAAAATTCCATATTTAATTTGATAATTATCCCAGTTTCATTTTTGCTGCGAATCAAATTGAGTATGGAATTTATACTTAATTTGAAACCAGGTTTTTTCTGTGATATTTAATGATATCAAATATTATAATCAAATAAATTTTTGATTCAATGCAAAACGTAAAAGTTGAAAATAAATCATTAAAATAACTACTCTTTTAAACATATAAGACACGTACAAATTTAGGATAAATAAAGCATTAATACACTAATGTATTAATATTACTATATATAGATGTACATTACATTAACTTAGAGTACATGTATTTTAAAGTTAATATACCGTGGTATATTAAAAGTATATTAAATTTACAAACATCAGGATTAAGACACCAGTATATTAATATTACCACAAAAAGGTATCTTAATATAATTCAAAGTACAGTTTCTTAAATTTAATATATATTGGTATATTAAAAATGTTGTAAATTTACGAACATTTTTAACAGTGTATGTAGCGCTTTTTGTTATTTAGAATTAAAAACTTACATATTTTTAGTGAAATTTGTTCCAAATCATGACCAAAATAAATTACCGTTGACAGTTTCTTCAAAGCTTAAACTGCAAGATGGTAATTTAGAAGAAACTATAAACATAACCCCTCTAAATAAGGACATTGACATAGAATTCATGTCAATTTCCTAAAATATTTTATCTACGTAGCAAACAAATACAACATGAAGGTGGAATCAATTCTCTAACTTCATGTTTGCCAACTATTAGTTTCAAATAAAATAATTAACTAGTGACGAAATAAATTATACTTCAATATTGCAAATAAGCTATTAATTTAATAAATAACAACTTTAAAAATGAATTATCTAGTTTAATGTTAAAATAATTTATAAAGGGAAATAAATTTTTTTAATTTAATTTAATAAATAAAAATTAAGAAAATTAATCTTATTGCAAGAATTAAAAATAATAATTGCATGAGATTTAAAATTAGGATATTCTTTACCAGCCTAAATTTAAAAATTGATACATTTTTTAAATTAAATTAATTATTTTTTAATTTTTTAATTAAATTAATTTAAATTTTCATTTTTTGAAAAACTCTTTAACTCACAAAAAATGCCCTATACATTTTTTTAGTGAACCCTTGCGTGAGAACAAAAATTCTATTTCTGAGGTTATATATTCAAAATTTTTTTAATTAAATTTTTTTCCCATTTTAGACAATGTCTAATAGAAACTTTTAATCCTATGAAAAAAAATAATAAATATAAATGCAATAAATATTTAATTATTAATATCAAAAAGAAAAGTAAATAGTTTATTATTATTGGATAAAGTTGAATTATTTTCTTGATTTTTTGTAAGGATAGAAATTGGATATAAAAGTGTTAATATAATAATATTAATAATTATCATTGCCTCGAATTGCCTTTTTATAACTTTTGAGATTTGAAAAATTTGTCAGCTTTTTAGATACTTCTTTTAATTGCTTCATTTCTTCATCGTGGGAAATCCTTATGAATTTGATACATTCTTGATTATAAAAAAAATTGTTAAATTATAAAATAAAGCAAATATGAGATAAAAAATACACAGAAAAACAATTGTACCAACCTAAATCTATCAAAATGATACCATTTTTTTAAGTCACCCGATAGCTAGAAAATTTTTTAATGTGAATGTAGCTTTGAATCGCTACGTAGCGAAATCTTCGTAACGCTGTCGCTAGTTGTAATCCCACTCCAGGTCACATATTAATATTTTATAAATTTTAGGTTTTGCTATATGCAAATTTGAAATAAACCAAGCAAGTGAAGTTTGCTATCAACTCAATTTGAAAACAAAAATGAATTTAAGTTTTTTTTTGAGAAATAATAGAATAGAACTTACCAATCGATGTTCATCAATTGGTAAAGATATAGAATTCTCTATAAAAAATGGAACAAAAATAGCTAGAAGAATTGTAGCTAGACACCGACCCATATTGTCTGAAAAATAAATGACAAATTTTTTTATGATTTAGTTTTATATCATTTTTATTGAATTAATTATTATAACAAATATTTGAAAATTTATATTAGATATTTTGTAAATATTAAAATTTTAAATTTAATAATAATAAATTATTGATTAATTAATTAGACAATAAAAAAATAACGATTTAAAAATAATTAAACATTTTGAAAATCATTTCCAATTTATTACCTAATAATATATTTATATTAAACAATAACTATAATATGAAAGCTTTCGTTAATCCAAAATTTATAATATAAATATTAACAATTTTGATGAATTTAATATTATATGTTAGCAGACGAAAAAATTAAATTATTAAATTAAAAAATTGTTTAATCTTAAAATATTTGAAAATAAAATTGACCTGCGTTAAATTATTCAATGCTTCTTCGTTGAGTGTTGAAATAAGTTTGATACTCGTAAAACCTAAAACTTTTCTTTTTATTAACTGACAATCGTTTTGGAATGTAGAGTTAATTAATCTGTTTATGTTAAATTTTCTTATTCGTGACTTTAAAGTTTTGTTTTTAAATAAAACATATATTTAATAATAATAGAAGATACTCCGTTTATTTTATCGAAAGTATGAATGAGCACGTTTTCACATTCCGCACTTACAATTTATTATTATTCTTATAATCGCAGAAATTTTTTTCAAGAACCTTTGTTTTTAAATTAATATTAAAATGTTTTGCAATATTTGATATTTAAAAGCATTTGTCCTTGATTTTTTACTTTTTGTATTCCATTAAAATTAATCTTTAATTTTATAATATAATATTTCTTGCAATATTTTATAAAGATTAGATTTTTTTCATAAAAATTATTTTACGTGACAATTAAATGAAATTTCATTATATATCTAAATAATTTCATATTCAAAAGTACATATAAAAAAAACGACAGAAAATTCAATTTTTCTTAGGCAGACAATTTCATTGCAATTTCTTGCACAAAATACACCCAAAAGTGTTGAAGAAAATAACTTTTTTGTTTTAATCGCTATTAAAAATTGTTAGAGGAAAAAAATGTTTATTTTTACTCGTATTTTTCGAAAAATAATTGAAAAAATTTTTTTTTATTAAAATGCCAATATTTTGAAAATTTTAGAAACTCAAAATTTGAATAATTTTGTTGATTTTTGACGAAATCATCTGGCCAACGAAATCGGGTGAGATTTTGGTACACTTAATGTGTATACCAAATTTGAAGTCGATTCATTAAAATTTGTTCGAGTTATCGTCGAACAAAATTAGTCTACAGACATACGTACAGACATACAGGCATACATACAGACAAACATTTTTTAAGACCCATTTTTTCGGCATCAGAAAGTCTCAAAATGTCGAGATTCACGAGAATTAGAGAATGCTCAAAATCGCCCAAATGTAATTACCTTCTCATTATGATGAGAATGTAAAAAGATAACGCTGCCGCTGTTTCAAAAGTCCAAATATAGTCGCAAGTCCCCAGAATTGCCACTAGGTTCGAGGCTATGTTTGGCAGACATAACTTCACATTTTGTCGGTAAACCCCCCTAAACAAGAAACAAACATAACCTCAAATTTTGACCACCATTTTAAATTTTGAAAAACTGCCATCGGATTTATAATCAGCGACCTAGAGAAATAAGTTACAAGCAAATCCAAACGTTTTTGATATTTTTCTGTATGTGAAAGGGTTAACAGAAAAGATTGACGTGTAATATTGAAACAAAAAAAAAATATATATATGTATATTGTACCGCAAGAATAATTTACATATATATCCGTTAATCGAAAACTCGTCAAAAGGGGGCGCGCAGATTGGAAAATCGAACGAGAAAAAACGAGGACTAGGAAGTAAACTAACAAATCACTCGTGCGATAGCACTCTTTCAAATTCGACGAATATTCATCACAAGTCCCTTCTTTTATTATTCCTGCTCTCTCATATATAGAAAATTTCTCTCTCTCTCTCATCCCTTCTCTTTCTCTCACACTGTTATACTCTATTACTCGGTGATGGCTTCGAATTCCCATTACAATTCTTCTTAACTGCATTACTGTCTCTCCTCCCTAAATTATTAACTTATAAAAGAAGCATTACAATAGGAAAAAAATAACTGAAAAAGAGATATAAAAGAAGAAACACACCTATTAAACTTGAATCAAAAATATCAGCTTTAGAAGATAAAGGTTGAAACGTGGCATTTTGTCGCGTACAAATTACTTAAAAATAATAAATTAAAATAAATTTTGTAAGTTAACGACACCAGAGTGGAAATCCAGTCATAATGTCTGTAAAATGTTATGAATTATAAAATTTTTTTTCTTATGATACTCATTTGATTTTTTTTTAAATAATCAAATTCACGTATTAACAAACCAACTTGCCAAAGTCAGACATAACTATCTATCATTGAAATTATAGAAGTCATCAAGAGAAGAACTTTCTGGTGTATATATTTGTATGAGAGTCCCGAATATTCAAAAACACAAGGAAAACGAAATTGATATTTTGTTGACGATCTGTCAAATTAATACTGGTAAGCCAATTTCCTATGGACTTCTCACATCAATCAATTCAACATTGGATAGTGCAGAAATCTGCGTTATCGACGGCTGCGTATCGATTATCGGTCGTCGCGGGTATTATATATTATTGAATATTAATTGATCTCAATGACACCGAGAAGAGAGGCCGCTGTTTTGCGACGCTTTCGAGTTTGACTCGTCAGCCATTTTACTCTCATTCTCATCCTGGTAATCGTAGAGTCAAGTTGTGTTCTATTCTTTTTCGTGTAAAATAATTAAAATTATAAAAATGAGACGAGGCGTCATCGTCTTCAAATAGACAGTGAGTCCCAATAAATTAATTAGGAGTCGTTTCCCTCAGAATCCATCTTATTATTATTAAAGTATAATTGAATAAATAAAATATAAATCTTGACTTTCGGCCTTCTGCGATTATTTAACTTTTTCTAAAATTTGAAGTGAATATTAATAAATAGTTTTATTGTTATAAATTTTGTTTAATTAATAGTATTTATTTTTATCTCCCCTCTCCGCGGTCTATTGTTGCCATAAGGAAATAATAGAATTCCTGAGCTGGTTTTAGTTTTTCCTAAGTAGAATTATAAACTTTAGTTGTCGGGTTATTTAACTAATTTTCTTGATTTAGTTATTTTCCATAAAATAAATTGGTGTCTTGGTAAATTAATAATTAAAAAGTGTAGATAACGTAGATGGAATTAAAAAAATTAATTATATCATATTTTTAATATTTTTTTCTCATCTAGAAAGTAACATATATATTATGTATTATATGCATATGTTATGTGTAACATACGAAACACTTAAAGAGTAATTTTGAAAAATCTAACTGGCGCGAGGGATCGAACCAAGGACAATTGGAACACGAATCGTATACGCAGACCACACAGCTACTTTGACTATACAGATATTTTTGATTTAAAATAATTACAAAATTTAAAAAACTCTTTCTATGATAATTGAATAGAAATGAAATTCTTGTCAACATTTTTTTTCTCATGTCAAATATAATATATATAAAGCCCTATGTCAGTATAAATTGTGAAATTTTTCCAATATCAACAAGATCACATCGTTTCTCTGAATGATCGCTAAAATCCCGGAAGGGAATAAAAAATTATCGCATCCGTGTATAAACGGAAAAAATATATACACCTCGAGGGAATCCCCTCGAGACAGGCTCGAAGAACGATCGAAATAGGAGAGAGAGAGAGGGGGGGGGGAAACAAGCGCGTACCTTAGCGCTATATATTCGAAGTTTACTCGAGTTCGAGTTATGAGTCTGTTGCTAAAAAGATCGTAAATTAGAATTTTATTTTAAATTACAACTGACTCGAAAAAGTAAACTCTATAATATAAAACAAAATTTTTCTATACCTAAGTTTTATAATAAGCAACAATCTACTTATTCCCTCGATAGAATGAAAATAAATAGCTTTTAATTTTCACTTTATCGCTATATTGTATGCGTTTAACAAGAAACATTTAATGATAAAATTCAACAATAGTTAAAAATGCTTTATTAAAAAAATGGTTTTTTCTTTAAAATTATTACAAGATAAAATAACTACGCGTTATAAAAATATTATGAATACGAAAAATTATTTTTCAAACGAGACAATGATTCTACACCGAACAAATTTTTTTGTCTTTTATATTCGGGATTTCGAATGTGTTTTAAAAAGAAACTTTCCAAACAATAAAATTAATTTTTAAATTACAATATTTAATAAAATTAAATAATTATAAAAAATTCGTTTAAAATTTATAATTTGTAGACTCTCTAAAGAAACATTTGAATTGTTAATTGCATAATTAAAAACTAAACCGAGAGAGGTTATATCAATTATTAAAAATAAAAAGTAAATTCAATTAAAAAGAATCAATAATTTGATGGATTTTTTTTTATTTTTTAAATAAATTAAATTCGATTTTATAAAATTAATGAAAATTATATACATCTAAGACAAATTATAATTTTAAATATCTGATTTTAAAATGTGATTAAAGTTAAAGTTTATTTCAATTAAAAATGTATTAAATATTTAAATAATAAAAAATAAGAAGTATTTTCTCGATATATATCCCTAATAACACAAGATATCTTGGGATATATTGATATTATCCCGCAGATATCCTAGGGATGTCCTATGGATATCAAAAGGATCTATTAAGGATATCAAAAAATCGGCGGTTTGGATATTCTTTGGATATCCCATGGATATCTGAGGATATCCACAGGATATCTTCTGGATATCTCTATAGACTTTCATAAATGTCCTCCAGATATCCCACAGATATCATCAGGATATCCCATAGATATCGTCAGGATATCCCACAGATATTTTCAGGATATTCTCAGTATATCTTCTGGATGTCAAGAAGATATTCTCAGGATACTGTTTTTAATGTCATTATTAGACTACGAGTGAGAATATTCTGTGAATTAAATTTTATATAAATTTTTGTTTTTATTATATTATTATTCATTATATTAGCTTAACAATTTTAACCTTTAAAAATATATGTTGAGATATTAAATATCCCGTGAGTATCCTAAGAATATCCCACGGACATCCTGAGGATATCCTGCGATATAATATCCAATAGATATTTTGCGGATGTCTTAGGTATATCCTGTGGATATCCTATGGATGTCCTGTTGATGTCCCACAGACCGGTGGTTTGGATATCCTATGGATATCCCAAGATTTCCTGGGGACCATTCTAGGATATCGACTATTGATATGGATATCTTATGGATATCCTAAGGATATCCTTTTGTTATGAGGGTAAATATATATTCCGAGATTGAGGATTTTAACGTCTATTGAAATCTATATAATTTAAAAAAAAAGTATAGAAAAAAAGTAGTTGACGTGATGTAGTTCACTTTTCTAAAGTAATTGGCCGTCTTTCAAATATATATACTTTTCTCGAGGTGAGACGACTGACAGAACAAGAAAAGTAAATTAGAGAGAGGACAAAAAGAAAATTTTTGAGAAGTTAGTGAAAAGTAGTGAGGGACTCGATTAAGCGAACAAATCAACCCTTTAAGTGTGTTCGTTCCAAATTTTCCGTTATTTACCCTTTCAAGTCTCAAAAAATGCCTTTTTCTTGTTTCTCTCAATACTCGTTTTTTTTTGTTTTCATTTCATTTCCAGTGTCTACACTTAACAAATCGAAACGAATGGAACTTAAACTTCCCGATAATTGATACTTTCAGGAAGAAATAGGAAACTTGTCAAAAACAGTAACATTTAATTTATTGGATTAAGAGTCAATTACAAATAGGAGTTCTTTCACATTTTTCAATATTTGTGTATTTTTATTTACATTTTCCTTTTTTAATTTTTTTAGTCTTCGGTACTAGCATTGAACTATATAGTTTTATACTAATTATTTAAAGAAAATCAATTTCTTTTTTTCGTAACATAAAGTCATAAAAAATTTCAGTAAAGTTATGCACTGTTATAAAAAGTGGCACTTTAAACACTTTAGAGGTTTAGTGTTGCAAAAAAATATTTTATGACCTACTTATTAGAAGAAATCATTGATAATTCTAGTATCGCGTTTCGTTAAAAATTTCTAGGGTGTTAAGTCAAAAACGATGAAAAGCATTTGAGTGCCAGGTGGCCTCTTTTTCTTTTCCAATCGAATAAATCATTCGAGAGAGAGAGTGAGAGAGGTAAAAGAGCAAGCGTGCACAATCGGTTCCAATAGTTCAAGCTTCTACGATACTATAATCGTATCAAATTTCGATTCCCGTTATAATCGCTTCGACGGAAGAAATTGAAATTCAATAACATTGCTCCGGATGCACAACGAGAGAGAAAAAAAAAGTGTCCTGTAATTTCATTCAAGCGACATACTTCAGACGTATGAATAGACATCTTTTATACATTCAGTCATGCAATTCAATATCTTTTTAGTTGAGAGTGTCTAGAAAAAATACTTTATACGTATCTTTATTTATATAACATTTATCTAATACATTTACTAAGAAGATAAATTTATTATTAAATAAAAAATTCATTATTTAATATATTCCATTTAGAATATAATTTATTGAATTTCATTAGAGAATGTTTTAAATATTTATATCATAATATCAGTAAGAGAAATTTATATATTATATATAAATTGAGAAATTCACTTGAATCATGAATCAAAATATATGAAACATATGGTAAATATTATCGAATTCGATAACTTAATGGGATTAAATGCAAATGCACAATTGGCGAAATGTATAGATAGTTGAAATTATAGGTCTCGTTGATTCGCGAGACATTTGACAGGTTGTTAGTTCATTTCTAAATCAATGCATGGTGAGCATCGCGAATTGAACGACACCGGGGCACCTGTCAAAGTGAACAATGTGGCATTCATTTCACACGCCTCTTGCCAATCATGGATTTCGTGAACTCGATTCTAGGGACTAAAATTGGCAGTGTGCCGGCATTAATTATAACACGTTTGGTGACCTAACCACACACATATATGCGTATATGTATATATATATATATATATATATATATATGTGTCTTCTCTTTGACATTCGAGCTCGTTTTATCAGAGAGAGATGAGAACCGTTTCAGTTCACTTTAACTCAAAAAGATCTTCTAGCTATACTGATATATATATATTCTGTCATAGAAAAAGTCAATAAACGTTCCATGACTTCCAGATATGCACTGACGAACTATGAATATCGGAAAAGAATTTAAGAATCTATTTCGGTGTACCATGCATCCAATTTCGTTTCAATTTTTTTTTTTTTTTTTTCATCATTTTTCTATAGAAATAAACTTTTTGGTATAGGAATTTTTTATAGTTTTGAAAATTTCTAAATTTATGTTTATAAATTTCTCTCGTTCATTTTCCTCGATAGGGTTTTTTTCAATTTGATAATATTGAAATTTCAAATTTCATCAAATTGCGAATTGTAATTTACTAATATTGATCTCGAGTTTAATTAAAAATTAGATTTGATTTGTTAAATTCTGAATAAGAGAGAATGATCCTTGGTGAACGCAGTTCTTGTAAACAGTAGATTAAAATATTCCACTGAAACAAGGATAATAAATACCAAGGATAAATATTTCACTAGAAAACAATTCCCTTCAGTACACTTAAAACGTCCATGTTACTAATTGTAAATGCTGTGCAATTTATATATTTATTCATCATCATAGCATGAAAAATTTCTATTCATTCCTAATAACAGGAATGTTACTAATTGCGTATTCTGTAAAATTTATATTTATTCATCATCATAGCATGAAAAAACTTTATTCATTCCTAATAATAGAAAAAAAATGAATTAATAATTAAATAACTCTCAAAATATAAAAAAGCATAGAAAATATATACTTACCATATATATATATATATATATATATATATAGAATATAAGATACTTTTGTATCACCAGCTGTTTTACCTTTCGCCTTGAGACGCATTTTATTTGACAAAATCTATATCAGGTGTCGTTTATTTGTGTTAATATTTGAAATGACGTGATAAGAGTCACTTTTGTAAATTGGGATTTAGAGGGGAAAAAAATAAGATAAGTCCATTCGCGAGCAGTGATTCTTATATATATATATTGAACCTCAATAGCAGTCTTAAAGAAACAGCAGGTGTTATTCTCAAGCAGCTGCAATCACGACAGCCATCTGCCGTTGTTAATACAGGCCCGCTGCTATCCTCCATACTCTGAAACCTTGCCAATTAGATACTACCGAATGAAACACGTGCCCTTCTCTTTAGATGCTTCGCGATCAGTGCTGATTTTTTTTTCTGCTCCTTTTTTTAACCTTCTTTCCGCGACAGTTGGCCGGCACGAGACCAACTAAGTCTTCAAGACAGCAGCTATTTATTTTGCCTGCTTTAATATATATAAGGAATACGCAAATGCGTTTATTCGTAGGGTTTCTTTTAATAGCCTCTATACTCTCTTCAGTGTCACTGATGCAAAAAATATCACTTATATGCTTCTGGCGACGAAAGATCGGATAGCAAAAACATCCTTTTTGAATAAACCAACTGTGTCAATTAGAAACGAAAATAAATATTATTTCATCAATTATTATATTTTGTTATTTAAAACAAAATTATTATTTGCTTCAAATTCATTATCAGAATCCCCAAAAACCCACGAATAGCAAAATTCAAGCGTTTATAATTTTTTTTTTACAAACTGACTTCAGATTCGTAATCAACAACCCCAAAAACCCCCAAGTGACAAATTTCAATCGAATATAGTCAATTATTAAAAAATATGTCCGCCATTTTGAATTTTTGAAAACTGACTTTAAATTCATAATCGGAGACCCTAAAAACAAGTTTCAAGTGAATCCAGTCAATTTTAAAAAATATTTCCGCCATATTGGATCCGCCATTTTGAATTTTTTAAAACTGACTTTAAATACATAATCGGCGACCCTAAAAAGCCCCAAGTAACAAGTTTCAAGTGAATCGAATTAATTAAAAAAAAATATGTCCGCCATATTGTATCCGCCATTTTGAATTTTTGAAAATTGACCTCAAAATCGTAATCAGCGACCTCAAAAACCCTCGATTAACAAGTTTTGATAGAATCCAGTTAATTTTTAAAAAATATGTCCGCCATATTGTATCCGCCATTTAAAATTTTTGAAAACTGACTTCAGATTCGTAATCACCGACCCCACAAAACTCCCGAGTAACAAGTTTCGATCGAATCCATTGAATTTTTAAAAATGTATCCGCCATTTTGAATTTTTGAAAATTGACCTCAGATTCGTAATCAACGACCCCAAAAACCCACGAGTAACAAGTTTCAAGTGAATCCAGTTAATTTTTAAAAATATGTCCGCCATTTTGAATTTTTAAAAAATTTTTAAATCTGACTTCAGATTCATTATCAGGGACCCCAAAAACATAAGAGTGACCAATTATTCAATTAATTGCACTTATTTTCTCAAGGTAATAATTTATACATTTGTACATTTTTAAACCCAAAAACTTAAATACTGAGTTTTATACATTTTGAACAATAACAATTAACACAGTTGGATCCATCATATAAAAAATTTTGCAAATTTTTTCACAGTAAGCGCCATTTTTGAACAGCCATTTTGATTTTTCTAAATGCGATAATGTAATTCTAACTTTCGGTGATTTGAGGCATTAATGGGTTCATGTAATAACTTTTATATCTATGTAGATGCTACCATCTGTGTCAGAAAAAGAAAAAACTGCTTTGATTTTTTGTTTTATAAACCAGTAATAAACGAAAATTCTACATTACCGGCAGTAAGGTAGGTAACTCTGTCGCTACTGTTGAATTCTACAATTTACCCAAAGAGTTTCTTGAACCAACTAGCGGTATTGCAGAATTCTTCTTTTTATCTCCACAATTGTCTAGACTTATCTACCGATGTATAAAGAAAAAACAACATATAGCGGTTGAATTTAATACTTCCTATACTTATTCATATTATCCATTGAAATAATTTTTTTTTTTCTAATTTTTATTGATTTTATTTTGAAGCAAAAATAATTAATACCAAAGAAAGAGGAAAAAATTCCAAAAAATCAATCAACAATATTACCGTCGACAAATTTATTTCCATAAATAAATTGTATAGGTAAAACCATTGGTTCGATATAATAAATTAAATAAATTAATTTAAATTAAATATATATATATAGGATATTAAAAAATTTTTTTTTTTTGTTCAACAACGCATAGCAGTCATTATCTCGAGATTCGAGAAAGAAACAAGTATATCTATAATAGAACTAGTTCTTCTGAAGGCAGACTTAATTATTTATAGATTAATTATATATTGGCAAAAATTGAACTTGTATATAATTTAGATATACATGATATACAAAATATATACAAAAATGACGTTTGAATATCATTTATATGCAAAAAAATGTATGCATATAGAAATGCGTCACCTTTTTCCTTTTTTTTCTTTTCTTTTCACTTTTAGGAAGTTTTAGGGATATATTTGATGTGTTGAGATGTAATTTTTTTTTTTTTTTAATATCTACCAGATCGACCATCACGTCCTTTTTCTTCTCTACTTCCACCTCTTTTGCGTCTCTCTTTAGATCGTGATCGTCTTTCACGTGAACGTGATTTTTTCTTTCTTTCACTACGACCACGTGATTTTGAACGCGATCGTGATCGTGCAGTTTTACCACCCTTCTTTCGACTATAAAGATAACGCCTCAATTCTCTTGATATTGGTTTCAAATGCATAAAATTACAGAATCCTGATCTTGTACATTCGCTGAAAAATAAAAATTAATTTTGAAAATAATGTAAAACCAAAAAATTTCTTTAATTTTTTTTTTACACAATTCAAAATTTTAATTTACCCCATTTCATATTGACGACAGCAAGCTTCTCTAAAATCTGTTACTGGTGATAATTCAGCGTAAACTGGTCTTCCACCAAACCAACGATTATTTAAATCATTAACTGCTTTTTCAGCATCTTCTTCTTTACGAAATTTAATGTAAACATTACCAACTAAATGATCACCTAAATTATCGCAAACATTCATTTCTTCAATTTCGCCATATTTATCTTCACATTCAACAAAAACATCTTCAAAAAAATTGTCATAATGCTCCTGCATTTCTTCATCAGACACATTTGCAACCACTGTAATAAATAAAGAAAATAAAATTATTCGCAAAAAATTTATAATCAGTGAAATTATTTGATAAAAATTTAAAACATAAAGGAGGAAATAATTTATAGAAGAAACATTACAATGTGAGCCATCTGCACTTTTTGCTGAGTTTTGAGGATTTACATAAAGATTCTGTAGGAGGCATGTCTGTAACAAAAACAAAATTATAGTACCAGTTTCCTGAATATCTAAATATATACCAAGATTTCTACATTCATTTATCAATTTAAATTTGTGGGTATTAATTAGTTTCTTTTCTTTCTTCTTATTGCGCAAAAATATGAAACAATTTTTAGGTTAGAAAGAGCAGTAAAAATATAACGCGTAATAAAACATATTTTTTAAATCCATTGATTAAAAAAATGAAAAAAGTTATTATTAATATATGGAAAATTATCAAAAATAGGTAACAAACATAAATTTAATAAAATATGACTTGTATAGGTTATGTCAATTCAAGAATTCTCATCAAATCCCGCCATTTATTGATTTGTTAAATAAAGCCATTAGTCTTTTATTTTCAAAACATGTTTAACTAAATTAAATTATACGACTATAGAAACCTTATAAAATTTAGTACTTACTTGGCTAAACGTTGGTTTATTATGTATACGTGAACATCGATCACCGTGACGACAAGCTCCAATTTTAAAGTAAAATGAACAATTAACTCTGTTGAGAATTAAGTATAAATCAATATTGAGGTACTTTTTTTAAAAAAAAAACACCTATTTATTTATTTTCATATAAAATAATAATACTTACTTATCTTTTTCTGTACCAAAAATTGATGCTAAATATTCAGCCATTGCATTGACTTATGTCAATCGTACAACAATAGCATCAACACAGAACAAAACTAAGATGAAGTTATCTACATAAGAGACTCTAAATTCATGTTGCAGGATGACAACTTAAAAATATTGAATAATTACAACCCTCTATGGATAAGCTGAAGTAATTCTAGCCAGTTACCATCGGGGATACTTAACCTTGGAATTATCTACAGTTGGTAAAGCAGATTTTTTTAAAAACAATTTTGTTGATATCGTATGATGGTAAGTGTTAGCAAAACTTTTCATAGGGACTTCTTACCATCGCAGAATTAACTACAGTTGGTAAAGCAGATTTTTACTATTTTATTGATATCATAGATGGTAAGAGAGAATGTATAGACTTCATGTTTTAACGAGAAATTGCTAGAGGCTGCATTAGACGCATTCGCGGATTGACTCTAGCTAGAAGTTTTCTTGGACCCTTATCTATCAATGTCGTGACATATTATTATTATTAAGTATTTTTTAGTGTTTGGTTACATTATTAACTTTTTCAAAAGAATTTACAAACTTTCCGATTTGCCTCACTTGTTTAGGTAAACAGACCAACAATTATAAACTTCTAATAGCGCTCCGGACCTTATAAATTATTTAATCCATAAGGGACAAAGTCAAAATATATACTTAATACTTTGCGCTACTAGTACACCAAGATGTATCATAATCTGTTTGTTAATTCTATTACAGAACCACACTTAACAAGTTTAAACTTTAATAAAAATTTTTAATTATTTAGGGTACTCCCCTAAAAATGATTTTCTCATACTCAAGATATTTTTGGTAACCACAGATCACTTTTGATATAGTACAGCACCTATTCACCGTTGTCGCTACAAGATAAAGAAAATGAAAATAATTTACATTCCGAACCCTGATTTAACTTTTATGTCCCTCCGATATATTTTGATATTGAAGATTATGTGACGTGTAATTATTCTCTTCAAGTTTTCTCGGAAAATATTTTATAGATTAAGCTAAAATTTTGTGGAGAAGTAAAAAACAGTAAGTATAAGGATTCGTAGTCATATGGCAAACTATATTAATATTTTGTAAAAAAAATTTATTATTAACCCTAGATAGTACAACTGGGGTACCAAAGTACCCCAGACAACATTCAAACTACGGCCCTGGCTCTGTAAGCTTAACTGTCATGGCGGCATGCACTAACCTTAATTCAGTTTAGTTATCTAACTACCAATTTAGACACTTCAGGAGATTCTTTACTTTTATAATAACTGGTTACAGTCGCACTGAAATCGAGGGTTCCGTACTGGAAGCGAACTTATTTGGTATAAAAACAAATGTTTAAAAAATATATGTTGTATGTCAAATAATATAAGTGATACGAAGAGGAACAATTTTCTTAAATTTTACAAAATTGTTCCTTTTTGTATCACTTATATTATTTGACATACAACACATATTTTTTAAACATTTGTTTTTATACCAAATAAGTTCGCTTCCAGTACGGAATCCTCGATTTTAGTTTTAATTAAAATAAACATTTTCTTTAAAAAAATGTGAAAAGAATATCGAATTAAAAAAGAAAGAATAGGAGGAAAAGAAAAAAATTAGAAAAATATAAATAGAACAGAGAAACGAATAAAAAACTTATGAGAAAAGTCCACACGTAAAAATATATAAATTTGAATTACTTTAGATAAAATTTTCTTAGTTTTTGGCCCTAAAATTATCATTTTTCTCTAAAAATTTGATAAAAATTAATCATTAACTCCAATCGTGCTCACATATTTTCCCCTTAATTTTCACGCAAAACTACATTTATACACCAAATATGAACTGTCTGGGTTGAATATTGTGTGCGCTAGGGGGATAAAATAAATTTTTTCGACATTTTTGATTTTTCCATGACAACGGTATATAAATCAATCCTAATTAAGTTCGCTATATTTTTCCTGCAATTTTCACGTAAAAATACATAAGTGCATAAGTGTGCAAATTTGAGCTCTATTTGTCAAAAGATGTGGCTGCTAGGGGGGGGTACATAGTTATTTTTAGGCATTTTTCTTAAAAATTCATGGTTTTTCCTTGACAACGCTATGTTAATCAATTCTAATCAATTCAAATTGCAAAATACGATGGAAGCCAAAAAAGCCAAAAGAATCTCATCACGTAAGTATTATTAAGATTTGCATAAAGGATTAATGAAGTTCTATTGTTAGTAAAAGAAGACCGGAAGAACATAAGAAGAAGATTAATTTTTGGAAATTTTATCAAATTTCCTCATACTAGATCATGAATAAATTTCTACGTTTTACTGAAGGTTTTGCAATTCTCTGCGAGAATATGACAATATTTGAAATAAGTAAAAAAAGGAATTTGATTATCTACATGTTTATATAGTTCATGATGATTTATGTTTCTTATCCTACGCAACATTTTGTCCGAAAAGAGAAAAATATTTGTATTTAGTATATTACAACTAACATGATTTTCTCTTATGTTTCAGATTGAAAAATCCGATGAAGGCCAAAAAAGTCAAAAGAATCTCATTACGTGAGTATTGTTAAAATTTGCATGAAAGATTAATGAAGTTGTACTTTCAGCAATAGAAGAACAGAAGAAAAAGATTAATTTTTGGAAATTTTACCAAATTTCCTCATACTAGATCATGAATAAATTTCTACGTTTTGCTAAAGTTTTTTCAATTTTCAATGAGAATGGCAAGAATTAACTGTCAACAGAAAGACAAGAAGCAAAAAATTGATTTTTGGAAATTTTACCAAATTTCCTCATACTAGATCATGAATAACTAATAATAATAACTATTAACTATCATTAATTACTAAGTCTCTGCGAGTTAGATAAGTTAAAGTTTGAATAAGTTGGTTTTTTAATTTAATGAATGCAGTTTAATTGTGTTGTCAAAATATTACATAAATAAATTTCAAAAATATATTGGCAAATAAATATTAAGGAAAATATAAGATTCAAAATAAAAAAGATTTTTTATCATTGAATAATGTCTAAGATGTTGTGATTTTCACTTCTATTTTAGCTTTTTTCTGTGGTATTTTGGCGAATGAAAATTTAATTCGAGACTTATTTGCAGCCATTATTGTAATATACTAAAATTTATATTATAAATAAATAGATAATGAAATATTAAATTCAGATAGATCATAAATTCACTTTTCAGTCATTTTTTCTGCTATTATTTTAAATCTAAAATAATTATTAAATATTAAAAATTATTAATATTAAAAATATTATTTATAAAATAATAAATCTTGATAGAATTATTAATTATTAGCCTTTAATCATTTTATCAGTCGGAATAAGAAAATATTCATTTTATATTTGTAT
Organism: Leptopilina boulardi; assembly: GCF_019393585.1. NCBI lineage: Eukaryota > Metazoa > Arthropoda > Insecta > Hymenoptera > Figitidae > Leptopilina > Leptopilina boulardi. The sequence continues at coordinate 890,996 of NW_026137833.1, read as the reverse complement.
GATATTCTTCTAAATGTACTTTTCTTTAAAACTGATTTTTAAAAATATAGAAAATATTTTACTTATATAGTATATATATACTTATGTAGTATTTTTATATAGTATAATTTTAACTTTTTTTTATATGTAAAATACATTTATGTTTAAAAGTTTTTAGTAATCTATTGACCTATTAAATATTTTAATTTCCCGCTTCGTTTGCCACACAAAACTGCTGAAGTCAATTGATTTAAATATTATTAAAATTAATTCGGAAAGACTTTGGAAAATTTTTCATTTAATACTACTTTATGATTATTCAGAATAAAAATTATTGTATAAACTTATTTTGTTCTTCCTTTTTTAAGGAATTTTCCTCATTCGTCAAATTCTTGTCATTTTTTGAACTTTAAGGGTTTCAATAATTATGTTTTTTTTTTTTGATTTCAAAAACTCTTATTAGGCCTATAAGTATACATCTATTTACATAGCTTTATAAATCCACGGGAATTAAAAAAAAAAAATTTGTTTAAAAGATATACTATTTTTTATAAAAAAAAAATAACAAATTTTGTGTTTTGTTTTGATTTTGTAATTTTTTACCATATTTTTGATTGTATTAAAAAACGCTTTTTTCTTTCTTATAAAAAAACGGAAAAATGCCTTTTAGTAAAGTTATTTTGCATTAAATATGAACATTCTAGCAACAAAATAATTTTCGGGTAGTTGTATGATAAGTATAATAATAAAAATTATACGGGTATATAAGAAAATTATAAACAACTTTATAATTTTATCTATGACGCAGTTTATTATACAAGTACGATATAATACTAATTATATATATAATGTTAAATAATATTGGTGTACCTATGCGTTAACATTAATTTTTTATTTTTTTGCGATTGATATGGTTTTGTTTATACATCTCAATTTCCTTATATATTTATATATTTATATCTTATTTCTCATCACTTAATCCTGTGTGTGAAATACTTTTTTTTTTGAAAAAGGTTCAAAATTCATTATTGTTATTTTGTTGTTGCTTTTATTTTTATTTAAAATTCTCCACAAAAAAGCGTGAAAAATCATTTTTCGAAGCTTTATTCCCTAAAATCGCTAGTACCTTTTTTTCCCCATACCCTCTGCCTTTTCTAATTCAATAACATTGTTATTCTTAGTAGAAAATATTTAATTATATTCTATGTAGGAAGTTTTGCATCTTTTTTTTCATTAAAGACTGTATAAGAACTATCATACCGTGCTCGAATTTTTTTTTCTTTTTGGAAATTTGATTTTCCAAAATACACCGTCACCACCTCTTTGAATTTCGAAATATGAAATCCATTTTACAAATTTTACTCGTTTTTTTTTTTTTTGTCTTTATAATACGAATATTATACATTCATTTTTTTTATAAGTCCACTATTCCTAAAATCACTCAAGACATTTTTTTTCCTTTTTTTTCATTATTCGTTTCGCTCAACTTTTAAGTTTTTTTTTTGCATCGTATTAACGAAACTTGTTTTACAATACACCTGATTACAATTTTTTTTTTTTTTGTCAAAAAATTTTAACGTCACTACTCGATTATTTTTTTATATTTACAATTTTTTTTCGGAAACGGCAGGACGGTGACAGATTATATATTTATATAAAAAACGTTCCAATTCACAAAAACAATAAACCAGTGAACGTAATCGATTTATACAAAAAAGTATATAATTGCAAAATTTTTATTTCTAAAATTAATTTTAACGAAATTTTTCATCTGATAGTTTTACAAATATATATATATATATACATAATGACGAATCAACCATATTATTTATAACAAAACTTCACTACTAATATAACAACATAAATATTTATTTTTAAATTCAACGAAAATAAAAAACAAAAAACTAACAGTGAAATTAAAAAAAAATGAAGGACATCAGGAAAAAAGGGATGAAAAATAAATGACTAAAAAAATTAATGAACCAACTGAAATCTCCGTATTTTATTTTCAAATAATAAAAGTTAAAATATACTGAAATAATATTATTAATAATATAATATATAATAATAATTGCTATTATAATAATGTGTCTAATGAAACGCCGCGTGTTGTTAAAGAGAGGGACGTGACTTCTTTTTTTTTTTTTTCATTATATTATATCTACAGATCACGATTTAATTATTAACAAAGCGTATAGCAAAAATTAATATGTCAATTTTTTTTTCTTTCTCTTTTTTGTACATGAATTTGAATAATAAATTGACAATTATTTCCCGCGTATGAAGAAAATTAAATATATAATTAAAATTTATTAATTAAACGCTGTCAATAATTATAATTGAGTCCCTCTCTCTTTTTTTTATACACATTTTAAATATACATTTTTTTAAAATGCGTACAACTTACACCGAAAGTGTAATTTTTTTTTTTTTTTAGGAACTTTAGTATTTTTAATTATGCGTTTTTTTTTACTAATAACTTGGTCCACGTCTATATATGGAATTCGTTGCTGAAATTATCGTCCCAATGCAACAATAGACCGCCCATTTAAAAATTGTACACGCGTCACATAATTTAATATTTATATATATATATAGTTATAGAAAATTTCACAAAAATTTACAATTCTTTATCGCGCGACAATTATCATCGATAAAAAAAACATCGTTATCCATATATAATATATATAATATATATATATATATATATATATATTATAAACGATGTTGAGTCAGTCGACGAATAAGTCGATTCGCTATCTTTTTCTCTAATATTTACATTTTTCCTCACTTCTGTGTATTTATATATATGCATTTATTTATTTTTTTTTAATATTTATACGTACAGACGATTCGCGTACTTATCAGACTATATGATATATTTCGCTATGTATAGATTATTTATAAATACATTTATATCCGCTAAAAATGTACTCCGCATGGTCATAGCCTTTTTTTTGGAAGATTAGATGAATAATTTCTTGGAAATTATTCATGTATTTAAAAATGATTTTCATTCATTTTAATTTGAAAAATTCTATTTTGAAAAATTATTTATATTCGTTTTTTTTTTAAAAAAAAACTTTTTCTATACAATTTTTTGATTTATGGAATTAAAGATAAAATTTGTTAAAAATTAAAAATAAAAAGATGATTTGAAATTAATTTTAATTGTCGATGAAATGAAGTGGAAAATTTAGGAATTTTTATCGTCAGTAGCTCAAGCATTGACTAGTGTAAGCGTTGTTTTTGCATTTCTACGAAAGAATGGAAAATGTTTTTCAAAAAAGTTCAAAAAAAGTTAGAAAAATTTACCAAAAAAAAAAAAAAAAAAAAAAAAATTAAACATTTTAAAGTTTAAAATGATCTGCATATTTTTCACAAATCTTAAAAAAGAGCAGAAAAAATTACTCTTTTTAGACAAAATGGAAATTTTTTTTTTTAAATTATAGAAAAACAGAAAAATTTATTTTAAAAAAATTTCTTCTTCAGAATTGCAAAATTTTTTCATTTTGAAAAACTGCAAATTTTTCTAATTTAAAAAAATTAAATAAATTATTATATCAGAAAAAAATTGTTTTAGAACTTAGAAAAATTTTCAGTTTTTTTTTTTGGGGGGGGGGAATAAAAAGAAATTAATTATTGTTCTAAATTTATTAAATTATTTTTAATTATTTTTTTTTAAATGCCTAGTTTTTTTTAACTTTGATAATTTTCAGTTTTTCTTTTTTTGCAAAAAAATTTCAATTTTGAATTTATAAAAGTTTCAGTTTTTATTTTCTATTTTTGAATCATAGAAATTTTTTTTTTTATCACCTTTTTTTGAACTGAGAAAAAAATTCCATTTTAGTAGTTTGTTTCAACTTTAAAATTGTTCAAAATTAAAATTTTCTGAACTAAGAACACAATTTTGCCATTCTTGAATTTAGAAAAAATTTAATTTTCTCTAAATTTAAAAATCCTTGAGCCATATACTGACGAATTTGCCACCATTTATCGAATGAAAAACATTAATTAATTATTATCATTAATTTCCTGACATGCTTCGTACATAGTGATCACATTTCTTTCTTTTCTTCTTCATTGTTTTTTTTTTTTTTTGGAAATTTTTTTTTCCCGTTGTATATAGCGGAGAGGAAATATTTACACAATCTTATGACACAGAGATATGTAAGATTTTTTTTTGTGAGGGATGTAGTAGTCTAAAATTTATATTTACACAGTCGTGTTGAAAAAGATTTCGTTGATAGCCTCTTTTTTAAAATATGCACAACTCGCAGTGCCAATAATATTCTGGTCAAAAAATCCAGAAGATGTGAAACACATTGTGAGTTAAAATGAATTTTTCGATTGTGTATACTTGCAAATTTCTTCTTCCCCCTTCTTTTTTTTCAAAAACAAAATTTCAAAATTCCTTTATTGAATTCAAATTTTGAGAATAAAAGAAATATAAAAAAAAAGAATTTGTATACAAATCCTAAAGGTGGGGGAATTACACACATTCTCTCTCTCTTTCTCTCTCTTTCTCGCTCTATTAATAATATTAAAATTTTGCTAGAATTACTTGTTGGGAATAGTAGGTAATACTGATATAGGTAATTTTGATTGTAATACCTTAAGATGAAATCTTTCTCTTTCTCTCTGGACAATATCAAAAAGAATCCCATCACTCGTGTATTACCAGTTTTCATTTGTCTCTTTTGCAAGTTATGATCTTTATATATATATATATATAAATGATTCTGTATATAAAAACTGGTCATTTTGTTTTGTGTCCATGAGACGAACCCTGAAACGAGGGATAAAAGAAGCGGAACATCGTTGCCAAGGTTCGTATCCATATTGGACCTTTTTTTTCACATTTTCAGTTCTTTTTCTTCTTTCGACATGGCATTTTACAACAACAAAACTTAACTACCCTATGTACATTGTCACATCTTGCTGAGATCTGATCAAAAAACAACACATTTCGAAAATTTCAAATTCTCACAAGTTCAAACATTTTAATGACCAGTCAATTTTGACAATTTTTTTTTTTTGGTACTTACTCTGTTTCTCTCACTCTTGAAAGTCAATCGTATACCTATTTTTTTTTCTATCAGTGACATTCGATCACACACAAAGCACTTTTTTTTTCTTTGCGACGATTAGTGATAAAACTCTGGGAGATTGCACAATCGTCGTTGTTGAGAATGCTGTTGTTGATTATGATGATGATGTGGATGATGATGATGAAAAAGTGCGTCCCCTTGTTGGGTGGGAGGCTTGTGTCACTCGTGAGATTTGCCAGTTAGAGGATGATAGCTTCCACCTGAAGAAGCCACTAAAGCTAATGGTAGAGGTGAACCAAGAGGTGTTTGATGTGATCCAATTCCTGTCGAATGTGTCGTCAATGCCAATGGACTTCCCGACATGCTACCCGCTAGTGAGGCAAAAACCGAGGGCGATGGCGATGTCATCGTTGGACTTCCCATTGTTGACGGTGGATTGATACGCTTCTCTTTCTGCCGCCTGGAAAGAAAAATAATCGTTAGAGGTGGCAAACTTATCCAAAAAGTGTCAAATAATATCAATAGTACTGAAAAAAGAAGGGGAAAGTAGAAAGGAATTAAAAATTTTAATTAAAACCTCCAAAACACGAAAAGGCGTTCGAATGATCCGTAGGCGCTAAACTTATCTAAAAACTGCAGTGAAGAAAGAAAAAAAAGAAAATTCTAAATTTTAAATAACACATGAAAAACACGAAAATGCGTTAGAATTATCCGTAGGCTTTAGAATTATCTGAAAAGTGAAAGTAACAGTTAACAGTACTGAAGAAAGAAGGGAAAATAAGAAAAGAATTAAAAATTTTAACTATCGTCTAAAAAAACACCCAAAGTCGTTATATGATTATCCGTAGGCGCTAAACTTATCCAAAAAGTGAAAGAAACCATTAACAGTACTGAAGAAAGAAGGAAAAAAAATTCTAAATTTTAACTAACGTCTGCTAAATCCGCAAAGTTATATAGAATTATCTGTAGACGCCAAACTTATCCAAAAAAAACTTTAAGCAACTATTAACAGTACTGAAGAAAGAAGGAAAAAGGAATTCCAAATTTTAACAAACAGTGAAGAAAGAAGGAAAAAGAAATTCTAAATTTAAATTAACGCCTAAAAAATCCGCAGAGCCGTTAGAATTATTCCTAGGTGGTTTTATCCAAATAGTATAGTATTATCCAAATAGTGTAACAGTATTGAAGAAAGAAGTAAAAATGAATTTTCAACCAACCTATTGCAAAACCAAACTCGAACCACCTCCTTCTCCATTGCAAGACTATCCGCCAACATTGTAATTTCCTCAGATGTTGGTTTTGGATTTTGACAAAATGCCTTCTCCAATGCTAATCTAACACTCGTCTCAATTGATGTTCTCTTCTTACGTCGTCTTCCAATAGCTTCAGGCGTTGTCATTGGATTCGTTAATGAATTTGGATTATTCAATGAATTATCAGCGTCCTCTAACCATTTTTGCAATAATGGTTTCAATTTGCACATATTTTTAAACGATAAATTTAATGCCTCAAACCTTGATATTGTCGTTTGTGAAAAGTCATTGCCATAAAGTTTACCCATTGCAAGACCCACATCACCCTGAGTGAAACCTAATTTAATTCGTCGTTGTTTAAATGTTTTTGCAAATTGTTCAAGTTCCTCAAGATCTGTTGTTTCTTCAGGCGATGGTTCCAATCTTGCCGGTGGTTGTTTAACAGCTGGCGGTGTTCCTGGTGGTGGTGGTGATCGTTGCTGTTGTTGTTGCTGTTGCACTAAACTCCTACCAACGAGTGCACCACCACCCTGAAGTGCTTGTTGCTTCTGCAATGCTTGCAGCTGCTGCGTCGCTTGTGCCACAGCCTGTTGTACCTGCAAAAGAAATATTCATCATTAGAAATCATCAAGTTTTTTTTTTGAAAGTCACTCTAGAGAGATAGAATTTTCTATATCTTAGCTACTAAAAAAAAAATTGTTTCTTTCATGCTGTTTTTTTGATCGTGGAAAAAAAAGTTAAAAAGCAATTTACAGCACTGTGGGAAGCTTTTGTACCTGCATGGACTGTGAGCGCGGATGACTTGGTCTCGGGGGGTAGCCACCGCTCTGCAACAGCCCCTGCAAGATGCCAACTTTTTTTAATAAATAATTTTTTATTTTACAATTTTATTTTCTAAATTCTTTTAATACTTTTAATTCTTTTAATTCTTCTTTCTTATGACCTTTTGTTTTTGATGAATGAATGTAAAAAAAGAAACTGATTCTGGCTATAGGAGATTAGTTAGGCAAAAGAGTACTAATCGATTATCTTCACCCTTTTCTTAGAGAGAGAATTAACCTTAGGGAAGTGTGTGGCTCTCCTGTAGGCGCCCTTTTTTTCGGGCTAGAAGGGTTTTTGGATCTTGGTCAGGTCGCGTGTCGTCGTACCAACAGACTTTATATGCTTATTTATGTAGACGCGCCCCATTCAAGTGCTTTACATTTGGCCACGTGCGGGTTCTGTGACAGGTTATTGCGTGAATACCAAGAACCCTTGCATATGTATACCTTCGATGAGGGGAGGGCGAAAGGGTTGCTTTCTTTCGAATGGTCGCGTGTTTGCTAATAACAAGGACCTTTATTGTGTTGACATGCTTTCACAGGTAAATCAAGTGCGGATTCAGTTAACATATTTGCCTGCTAATCGAATTATCACCAAAGAGGGGTGTCACCAATAACTTTACACTGGATTTACATAGAGGGATTAAATCAGGTATAAAAATTTAAATTCTGATCTTTATATTATGTTTAGTGACAATTTTTATAAATGAATTAATTATGTGTTTCTTTTTTCAGGAAAGCAAGGATTTCTTTTGTAGGTCATAAATACACTCTTCTGTAAAGATTAAGTGTATATTTGGAAAAAAGGTTTGTTTTATATTAATGATGAATAATTTACTTTGACATAATTAATCGTATATTAAATCGTACGATGACAGAGCAGCTGGTAAATTTAATATTCAAGTATTAAATTACTATACACCAATGTGACATAATGTGTCGATAAAGATTCGTGAATAGCCTATTATGAAAAACCCTTAAACCGGAAGGGCAAGAATATTATCGAATTTTTTTTTTGAGCCTTTTTGAAACAGGTTGAGCGCGTGTTCATGAAAAGGGTTGAGTCTTGTGAAGGTCGTGTGTCTGTTGGAAAATTTGACACAAGCGGCATTTAAGGCGAAGGATTCTTATACCATATATATATGAGGGAAGAAAGAAATATATACATGAATAAAAAAAGAACTCTTCACCCTAGCCACGTGTTAGGTAACAAAGAAAGCCCGCGGCAAGGTGCCGCGTAGGTTTCCCTTAACGAATCGCGTATACCTATTTTGAAAAGATGAGGCACATGAGCTCCAGGTCGAATCCCTATTAAATCTGCTAGAAGCAAAGTCGTTTTGTTACTTCTTCCCCTATATTGCATCGCCTTCATTCTGTTCATATATAGATGCAACACCATTGAAAAAAAACTTTTTTAGTAAAATGTAACCTAACCTATTCATTCGTCGGAACTTCGCATTATGCTAGTGTCGATACGATATATACAATCGAGAATTTTTTTTTCCTTTTTTTTATTCTAGATATAATTTTCTCCCAACGAATAGAAGAGAGGATCGTCTCGATGAATCATTCAAAGAGAATGATAATAAATTTCCATCCAATGGATGCACAAATTATAAACATTTTTCAAAATGAAGACCTCTTGAATGAATTTCAAAGAACTTGAAATGAAGTTAAATCACTTTTCAAGTAAGAATATAAATGTAAAAGGGGAATGTTTCGACTAACACTGAATGACTATAAATTTAACAATTTTTTGTATATTGAGAAAGTTGAAGGGTCTTTAGAATACCTAGTTTTGAAACTCTTAATTGTTATAGTGAAAATTCTAAAATCTTCAAAGATTATACGACTATTTGGATACAGGCGTTTACGAGATTAGGACTATTTAGCAAAAGTTGTTTTATATTAATGATGAATAATTTTTGTAATATGATAAGAATTTGTTGCTATCAGGATCACGCTTTTCTAAATGGAAGGACAAAATCTAATTTCTTAGAGTAGCTATTCGCGAAAAGGGGGATAATGGAATTGTACGCCCTCGAGAACTTCCGCTTGGAAGATTTCTCCTCTCTCTATATATATATATATATATCCTTGCAGAAAAATGGAGGATTTCAATTTACGAACCTGATTTTGAAGGAAGAATTGAGCCTGCGCGGGAAGTTGTCCCGCCGCTGCCGCCGGATTCGCTTGTTGAAACATGGCGAATTGTTGAAGTTGCTGTTGAAGTGATTGCTGCTGAAGAGTTGATGCTAAAGCTTGAATTTCCTGTGGACTTAGAGCACCAAGTGAACCATGCATAAGAAGCTGTTGACCAACAAGTTGAGCCGCTAATGCCGCCTGTGAACCCACGGTGTTACCCGCATGACTTCCGGTTAGTTGACTACTCACTCCTGAACTTGGTGACGATGCACTGCCACTGGTTCCACTGCTACTATTTCTGTGCGAGACATCCGTGACCTGTAAGGAGAAAATTACAAATATTTTTATTTCCCTATTATAATAATAATTATTGTTACAATTTTTTAAATTATAATTCAAAAAATATTTCTATACATAAAGAGAAACTGAAGAAACTAGTAAAGAAAGTACTAAAGAAAAGTGATAAGACAATATGTTGATCTCTTGATGAAGTTAAATTCTCAAATGTAAATATATATTATTCGAGACAATTTTTTTCAAGAGGCTTTTCAACTTTTAGTGGATGAGAATTTGTATCGTGGAAACATCGCAGAAATCAGAAGAACCACCCTTCCTAATATCGTAAAGTAAACGCTGTCGAACAAAGCGGTGTTTACACTCGGCCAGGTCAGGATATTGGTCACTCCGGGCTTTTGTGTTTTATAAAACCTTCCTCTAAACCCTCTCTCTCCCTCTCCTTCTCTCTCTATTAGAAATGTCCGCTTTTATTTATTTCTCAAATATTGAACTCGTGCACTTTTTATGCCCGACTCGAGGGTGGACCATCGTCATAGTCGATATGGGGATGTATCCGACTTTTTGATCTCGACAGATGTTTCTCCATTCAGGAAACAAGATCTTTATTTTATCAAAATCCTCGCAAGGATTTGTAAAATTTAAAAATTTTGAAATATTTTGTTTTTATAATAATATCCATACTGCGAAAAAATGAAAGTATTTTAGTATTCGTTACTTATATGTAGGGTGATTTTTAAAGAAGAAAGGATTTATGATTGTTGGCGATAGTATTAATTAGACGATTGTAATGGATGCTAACGATCAAAATTTCAAATTTAAAGGGAGATGCCAACAATTTTCTCTAATTCGAAGTCTCGAGTTCTCGTGAGCATATATGGTATATATATATATAGTTCCTGAAGAAGAAGAAGGGCCTTCATCACCTGTTGGACACTAATTAGTTACCTAGGGAGTCCATAATCCAGAAACACCTGTGGCGGAAATCTTCAAACAAAAGATACTCTCTCTCTAGAAGGTAAAAGTCTATTTCTCAGAATGAGGCCGGCAAATCAATACCACTCTTCTACTCTGATTATACATTTTTCTAATTTTCAATTTCAATTGTTTTAAATACTTAAAATCAGTACAATTTTATCAATTTTTTATTCAGTTTTAATATTTTCTCATTTTTCATATTACTGTTTTTATTATTATTATTGTTACTATTTTTATTGTTGTTGTTATTATTATAGAAATAAATTAACATCATTCTTCTTTAAATCCTATATGAATTTTTTCCTTTTTAAAATTACTTTAATTTATTTTGCAAATTTAATACTAATGAATTTAATTATTTCCGTTGATTTTGAAAATATTAAGGTGTCAATTGTGCGTCAATTATAACTATATATATATACATATATACGCATACAAACTAAGAAACTTGTAATTTGTGAACACGAAAGCACCTGCAAACTTATATGCGCGGCCTGTATTGCATGACATGTTTAGGATTAACCCTGGAGAAAGAGAGAAAGAGAGTCTCGCATGAGTGTTTCTCATAGGGAGAATCAATTATCTCTCCAAGGTTAATAATTTCGTAGTATTTTTATTTTTGCGCACAAGCCGACCTCCAACGAGCGAATAAATTGGAATTCTAAGGAAAAATCGTGCTTTATTTATCGAAAGTAATTAATCTTTTTCTTTGAAACTAAATACAATTTATTAGTTTTAGATTTCATTCGGAGAATTGTATTTATTTATATATATTGTACATATATACAAATGTATTATAAATTTCAAGACGATCAACATTTAAAATTTTATGAATATTTTTGTTTTAGTAATTATAATAATTATTAACCTACTGCGTTGAAATTTTGAAGTTTTTTTTGTGACCCAATGTGTATATAATCTCTAAATTTAAATTACTGAGAATTCGTTTACTTATTTAAATTAGAGAAAATTTCTAATAACTTTTAGTCATTTTTCACTAAAACTTTAGTAGAATTGATTGCTAAATCAAATAGTAATATTTTACTAAAAATTAATGATAATTTATACTAATTTTTCATTAAAACTTTAGTAAATAGTACTAAAAAGTATAGTAAGTATATAGTATTAAATCAAATAGTAATATTCTACTAAAAAATTAGTAAAAATTTCGTCTAATTTTTAGTCATTTTTGACTAAAATTTTAGTAAAAAAAATATTAGTGAAAATTTTTACTAATTTTATAGTCATTTTTAACTAAAAAAAATTAGTAAATAGTATTAAATAGAAGTAGTTAATGCTAAATGAAATAGTAATATTTTAATAAAAATTAGCTAAAATTTCTACTAATTTTTAATCATTTTCGACTAAAACTTTTTGTAAAACAAAAATATTACTAAAAATTACAAATTATTACTAAATTAGTAAATATTTTACTAAAAATTAGTGAAAATTTGTACTAATCTGAATTAGTAAATGAATTCTTACAAATTAGAATTTACAGAAAGTATGTTTTAATTTTTGAATAATTTTTTTAAAAATTTAATTCAAGAAAATTTGATAGTTTTATTTGAAACTTACCAAATTAAGTGCCTCCCTATCAGAGTCAATGGAATCGTGGTCCAAATGTGGTTCATTTGCATCCTGAACGTCACTGGCGATACTTCTGTCATCACCACTAAGTTCAGGACCTTCGACTTCTCCATGCAAATCAGCATCTGCAACAATACAATTATTTCTTTAGTCTTTAAGTTTTATAAATTTTTAAAAAAATTTCCTTATTACTATCTTTCAAAGATAAATTAATATCTTTTAATTTATATAAACTCAGAAAAAAATGTCATACAAGTTACAAATGTTTTAGTTGAATCAACGAAATTTATTTGCTATATACAACTAATTTTTCATAGTTAAATCAATCAAAAGTTTATTTGGCTCAATAAAATTCTTTCTTCATTCGAAAAATTTATTAAAATTAACCAAACTTATAATTTAGATAAAATAAATATTTATTTGAATTAAATAAATTTTATTTAAAGTATAACAAAAAAAAATTGTGGTAATACAAAAAAAGTGGTATATTTGGTTCAAACAAAATTTTTCTCTGAGTGTAAAATTAGAATTAAAAAGAACCCAATAAACTTGAGATAAATTTATATGAATGGTATAATTATAATTTTAATAATATTTATACAGATATTTATTTTCTATTTCGTTTTACATTATTTCAAAAAATGTATTCGTTAATCTTTTCAAACTATATTTTACACTCGATTTTACTTTTTTAAACTATTTCTAGTTATTGATAATAAATTTTTTCCTAATACAATTCCGAAAACTTTAAATATCAAAATTTAAAAAAAAAATGTATTTAAAAAAATTAGATAATTATTTTTTTAAACATTTTTTTAATATATAATTTATTTTAAAAAATACATTGATCGAAATTCTTTTAAATAGAAAATATTTAAAAAAAAAGTGGGAGTATTTTAAAAAAATCCCAATTTTGAAAAAAGTTTAGATAAAAAAAAAATTCGTACAATCGTTATTATTTTGCGCCCTATATTTTCGATGATGATGATGGAATCTCGTTGGCGTTGATGTTGGTGTGCTTGTAGCATGAAGACGCATATCGGTAAAAATCATTTTTGGGTCTTCAAGAAAGACCATTTTCAAATCACAACACTCTTCACTCTTCACTCCCACATTGATATTACTCGCTAAATCCAGTATTCGAAAATTCAAAATCCATTGATGAAACGTAAAAAAGTTTTTTTTTTTTGCACACAAATATCGTCTATCACTAAACACTCACTTTTTGGTTTTTTTTTAAACTCATTTTTTATTTTCTAACACAATTTTCAAGTCATTCATAATCAAACTAAAAAAAAATTTCTCTATATTTGAATTTTTTTTTTTCTAAATTCATTTGAAATTAATAATTAATAAATAAATAAATAAAAATTTTAATTTACCATAATAATTTAAATAATTTAAATAGAAATTAATTTATTTTGAATATTTAAATTTATTTGATAAATAATTGTTAAATTATTAAAAACGTTCACTGATATGGTTGAATAGAAAAAAAAAAATTATGAAAATTTTTTATTTTGGGCACTTGCCACTTCGATTCTTGACGGTGAGGCCGACACGGAGTGAATGTCAGAGTGACGCAACGCTACGGCGGCCCTAAGGGCAAACTACCCCCACCAACTTTGGAAAGATGAAGCCGGCCTATTGGCTCGTCCTCCGTTGGCTCGTTACCATGATTGGTTCAGGGGGGGAGAAAACCCTTTGCCCATCGGCACGGCCCTCTCGTATACCTTGCAAAACAACCCTTCGGGCATCCATCATCGTATCTTATGACGGCCTCCCTCGCCACCCCTTTTTTTTTTTATTCTAAAGAGACCCCTATTCTCTTTTGTCCTCTCTCTCTCTCTCTCTTTCACTCGCCTCTGATTTTCCTCTAAAAAATTTTTCTCTATGACCTTCGCTCATTCTAACTTGAAATATAATAGTCCGATTATGTTTGGAACCGATTTATCGATCGAGAAAACGAGCTTATGGTTTACGGATCATTTTGTTCTCTAAATCTGTGTGTGTATGTTGGCCAAAAAAAATTCACGCACGTGTAACTCAGTCGCGCATAACGGTTTTTAATTCTAATTATTTTGATACACCGCGACCAATTCAACCCCTCTGCTACTTTTTGGCAGCTGAATTTACGACGTATAATTTTTTTTTTTTTATCCGCAAAGAAAAGGGTTTTCGATATTTTCAATCCAAAATGGCTACTAGACGAAAAAAAGTAAATATTTGAAAAAAATCTTGAATTCTAAATAAATTATAAAAAAAAAAAATGTGGGAAACAGATGATTTGAAAAAAAAATCGCTTAGCATATTCGCATGACCATAAATTTGAAAATTTCCCATCCTGGGAGATTCTTCTGGAGTAAAAAAAAAAAATTGTATATGTACTTGGTACAGGTAGAGACTACTGAAAGAGAAAAAAAAATTTGAAAATCCATCAGATCTCACAGAGGATTGCAAGGCCAGTGCGTATATATACCCCTATATAACAGATTCTTCTTGATCTCCCCAAATCTTATGCTTTTTTTTTTACCTGACGCGCAGATTCCCCCAAAATGCTGGAAAAAAAAAATTTGTACAGGTAGTGAAGTCTTTATATAGTTGAGAAGAATTGAGAAGGCCATATTGACGGATATGCGATAAAATTTCAGTTGCTCTCGCCCCACTCCCTTATCTCTATCGTAAGCAAAGATATTCCATTCTTGAATATAAGAATCCTCTTGCAGGTACGAAAAATCCCCCTTTTTGATGAATTTGCATCTAAATTATCCTGTCCCCTTGATAATTTCTTTCTCTCTTCTCTTTTTCTCTATATATACCTTTTTTTTCACATTTTTTTACTAAAATTAGGTTTCCGTGAGAAGTCATTTCGGTTTCGAGGGGTGACCAATTTTTGGGGTGAATTCTCTCTTTCAGAATTCCTCGATTCATTTCTTTTTTTTACCCTTTTTTTTTGGTGGATTCACCGAGAGAGCAGGTCCTGACATTTCCCATAGACGCGCGCACCCTTTTTCACGCAATAAGATAAGGTGCAAAACCGTTATACATTTTCTGTGGCAAAGACAGATTTTTTTATGTTCTTAAAGTCAGGAGTGTGTGTGTGTGTGTGCGAGAAAAGGTGTAAAAGATGGATATTTTTTTTTTTTTTTTGCTCAGTAGAAGGGATAGAAGAAGAAGAAAGAGAAGGGGAATGATTATTCTTGAGAAGAGAAACAAGAAGGAGAAATTGACGCTATATTTTCGAATCACGGCGTTAACGGATTTTTCGCAAAGGCTGCAAAAGTATAGGAGAGAGAGAAAAAAAATGGTAACTTCCAACGGTCTTGTAACGTACTCTTTCGATTTTTCAACTTGTATATAGCTTCTAAATTCCCGTGAGACGTGTCGTCATTATATATATATATATATATATATATATATATATATATATAGAGAGAGAGAGAGAGAGAGAGAGAAAGAGAAGTGATGCGATGAAGTCGTTCAATCCGTTGTAAATCTTAATCAATTTTCATTAGGAGCTGTTTTTTACATTTGGGAAAAATTATACCTTGTGAATATTTAGAAAATATTACTGAATATTCAAGGGGAGATTCAATTATTTTTATTATTAAAACTTCGTCAAAGTTACACTAATTCTTATACATATATTTGAACTAGAAAAATTTTTAAGGAAAAGATTCATCATAAAGAATTAAAATCGGGAAGACACCAACGGAATATTTAATTAAGGAAATATTTTACAACTTTTGAGTTAAATTAAGGAAATATTTACCAATTCTCGAGATAAATATTCACTATTTTTATTGTAAAATCTTCGCCAAAGTTACCATATTTTTTATAGATTTGAACTATTAGAAAAACTTTCTAAGAAACAGGCGCTCATTATTATAAACAAAATTCTCCTTATTATCTGCATTAATATTAAATTCGGAATAAATTTTTTATCTTTCGCCTTGAATTATCACTATTTTTACTGCTATAGTACCGCTGAAATTACTCAAATACTATGTTAGATTTAAAATAGAAAAATTTCTTAAGGAACAGGCTCATCATTAAAAACCTAAATCTCCTTATTATCTGCATTAATAATAAATTTTTTAAATATTAATGTTTTAAATATTTAATTTTCAACTCTCGCCTCGAATTATCACTATTTTTACTGTTATAGTTCCGCTAAAATTACTCTAATACTTTAAGATATAAAATAGAAAAATTTCTTAAGGAACAGGCTCACCAAAAAAAAAAAATCCAAAATCACTCAATATCTACTTAATAATCAATTCGGGAAATATTTTTGAACTCTCGCCTTGAATTATCACTATTTTTACTATTAAAGTTCTGCTAAAATTACTCAAATGCTTTAAGATATAAAATAGAAAAACTTCATAAGGGACAGGCTATCATCATTAAAAACCTTAAAATCTCCTTAATCTGCTTAATATTAAATTCGGAATATATTTTTCATCTTTCGCCTTGAATTGTTACTATTTTTACTGTTATAGATCCGCTGAAATTACCCTAATACTTTAAGATATAAAACATAAAAATTTCGTAAGGTATACAGGCTCACCAAAAAAAACCAAAAATCACTCAATATCTACTTAATATTCAATTCGGGAAATATTTTTGAACTCTCAACTAGAATTACTTAATATTTTTTTTATTGTCAAAATTTCGCCAGTTACCCTAATTCCTCTAGAGATATATACTAGAAAAAATTCTTAAGGAAGAAGCTCATCTAACACATCATTCAATAAAGAAGCATCATCTCTCCAATTTTTGAAATGAATTTTATATCAAAAATCTATGAAAGGAGATTTAAATTTCTGAAAAGAGAAGAAATTTCCCAGGGTCCGATATATATATATATATATATATATATCAGCCGATCTGAATCGAGATTTAGATTCTAAAGATCTGGAGCAAAAGCGTGGTAAATCATCGAGCCTATCTTCGTATTTTTGGTTATATACGAATACGATGCAATAGAAGGGGAGCGCACCCACGCTTATGCAAGAAAATAGGAATCGTACCTACATGCGAACATAATAGGGGCCCATCATCTGATGCTAGCTATATATATTCAAGAAGGACCCGTTTAACGTTTGCACGAGTGACACAGTAAGCGTCTATCCATCACCCACGTATTCAAACACAAATCGTTGCATTCCCCATTATTCCAGAGGATGATGCAGCTGGCACACACACTGGACGTTATATGCATTACATCCATATTGCTTTTGCCTTTTCGACCCCCTCAGTGTGTACCTGACCTTATGTCCGAAACTCACATTCGAGGGACATCGAGAGAAGAGGGTCATGACCCAGGATGATCATGTCAGGTGATAAAAACTACAATACCGCACCTGAACAACATTTCTCCCGACCTGTTTCATTAATACAATTTAATAATTACAAAATTGCAATCTTTTTCTGATTAATCTTCTATTAATAGCATATCATCAAAAAAAGAGTTAATAAAATAGAAAATAATTAAGTTTAAAATGATAAATGAATATTTATTTTTGAAGTCTAATATGATTTGGAGAATAATGAATTTTCTAATTCTCTATTTTCGCGTTACGGTGAATCACGTAAAAGTCCTAATTCTACTTCCACTATACCTATATATACATATATATAGAGAGAGGATATTGGGTCCAAGTGGAACAATAATATCCAGGAACCGCGGTAGCGCCTCTATTGGGGATTTTTCTTTTTGTTATAACCTGAAGGTGAGATGCCGACAATGAGGGCGTGTTTTCCTTTTACGTGATCTACATAAAATATCGATTTGCCCCACAGAGGTAAAATCAACGAGTCATTGCCAAAAGCGAACCGCCATAACTATATAACAAAACCTTATATATATATATATATATATATACCACAAAAAGAGAAATGGTTATTTTCACGCTTTTCTTGATTTCGCGGCTCTTCTCTTTATCCCTTCATTATTTTCCGCCCTCAATTTCCCTTTTCCATAATTCATCAAAATTTTTTTTCCTTTTGATCAATTCTTTGCCATTTCATTCTATTCTAATTTTACTATTAGTTTCTTTTTTTTTATTCTAATTTCATTTATAGTATTTTTTTGTTCGCGTTTATACATTGAAGTTTGGTTAATTTTGATATTAATGTTTTCTGTAATGAATTTTCGAATGGATATATAATTTCCAAGTATTTTTCGTTAGCGTCGTTATAAGAGAGATTATATGGCTCTCTCATTCTCTCGTTATCCCTGGTGCGTTCGTTTTACGTTTACCTTCCGGTCCTTCCGCTTGGTGTTCTTCACTTTTTTTTAGTTTCGTGAAGACCACCCTTTATGCCGTTCTTCTTACCGGGAATTAATTAAGAAAATTTGCGAAGACCTTTCGTAAATTCTCTTTCTCTCCCTTACTGTGTATATGAGTGAGAGGGAATTATAGAATCCTCATTCGCGGAACTGCGCTCACTAATCGACGAGATAATGACAAGAAGAGGGAGAGAGAGAGAGAGAGAGAGAGAAAGAGGGTGAGTTTACAGCATCCTAATGTTGGAAGGTGAAAAAATATTTAATTATATCCATAAAAAAACTTGTCCGCCCTTTTTTTTTCTTTATTATTTTCCCTCGCCCTTTCTCTTAATTTCCAATAATAATTATTTTATTGTAATAATTATTTTTTTATCAAGTGGAAATATTTTTTTTTTTTAAATAATTTTGAATGGCATTTTTTAGAAAGAACTATATGAAAATACTATTGACATGCAAGAGATAAATAATGTTACTTTTAAAAATTTTTTTTTTTGTATTTACATTCAGATTCATGAATTTGGATTTCTATTGGGATGCTCCCTAAGATCGCATTAAAAAGCGTAGAGGGCTTTTTTTTCTTGTGTGTGTATCAAGGAGGAGAGAATTTTCTGTCTAAGCAACATCTGCTTCTTGGTAGCCATTCTTATTCGTAGTTTCCTTGCGCAACATATATATATATATATATATGTATATATAACAAAGCGACCCACCTTGGAGGTTTACGGGGGAGGTATCCCGGGGTTTTCTCCCGTGCATTCGCCGCCTGTCAACCGACTTACGATTTTATTAGGGCCTTACGTCATTCGATTATGTTTCTGGCTCCGATTCCAAGGAAATCCGGCGACATTATATATATATATATATGTATACTTATAAATATATTCCAAAAGCATCCCATTCACTTATCCTTCGAAATTTACGCTCGCACGCGTTAAAATCATCCCTCATATCCGAGGGAATTATATATATATTTTTTTTCTTAAATTGATTCGTTAAGGTTTATAATAACTTTAGGAGCACAATTTTTCAAATTTTATTAACGAAAACACACCATTTGGGGATAAAAGTATTTTCCTTCTTTTACGGTTTGTGACAAATTTTATGTGCCTGATTACCGGGAGGATTTTAATAGAAAGATTCTCCGCGGAAGAGATTTTTGGAGATTCCCTTGGTATTCCAATAATTTTTCTCAAAAGTTCTGTTTCTGTTTCCGTAGTGTAAAAAATAAAGGAAATTATTATAATTCCGCCGGAATGGAAATCCTACTGATTTTCTGTTAGAATTTCTAATTTCCATACAATTACGGAATTTCCGCTACGAAAATGGAACCTTGCAAATTCGTTGAATTCGAACGGAAAATTTGCGTTAAAAAAGGTAATTGAATATTCCTTTGCAATTCTGTTGATAATTACCATTAAAATTTTGTTTCTTTTTTCCATATGGAAGTCGAAATATTTCCTATGAGATTTCATTGCAAAATCATTCCAATTATTTCCGCTTTTAATTACCACCGAAATTTTGTTTCCTTTTCCATACTATATAATCGAAACGATTATCTCCTTAAAGATTCCTTTGGAATTCATGTTTTTTTAAAATCGTATAATTTGTAAACGTATTTTAAGTATATTAATTAATGCGTATTGTATTTTTGTTTCAGAATCAATCTGCGCTATGAAGAAGACAATATATCTTGTATCACAGAGTTAACTTGAAGTTATTAAATTGATACCATAATGCATATCAAAAATTCTTAAGATGCGTTTTGATCCGCATGGGATCAATTTGATATAGCTTGATTTTAATAGGGCAACTAAAAAGAAATTATAATATAATCGATCACGTATTACAATTTTCTTCAAAAACATAATTTCCATAACGAATTTTTTCAAGGATTATTAAAACAAACGATCACTTACATAATTCTCATTAATTAATTTTCTCAATCGAAATTAATTCCTAAACATAAAAATCGCAAATTATATACACATAAAGAATAATTACACTTCCTCGATTATATAATATTTGTAGGAATTTTGTTTGGGGCGAATTTTGAAAGGTAGAAAACTATTGTGCTGATTGTGCAGATAGAATGGATCAGGAGAGGATACTATATATATATATATAGGAGGATGTATCGAAGGGTTGGGAGAGAGAGAGAGCAAGGGGATCAGAGCCAATAGAATAACAGTGTCTCCACGTATGTTTTGAGCCGTAGGCAAGGGTGAGAAGGGGTGGACTGGTTTTAGAACGGCGTGTGGGGTGAGCATAAAACCGTTAGGTTGGTCGCGTGCCGTCAGAGGCACGTGGCCACTCTTCTTCTAACCAGCACATATATACACACTCGTACCTGATGCCATAGGATGCCTCTCCATCCTATATGTACTCTCTCTCCCTCTCCTCTCTCAAATGTGTACCTCGTTTAAGTTAAACTAAAACCCTTTATCCCACCATTTCTTGTTCATTCTCCTGTGTGTCAACTCTTTCCCAGTTAAAATTTAGGTGGGGGGAATTTTAAATCTTTATACCCACACACCCTAAATTCCCCCCTCCCTCTTCAAATGAAACCGCGACTTTACAAAATGGCGTCTCCTATAATATATTCCTTTATTTTCATCAAATGGGATTAAAGATAGTAAAAAGCAAAAAATACAATAGCGGTTTTTATTTAGCACCGGATTATATAATAATATGTGGACTTAAGGAAATATATACACCGAATAGTAAAAGGCATTTCTTTAAGGAAAAAGCGCAGCTGTTTTATATATATGGAAAATATTTTCAAAGTGATTTCAAAATATTTGTTAATATAAAAGATATGTTATAGAAAAATTGAAACCCAGATTGACATCTTTTAGATATATATATATATATATGGAAAATCTTCCATATGGAATTCTCGGCAGATGCGACTAATTTTAAACAACAGTTAGATTTTTTTAAAATGGTATAGAAACAGTTAGAGGAGCACTTAATCGATTCTATTTTTCATGAAACTTATACCCCGTAAATATAGAAACGAGTGGATGAGAGCATCAGCGCGTGCCAACAAAATGTTGACCTAACGGGCGCCACGAGATCAGACCAGATGTGTCTAATTCGAAGGTGCAACTTTTATTTATAAGAAAAGGTGTAGTTGGTAATTTTTGAAAGCTATCAAATTCACTGATGAGGAGGGGGACCATGCTGATTTATGATATTTATCAGCTGGTACCCGGAGAGTTTATATTATCAGAACAGAACGTAAAAAAATACTTTCTCTTAATTTAATTAATTCTGTTTTTTTTAAATCTAATTAGGAACGTATTTTAAGTATATAGTAATTAATGTATTGTATTTTTGTTTCAGGATCAATAGGATAAGAAGAAGACAATCACAGTTAATAATTTGAAGTTATCAAATTGATACCAAAATGCATATCAAATTCGTTTTGATCCGCATGGGATAAATTTGATATCTTCCTTTTAATAGAGCAACTAAAAAGAAATTATAATATAATCGATCACGTATTACGATTAATATTCTTCGAGGAATCGAACTAAAATACACAAAAATAGAAGTGTTAACATAATTAATAAAACAAAAAAAGAAATTATAATATAATTGATCACGTATTACGATTAATTCATCGAGGAATCACTGCAAATTAATAACTACCCAAAAATAGAAGTGTTAGCATAATTATCCAGTATTTAAATTTTAAACTTACTTTATACAAAAATTTCCTCGAGGAAATGGAATTTTGCGATCTCTCTGCGGTTATTATTTTTAGCGCTGCAGGGCATCAAAATTTTGCTTCGAAAAAGATGGGATAGTGTCAAATTGGTGCAGAAGGTCTTCCTACAGCAGAAGCTTCCGATAAGGAAATGAAGCTATGCATATAAAGAAGGGCGTTACCGCGAGGGAGTTATTCTCACACACATATTCTGGCACTCTCAGGACCGATTTGGCACTGTAACATACACACATACACACACCCTCGTTTAGTTGGCATTGATGTATGACGTTGTGGTCCAGCCGCGCGTTGACCATGAGTCGAATGCTAAAATCCTCGTTTTCGACACATATTGCCACATTAATTTTACATAAATCCGACAAACATATTGCAAGAAAATATCATATCCCTTTCGATTAAGTTATCAACGAGATTTTCCAAACAAAATTCCCAATTTGTAATCGATTCCCAAAGGAATTGTTAATTCACCTAAAATTAATTTACTTACAAAATTAATTATTTCGACCCATTTGTAAAGATTCCCCGGAAAGTGCCCCCTGGAGGTTCTATTAGAATTCCGCCGGAACTTCCAACGTAATTCCATCGGAATTCCATCGGAGTTCCAAAGAATTTCCGATGGGATTCCGATTGATTTTTTCAAAAATTTTAGAGTCCTAATTCCGTCGGAACTCCATTGGAATTCCCTCGGAAATTCTTTGGAATTCCGACTAAATTACGTTGGAAGTTTCGGCGGAATTCTGATAGAACCTCCAGGGGGCACTTTCCGGGGAATCTTTCCAAGTGGGGATAATAATTGTCAGATTCGATTCCTATAATAATCGCAGAATTGTAGGGATTTGGTTACATACGAAAATTAGTAATTTCGGTATTAATTTTCATATTCTGATGATTCCTGATCATCAGGGAATTTGGTTACATATGAAAATTAGTTATTTCGGTAATAATTTTTAGATTCGATTCCTAATAGTCAAAACTGTAGGGATTTGGATGAAAATTAGTTATTTCGTTAATAATTTCCAGATTCGGATGATTTGCATCATCATCTATATGAATTTTGATTCTCGAATTTAGTTTCCTGATTTTGATGATAAAAGATCATAATAATGGAATTCTAGAGATTTGTCATATGTTCCTCTCGTATTATATATATATAAATAGAAGAGTTTTCTTTGAAAATTTCCCTCTGCTTTCGCGTTGGGCAGTTAAAAGCTGTAGGCGAACGTTTTTGGGGAGATTATTTGAATATCCCATATTTAAGATTCGTCCGGCGTACTTCAGGGGCAGTGATTGTTAGCTTGATATTCCGGTCACGTGGCCAGCACGTCATACACGTCAAACCACCCCCGTATAGAATGTTGGGGACCTTTTAAAAAAAAACCTCCAAGGCCCGAGGGCTCTGCGAACACTTTTACATTCTATTTTCACGCTATACTGACCTCGATTTATGCGACTTTATTTCCTATAACTATGTATCACCCGCATAGTTATTGGTAAAAGCTGCCCGCACGTGGTTATACCTAATAATTTTATTCTTTCATCACGAAATTAACAATCGCAATTGGCAAATTAAAATTCCGAATCAAATTGATCAAAATTAGGATATTGATATAAAGAAACTTTTAAATTAACAGTACGGCTTTGTTTGGTAGATTTTTTATTCAAAAATTGTTGGAAATGCTAGGGAATAGTGTTGCAATACGGATATAATTATTTATACCTATTGCTGACAGAAAAACATATTTTTAGGAAGCTATTTAGGTTTTTTTTAGAATGAGGTTGCTGTTTTATGCGTGTCACCGCCCCCACTGGTGTTTTCACGGGACAACGAGCACCCCTGGGGGGTTTTTTTTTGCGTTTCTTGTGCGATCAAGAAACCAGTTGTCAAAGAGTGGGAACCGAGTTAAATAACGCTACATTACCACCCTCCATATACGATACAAGGGTTGTCCGAGTGTGAAATACCCTCGAGCTTATCAAGCTCCCGCAGAGCTTTTTTTATTATATACTCCCCCCATGGCTGACGATGAACGAAATCGCGATAGAACCACCATATTGTGGTCAATATCATATATACATATATATATATTAAAAAATAGTTTCAGCTCTCTTAAATTTCATTATTTCGCTTAAAAATTCAATAAATATAATTTTAATTACAGATGAGTCAGTAGTTATTTTGCAATCTTCATTAAAATAAATATAATGATAATTATAAATGTCTTTTTATATCATCATCCTGTTGTTAATTCAAGGCTATTATTAATTTTATATTAAAAAAATTTGTAGATATACTATTCCCTTACTCTTCTCGACTTATACCGGTTCTTCGAGTTCATTATATGAAAAATTATTGGATAATTAAGCCATCGACGCCCATCAAAGAGGTTTGGTTAATGAATTTAATTATTCCCTCGATCTGTATTGTGTGCGGTTTTTTTTTTTTTTTTGAAAAAAAAAGTTCTTTTTTTCTATTGGACTCGTTTTTGCTAAACGACGTTTTTACGTGTGTCCTTTTGAAACGATTACCACTGTCTAGACTGAAAGAAAAAAGATGTATACTGTATACTCTTGGAGTTCTCGCGAAATGTCAATTATATGCCAGTCACCAGAAACTGACTCCCTCTCTATGGGCTTTTAGTGTCTTTCATTCTTTCGTCCCTCTAATATAGTGTCTTTCAGCGTATTTTTTCGAAAACCCCTCAAGGCATGACTATAATAATTCTCTCTCTATATTCCATTTCCTCTATTTTGTATACGTTTTTTTTTTCAAGAACTGATTTTCAAAATCATGTATTTTTAAAGACATAAAAAAAAAGATGAAAATATTTTAGAAATCTAATAACATTTGGCAAAAAATTCTTTTTTTAATTTTAAGATATAGTAAATATATCGCGTGCATGTTCTCAACAACTTAATTTTCTGATAATACAAAAGTATAGAGGTTTATCTCTTGTTTAGTGTTTTTGGTTTTTTTCTTCTAATTTAGGAATAAATAACTTCAATTGCGAGAGTTCTGGACAAAAAAATATTGAACAGTATATGCTACCCATCTTTCCTTTTCTCCGCAATGCTTTCTTTCCCACCGTATTTATTCTCACACACATATATATATATCTATATACATTGAGACTCTTTTTGACGCACAACGTTGGCTTAATGGCTGACGAGGGTATCGGATTTCTGCAGAAGCGTAAATCGTAAAAGATCTTCAGGGAAAGGAAAAAACCCCACCCTCTCTCTTTCTTACCTTTTTATTTCCCTTTACCCCCCACCATCAATGCTACTTCTAACGCCTTGGAACCCCTTCTTTTTGCCCCTTAAAAAAAAAAAATTCTCTTGCTATCCTGCGTGTACCACTTATATAATTCCTTCTTCTTTGGGTACCTTTTTGGGTAATATACCAATGCCTCTTATATATATATACCCTTTTGTAACATGAAGACGTGACGAAATAAATTGCTGTGAAATATATATTTCTATAATGTATAAGTAAAAAAATCTTCTGCTCTTACCCCGCCCCCTCTTCCTTTTTTTTCTCTTTTTATTTTAACATTAAAAGGAAAATTTAGTTTTCTTTATTTAGTATAATATGTAATAATTATTCCCATGGAGAAAAAGTAAATTGACCGCTAATTTTCGATTCGAATATAAATAAAGATGCCGCGAAGATCGTTTAAAAATTTCTTTCAGGATAATTTTGACTAACTTGAAGTTTGTCGTTTATTCAATTTAATAACAAAACTTAAAATAAATTGCAACAAAAATGAGTCCACATTCTTTTCGTAACCTCTTGTTGTAACCACTTAAATTTAGAATCTGATTGCCCCCCCCCCCTCCGCAAATAAAAAAAATCAAAAAAATTGAACAGTTTTCCCTGTACTGAAACGTTTCTTTTTTTTAGCAACACTGTGTGGATATAGCTTTTTTTTACTATATATATAGCAAAAACTCCTATACACTGAATGAAATGAAGGGAATGAAAAATGAAAATCATTGCCCATAAAATAGAAAAATCAGAGTGTGAAGGTTGTCCCCTTTTGAAAAAGACGAATAGAGGGAAAAAAAATTGAGAATCTTGCCACTCATCAGCCTGTTGCAATACACATATATATATATAGTATACATATCCCTTTGCTCTCTTGTACGCATATACCAGTTTCGAAATATATATATAGAGAATATAAAAAAACGCGTTGGAGGGTTCCACCCCTCGACTTTCATACACCCTCATGAAGTCGCGTGCTGGTAGATAACGGGGTGCTAATTGATTATAATAAACAGGAAGGAAGTAGTTTAAGAGGGGGGTAAAGAGGGGGGTGTGTATAAAAGTGGTCGATCTTATTGAGGGTTAGAAAATAATTCCAAGAGAGTCTAAACCGTTATTTCCGGTTTTAATGATTATGACGTGTGTATGCGCTCTAAAATCAGTTTCATTTTTCGCCTTTCACCCCCTTTTATCCGCATCATAAAATTTTATACTTTTAAAGGGAATTTATTATATTAATCAAATACCACTTTTTTTCTAAATCAATTTCTAAGAAAAAATATTTACCTGAAACAGCGATTTACTATAGAATAGCGAAAAATTTAACTGATGAAACAAGTAAAAATTTTTCTTAGTGAAACGTTTAGCTATATCTTTTTGACGCACATAAAGGTATTAATTTAATTCTAAAATTTTGATCATATTATATGATACAAGTAAAACGTCTAAAATGTGACACCTTTTTCAAGTGATGAGTTTTTTTTGGAAAAATAGTTTTAAAAAACTGCGAAGAGCAAATAGAATTTAATTTTATATCAGACAGAGAAAAAAAATAAGAAGAGTGCGGGGGTAAATATGGATAAGTCCACACGTCGCCGACAGCGAAGTAGGCATTCGACAATTTATCGTTTTCATTTGCTCGCGTCCATATTTATTGCGTCGTTACGAACAATATGGCGCCTATTAAGCGATATATACGAGCCCTAACATCGTAGAATGAAATTAATCTCGCGCACGCGTGATATAATAAGCTTAATACATATTGATTATTATTTAATTATTGTATAAAAACGTTGCGTGGGATATACTAAATATATATCAAACCTCCATATATATATATATATATATATATATATATATATATATATATATATATATATATATATATATATATATATATATATATATATATATATATATATATATATATATATATATATATATATATATAGGTATATATATATATATATAGGTATATATTTATTGGTAGTCAATTGGCTTGCCCACTGTTATCGTCTTCTATATATATATATATATATATATATATATACATTGCTCGTTAATTAATGAATGTCACTGAAAATTAAAGAGCCCTCATACATACCCTACAATATATATATATATAAGATTAGTTATCGACGCCAGTTTGATTATTCCATTATCTTCTGCATTTACAAAATTTATTTATATTGATTTATCGTTCCCTTCAACATTTAATTAAAATGATTGCACATCTTTCCCTTTATAGTTAAAAATTCGAATTTTCCCTCCCGGCGGGGGAAAAAATTAATTAATGGAAAATTAATCAAGAGAAAAAGAAGAGAGAGGAGACGATGAAAAAAATTGAAATTCTTCTCTCCTTCGCGCGTGAGAACCGTCACATTAATGGAATCACCAATTGCAGTGTTATTGGTTTAATTGCTAATTGCTAGTCTTGGCGCCAAGTGTGAGTGAAATGTACTAAGAAAAGAGGCAATGCCGACAATAATCAACTGATCGCATCAAAAAAGAAAGCCTTTTTTCTGCATCCTTTGTACTTTATAAAATATATATATATATATATTCTCACGCGACAGATTTTAATTGTCTTTGATGGTAATCGTTTTTGATAGCCTAATAATTATTTCCAGTAATGAAACTTGAATTTCTGTTATTCATTATAATTTTACTGTAAATCATTTTTTTTTTGCCTAATGGAGCTTTTAGTAAAGTAATTATTTTTCCGAAATGCACGAATATGATTGGTTGTCTACAATCTGAGTGTGAACTTAAAAGTTTGTCCATTTTGGAAAATACGAAGAAAAAAATTTTTTTTCAGGTGTAAATGTACCTTAAAAGCAAACGCAGGGAGTGGAAGCTAAGAATACGTAAAACAGTAGCGCCGCCCGTTACCTTGGGAGCAAACTACAGTCTCAATCGTGAGTTTCATTTCTACGTTCTTTCTATTCATCGCATAGTGTGAAATTCCTTTTAGAATCTTATTTTTAATTCAAGCAATCCTGAACAGTTTTTGTCATATCGTTATTTTATCATATATAACACGCGGAAGGATTGATTATTTAAATTGCGAAAATTAAAATTTGTTTGTTTTCTCCGCTGGAAAATCGTTTCATAACCTACATTTTTTTTCTGTATATAAAAAATCAAATTAATTCTGTTTTTTTAAATTGGCAATAGTTTTACTAATATTTGATATATTTAGTGAGGAATTTTGCTGGACATTCAAAGGAATCTTCTCGCTAATGACAATGTCATGTTTATCTCATAAAAGTGACATTAAAAGTCTCTTTGTTGTTTTTACGAGCACCCTCTTCATATCTATATACAAGTCTCTTGTGATTCTGTAAATACGTGCTAATGATAAGAAATGTCTTTATCTTTTTATCAAGAATTTTTTTTTTTTTTTTTTTTTTTGCTCTCATATCATAATAATAACGAAGGTCGGAAGTCGAGGATGCGCGCGGACATTCTGCTGCCTTGAATCGTGAGAACAAAGTGTCAGGAAGGAAAACATCTTGGAACTCTCTCTTTCTTACTAATGTGAGCGGTTTCTCGTATATATATATATATATACGGATCACTGATCTCTTTCTCTCTCTTTACTCTTTGCGCCATTCCCTTCAAAGTCAATCCGCATGTCCGACGGTTCCTTTATTCCAGGAAAGATCTACTCGTTTTCATTTCCACTTACGCGATTAGCGGCTTTATACTCTTTACATTCGCCTCCTCCTCCTCCGAACCCCATTTTATCTTGACACACTTCCAGGATGCAATTTCAAATAATCAACATAAAATTTATATATATATACATTAATTTATTATCGTCAAAAATTATTATTTGCGCTGTAAAAATATTGAACCCTTTTTACTGCATTCTTGTAAAATTTAATTTTGTAATGTAAAATTACATATTTCCTACATTACTTCGGGGAAAAAAAAATATATATATATATATATTCAGAACCTGGTAAACATTGAATAATTCTCGAGAAAAAAAAATCGTTATTCAAATGGAAATTTTTATTCCCTCAAGTTATATTGGCGATAAAAATCTGATCATAGGGAAACCGTGATCCATGAAGCAAGCAAGAGATTTGAATTTGCTTTTCCGGACACATATAAGGGACGATATATATATATATACGCGCGGTCCTTTTCAAAGAGGCGAGAAAAAACGTTTTTTTTTTTACCGAATTGAAAAGAGAGAGAAAACAAAAAATTTGAATAACAAAGTCTCTCATGAGAATCATATGGTCCTTTGCATTCCATAAACCGCTCGCACTCTCGCATTGCTCTCAATTCTACAATATAATTTTCGTCCTGAATCGCAACATTTATATAGCGCATCATGGATATAGACTTCCAAGAAACCATGACAAATATTATCCGCGCGCACAGTCTCTTTTTCTCTTTATGAAGCAACGAATTGCAAATTGCTCGGGGGGAAATGTGTTTTTATGATTCCTTTGTCCTTTTGCGCCTATATATACAAAAAAAAACCAACTTAACCAAATTAAATTTCATCTCTAAAAAAAAATGTCTTTTGTCTTTTTTTCAATTTTCTATTTAAAAAAAGTGAGAAATAATTTTCTCATTGAAATCCAATGGGGTGAAACGTGTGCAAGGAAGTGAAAAGTTAACGGATTGACGATGAGCAGCTTTTGCGGGGTATATATATATACAAGGAAATTAAGCGCGATTCTCGTTTCCGTTTCGA
This sequence comes from Leptopilina boulardi, assembly GCF_019393585.1. Classification (NCBI taxonomy): domain Eukaryota; kingdom Metazoa; phylum Arthropoda; class Insecta; order Hymenoptera; family Figitidae; genus Leptopilina; species Leptopilina boulardi. The sequence continues at coordinate 860,875 of NW_026137833.1, read as the reverse complement.
GAAATCTTTCTCCTCGCGCGAGAGAGTGCACAGGACGAAGGAATCCCAAGTCAAGCCTTATTGGTGAAACAGGTGTGCTGTACGTAAGTGGCATAAATAAACAAGCGATTATCGCCATACACATATACTTGCAAGGTGAACTCTCTTTCCAACATTAAATTTGCCCTGCACTTTTATCATGTGAGTCCGCCTCTATATCCATTCCAGGAAGTGAATTAATGAATGATCGTGAATAATAAAATCACTATCGTAAATCATCATCATTAAGACTCGCAAATTGAAAATATTTTTTTACCATCGCGAAAATCTTCATATGAATATATATAGACATATTTTACAAAAGAACTTGATGATTTAAAGATGTATTCGATTTTTCCAGAAAAAAAATTTTTATTTTCCCAATTAGTATAAATAATTATTTAAAATGTATTTTTTATGTTTCAGATAAGTTATACCATTACTTATTCCAAAGGAGCCGAAGAAATAAAACAAAAAAAAGAATGTTTTTGGAAATTTTTTGTATAAAATTTCCTCATACTAGATCATGAATAAAAAATCTATTCCTCATTGAAGGAACTAAAATAATACAAAAAAAAAAGTGCATTTTTCGATTATATCGAAAATGACAATATTGTGTATAGTCCAGAGTGCGGTATTTCACTAGGCAATTGTAGAATAAGAGAAATGGAGCGGGTGGTGGCGCTAGACGAAGATCGGAAGTGTGTCAAATTACAGAGGTCCGCGATATTAATGACTCCTAATGACATGCTCCCCCCACTTTTCTTGACTTGGGGGCCCCTTCCATCAACTACTGGAACAGTCCGCATGAGGCCCTCTTTTACCACCACTTTTCTTTCTCTTTCTTTTCCCCGACTTTATACAATATCGCCGTTAGCAGCTCAGTTGAGAGAGGTATAAGTCGGTAGTTCTCGCTTCTTCGATTCAGGGAATCCACATTAAAAATAAAATTACTAATTGACTCGCAGGCTAATAGCAATAAGACAAACAACGGACTAAATGCTATAAAGTAAAACACAGGTTGGCAATGACCACTTTCTGTCTCTTCTTTTATTATATTTCCTTTCTTTTTCTTTTATTTTAAAAAGAGATGAGAGAGAGTCGTTGTCTCTCTGTCTCTCATGTTTCCCCCATTTTATTTCGTTGTGCCATCAGGTTGGTAGGCAGATAAACCGAAGAACTCATTGGCAAAATGCCTTAAGTCCCTTTGGTTATACGACCGGTTCGAAGAGATTTCCAAGAGACGAGAGGCAATTTTTTTGCCTAAGATCATTCTTTCCTTTGGCATTGCCCTCTCCGACTGAAGCAGGACTCGCGGAATTTCAAATGGGTCCTCGAAACTCGGGAAAGGGTGCACCGATTTTTTTCAATAAGAACCGATGCGCATTCCTGCAATAAAATGATGCTTCTTTTGTGTGTCGCAACTGATTCGTGATTCGCTATATAAAATTGGCTTCGGTATTTTTTTTTTCTTTTTTTTTTTTGAACGAGAAACGAACTGTCAATTAATTTTTTTTATAAAGATGTTATGAGTTAATGAAAATATTTATAGAATAGATTCTTGTTCTAATTATTAGTTCATCGTTTGAGATTGTTTTGAAAGATATTAAAAATTTAAGTTGCAAACATGCGGGATATGAAGAAGTTACAGTCATATATATATATAAAGGTATATTGGAATTGTCCCTTTTTCTTTCGAGAAGACATGTACTACCCTCGTAAACTAGAATATTGGATGGGAAATATACACCGCAACGTGTACGTGTGTCAACCGTCATTTTAAGGAACAGAGACAGCATGTTTCTTTTTCAATCTATTGATAAATTTCTCGTGGAAGGAAAATTATAGGAATCAAATCATAAATTTAATTTTTTGTATTTTACTATGTTTATATTTACAATGTAGTGATTAATGAATAAATTTCGAATAGAAAATGCTTCTCAAAAGTTATACACTAAGTTATTTCTAAACATAAATTAAACAAAAATTATTTATTTACATTAAACTTTTTTAGTGTTTCATATAAGATGCAATGGAATTGTCGCGAGGATCACCAATTTTGATAGAAGTATTATTACTTATTCCAACCAAGAAGCCACACAGGAATGAAATAGAAGGAAAAAAGAGAAGTTTTTGAAATTTTGTTATTAATTATTATTTTTGTTGTTATTATTCATATTAATTTTGTTCTTCCATTAAATTTATTTTTTGTTTCAGATCAGTTACTATGGAAATGTGTTAATCGGCATTTTCGACGAAACCATTATTTATTACAACCAAGGAGTCGAAGAAATGGAAGAAAAAAAAGAATGTTTTTGGAAATTTTTTGTCAAAATTTCCTCATACTAGATCATGAATAATATTGTTCCATATTGGAAGAATTATTTTAAACAAAGTATTCTTAAAAAATGAACAGAAAAAAGAGAATTTTTGGAAATTTTGCTAAATTTCCTCATACTAGATCATGAATAATTTCACACATTATCAAAGTAGAAATGTTTTAATCAAATTTAAATTCCGTTGTTTTCAAAAAGTTCGGGGAATAGTTTTTTTCTCATCGGTGTATCACTTACATCTTTTCAATAAATATTTTATTTTCCTCTTTTTACAATTCTAAATTTAGAAAAAATCGGTCTCAATATGTTAATGTTAATTGTTTCGCCTTTTTGAAGGTATAAAAGATTTTTGTAATTTCGCGTCCTTTCGGAAATAATGTTTCTATATATATACAAAAAGCAGGTGGAAGTTTCCCACGCGTCTTCCTGGGTTGTTTTTAAAATAAAAAAAAAATCTCGTTCGTTTTTTGTCTGTGTCACGTGTTCGCAAGCGAGAGATCTCCGGTAACCCCAACAAAATTTTCGACGAGCCGCAATTGCACTTTTGGAACTGGCGCCGAATTTCTAGCCGCGAAATAAAAAAAAAAAAAATGAACCGAATACGAGAAACTCAGGCAAATTGTGGCGCGCAGAAACGGAAAGAAAGAGCAGAGCAAAGGGGGTTGAAAAGCCAGCCGTATAGCGAAACCTCGGGCGCTTTTGTAAATTGTTGCTCGATTATTATTAAGGGGCCCCGTTTCTTCGTCGTCGTCCGGTTGTGACTTTGAAAACGAAAACGTTTTTACGATCCATTGAAGGATACACCATCGGCAAGAGAGATCCAAGAAGATACATATAATGCTTTCTTTCTCCCCCCACAACAACAACAAATTTTGAGTTAAAAGGGCGGTTATAATACTTTGGCCATAGGGGTTCTTAAAAACAAATGACAAACCAGTCGAATATGAGACTCACACAATAGCAACTATATAATTGGCTTTATGACATACTTTACTTGGAAAAAAATTAGACCCCAAAAATAGCTTGCGAGTTAAATCATAAATCCTAGAATATATATTATTTTCTAAAATGAGATTTTCGTTTTTGAAAATTATAGAAAGGTTCCATTATCTTTTGAAGTAAAAAAAATTTTAATCTAGAAATTTCGTATATTACAATTATTATTATCGAGAAATATATTAACTCTAAGGAATGAAAAATGATAACGATATATGAATGAGGAAACAATTAGCGCGACGTTGTTACTATTTTTTTTCTTGGAAAACAATTTTTCCTTGGCCGAGATTCTGCACTTAAGAAATATTATTGAGCAGTTTTAAAATTGTATTTTCAAGAACATATATATATATATATATATATATATATATATATATATATATTGGAAGTAAACAATTTTTTTTTCTCTTACCTTGTATAGATTCCGGAGATGCTGGTTCCTTGTCGATTCGACCAAGCGCATCGCTCGCTGTAACAAAAAAAAAAAATTTATTTCAATTAATTTACTAAATTTTTCTATAGAATATGTTCTTTAATTTCAATTCATAATATTTGAATAGAAAAATGAATGAATTGTGTGTGAAATTCGATCCCTAAATTGAGAAAAAGAGAGAGAGAGAGAACCAAATCAATCAAGAGAGCGAGAGTGGAATTATGTTAAAACAGGACCAATCAGTGTGACACATGGTACACTCGATTGTCTAGTGAATGAAAAAAAGTTTCCCTCTGAAAAAAAGGGTCTTTCGCCGAATTTGTTGGAAAAATAGGGTACTCGATATTCAAATAATCTATTTCGGGTGGGGGATGAAGGCCCTTGGAACGAAAGTGGAAAGGAGATGGTGGTAATTCAGGGAAAAGATGACCACCATACGTCATTGGCCAACGTTAGGGGAGACCAGCTATTACCCCCTGGGGGGTCGCAACTCACTATGAAACGACTGTATTCAGATAATCTCCATAGCTCTCCTTCGTCGCCACCTCGAAAAAAAAAAAACATTTCAATACGACTTTTTTATGGGACCTACCAGTATATATTTTGATACCTCATAAAATATCATTTTTATATATAATCTTCGCAGTCGATTGTTCTTCTTTTTTTTTGACATTGATGTGGGAATTAAAAAATTGAAAAAAATATATCATTTTTATTTACAGTTGTGGTTAATAGAAGGTCAATTTATGGTCTATTATCTATTTTAATAATTTATATATAAATAAAACTTTTAATTCAATTGACCCGCAGATTAGATATATGGGATGTATTATAAAACCACAAAAAAAAAGAAGATCAATATTCGTCAAGGTTTGGAGATATTGTGGTGTATATACATTATTGTTATATACAGTCAATATTGCTGAATTGTGGGTGCAATTTTCTAATTCCTTATACAAAATACGGGTATAATATTTATAAATGAATTTGAATGCGGGACAGAATCATTAAAATTTTTTCAAATTAGCTTTATGAGACAATGAAATTAGAGGTATTCAAAACGAGATTATAGTTTGTTGTTTTTCTTTTTTTCGATGGCAATAATATTACGTGTATCTGCACGCCTTGTGCGTCGAAAATGCGGCATTGGTCACGGTGCGTCGAACCGCGAACAGTACATTAGGGCGCGTTCGCATGTACATCTGCTATTAGGTACAAAAACGATGAGGAATCGCGGAAATGGGCCAATGTGCGGCAGGTAAAGCTCATCGTGACACGCTGATAGTTGATATATCTATATCTATATATATCTATATATATATAAACGTACGTGTAGGTAAAGACCAAACCCCTCCCACTTCCGGTCCAGGATATTCCGGATGGACTCAGTGAACTTGATATAGTTAAAATTATGCATACACGCAAATTTCAAACATTAGCTTACCAGTTATGATAAGTAATTCAAATTATGCGATGCTTTATAAAGAAGCCTAGATTAAAATCTCATTAAAACCTGTTTGCCTTTTCATTCTCTCTCGACTTTTTTTTTTATACACCTCTCTTTCTTTATCTTTTTCTCTCTTAGAATGAAATATTGTTTCCACTTAAGAAATTAATATCCCACGGAGTATAACTGTCTAAATTGATTAACTTTTAATTGGCACAATTATTAGCATTTTGATAATAGAAAATTTCTCATCATTTATATTTGATCATTGTGAAGCTACTTTCTATATATATATATGCTCCGCTATGTTGAATTTTTAATATCAGTATATTATATGACATAATAATTTCTAGAAATTGAAGAACAGCCAAAGTTGTGAATTAATTATTGACACGCTCCGATTTTCCGACAACCGCGAATCGCGTGCTATATATACCCACAAAACCTTCTTAGTATTCATAAAGGTCAGTTCTTGTTGAGTGGTAAACCACAGCACGTTTTCAGAAACGTTATTTATAATATATTGAACCAAACTTATGGTCCACACGCTCAATATCGAAAACGAAGAGTCCTCAATATATATACTTGCAAAAAGTAACGTAATAATACAAAAATTTGTTTTTTCAATATAGTTACTTTTTCTATTATGACTCTCCTATATATCTTTAAAACCCATATACAAGATTTATTTGCAAAAGGGGAGTAGTTCTCTCTTGGTTTGAGTGTGAATTATTATATCAGAAAAAAATTAGCAAAGAAGAAAAAAAAATTAGCATTTTATTGATCAGATTTATATACATGTGAAAGATGAGATGGAATCTTAATCATTTTTGAATTAGAGAAACAAGCGGTAAAATTTTCCGGGACATTAAAGGCAAATAGAGTGGAGTACCCTAATTGGAAACGTTGTTTCCATTAAGACGAGTTAAAAAGCATGACGTAAACTGCGCGCGTATATACCCGGGGAATGTGGGGAACGTTCACAGGTGCACTTGCGAACATATATATATATATATATATATATACAGGTAAAATAAACGATGAACGTTGCTGGTTCATCATTATTTCATGATTACGATCTCATTTTGCCGCGGCGAATTACTCGCTGCTTATTCTTATTTTTTTTATTTCAAAAAGAAATGTAAATAAATTGAACGAGGCAAATGAAGGGCACACTATACTTTTTCATATATGAAATAATTTTTAATAAGAAAAAAATGTGTTAATAAATTTCTATTTTATATTATTTGCAATTAATCAAGATTAAACTAATTTTGTTTTAAGTTTCAGTTCATAGAGTTTGTTTATGGAAGCTGCAAAAATTCTAGTTTGGAGGCTTTATTCTTGAAAGAGAATAATATAAATAATATGTTGTCTGATAGAAGTGAAAAGTGTTGCAAGATTTTTCCGCCAGGAACGCTAGTTTCAAAAGGAACTTTTACTTTCAATAAATTGGCATAGTAAGGAGGCGTTAAAGAGAAAGAATATTTTTGGAAATTTTACTAAATTTCCTCATACTAGATCATGAATAAATTTATATGCTCCTAGTTGAAATAATTATTTCCAACAAAGTATTCTTCAGAATGGAACCGAAATAAAAGTATTTTTAAAAAATTTTGTTATTAATTATTATTAATTTTTTTATTTAATTTAAGGTATTTTTTGTTTCAGATTAGTTGCTATAGAAATGTCACCAGGATCACAAATTTCGATATAGGAGAATTATTACTTATTCCAACTAAAGGAGCCACACAGTAATGGAACAGAAGGAAAAATATTTTTGGAAATTTTTTTGTAAAATTTCCTCATACTAGATCATGAATAAATTTATACTGTTCCATATTGGAAGAATTACTTTAAACAAAGTATATTCTTAAAAAATGAACAGAAAAAAGAGAATTTTTGGAAATTTTGCTAAATTTCCTCATACTAGATCATGAATAATTTCACACTTTCCACATGAATAGTTAACTCTTTGCCGATAATATATAAATTATTTTCTTTTAATCCCATATACTAATTTTAAGTCTAAATTTAATTTTCCAAATTTTCATTAATTAAATTAATTTAGTTTACAATATTTATATTAGATCCATTTTTAAAAATTCCTAAATTAAATTCTTGAAATAAATACAAAATTAATTAATTATAATCTTTTTAGAGATAAATGAAATGATGATAATATTTTTTGTTTGTTAAATAATATATTGAGTTATCGTGGGAAAAAATAGGGACTATACATAACATTTATAAGTAAGCATAAAGTTGCGTATGCATGTAGCACTGATCGATGCAAGAATAAAGGCAATCCTGTCGATCGTGTAATATATTGTAATCATACAAGTGGATATATCCGTATGTACCGATTCTCTCTCTCTCTTTCTCTCTCCCTCTCTCTCTCTCTTTTTTTCTGGTTCCTTCTTCGGCTCACCATGAATACCAGATGAGCCTTTGGAATCTAGTTTGCGTGGCTGTGAGCCGCCCTCGCATCAATTTTTAAAAACCCACCACCCTCCCCCATATGCAACCGAATCGCCGATATGGAAACCACGTTTCTTCTACGAGGCGGGTTATACTGTTGAATGTCTACGACTGTATGAATAATAATAAAATAGTGTTCTGCAATTTAGATTTTCTCATGACCATCGACGCGAATCTACCGTTTCATCTTGTTAAAAACAAAACTTCCTCTGGTCCATCGCAAACATCAATATTAATAAATTAATATTAAATTTATTTTTACTACTCTTCTATTTATAATATTATCATCTATTTCTCTAAGTATAGTTGATATTAGATTTGTGGTTATATGTCCCAATTTGTAATTTCATAGATCGGGTTCGATTCCCCTTGGAGAAGAATTTTTTTTCCATATAACTACTGTTCGGTAAGAAAAGAAAAGTAGAGAAAATTAATTACAATAAAGATACTGTATCGATTTTTATGAAAGTGGCATAAAGTTGATTGATTGTGTGGAGTTGGTGTAAGAAGCAAAAAAAAAGGAGGGAGGGTAAAAGGTATGGAAAAAGAAGAGTGGAAAACAGTTTCAATACGTGCTTGAGACTTTTTTCCAATTACAAATGGCGCCATTAAAAGGAAGAGCGAGAGTATTTTTAAAACAAGAATATTCTCTTCGACCGGCGGACATAATGAGAGAAAGAGAGGGAGAGAAGCACGGTTGGGGGTGCGATAATGGCGGCCGTTATGAAGAAATCAACCCCCGCTTTTACTTCCCATCCCCACTTTTTTATCATCCCGTTACCATAGCGACCGACTTGTCCAACGAACCCCTACCGCGGAGTGGGTGGTGAATCTCCTCTCTTATTATAAAGACTACCCCTCCCCACCCCTCACCAACCCCATCTCATCTATAAAAGGGTTGCCTCTGGCAACTTCCGTTCTATATTCACATCCTTCAATTAAAAGCCATCAAGAATATATATTATATATATATATATATCCCATTCTTATTTTTATATATATTATTTCACTCAATTTCTCTTGAATTTACTAGATAAAAACGTATTTATATAATTTAATTATTTTTCAATTATTGAAATTATTATTTTTCATTGAAAAATTATTTTTTAATAAAAATAGAAAAGAGGTTTTTTTATATCAATTTTTTTTTTTATTTAAAATAAAAGTGTGGAAAAATAAAAACGATTGCAATTAGTGTCTGCGCGCGTACAATAGAAGACACACGCGCTTTCAACATGATTGATCGCGATCATTATCGACTTTATATTACTAATCGCTCGCAAAATGCCTTATACGAACGGGAAAAACTGATAGATTCCGAAATAATTGTTGTCCATAGGGCGGTACGTCGTCCATCCTTATATATTATACAGATGGTGAATCTTTCAAATTTGTGATGGGGGATAAAGTGAGTATATATAAGAGTTGTATACAACACAGCATCAGTCAATTCTTAAAAAGCAGAAAAAAGGGCGCAAAATTACTATTAGAGAAAAAAAAAATTGTCCGAATGAACGAAAAATCATTGAGAATTGATGAGAAGTCCCTCTCTGAATGTTATATATATACGAAAGGGTGGAAACTCGAAAAAAAACGTGTTTCGCGAGGGATCAACCCCTTTTTATTGGTCTATTCTAACACCCTCGTATAGTGGACAAATTTGCAACCCCCGTTCTTATAATTATTGGTGCTCCTATTTCACGCAAAATGAAGATTTGCAATTCATAAATATTTTTATATTAAAGGGGGGCCGAAAAAAAAAATCCACAAATTTTGAATTTAATATTCTTTGAATCATTTGTTAACTAGAAGAAAATTTTTTTTTTTTTAGTCATTTTAATTGAGACGCAAGGAAAAATCTATACAGGATATTTCCAAATAAATTGCCCACCTTATAAAAGTTCATAATATTTTTTTTAGTTCGCCAAATTGGTCGAGAAAATTTTTAATTGGCGTTAGTTAATTATCGAATTGAATTTCTCGGGGATCTGAGTAGTTTCCAACGATTTTATACCGCGCGGGTTCGTTAAGTCACCGTGAAACTCTGCAGGCCTGGAGGCTCCATAAAGTACATAAAGGAGGCAAGAGAGAGAGAGAGAGAAAGAGTACCAAGAGTGGTCAAAGTAGAAAAAAGGGAGAGTAAAGGCACGTTGCACACTATCCGATTTGTGTCGGACGACAAAAAGTCGGACGATTTTTTGTCGGACGAACGAGCTTTACACACTGTCCGATTTTTGTCGTACGACATTTGATCATCCTACGAAAACTTCAGGTATGCGAAGGAATTCTTTAAGGTATGATTTCAGTCGCACGTTAGCCAGAGTACTGTGTGCAGCAAAGTATTATTATAATTTGATATTTGCTTTTAAAAAATGAATATTAAAAATATAGTTGTCACAGCTTGTCTGCTACGTCGTAAAAATCGGAAACTACCTGAATCTATGAGCCTAATGATATTTTAATTATGGAGTTAACAAACATATCTTTTCTGAAAGCTGTTCAGTATCAGAGAGTATTTTACCCCTATGGTTTAGAAAAAAAAATTTAAATTATATATTGTTTAAAAAATTACTTTGTTTACACAAATTGTTATAAACAAATAAGAAACTTCAAATTTTTCTAATAGAGTCACGTAGAATTGGAAAAACTACCTGATTATATAAACATCGGACGAAAAATTGTCGGATAGTGTGCAAGCATCTATTGCTTTTCATAAGAGACTGCTTTGACGACATCATCCGACAGTCGGACGTTGTAGTCGATTCTTCCGGCAGCACAACGACATTTTGTCGGTCAGATTTTAAATCGGAAAGTGTGCAAAGCCCTATTTACTTCTTCAGTCCACTGAAAATTTTTTGTCGTCCGATTTTTTGCCGTCCGACACAAATCGGATAGTGTGCAACGAGCCTAAGAGTTAGAGAGAACGAGCCATTAACGGTGCAAATACAGAAAATAGGGTTGCTTTTAGAAAAAAAATCCAAGCGACGGGAATCGAACCTTGATCGAAATATCATAAATCGAGTGTGTTGACCACGGACCTAAAATATAATTTAAAAAAAAAGAAAAAGATTGCGATAATTCCGCAAACAAATGAGTAGGTAAGAGACAATTTTCTCTGATAGGATCACTTGTTAGTTGAAGTAAATTACGTAATTATTAAATTAATATCCCAGGAGAGAGGCGCAATTAAGAAAAAGTGATGAGTGAATTAAAAAATTTGAAATTAATGGATTGGCAGTAAGCGAGAGTTTTTGCACACATGATAAAGGTATAAATATGAAATATTCATTGGATGCAAATTTTGGGGGGCGTGTGCTTTGAATCGAGGGGGAAAAAGGGAGTAATAACTGATATTCACTTTAATTGGCACAATAGCTGTATTACCGCGCGCGAGAGTGGTCTTTTGTAAAAGCATGCGCTCCAATGTATATATAACCCCCCAAACGTCCTGACAATTAAACTTGATATGCGAGAGATCCTGTCAGAGACCCCGCGTATATACTACAACCGCTGCTCCTCATAATTACGCTGTAATTAGAGAAGTTTGTCGGCAATTAACTTGGTGAATATCATCGTGTGTCTTGTCGTGTATATATATATAGAGCCATTCCGTACTTTTGATCCCGTTGCCCGATTCGGATTACTAGAGGCACGAATTTCCCTTTAGAGAGCGAATATAATCAGCGCAATTTGATTGTTAAATACATATAGCGTCATTTGCATAACGCTCTCACGCCATTTAGATGTGACAAACACACTGCTAATTTGATAATATTAGACAAAATCGTTTATATCTTGTTAGGAAAATTTACATCTCTATTTTTTTTTTAAATAAATAGATATGAGATAATTTATAGTGAATTATCAGATTAATAGATCTATTATTTTGTTTCAGATCAGTTGCTATGAAAATGTCGTCAGGATTACCAATTTTGATATAGAAGCATTATTATCCAAGGAGCCACATGAATGGAAAAGAAGGAAAAATATTTTTGGAAATTTTGTAAAATTTCCTCATACTAGATCATGAATAAATTTACACTGTTCCTTATTGGAAAAACTATTAGAAACAAAGTTTTCATAGTGGAAAACAAAAAGAGAATTTTCGGAAATTTTGTTTTTAATTATTATATTATCTTTGTTATTATTAATAGTAATTTTGTTTTTCTATTAAATCTATTTTTATGTTTCAGATCAGTTACTATATATATATATGGAAATGTCGCATTTATCAATAATTTCGATGAAACCATATTATAGTATATATATACTTATTCAAACCAAGGAGCCTCACAGGAAATGGAACAGAAGGAAAAAATAGAAGTTTTTGAAATTTTGTTATTTATTATTATTATTATTTTTGTTATTATTCATATTAATTTTGTTTTTCCATTAAATTTATTTTTTTTCAGATCAGTTACTATCTAGCATTTTCAATGAAACCATTATTTATTCCAACCAAGGAGCCGAAGAAATGGAACAAAAAAAAAAGAATGTTTTTAGAAATTTTTTGTAAAATTTCCTCATACTAGATTATGAATAAATTTATACTGTTCCTTGTTAAAAGAACTACATTAAACAAAGTATATTCTTTAAAATTGAACGCAGAAAAAAGAGAATTTTTGGAAATTTTGCTAAATTTCCTCATACTAGATCATGAATAATTTCACACTTTCCACTGGAGTATTTAACTCTCTGCGAAGTGTATAAAACAAAAAAATTAGCTTTAGATTAAATTACTAAAACTTAATCAAAGTAGAAAGGTTTTAATCAAATTTAAATTCCGTTGTTTTCGAAAAATTCGGGTAATATTATTAATAGTTTTTTTTTTTTAACCGAATGTAACCGGTTTATAATTTTATTATTTTTCCTCTTTTTACGATTCTTTAGGAGAAAATCGGTCTCAATAAGTTAATGTTAATTGTTCCGCTTATTAGCTATATTATATTAACCCAATTGGTTTATTAGGAAAATTTACATCTCAATTTTTTTACACGTAAAATACAATTCACAAGAGTTTGTTAATTACAAATAATTTTGTTTTGCAATTGTGTATTTCCGTCAATTATTTTTTCCCTCGTTAATTGAACTATCAGCCAAAAATGTCCAGAACGAACTTCCATCATCATCTCCCTTAAAATCGATAAAAGAGATGGAATATCGTTGGTATCTTTATTCCTTCTCTTTCTCAAATAATTTCCGACAAGAAGAAGAAGAAGAAGTTTCTAATGACGGGAAATCTAATATATATCGTCCGCGCTTTTCTCTCTCGCTGCCGTCTGGGCAGCTTTTCTTGTAATTAAGTTATAACTAAGGGTGGTCGAGGATAGGGCTTGTGGAATGGTTCAGCGGGGAGGCAAAAAACGAACAATTCAAGTTGGCGTTGCTTCTTATACAGAGAGAACGAGAAAGAGAGAAAAAAAGAGAGAGGGGGGGTATTATGAAGGGGGTGAGAGAAAGACTCAAATAGAAGGGGAGGGGGGGGAGTTCGCAAGAGTGGAAAACAATAAGGGGCTCCGCTAATCTCGACAATATATTATATCCAATGAGAGTGGTCCTGGCATCTATAGAGCAACAGAACTACTGTCGTATATAGAGGGAAGAGTATAGAAAATTCCCCGGTGTCGCGAATTGCTTAAGAAAATAAAAAGCAAAAACAATTTTATTCCTTTCTCTGAAAAAAAAGATATGTTTTTCAATTATTTCAATTATATTTTTAATGTAATTTTTTTTTTTGCAGAATAAGAAAAAAAGGCAATCAACTTTGTCGATAAATACACAACGCCATGTAAACACCAATAAAAATCGTGGGACCATATACACACAGCACGCACGGAGAAATAAGTCGATCGGGAAAAATCGGATTAGAACGAATGGAAGCGAAAATGTAATTAATTAATTCGAACGCGCCATATTGCTACTGACATGGGGGCGAGGAGAAATATTGTTTACTGGATCTAGAAACGCGGAAAAGTCGTTATTAGTTTTATAAAAAAATTAACGCACACCCCAAAGAAAAATGAAAATTATTTATATACATTTGAGAAAATAGGATCTTAATTAGTATTAAAATTAATAATTTTATTAATATTATAATATTATCATGACAATTACGATAACTAAATGACAACAGAAAGAACAAAGGTCATATTAAAGTTATTATAGAGGAAAATATATATTTTCGAAGAGTGTCGAAGATCATACATATATATATATATATATATATATATATAGTGTCTATTATAATATGCTATATGGAAGTAGGAAGAACATTTTCAGGAAGATGATAAAAAATAAGAGATAGTGAATGTAATACACAGGGTGGAATACCTGTTTACGTTATAATCGAACGAGGTCTTTGGTTAACGAGGGCCGTCCAACTCATAACGTTTAATTAAGGCGCGGCGGTTTAGCGGAGGGCAAAATACAGGAACGAACGAATAAAGAAGAGAAGGAGGGGAGGGGAGAGAGGCCCAGGTCCAGATCGTGACCGACCGAGAGACAGGATCGCGGCCAGATCGTATGATAAGAATCTGATAAGGCCGCCCTCCCAAGATTGCGACGAGAAGCCTTATGTCGGATCCTCACAGAGGAAGAAAGAAACTGCACGCGGCGCTCATATATGTGTGTGCCCTTAATGAAGACCCGGATAACGAAGGGTTCATACTATCATCTCTTAACATTTTTATTTTCAACTCTCGTATATCTATTTTTATTATTATTCATCATTATTTTCTTTTGATATTATTTTTTTTTTATTTTTGAGAAAAGAAATTTATAAATAATTATTTTAAAATTTGTATTTTTTAGATAGAATTAATTGTAAGATAATAATAATTGTTTTTATATGTTTCAGATAAGAAAGTGAAAAAAAAAACAAAGGAATCCTGTCACATGACTATTACTGAGATTTTACTCGTGGTTGGAAAAAGTATAGTCTCTGCTACTATATAGTGATGGCCAATAAAACGGACGTTACGAGGTTTTGCCGCAAGGTTCGTTATAGTTCTGATAAGAACTTTAGTTTCAACATTATAAGGAGACGAAAAGAACGGAATGGAAGCAGAGAATAATTTTTGGAAATTTTACCAAATTTCCTCATACTAGATCATGAATAAATTAATATAAAATTCGCTAGAGCTTTTTCTTAACTCTTTGCGAACGAAACACAAGGGTAAAAATATTACCAAAACATATATATATATATATATATATATGTTGCAAAGTGACTAGGTTTTAGGATTTTTTTTCTTTAATAAGGTTAGAGAATTAAAAGTTAGATAAAGTTAAAGTTATTAATTAGAAGTTATAGTCGCAAGTTAGAAAGTTGAAAAGGTTTAGGATAATTTTTAGTCTTTAATAAAAATTCAAAAGTATTTTTAGGTTATAATTCACTAATTTTGTAGGACTTAGAATTATTTTTAGGTAAGAATTTACTAATTTTGAAAGATTTAGAATTATTTTTAGGTTAAAATTCACTAATTTAGTTAATATAAATTCATTTTTAGGTAAGAATTTACTATAATTTTGTAGGATTTAGATTTTTTTTTAGATTAGAATTCACTAATTTAGTGAATATAATTTCATTTTTAGGTATAAAATTCCATATATGTATATAGATATAGAATTATTTTGAAATTAGAATAGACAAATTGGTTTACCGTTAATTTTTTTCACGGTTTTTTCCACACCAGTCACGAGGCATTATATTGAAGAATATATGCGCGAGAAATACACGCCAATCTATATAATGTAAAGCATAACTGACACTTGACCTATCGGATAATAATCCTCTTAAACTATCATTTTAATAAGCTTTCAAAGGAAACACTTCATGTGCAGCCAATATTTCATAAAAATTTAAATTATGCAATTTTATTCCAATTATTATCGATTCCATTCAACTGTCAGTATTATCTTTAACTTGTTACGATATAGAATATATTTTCAAATTTTGTAAATATAGAAAATTTTTTTTGTAATAAATAATTTAGAGTAAAAAAATTTGTTTTAAAAAAGTTGCTATTTTAAGCTTTTTGAATTAGAGGCAAAAAAAAAATTTGAAAACAATAATATTGTTATATAGGATTCTATATAAATGTATCAATGTGGAAATTAATAACGAGATAGTGTATCGCGATAGATGAAGATTAAATAGACATTCAATTGGAGTTTGGATCATGTGAATGAAAGTTGAAATGTTGAGATGCGAAAATCGCATGATCTAATCGAAGATAAGAGGATGATCTGAAATACGGGAGGAGGAGGAGAGATGAAGAGAGAAGAATTGAACGCGCGCGCGTCTACAGATTATCTCTCGAGTGATGGGGTGTCCAGAAGTCCCGCACATATAGCATTCAAATGGAAAGAGAGAGAGGAATGGGTTTTAAAATGGCGTTCCCCTTCAAGAAACAACCCCAATCGCTACAAGCTGCTCTAATCAGAGAAAAGGGGGTTGGTTTTGCATTTTAAATTTCTACAAGAAAAAATATTGTCCCTCGTAGTATAAAATGTTATATCTGATATGCAATACATTCTTTTGAATTTTACTTCTAATTTTATATATATTTTAAGAATCTATTTTAATTTATTAATTTTAAAAAGTTACAGAAATTAATTTATTAAATATATTTTTCTAATGTAACTTTTTTTTTTTTTGCTGAAAGGACAATTAATTTTCGTTTTAAATCGAGCCAATGGAACGTGTGCGCGAGGGATGATGTTTGAAAGGGGTGGACACGAGGGTAGTTAGTGATGAAGAAAAAGGGGGAGGGCGGCAATCAAAATTTACCGTGACATCCTCCATTATATTGTATAGGGGCGCGTGTGCGGTTTTAAAATAAATGTGCGGTGACCAAAAGTTAAACGTTTCCTGGAAATGAAATTTAAGAAATGATTTTATATAGGTACTATACGCAGGGAATAGGATACTTTTGATGCGGGATTAATTTCTGTTTTTTTTTTTTGGAAGAATTTAAAAGCGAGAAACACATATGGATATTTTACCATTATGCTGGTAGTTTTTAATAAATATTAGATATTTTTTTTAGCCACTATGTTTTTTTCTAATGCCTCCATAGTATTTAAAATTGTTTTTTGAAATATTAGTTTGTTTTTCTATTGATCACGGAAGATAAAAAAAAAAAATAATATTTAAAAATTTTTCCCTAATTTTGATTTAATTTTTAACATAATTTTTATAGATTACAATTCTTCCGAATCGTACTTACGTATTCGCAAAATTGGTTTCATGTCTGCATGCATTCTCCTCTTTTCATGAAAATTAAAAATTCCCACCACCATTGGAACTGGATTATATTGTCAAAAATTAAAGAAACAAAAATTTCTCGCATACACTCACTATTTTCAATGACAACACATTTTTATTTTTATCACAATTCAAAAGAAATAATTTTTTAAACAAATCACTGGCAGTATTTTTAAAAAAATTTTGACATTTAACACTATTTTCCCTTTACCACATAAAAAAAAAATGTTTTTATATTGCACGAAAAAAAAGAGAAAATTTGCCTATTTAAACTTTTCACCATATAAAAAAGTTGATTAAAAACGTGTAAATTTCGTATGAATGGGCTTTTGTTTTTCATGGGGTCCTTAAGTTGGCCTGTCGGGGGCAACTTATCTACTGGTGAGCCAAGAGCCTGTCCGATCGCGTTGGTCAGCTTTTGCCCCTCTTTTTCTCAACTGGTCTGGGGTCTCCCTACACCCCCTCGTTCGTGCAAAGGGTACATACATTATCCACCCCTGATCCTCTCTCTCTCTCTTACCCTCTTTCACATGTTTCGTTATATAGCTTTACTTCTGAATTATAGAAACGCTTCTCTCTTCACGATATGGTCCAGCAAAAAGTAGCAGGCTTTTAATTTTCGTCTCGACTGTAAAACCCACCCCCCAAACACACACACACACACACGCACACAACACTTTTATTTTCCCCACACCTCTCGTCTCACGAAAAAAAAGAAACTTTTTCCAAAAAAAAAGAAAATTGTATAATCTTTTTCCGTTTTGTTTTTTAGTTATATATACATTTTTTAAGTAAATTTTATACCTGATAGGAAGGATTCTCAATCAAGTTAGTGTTTGAAATTTTGGTAAATTGTTACCCTATATAAGTGTAACAAATCCCTGAAATTTTAACTTATTTAAAAAATAATTGTAGAAAGTAGAGAATATTGAAATTTTATCCTTTTGACACTGTTCTTTTTAAACTATAAGAGATTTTTAAGTTTTATATTTATTAAATTGTTACTTTTCATATACTTTGAAATGTTAAAAACTACTTTTTTGAAAAAAATATGTTATTCCTTTTTTTGAAAATTAAGTCGTATTTTTAGTTTTGATCCATTTGGGCAATTTTTTTCTATATTTATTTTGGAAAGCTAAAGTTTTTTTTAAATAAACTGATATTTTAGGCAATTGTTATACTCGTATAAAAGAACAATTTACCAAAATTTTAATATAGTGTCTGTCTGTTTGTCCATCGTCAAATAATTCTTTACTAATGACAATTTTTTAAAAATTTTATCAAAATTTTTAATTTTTTTACTCTCTATATTTGAATTAGTAAAAAATAGTTCGATTTAAATTAGTGAAAATTTATACTACACGGAAAAGAAATCTTTATCTGGAACAGTAATAAATGTTTCTTTAGAATAGCGAAAACTTTCGCTGTTTCAGTGAAACTTATCACTGTTTCAGATAAAAATTTTTTTGTGTATAATGAATTAGTCATTTTTTTTTTACTAAAACTTTAGAAAAAAAATCAAATAGTAATTTTTAACTAAAAGTTACTAATCTTTTAAAAAATAACTAATTGTTATATTCACTTTTAGGTTATTGCGAAATAACGAAAATTTTTGGTAACTAATTTAATTAGTCAAATTTTAATATTTATTCACTTATTTTTCTACTAAAAATTTAGAAACTTTTCTACTAAGAATTAGTTATTTTTTTTACCGAAAAATTAACTAAGATTTCACTAAAAATTAATTTTTTTTAAACTAATTCAGATTTAGAGAGTATTAAATTAATGTAAAAATAAAAACACATTTAGCTAATTATTTAATTAAAGAAAAAAAAATTTTAATTACAAAATTTTATTTTGTACTCATATATGTATCAATAGTCAAAAATTTAATTTTTTTTTCCTACCTTTTGCCAAAAGTCATTTAGCTGAATTTTATTTATTTAAACTTTTAAGTCATATTCATTTTGTCCTATACAGTAGAAAAAAAAAGAAAAAAGATTTGTCCCATCATAAATTTCATATTTCAAGGTTTATTTTAAAAGTAGCAGCAATTTGTAACTTTATTTTTAATGTTCTCGAAAGTGCGCTTTTATAAAAGATAAAACTACTTTAGAAGGGATTACCTATATTTATGAAGGTCCTTGCGCACATATATATATATATACATTTAGAGTAGAGAATTTGGTTGGGTTTAAGTAAACAGTAGTAAAAATTAAAGGTGAAAAAAAAAAATTTTTTTTTTTCTTTTTACCCAAAATCAACAAACAGCCGATTTACTAATGGACGCGTTTCTATAATTTCAAATGTATGTTGGTTCTAAAATGGGTCTGAGGGTTGTAAAATCATTTAACCCATGAGTATAAAGATCTGATGACAAGAGACCTTTGAGATTTATATATATATTTTTTTTTCTTTTTACAAAATTACAGTAGAGGTAAACAGGTAATGGATACTGAAAAGGAGTAAGGTCAAGTTCTGTATACACTTCATACTACTTAGCTTGAGAAATTATATTTTAATTTCAATAATATCTGTATTATATTTTAAAACAAAAATTATTTTTCCAATCATTGCAAAAATCATAGTCGGTATCAAAATTACAAAAAATTCTTTTTTTTTAAATGTTCGAATAAACAAAACATAAATATTGTTTTTACTTTTTTTATTTTAATTATTTATAATTTAAAAAAAAATTTTAATTTAAATATTTTTTTTTTTGTTTTATTAGAACATTGAAATTTTTTATTTTCTAATTTATTTTTACATTAATTTTTTTCAATTTGTTAGTTATTATACCTATTTACAATTTTTTTAAACCTATCATTTTGTACATAAAATTTTAACAATACAATCTCATTACAGAATCGGTAGGTACAACGTAATGAGATGGCACTTTTTAAATTTTATGAACAAAATATATATATATATATATTATACAACAAAATGAGTTGGTGAAGTTGATTGGTCAATTGACAGAAATGAGTCTCTTCTATATAAGATATGTTCACGAGGACATTTACTGAACCGTGGAAGGCAACGCATATAGTGCTCAATTTACTTTTACGTATACCGAGAGATCGAACCGTAGATTATCTAATTCAGTTAATTAATCAATTGTCGTAATTGTTACAACCCGCACTGTGTCCGATGTATATATATATATGTATAGTTATAATTTATAAAGTCCAATGAGTGTGTTATTTTATATGCGAAAAAAATTACCCTTGACGATGAAAGAAAAAAAAAAAATTTACTACCAAATAAAATTAGAAAAAAAAATTTATGTAATTTAGATTTTTTATTAAAGATTTTTTTCTCTTTTAATATCAAATTCAATGAGAAAAAAAATTCTGTCTGTCTGTTTGTCTGTCAAATAAAAATATTCGTCGTCAGTGAGGAAAATTTCCTCTTTAAAATTTCTTATACCTTTTGATAGACACATTTGAAATGAGAGTATATTACTCGTGAGCTGTCATCTTATCTAAAGCAATCGCTATTAATTAATTTGAAATTATCTTTTTGCGGAAATTTACGACCTTCATCGACAGGGCCGAATTAATATAAAAAGACACCCTGGGGCACAAAAAAGGCGTACATGAACGTTTTTTTTTTAAAACGATGAAATTTTTTTCTAAATATTTTTTTATCACACTCTTTAAATCTAAATTAGTTAATAATAATTAATTGTTAGTAAAATTACGTCATTTTTTAAATAAATATATAGTAATTTGTTGGATAACTGTATAGTAATTTTTTGGATAACTGTATAGTAATTTTTTACATAAGTGTATAGTAATTTTTGAAATAACTGTATAGCAATTTTTCAAATAACTTTATAGTAATTTTTCAAATAATTGTATAGCAATTTTTCAAATAATTGTATAGTAATTTTTTAAATAACTGCACGGAGAAAAATGGAAAAACGAATAAAGTAACTTTTACTATTTTAAAAGTAAAACCAGAACTGTCCGCAGTTTCTGTGCATTTCTGTCAATTTTTATTCCATAAATAGTAAAATTTACTCCTGAATTAGTAAAAATTATTTCGAAAAGTAGTAAATTTTACTATTTATGGAAGTAAAAATTGCCAGAAACTGTAGACAGTTCCGGTTTTACTTTTAAAGTAGTAAAAGTTACTTTATTCGTTTTTCTATTTTTCTCCGTGTGTATATATGTAGTAATTTTTTAGACAACTGTGTACTAAAACTCGTGTATAGTAATATTAGTATAGTATTTTTTTAAATAACTGTATAATAATTTTTCAATAACATTATAGTAATGTTTTGAATAACTGCATAGTAATTTTTGAAATAACTATATAGTTTTGAAATAATTTACTTTAAATTACAAATATTGTTTCAGCAATCATTTAATTACAGCGATTTTTTAAAAAATTTTTATACATATAAACTTGTAAAAAGAAAAGGGAGAATATCCAATGGAAATTTTTGAAAAGAAGAGAGTAAGAGAGAGAGAGAGAGAGAGAAGGAGACATCAATCAATTTGTACATAGTAAAGAGCGTTTCCATCGATGAGGAAAGACAAAGAGTAAGTTTGATGGGGAATCTGATGTTGGATGAGAGAAGCAGTTACATTACACAGTTAGAGGAAAGTGAGAGATGAAAAGAGAGATGGTGTATACATATATATGTATACAGAGAGAGGGAGGCTACGACGAAGGGTGCAAGAGAAAAACCCAGGGAGAGAGAGTAGATTGTTCAAACAGGGAAACAGAAACAGCCGGCCTCGCTTCATTTCGCTACAGTCTGTTCAAGTTTGTTCGAATATCTGACACCAAGAGCATTAGTCACGAGTTCGAATCTATATACATATACATGTGTGTGTGTGGATTTCGATTTTCGATAATCCACACGTCTTTGCGCACCTTTCACTAAACAACAAAATTTCAAAATATTACCCGATATTACCCCAAACACCCCATGCATTTAACTATATACATATATATATATATTTTAATACCAAATATTGCGCTTCAAACTTGGAAATATAACACAATGCCACGAATATAATAAATAACATTGTGGACAATATGGTGTTAATAAAATATAATATTATTATTATACTACATCGCAGAAAATTTTAAGATACAACGTAACACGATACACGATACAATTGAGCCTCTCAATTCTATAACTCGCCCAATGCTCGGACGGACGCTCCAATATGGTACGAAGTAGAACTTTTTTTTTTAATTAAAAAGTTGTAAAAATAATTAAAAAAGCACTCAAGCAATTTAAGGTTATAAATTGTAGCAGACGTAACTATGAGTCAGGTGACGGTATATATACGCGATTACATAATGGAAGCTAGAATTACTATTAACTATATATATAAAGTTATTTATACGTTAATTGATTATCGATCTATGTGAATTTATCTACTATTTACCGGGAATTTGCTATAAAATTTATTATTATTATTATTATTATTATTATTTACTCATTAAAACTAAAAGAAATAATCGTGCGGTAATAGTCATTTCGATATAATTAATAGTTCATTTAGATGTAAAACTGAGTTTAGAATTTTAAGCCAATAAAATCCTATTAGTGTTTTAACCATATAGTAGATTGACATTTCACGAAATCTATAAGCGAAAAAGTTGATATTAAGAACAAATTGTAATCCTAACCTCACTTTTATCTATATATATATATATATACGTAAAAGTAAGATTAGGATTAAAAAAATAAAACTTTGTTTAAAATCATGAATATAATTATTAAACGGAATTTGGATTTTTATTTATTGAAAATAAAAATCATTTTAATCACACTTAATCCAAGTGTTTCAATAAATGTAATAAATTATCTTCCCCGGATTTAAAATTCCAATTCTTCTATATATAATACACATTCATTGTAAATGCGTGTGCGTGTCGTGTGTTGGTCACGTGTCAATTTTTGAAAAAGACTGAAAAACTGTCGGGAAAAATTTGTCCCTTGCACCCATTACCATTGCCAACAATTAGAACAATAAATTCACTATTTCAAGCCTAGAAATAGACGCGGAAACTAAGAATAAAATAGAAAAGAAAAATGTTGAAAGGTACTCGAATATATTTTGGTTACCAATCTATATATAAGCGTGTGCCAGTCGTGTGACCATTACAATTTTATAGTTGTAATAGTATATATATAAAACTCTACACATCTAGAAACAGAAATATATATATATAATGGCAACTGACCATCGGCCATTCTTGAATATTCCATCCTGTCAATGACTGAAAATTGACAATGGTCCATTCGAGCGGACAATGAGCTTTCTTCCTCTCTCTCTCTCTCTCACTCTGGTGAAAATCAAGGGAGAGCAGGCACTACAAAATAGGGGTGCCATACTGACCCCTAACCTCGAACGCGTGGGTGTGTGGGGTCAACTCTCCCATTCTCTTTCTCCCTCTCTTGCTTTCAAAATACAGATTCGAGTATTCAAAGTTTCCGGGCCAGTGACCCTCAATAATATACTTAATCTAATTTCACAAAAAAGACATTCCTTAATTTGCGAGAATCCATATGCTTTATATTATAATGCGAAAAGCTTATTTCCGAGAAATGTGGGGGAAAAAATTTTTATTTACCCCCTCCCTCTCAATTCGAATTTTGAAGGTTTGGTGAACAAAAAAACGTTAAGTTAATATTCTAAATACAATAGAGACAAAATATAGAAGTCAATTTAATGCTGTTGTCAATATGTTGTATAATATAATGACATTTAAGTGTACTTTTATAAATACTAAATAGAAAAAAATAATACAAAATTAGGTTATGTTTGTTTCGATAAGTAAGCTAAGTTCAAGGTTATGTTATTAAAAAAAAGTTTAAAGTCACATTGTACATGAGGTTAGGATAAACTTTTAGTTCATCTAAGCATAAATTTTGAGGTTAGATTAGATTAAGTGTGAGACTTATGGTTAAACCATATGGAGTAGTAGTATAAGGAGACCGAACGACGTACATTGAAAGTGGACCAAATTTTGGTAACCGCTTAGTGTCATGAAAATACGTAATGGAACACTAGCGCTCTCGTGGGAAGTATATAAACAGTGGGAAAAATTAGAAGTACGTTGAACATAACCCAAAAATACATTGCTCCTTATTTTGGACTGTCCATCTGAGTTTAACACAATCAGTGGCGCTAGTGTTCCATTACGTATATTCATGACACTAAGCGCTTACCAAAATTTGGTCCACTTTTAACGCAAATTTAACATGGTCGTTCGGTCTCCTTATACTACTCCATGGGTTAAACTTAAACTCAATGAACAAATAATAATAATATAAAAATAGTAATAATAATAAAAGGTTATGTTAGTCTTGGTAAGTTTTGATCTAAAAAATTTGAGGTTAGGTTAGGTTAAGTGTAATGCTTACGATTGAGTCAAGATACAAAAAACAATAATAATAACAATATTATTATTATTATTATTGTTATTTTTAGTATAAAAAGTGGAAAGTATAGGTGAGAGATTAGAAAAAATTCTTTTTTTTTTGTCCTAAATGAACCGAAAGTGTAGGTATATTAATATAAAATATTCACTATGATGGTGTGAAATCGAAGATTATATATTTATTGTATCTTGGAAGAAAATCGAAAGTGTGTTATACCCTACTGTCCAGGTAAGAGATATTTTTCCACTGAATGGTTTTGTCATTGTCCAGGACAAAAGTGGGCAACCCAGGGGTCAACTGTTATTCGCCTAGGGGTGCATCGGACTGCGACAATTGTTCATTGAATATAATAAACGTTGATCCTTGTGTGTATATGTGTCGTGTGCCAATGACTTTTGAGGTCATTAGGGGTCGAAGGTCGCGTTTTCATTTTGCCAGTTTATACGCTTCATCATGATATATTTAGAGAGACCTCTCTTTGCTTGTACACAAAGGTCATAACCTATGATTTTGAGTTCACACTCATAACGACAAATCATATATATATATGTATATACTATCTTTTCTTCTTTTATATTAAGTGTATCATTTCTTTTCATTGAAAATTCAGTTCTACATTTTTTTTTCTATTTTTACCAGTGGACAAAGTTAAATAATAATAATTATTATTATTAAATATTGAGAAAATATTTAATTAATTTTAATAGTAGAAAAATTGAAAATTAATTAAATAATTAATTATTTATCTGTTGAGAAAATATTTTAATAAAAAATTTTAAGGTAAAAATTGAAAATTTTTTGTCACTCAGGTATATATGAAAAAAAATATGAGTGAATGATTTTTATTTTTATTGTCTGTAAAATGGAGCCTAATGAGTCCAAATTTTTCTACTACCTGCGAGAGCATAAGGGTGGGCCCGATTAGATCCTTGTCGAAAATTTTTAGTGAATGGAAGCTGATGTTTTGCCACGAGTCAAAGATGAGGACGAATGACATGCTAATGTGGGGCTTCTGCGGAACCATCTCAAAAGGCATCTGTCCCTCTCTCTCTCTCTCTCTCACTCTCTTTTTTTTCCCTTTAAGACGCTCATTACTGTCGATCCCACGTTTTACATTACGTGCCATAATACTTTTCACTATATGTATAAATTGAAAAATGTAAAAAAAAACTTTCCTCCAAAAATTCCACAATTTCTATAGAAAAAACCCCGTGCAAATTTACATACCAACATCTACCTGTGTTGCAAAAAATCATTTCATATTTATATTTTGGACCGTTATATATACCTAAATCTACAAAATTTACATGATAAATCTTTTTGAAAAATTTTTCACCTTGGAAATTTTTTTGTTATCTGCATTTCAAAAAGATTCACCGCGACTATATTGATTAGTCAAGGTAAAAATTTTCCAAATATGAAAAAAATTAATAATTATTATAAACAATTTTTCAAATTGAAACTACCAACAGCAAAAAAAAAAACAGAACATAACCTCAAAACTTAGGCTAGTTCAAATGTCAGGAAACAAATTTTTTTGTTTAATTTCTCAGGTTATATTCATGACAATAAATCAGTTGAACACTGTACTTTTTTAAATATCGAACAATTTTAATCTTTAAACAAACAGAACAAGCCGTTACAATTTGAATATAAAAAATAATTAACATGAAAGAAAAAAATTAATAATAATTTATAATAATTTGGAGAAATATTATGGATTATTGAAAATTTAATAAAATTTAGAGTCAATGTAAATTTTTAATCTTAGAATAATTTATTTTTCAGGAACTGCAACTAATAAACATTTTAACTGCTACTATACAGATCCTGATTACAAGCAAGATGGCAGTGGCGCCATCAGTGAAAATTGATGCATAATAAATTCCCAATTGTATAAGTATAGATATTTTTATGATCTACATTGTTTTTATAGTTTATGGTAAGTGGTTTCATATGTTTCAGATCTATTGGAGTTCTACTTTAAACAATAAAAAATCAGAAGAAAAAAAATTAATTTTTGGAAATTTTACCAAATTTCCTCATACTAGATCATGAATAAATTTATACGTTTCGCTAAAGTTTTTACAACTTTTTGCGAGAATTATAATAAGCAACTTTCAATAGAGAAACTAGTAGAATAATTGTATATCTATAATAATATCTTTGAAGAGATATTATGAATTATTGAAAATCAAAATTTAATAAAATTTTGAGTCAAATTGATGTAAATTTAGGAAGAAAATTGTAGCATATAGAAGTAAAGATTGTTGGCACAGGTGAGGGGCAAAGGTCCCATATTCCAGATGCCCTGACCAAAAGAGCCGAAACTCCCCTCTCTTTCTCCATGATTCAGGACCCAGGAAATAGGTAATAATTTCGAAGAGCTGAGTCCCAAAATTAGCAGGCAAAAAGCTGGGAGATGATTTTCCAAAATAACACGGGCCAACAACAATGAAGGCCAATTTCCCGAGAACCAGCTGCTGCCACCTATCCGATTTATCATCTCTTTTATCCTCCTTTTCTGCTTCTCTTCTTTATTATACAATTTTGCTCTCTTTCTAATTTTCTACAATGAATATATCGATCGAAATACTATTTCTTCTTTATAATTAACATTTTTCTGACCATGTTTTTCGATGATTATTATAATTCAGAATTCTTGTTTTAATAAGATAGAAATCTATGCACAATTATCGTAGAAAAAATGATAATTATTATATAGGTTTTATGATTTAATGATTTTTTTCTTCTATTCTTTTCTTCAAAGGTTTGAAAATAATTATTTTGTTCAAATTAGTAAATATGAAGTAATTTAGGTGAGAATTGTAATGACAAAATTATTTAAATTTGCAATTTTTTTTTAGTATGTGTTAATTTGATAAGGGAAAAAAAAGTTGGGTGAAAAAAATGGAGCATCTGGAACGTGGAATTGTTTGGCTGTTAAGTCAGAGGAATGCGTCCGGAGAGCAGATGGGGGTGGTGGCAGGGGTTTCTTCAATCGGTTATTGATTGGAAATGTAAGCTTGGTGCAGAGGGTTGTATAGAGGAAAACGGAACAAGTCAGTGCCAAAACGACCCGGCAGATGGCCACTGGTCAATCGAGCCAAAGAAAATATGACAATTTATGTGGAAAATCTCATTTCATTTATATAAAAGCCTAATCTTCCTGCAACAATATACTATAATTATTGGTTACATTTCCATTCAATAGAAATTTACATTTTTTCCTTTTTGGTTTATATCACGTTATCAAAATAGATTAGAAGGATTATATTGCTTTTAATTATTTCTTTTTTTGATTTTATAAATCCTGATTTAATTAAACTTAACCTAACCTCACTTAACCTAAACTAACTTAATTAATCATAACTCATCTGACTTTTTGCTAAGCCTAACCTAACCTATAATAATTAGAATCCTCAAAAAATCACATCATACAGAAATACATAAAACATTTATTTTTCAGCTTCTATTGTTTTTTCGCTGCAATTCATCCTTGATTTTGGTCTTTTGAATAAATTACAAACTGGACAATATTTGAATGGAGAACATTGATCATGCAACCAGTTGACGTGAGCATGAAGAAGGAAGAAGACGGAGGAGGAGGCAACACACCCTCACGCTGAAGTGCTCCCTTACATCCCCCGGGCAATCTTTTCAATTTAAAGTCAAGTATTATGGCTTAAATTGCATTATGGTTTCCTTCCCTATATATGTATATACATATATATGTGAAGGAAGGTATATAGGGTCGAGGAGCAGCGAAGGGCGGCTCCTTGTAAGCAAGACTCAATCACGCCGCTTAACCTCTGACCCCAAAAACCGCACATACACTGCGAGACATCGCAAAAAGCCTCATACAAGAAACTGATATATACTACAAGTTTTTTTTTCATGTTGTTATTTGTATGTGAGGAGAGCTGAACGCAAGTACTTGTGTTGTTGTTGTTGATGTGTGGAAAGACAGGCGGTGGGAGGAGGATCGTGACCCACGAAATTACCTACGAAAACCTGTCCAACCACTTTGGGACGTGCCGACACTCGTCAGTATACTTCCCTTTCACGGCAATGACTTCCGTCACTGGAATTCGCTTGTGCTTCTGTAGTAACAACATCATTCAGAAAATTATTGCTTTTGGAATATAGATATAAAATTTAATATATTTTATTCAAACACTTATATCAATGTTAAATGATGAATTAGTGAAATGAAAGGTAAGTAGATTTTTGCTTTTTTATGCTGCGGAAAAAAAAATCTGTCCTAGAATATAATCGCCCTTTCAGGAACTACAACTAATAAACATTTAACTGCTATTACAGGTCCTGTTTACAAAATGCCAGTGGCGCCATCAGTGAAAAGTGTTGCATAATAAATTCTCAATTGTAAGTACCGTTATTATTATTATGATCTACATTGTTTTTATAGTTTATGGTGAGTGTCATATGTTTCAGATCTGTTGGAGTCAAAAAAGCAAAAAAATTTCATCATGTGAATTTTATTATGATTTACCGTAACAACAGTTACAGTTCTACTTTCAACGATAAGACACTAGAAGAAGAAGAAGAACTTTTGGAAATTTTACTAAATTTCCTCATACTAGATCATGAATAAATTTACACCTTTCACTGGTGTTTCTACAATTCTCTGCGAGAATGGTCAGAGAATTTCAACAAATCCTGCGCAAATAATATATAGTTACGTGAATATAATTGCGACTATTGCCGTAAGAATTGATGCAGTTCTAGTTTCAACAATAGACGACTAGAAGAACAGAAGAAAAAGATACATTTTTGGAAATTTTACCAAATTTCCTCATACTAGATCATGAATAAATTTTTGCGTTTTGCTGAAAGTTCCGCAATTCTCTAAATGAGAATGGTAAGAATCTTTTAACAAGGAAACCAAAAGAAAAAGATTAATTTTTGGAAATTTTGCCAAATTTCCTTATACTAGATCATGAATAAAATACATTCCGTTTAGTAGCTTCTGCTACTATAGTCTTTGCGAGAAAGACAAAGAATTTAGGTTATGTAGTTTAAAAAGTACGAAAATATATTAGAAATGAAATTTGTTATTTTTTTCTCATTTTAGTAATTTTCTTTAACTTTTGTCGATTTTTGCAATTTATTGTGTGTATAAATTTTGTAGTTTTTTTTAATAAAATGCATATTCATATAGTCAAGATGCTTTGTGTCAGATTTAATTACACATCGGAGCAAAATGGAATAATTAAAATCGCTCGAGTTAGGAGATGAACTATCATCATATATAAGAGGCATAGTGCAAGGTAGTCGCAGTTTAATTAGTGGATTATGTTAAGCGATATGCGCATGAGCATGGAGGAATATAAGGGTGCGAGAGAAAGAGTGTAGAATTTTTGAGATCATAATTTTAGATAGGCCGATACTCAGCTCTCGCAAATGGCGGCATGTAGGCAAATTGAGGTGAGATTGGAGGTCAGCATTCTGCCAACCGTTACCGCATCATGTGCTCACGATAAATATACTTGGTGTTTCCGAAGTATTATTAAAATGATAAAACCAATTCAAAAAATATTAATTTACAAATAATTATTTATAATATAAAATATAATCAAATTCATCTATTTATATAAAATACATAAACAGTTTTATTTCTATTTTAAAGACACTATATTTATAACTCAATTTCAAGAAATTAAACAACTTTGACAATGAATAATTTCTATACACAACTTTTTGGAATTAGCTTTCTCCCATTGTTTACAAAAAGTATTTTATGCATAAATAAAGACTTGATTAGGATTTTTGATAAGAGGTTAACGATTATTTTTTTTTTATTTAACGAATCACGGAGTATATGAAATCTCATGATTGGACGCTTAGTAACGGGCATCGATTTACTTGATCGTTATAAAACATCATTATGAAGCGATTATAGTGCCGTCAATGAGCTATACTCCACTATATACAGGCACACAATGGTCCATGCCATAATTAGAATCCATCAATTACTAGACTTTTTCAGTCTGGAACGATGAAAGTAGTTCGGTCAACGTTTATTTTAATATCGAGAGTGATGCCCCTCCAAAAAATAAGAAAGAAAATTAATGCCTAAATGTAAGCAAATTTCAGGTCATTACCTTCAAAAAAAAAAAATTAATCCCACTTAACTCATCATTTTTTTTTAAAACCCATAATAGTTTGAGCAAAGTTAAAATTTTTAAAGTCAACATTTTTTAAAAAATTATTTTTACACATTATTGAATGATAATTCGTTCTTTTTTTTCAACCACTAATAATGTCAATTATCTTTTGATCCGTATTATAGATCCATTAATTAAAAATCGATTACTTGGAATTCCATATGCGCTTATAATGATAAAATTCGAATACAACGTAGTAATTAAATTAAACATTAAATTGCATTTTATACTTTTTAAAATAGAATGAGAAAAAGATAATTACCAAGTGAGTAAACTCCATAACTGCGCGCAGCATATATATATATATTGGTGAAAAATAGTACCACCCTCTCGAAAACTCGTTAAGAGCTCGCAGTTTCCGCGATTAAGTCATATAATCTTGGATTAATCTAGCATTTATATATCCCATTCGAAGACGCGATTTAATACCGATGGGCAGTTGGCAAGCTGTATATCATCTCGTGTGCGGTATGCGCGCACTTCTTTTGCAATGTTCATCCATAACGAGCCAACCTCCATGCGGTGCGCCTAGTTCATATCACATGCAACATAGTAATATACACCGCATATACACAATTTAACATCAACTGAATGAAACGACCCAGCCCAACCCTGACCTCGACCTTCATCATCAGAGGGGAGGAGGGAATGTAAACAAAAAAAAAACGCTTATATTAAAAAGGAATGATTAAAAAGAAACCAAGCACGATTCCCTCGTTTCAGCTCGTGACTGTAATAACGCGTTATATACGTTAGATCGTAACGTGTATATATATATATATATATATATATATATATATATATATATATATATATATATATATATAAATATATAACCCATGAGCGACGTTCTTGTTTGTCCCTTTTTCCGTATATTACGTTATCGTATCATGGATATGCCTATAGAATTTAAAAAAAAATTCCCAAGTATATATACGATAGGAGAATTTAAAACGTATGTGTGAAAATTGAAGGAGAATAGATGCGAAGTCAATGGAAAGTGCAATACATGTAGGTTATGTTGGCTAGTTGTGATATAATGTGCAAGAAACTGAGAACATGGTGGACAGGGATAAGCGAGAGAGAGAGAGAAGAGAGATACTGATACAGCGTAACTGACTTCTTGGCCGGTGCATATTACCGGCCTGTTAGAGGGCGGAGTTGTCTGATGAGTTAGCAACGTATTGACTTAATAATAATCATGTTAGCTGGTCCATACGAAGAGCTCTCGACGTTACGCGGCTCTTGGTGCGATTTTACCTACCGGGTGAGTTGCAGATTTTTGTCTTCTATATATAGTTTTCTATTCTATATAAATTACAACTACTCTAGAAGTTGAAGAAGAATGATGACGTTTTGTATCCGCAACACATTAAAAACAGAAAAAAATATTTATTTATTATTTTATCAGAACTAACTTAATTTTTTCTTATGTTTCAGATTACAAAATCCAATGAAGTCCTAAAAAGAAGAAAGAATCTCATGATGTGAGTATTATTGAGATTTGCAGTAAGGATTAATTTAGTTCTACTACCTTCAGCAATAGGAGACCGGAAGAAGAGAAGAAGATTAATTTTTGGATTACCAAATTTTCTCATATTAGATCATGAATAAATTTCAATGTTTTGCTGAATGTTCTGTAATTCTCTGCAAAAATGAAAAAAAAATTGCAAGAAAGAGACTACAAACAAGAAGATTAATTTTTGGTAACAAATTTCCACATAGTAGATCACGAATAAATTTCTACGTTTTGTTGAAGGTTCTGAAATTTTTTGCATTTGTTTCTTATCGTACGCAAGATATTGTGTCCAAATAGAAAAAACCCAAAAAAGTATTTGTATTTATTATATATTTAAACTAACTTTATTTCCTCTTAACTTTTCAGATTCCAAAATCCGATGGAGTCCAAAAAAGTCAAAAGAATCTCGCCACGTGAGTATTATTAAGATTTAAATAAAGGATTAATGTAGTTCTACTTTCAGCAATAGAAGACCGGAAGAACAGAAAAAGAAGATTAATTTTTGGAAATTTTACCAAATTTCCTCATACTAGATCATGAATAAATTTCAACGTTTTGCTAAAGGTTCTTCAAGGCAAGAAACTTTCAACAGAAAGACAAGAAAATGATTAATTTTTGGAAATTTTACTAAATTTCCTCATACTAGATCATGAATAACTATTGATAATAACTATTAACTATCACTAATAACTAATTCTTTGCGAATCCGATAAGTAAAAATGAAAATACTTCCGGTTTATGTTTTTGTTAAAAAGGAAATTAGTGGATTATAAAACAGTTTTTATATTATATTTCTATACATTATATTCATATAAGCAAAAGAAAAAATTTCATTGAATTTTAAAAGGAAATCTTGGGATATTTTAAGTGAATAATATTGAGTAAAGATTTCGGTGAATGAATCAGGACAATAAATAATAAAGGGATGAAGATATGCTATCCGCACATCTCCGAGTTGGCAACAATACAACTCGCGATAGAGTAAATCAGAATTCAATTTGTGCCACACAAGATTAGAGTTACCGATACCAAGATTCTGTAGAAATTTTATCTATTGCTTAATATTTTCTCAATTTTTATATATATAAGAGCTTTCAGTAACGGTATAAAGTAAATTTCAAATTAGTCAATTTCTTTTATTAAAATTTTCTCCCTTTTAAATTTTTCCCATATTAACAGCAATAAATATTTCTCTTTTCGACATGACAATAAATGAAAAATGACTTTATTTTATTTTGAAAGATGAAAATAAGAAAAGGGCTCGACTCTATGTGTCTGTTGGCAGTCATCTTGACCAGTTATTCATCTTGTAATATACGTATATTTATATTGTCGTGAGCAGGCATTGGCCACCCGGTACGCAACACCCCTTGATCGTTTTAGTGCGCCAAATGCCACCGTGTTTTACACTTGGCAATAATAGTTGAAATCTATGTAGCCAATATTTTATGTCACCCCTTCTTGAAAACAACCCCTCCTACATATGGAGCATCCAGTATATAGACTACGTTATTGGTTAAATACCTCCTAAGGGGTTTTTTTTTCTTTTTGGGTTCATACATCAATATATAGCTAATGAAATAAAAATAGGTCCACCGCGTATTTTTCAAATAACTTGACAATATCATCAATTCAACAAACATTTTTCAATCAAAAAAACTTTAAAAGTACTTTTTCAAATCAATCCTCCAAATCCCAGATGGTACACAATATGGCCCATATCCAACTTTTTCAAGAGTCGATCTTTAATAAATAATAATTATTTTCACATACTATATACTGTTTTGGCAAATGGAAAAATAGAATTTTTTTTTGATATTTTTGGTTATTATAGAAGTTTAAATCGTGTTTTGAATCATTAAACACTTTGCAAAATATAATTAATTTAAAATTCTCTATTTAATTAGAATGAATGAATAAATAATAGAAGTTTTTATCTATATAGAAGAAGAATAACATAAGAAAGTTATATTGACTGATGTTGCGGAAATTACTTGAAGAAATAAACGGAATTTAAATACCTTGGGGTGGAAAAAGAATGTCCTTTCGAAGGTGAAGGATCGTCCCAAGGGGCAGATACATCGAGAGAAAGGAAAAGGGTCGTAATTTACACGTGACTATGTTACACAGTTCAACAACTTCAAAGATTACTTTTTAAATGTCCGATATATTCGCACACGTTTGGTCACATTCTTTATGAATATGATGATTTAAAATCAAAATTTAGAATCATTAATTGCATATTCAAAATTGAAATAACGATACAAAATAATGTTATAGGAATAGTGGGCATCAGTGGGCCACTTATTTTCAGTAATTTTAATTATTTAAAGCATATTCCGACTTGTTCCACTGTTGCCTGACCCACTATATACAGTTTCTTTTGATTTCCTTTGGAAATTATTAATAAACGTGGCGTAAATTTTTGGCGCTAGTGGGTATATGTAAACGTTATTTATATATTCAGAGTTTGATAATTATTTTTGAAATCTTATTATTCCAGAAAAATGAAATGGCCCATTGATGCCCACTATTTCCCCTATACTGTATAATACTTATGAAGAAGAATTTCGAAAATAGTTTCGGACGAAATGAAAACTAAATTGCTATATCTATGTATAGTAAAAATGGAAAACGAAATTCAGTGTGAATCCAATTGGAAAAGGGATGTAAAAAAACGTGGTGTTATCCGACGGTAGGCTTTACTTTGATCATGTCCTCTGGGAACCTTGACCATTCTCCTCTTGCTTCTTTTTCTTCTTCTTCTTCTCATTTCAATCTTATTGATATACCGAATAAACACTCGTTACATCCGGCTTTGCGAGGTAAATTTTGGCGCCCAACAAATTGATTCCGATATATATATCCCAGCTTCAATAAAAGAAGATATACAAGTCAAAAATCTTGTTTTTGAAAAGTAGAAAGAACTTTTTCGAAAATATACTCAAAAATTTGTTATATATTTATCATATTTTTAAAAGGTCAAGTTATATGAATAAAAAATATTTTTCCGTTCAATTTTTTATAGGCGCGCATAAATACAGATAGAATGTAACTCGCGCGTGTGTATGGTATGGAGGTATATATAGTAGCGGTTTTAAATTCCGCGAGTCAAAGCAATGTTTGACATGGAAATCTTGAATGATGCATTAAACATGTTGCAGAGTGCTTTCTCTTTTTCTCCTCCTCCTCCTTCTTTTTTCCACCCTCTCACCACGCGCATTCTGGTCCCTGCGTCTTGTGGCTTATTTCTGCAAAGAGATACGTTCGCAGTCCAGCAACCTCTCTGTATATATAACTCAACTATATGATATAGGACCTCCTGTATAACCTCACCATTATCCACGTAATGTTTACTTAAGCAAACGAAGGCCAAAGGGATCGACTTCCGCCTTTTAAGATTGCAAAACCCCTTCTAATTTCCGGTTTCGATCAATATTGTATACCAAATTTCATTTCTTATTGTAAAGTACATTGATCCTTATTTCATATTTGTAAATCACTTTTCTTTGGATTTTATAAGGACATGCAGGTCTACAGTGGGCCACTTGCCCAAAATTTGCACCAAATTTTTGAAGGTGCGTTAAAATCAGATAAAAATATTTTGTATCTATAAAAAAAGGACTATGCGTCATATTTCCTACAAAAGTTCCTGAATAAAAATTTTATTTGTAAATATTTTTCAATTCCATTAAAGATTACTTTTTAAATTTAAAAAGAGAAAAAAAAATTAATGAAAAAAAATATATGCAAATTAACGAAAGAAATATGTAAAAATTGAAGAAAAAAAACCCCTTAAATTTATAAAAGAAGAAAAAAACATTTTATTTTCTTTTCTTTTTTTTTTGAAGAATGGAAACATAATGAAAGGGGTGATTCAAGTGGTTGAGTAAATAAATCTAAAGAAGGGAATTTTACAGGACCATTTTCGTAAAAGGTGCGCCCCATTGTCCGGCAAATGACATCAGGCTTATTGTATTATTTAAAGAGCCCTGCTTTAAGGTCTTTTTAGCCACACTCACCCCAATGAAATTCGCCGCACTTGGACCTTTGGAGTTTTTTTCGCCTCCTCTAAAAATCTGGCCAGAACGTCGTGCTTCGTTCACGTCGGAAGGGATGATTTTTTTTTTCTATATGTGGGTTACGATTTTTTAAAAGGAATTTTAACTCTAGAATATTGCGACATGGAAAACCCACTAACTTGCGGGAAAAAAATTTTACTTAAAAGTATTTGCAAAAAATTTCTTCTCACAAAAAAGAAAGTAAAATTTTTTTTTTTGAAAAAAATTAATTTGAATTTAGATTTATATACAGTAATTTTTTATTGTAGATAATGTATAAAATATAGAATAATGAATTTTTTCAACTCACCAGGTGAGATGCCGAGTTTTGCTTGAAGGGTTGAGGGACTTCTGAGATCAGGGGTTGATACAGGGGCAACGGTGGGAGGTGACAGGTGGGGGTGCGTCTGGGCTCCTCCACCTGTCGTCGTTGCTGTTGTTATTGTTGTTGTGGCACAGGGATTCAAGGGCGATGTTCTTTTTAGAGATTGTTCGGTTCGCCACGCGACTTCATTATCACCTATCCACACTTTACCTGTAAAAATCAGAAAATTGATTCATTAGAAGAAAATGTTCACTATTTTTTAAATTCAATAATTAGCAAATTAATTATAAATTAAATAATAATTTTTTAATTTAATAAATTAATAATTTTATTTTCATATAGTTATACCTATATGGTAAATATAGTGATAAATATACTAAAAAATATAGTAATAAATATATTGTATTTAGTATATTTAAACTAACTTGATTTTTTTTTTATGTTTTAGATTACAAAATCCAATGGAGTTCAAAAAAGTCAAAAGAAACGCGTCACGTAAGTATTATTAAAATTTGCATAAAGAATTAATGAAGTTCTACTTTCAGCAATATAGGAGACCGGAAGAACAGAAGAAGAAGAAAAAGATTAATTTTTGGAAATTTTACCAAATTTCCTCATACTAGATCATGAATAAATTTCTCCCTTTTGCTGAAGGTTCTTCAATTCTCTGTGAAAATGACAAAAAACTTTCAACAGAGAGACAATAGAAGTAAAAGATGAATTTTTGGAAATTTTACTAAATTTCCTCATACTAGATCATGAATAACTATTAATAATAACTATTACATACCATTAATAACTAATTCTCTGCGAGTCCGACAAGTAAAAATAAAAATACTTCCTGGTTATGTTTTTCTTGAAAAGTGAATTAATAGATTATAAAACAATTTTTATATTATTCTTTTTCTATATACATTATATTCATATAAGCAAAAGAAAAAATATCATTGAAGTTTAAAAGCAATTCTTGAGAAATTTTAAGTGAATAATATTGAGTCTAGATTTCGGTGAATGAATCAAGACAATAAATAATAAAGAGATAAAAAGATATATGCTATTCGAGTTATATATAGTAATTTTTACCATATACATATATATATATATACAAAACGCAATCAGCATAGTTAGCAGTTTGAAGAAAATAATATAAGATTTTGAGATTAATTATAACAAAGATTGATGGTGATTGTTGGGAATATATAGAGGCTTTTCTAAATAATGAAAGTTATATTCATCAAAAATGGATATTGGATGCAGAAACGGAAATTTAGAAATGAGTAGCATGTTTCCTGGTCCAGTTTCGTTCTTGTTTGAGGGGTGAAATTGTATTAATAAACGTATACACACATATATATATATATATGTATATAGGTCTAGAAATATACTTCATTCTCTATACACACTGAAAGTGTCTTTTCTCCCCCTTGATTCCAGTGCGCGTAATTAGCAACTGACCCCTCCTCCTTCTCCGTTCCATTTCGTCATTTCGAATCCCTGGACCCTTCTCATATGGGCTTTATATGCATTTTCTCGAGTTTTTCCCATTTTCCCTCGCGTTTCCCTTAATTTTCTGGGAACAATGCCTTCTGCTGGATATGTTGTCCTAAGCTGCAGTGTCTAATTACGAGGGTGAATCGGAGATGGGGCTCGCATATATATATATATATATATATATATATATATATATATATTATATTCTTTTGCGACATATACACTCACTCGGGTGTTCAGATACATTTTCATCTCATTTATTTTTAGAAACAGCATCATTTATATAAATACAGACATATAATATATAATACAATTCCAAATTTCGAAAATAGAAATATTTTCGCTATCTTAAATTCGCTATAATTTTATTTATTTTTAGAAAAAAGAAAAATATCAGCTCATGTGCTATTAATTTTGAAGTGTAAGAAAAAATGTCAAGTAGGTGGCGCCACGTTCTATGTCTTAGCAATTATTTACTGAGTTTGAACTGCTATAAATTTACATTGTGGATAACCGTATAAATTGACATATAATAAAATAATTAATATTATTAATAATATTCTAATTCATAATTTAAATAACAAAATTTTGATTTTTATTTTAATCTCAAAATTGAAAATTTATAACTATATGAACAATAATAATTTCTCATGAAATATAAAGCAGCATATATATATATATATATATATATATATATATATATATATATATCTATTTATGTATATGCAATAATTTGTATAAAGAAAGAAATTATAAAAGTAGATTATTTCTAATGCAAAAAAATGGTAATTAATTTAATAAATATGCAATTCTCGCAAATTGCTTTCCATAATACAAGTGGATGTGTATAATATATATATATATGTGAGATTTCGAACTATTCGCGATAAATCAGTGCAAAACAATAATGAGATATTAACATTTGAAAAAAAATGTAAATGATGATTTATGCAAAGGAAATTCGAGGAAAGGCGCGCATAAGTACGAAGATATTACGTTTCTGGAGCGTGGCAAGAGTTGAGAGTATTTGCAAAGCACGCAAATACAAGCCGCCTCCGCACGCGCTCATGTGTGAGTCACAGTCGGTATTATTTGCTTGATGAATGATTTAGCTTTTGCATCTCTCTCTCTCTCTCTCTCTCTTTCTCTTTTTTTTCCTTTTTTCTCTCATCGTATGGGTCATCTTCTTTTATATACACACACAAAGTGAAGCCGCATAATATAAACTTTACTTTATAAGAGAGACAGACGTAGAGATTGGAAAAACAGAGAGAGAGAGAGAGTGAGAGAGAGCAAAAGTGAAATGGAAGGAGAAATCAGGGGGTGGCAACTAAAATCGTCTGTATGGAAGTTTGAGTGAGACAAGAGCAACGACTATATAGAAAGAAAGAGGAAAACGACCAAGGAAAATGTGGCTGGCGCTAACTAAGGGCGTCGGCTAATCAATATCATCAGAGAATGGCCGCTTGCCTCTTTCACCCTCTCGTGAAAGAAATTTTCTTTAGTTACTCGTATTTTTCTCAAAAGGAAGAAAAAAAAAATTTATTATTGTCTCTACATTTTCACAAACTTTGTATAATTAACATTAATTAAATATTCTAATATCAATTAATTAGCTACATATTAATAAAATTTAACTAATATTTGCTTCATTTGAATTACTTTTTATTAGGAAAAAATGTCGTATTTACAAGAATTTAAATAGAATAGGTATACAACTTGCATTTTGCATTAGTGGGAAAAAAAATTGCATCAAAAAACTACTACGCAGCTAAAAATGACTACTGCGCATGAAAATATTTGTTATCAGCCCTACTGCGCAGACAGTTCATAAATAAAGGTTCGTCTACAATGCAAAACTAACGCACCTGTAGGCTATGAAGATCTATCCACATTCACAAAGTTAATGCAACAGTAAGTTATTATTGTCCTTCTACAATGAAAATTTAACGTAACATTAAGCTATTATGGTCATTTTACAATGTAAAATTTCTCGTGACCTTTGCACATGCGCAACAAATTAGCAACTAAAACGACTGTCGACAATGTAAAATTTACTATAAAAATATATTTAAATAGTAATAAATAATAATATGATATATATTACATAGGAATAAATTATAATAATAACTGTAGAATAATAAAAAATTAATTATAATTTATCAAATTTTTTTAAGAAAAAAAAAATGCATTAGCCATAATTTGAAATATTATATTAAAATAGTAATTTCGATTGTGGACAATACTGCGCCCACAGCAAAACCTGAGGCCAAATTGAGAATAGTCCCTAAACTGAAGGCAGCAGTTTCTTTTAATCTTGAAATGTTTGCATGGTCCAGTCCTTATAAGTCCACCCCTATACATATATATATATATGGTCCGAGACAAACGGAACAACCCTCATATGTAGGTAGAAACGACAAGTTCTCAGAAAATTAAATTATCTCACTTTTTTTGCACAACATTTTCAAAATAAAAATTTTCTTTTCTATATAATTATATATAGTACTGTTAATATAAATATAGTTATCTACAAATTTTCTATAAATATAACTTTTTTTAAAAAAAACTAATACGAAAAAAAAATTGTACATTAATAATCGCAGATTAGGTATTGACGATGTAGATTAAAACGAACATAACCTTAAAAATCAAGGTTTTATGTCAAAAATGTAGGTTATAACTAACATAACCTCAAAATTCAAGGTCCTAGGTCTCCAGGATTCAAGGTCATAGATCAAACATAACCTCAAAATTCTAGGGTATAGGTCTTCAGAATTCAAGGCCTTAGTTCAAACATAACCTCAAAATTCAAGGACATAGATCAAGGAACCGTTGGGTTTAAGGCTATGTCCGACAAACATAACTTCAAACTCCCCTAACCAAGAAACGAACATAGCCTCAAATTTTAGATAAAATTGTAATAATTTTAATACCTGCAGTCTTTAAAAAATTAATCATTAAAGTGGAAAATAACGGGGGTAGGCGGGTGAAGCGCCAATCCATATTATTATTATATAAATAATCATAGTTAAATTAAATATAATAATAATAATAAAATTAGTTTGTAAACAGTCTGGAATTTAAAAAACTAGAGTCTAAATTTAGAAGGGTGGTAGAAGTATAGAACTTAAGGGAAAAATTAAAAAAAAAAATAATTTCCACTGGGAATCGAACTCGAAACGTGTGCGCAAGCATAGTTATATGCCTTAAACCTCATAGCCACGGTGACATTACAATTGAATACATTTTTCCTATATAATCTATGAAAACGACAATTATTAATACTATAGAAATATGAAAACTTTAAGCCAACTATTGTCGAAAACCAAAAAAAAAAGTAATAATTTTAATTCACCAGCGATAAACATATCTAATGATAATTTTCCAAAATCAAAAAGTTCCCTATATACATATACTATTTAACACACATATTGCGCGTGTGTAGTGCGGCTATAGTCAGTATTTCGACCTCTAGAAAAGCAGTTCGCATAAACAGAGCCATTCATTTTGAGACCCCTCGTGTGTGCGCGCCTTTCTATATTGCCCAATGGGCTTCCTTTTTTTTCCCTTTTTGCATTCCCTACGTTCATTCGTCCAGTGTGGCGCGAACTCCATTCACGGGTTTATCACTGTCCAGATAACAACGATTTACCTACACGCGAAGCTTAGGGTTGGTAACACATTCAACGGGATGGTGGGGGGGGGGTGTTTGGTCGAGGAGAAGAGACGCAAAAGAAGGCCAACGAAATGGAGAGAAAGTGAGAGAAATAAAAAAAATAGAGTGAAAGAGAGAGAGAGAGAAAGAGAGTGAGGGGGGTGGATCTGGCCAGCCACCTTGCATTCGGGAGTATTTCACTTTAACGGCCCTCAAGGGAATTGGCTGACCCTGCTCGACCCTTCAGCATTTCAGCATAATGGACCTCTACATTACTTATTCGTCCTATGGCCAATGTCCTATACACGTCCGAGAAAACCGCGGAAAGTCGTTTCCACGTTTTTGAGATCAACTTTAATCTCTCCCTCTTTTGATTAAAATGAAACGAAACTTTTTCACATTGAATTTAACCTTTTCCAATTTTTTTTACCCTACGGAATATATATATATATATATATATATATATATATATATGTAAAAATATACGGATATAAATAATTCGATCTCTAATCTAGTAACGTCAATAATCCCACCGCTGTCACCATCTAATTAAAAATACACTTTTATACAAAAAAAATTGTATTAAAGTAAAAAAAATATTTAAAAAATATTAAAAACTACCTAAATTAAAAGATACAATTTAGATTTTTTTTTGTTAAATAATTCTAACAATAAAATAAAAAGATTTCAATTTGTAATTCAGGGGAATAAAATCGTTTCAAATGAAAAGAAACATTTAAATAATAGTATCATATTGTGGGAAACAAGGGGAAATAATATATATAATACAAAGGCATCA
The DNA here is from genome assembly GCF_019393585.1 of Leptopilina boulardi. NCBI lineage: Eukaryota > Metazoa > Arthropoda > Insecta > Hymenoptera > Figitidae > Leptopilina > Leptopilina boulardi. Next base: position 818,441 of record NW_026137833.1, on the reverse strand, counting down.
ATTTCCAAACTGTTTATAAATATATATATATATATATAACTTCACGATGCAAAACTGTCGTGAGGAAAAGGGTTAAATACGATTTAACTCCAAGAAGAAATTTTATTGAAAAATAATAATGTTGTTTGTAACATAATAACGCGGTCGTTCCAAGCGAATGATGATGATGGATTCTCCGATTAGTCGATTTTCCAAACAAGAATGTTGCATTTTGCAAAAAAAAAAAAAAGGAAAAAATTAATGCGGCGTTAACGGCGGTTGTTCCTGCATAACAACACCGGCCTTTCTCGTGACCGAGGGCAATTTCTTAGAGGGTAACAGTCTGTTTCCCATGGCAAAGATAAACATTGAAGTATCAACCGATTATCTCTCACTCTCTCTCTCTCTCTCTCTCTGTTTCTCTCTCTCTGTTTCTCTGTTACTCTTTGCCTTTAAAGAGAAACTTTGTACTTCAGGGAATCGAAATATCCCGCAGGGTCTGTGAAATTTGCGTGCCCAACTGATCCTTATATACATATCTATATATATATATATATATATATATATATATATATATATTCCGCAGCGAGATACAACGAGTTCGCCGAGTTATTACTATTCTCTTAATTGAAAAATTTTAACACAAAAACGCGAGAATATTATTTATTATACCTGAGCGTCAATGAGCATACTTTTTTTTGCAAGTTTCAGAAAAACAATTAAATATATATTTTTATTCCTGTATTTATATTAGAGTGCAGTTTTTTATTTTGAATTTATTGTGGCTAGGTCAATTAACTTCTGAGAAGTTAATTGATTCTGATTGGTAAAATATTTTGTAACGACAATTTGCCGATTTGGAATCAATGTAAGATCAAAGTAGATTCAATGCAGATTAAAAGAATGTTCAATGTATGTGAAAAGTAAGTTCAATTTAGGTTAAAACTAAGTACAATACAATTTTAAGTTCAGTAAAGCTCAAAGCAGGTTTACTGTAGGTTAAAATTAGGCAATATAAATTTAATGAATATGTTCAATGTTGGTTTAATGTAGATTAAAAGAAGGTTCAATGTAGGTTAAAAGTAGGTCCAATGTAGGTTAAAAGTAGGTCCAATAAAAATGCAATGTAGGTTCAGTAAAGGTCAAAGTATAGGTTATTTACTGTAGGTTAAACCTAGGTCCAATATAAATTTAATGAAAGTTCAATGTAGGTTAAAAGTATGTCCAATAAAAATGCAATGTAGGTTCAGTAAAGGTCAAAGTATAGGTTTACTGTAGGTTAAACCTAGGTCCAATATAAATTTAATGAAGGTTTAATGTAGGTTAAAAGTAGGTCCAATAAAAATGCAATGTAGGTTCAGTAAAGGTCAAAGTATAGGTTTACTGTAGGTTAAGCCTAGGTCCAATATAAATTTAATAAAGGTTCAATGTAGGTTAAAAGTATGTTTAATATATGTAAATTTAATAAAGGTTCAATGTTGGTCTAAAGTAGGTTAAAAGAAGGTTCAATGTAGGTGCAAGGTAAGTAAAAATCAGATCAAATACTGATGCAATGTAGGTTCAGTTCAGATTAAAATTAAGTCTATATACTATTAAATGCAAAGTAGATTCAGTAAAGGTCAAAGTAGGTTAAACGTATCTTATCAAAATATGTCAAATGTAGGTCAAATACAGGTTCAAAGTAGTGTTAATGAAGGTTTAATGTAGGTCAAATCTATGCCCAGTGTAGGTTCAAAGGAGTTTGAGAGTAGGATCAAAGTATATAGGAGTAATGTGTGTTTAAAATAAGTTCACCGTATAGTTCAAAGAATGTCAAAGAAGATTGAAGCTAAAAAGATTCGATTTTATTTCAAGTTCTTTTACAAAAAAAGAATTTAAATAAAAAAATTCAAGTTCAAATTATTAATACTTTTCTGCGAAATTACTTACACAAACATATACATACAAGGCATTAAAAGAATGCATTAAATTTCTAGACAAGTATGAGGTTTCCTCTTTTGCCCTGGTGCTCGAAAGAATTGAAAATTCCTGCTCGGTCAAGGGTTGAGGGACTTTGAGATAAAATGTTCTTGGGACAGGGGACGAACGGGGAGAGGAAGAGGAGGAGAAGGAGTGAGGTTGAGCACCAAAGAGAGAGAGAGAGAGAAGCCGACATTGAGCGCGGATAAAGCGTCCGATATAAGATTAATAGTGGAGGCCGACCGTCGACGAGGGTGGTTGTCGATGGTGATTCCTCTTTGAAGGTGGACCCAAGGGTAGTGGCCAAATTGAATCCTGTTTAGAACACGAGAGAGAAAGACGCACCAGGAGCAACGCGTCCAAAGCCTTCAGGCTATCTTTCAATAAGGTAAATTGCTGCCACCTACCATTCTTTTATCTTTCTCTATTTCGTGCATATCTTTTATCTCTTCAAATCATTTATCTTCTATTTAATTTTACCTTCCTTCCCCTCCCTTCCAAATAGCGCACAATAACATTATTTTAAAACACACATTTGAATAACTAGTTTATTTTTTTCTTTTTTTTTTTGTACTATATTATTACACTACTCGGGAAAAAATGAAAAAAAAATACAACGTAACTTTTACTATTTAAAAATTTAAACCTATAAACTGTCCGGAGTTTCTGCGCATTTCTGGTAACTTTTACTCCAGAAATAGTCAAATTTACTCCGAAAATAGTAAAATTTATTCATAAAATAGTAAAAATTATTCCAGAAATAGTCAATTTTACTACTTCTGGAGTAAAAATTGCTAGAAATGCGCAAAAACTCCGTACAGTTTGGGTTTTACTTTTAAAGTAGTAAAAATTACTTTATTCGTTTATTATCTACTTAACATTGTTTTTTTAATGCATTTGAGATTTACATAAGTGAAAAAAAAAAAAAAATTCACTACCATCGGGAATTGAACATATCCCTCCCGTAACACTGTCATGCGCCTTAACGCTCACGGCTATTTTAACTTACCTATTAAAATGTTATCTTTCTTTGCAATTTTTTCATTTTTCTATTACAATGTTTGATAAAATAATTAGCCTTAATTATAGCAAATAGTTTTCTATTTTTTTTTCTTTCTCTTAATTAAATTAAATAAAATATAATGTTGGCTTTCTAAAAATGATTCTAACACTGGTATAAAGAAAGGTATTAATTTAATACCGACTTCAGGTACTAAATTGTCATTTGGTTCTATTTTGATACCTAAAATCGGTACTGTTTTAGTATACTTTCTTTTTACATAGTGAAATTATTATAAATCTTGGCATAAGTTTTTCCTTTCATTTTCCTTAAATAAATTAAATAAAGTATAATAGTTATTTTCTACAAAATGATTCAAAATTGTTATAAATATTGGCATAATTTTGTATAAAAAAAAATTATGAAAATTTTTTTTTTAAATTATGGAGTGCAATCGAAGATCAAAGATTAATTATCTCCATATAATATATATATATATATATTAAGTTTCTTAAAGATCCCGGTCCTTTTGAAAAATTGCGCGGCTTAATGTCGTTTTTAATTTATGAAGGTTCTAAAGTACCTCGATTATAAATATATGATTGATGGCTTTTTTATTCTTGATCCGCAAAGAGAGGGGGGGGGGGACGGAAGTGGGGCACAACATCTTTATTATATTCGCATAATTGTATAGAAACAAAGATTGTCAATAGCTCCATTTGCTTATCGAATATTGACTATATATATATATGTGCGTGTATAATAATCACCTGGACGAAGTTCAGAATATTGAGATAAATATTCTTAAATTTAAATTAAATTAAAATTCTAACGCTTATAATTAACGGCGAAATAATGATAACTGAATAGCAATAAGTAGATAAATAATTATAAACAATATAATATAAATTATATTTAAGGTAATTATAATTATTATTATTATTATTATTATTATTATTATTATTATTATTATTATCATTATTATTATCATTATTATTATTATTATTATTATTATTATTATCCATATTTTTTTTGTCATCAATGATGAAATTTGGAAAAACTTGAGATAAATTGGGGTGTGATTTTGATTGAGAGATGAAAATGCTGTGTTCATTGAACAGGTTTTTCCATTACTTGTGTCCTGTGTGCCCTTGTTATGGTCTATGCGATCGATAAATCCCCTACTTAGTCCTCATATACTTTTATACACGGAAAAATCCTTGTATACCTTATTTTAGCCAGTGTGCGCGGGTATTTTTCATTGTCTGCTATACACATTCTCTCTCTCTCTCTCTCTTTTCCTCTCTCTAGTAATAAATATATGTGACCTGCTATCCTAATCCTAAAAAGTATTGTATGAGAAATAAAAAAAATCCTTTCGATTATAACCATATAACACAATGGTTATATAAGTTTTCTATAAATTACCCTTTTTCAATAATTTAACTTTTTTAATCCTTCTAAAATATAAAGCAAAAGATTAAATTCAAAGAAATTTCTTTTTAATTTCAACTGAATCTAATTTATTTGTTTTTTTTTTTGTTGTAAAAAAAAAATATTAAGATAAAATAATAATAAATAAAAGAAAATAAAAAAAAATATTAATAATACCTAAATAATAATAATAATTAATAATAATATAAATAAGATCATTTTTTATTATTATTACTTACACAGAAAAAAGTTGGACTCATATTTGTTGCATCTCAAAATGAATTTATGTTAAATGACATAGAACGTGGCGCCATCTGCCTGTTTCCATTTTTTATACGTATCAAATTGAGTATAAATTTTGTACTCAATTTGAGATTAGTTTTTTCTTTGTATATAGTACATTTAATACGTAGTAAAAATAAAAATTTATTTCTTTAAGTAGAAAAAGTTAAAACAAAGATCATCAACTATCACTCTAAAATCTACGCCCGACATCTAGTGGCAATTATAGAAATTAAACTATGCTACGTTATTTAGTGACAAATTATACAGCTTATACTACATATATTAAAAAATCATGGAAACCACTAAAAAGATAATGTAAATTTTGAACCAACTAATTCTTAAAAGTAGAGAAAACGAAAAATAAAGTCTAGGAGTTATTTCGAGAAAAAAAAATCCATTACTATAGAGAGAAGAAGGAAAATGGAAGTGGAGGGTCTCGGTGAAAGCGCGTCGACTCGGGGTTGAACAGAGAGATGACGGAGGTTGCGCCATTCTGGCGAACGTGAATAATAAAAAAGTTTTTTTTTTTTTTTTTTTCATCGTGTACGGAGGGTTGAAGATACGAGGAATGAAAGGGTTGATGCGCATGCGCGAACCGCCCTTCTTCAGAACGGGGGTTCTCTCTCTTTTTCAAACCACCCCGAAGCATAACTCTACGCCACCGACACCTACAGCCAATCTGCATGCGATTCGTGGAAATTTCCGCCATTTTGAAAAGGAGTTTTAAAACGGGAGTGGAAGAACTTGTGTATTGAATTTCGATACTTCATATAAAACAATCACTTTATAAACGTGAAGAACAAATCATTTTTTTTTTTTTTTTTTTTTGCTAATACGAATATTATAGTATACAAAATTTATATTCTTATCTAATATTAAAAAGTTTTACTTTTTTTTTAATCAAAATAAAATTTAAATACCGTCAATTGGGGCTATTCTATCATCTCCAGGGGGCTATTATGAACAACGCCAGTTTTTAATAAATAAAATCTTTGTTTTCAAATATTTGTCTCTTTGGGTAAATATATTGTCTGATTGTTTTTTTTACAGAGGGCACTAAATGTAATTTTTTAATTTTTTCACAGAAAGCAGAAAAAGATTCATAAAATTGCAAAAATGGTTAAAATTTTCAGAAGTGCCTAAACTTAATAGGTCTTTTTTTTAATTCTAAATTTTTTTAATAGCCCCAGTTAACTATATATATACTTATTCCATTTTTGTTTCAGTTTTTTACTATATACGTGCGGAGTCAAATTATTTTTACTTAATTTTGTCGCCCAGAATGACTGCCACACCCTAGAGACGGCCCTGTTAATGATAATAAACGATTATTGAAAATGATGTAATCATTCGAACGAATTGTTCACTAAAGATAAGATCATTATGACATATATAATTTTTGAAAATCGTATATCAACGATTCGAAAGTGGGTTATCAGTGCGATATTTTAATAATTTAACGCACCTTTTATGTTGATATATACTGATGACGAACAAGTATTGGACAAGTCATTGAATTTCTCGAGAAAAGAACAAAACTGATAAAAATATAGATTCATATATAATTCTATATATATATATTTTTTTTTTTTACTGATTCATCGTCTTTTTTGTCTGCAGCCTGCATTTTTGGATCTATATATTATAATAATCAAGGATATTGTATATAAAGAATATATGTTTCAAAGTCCGCGCGAATCAAGAAACTCTCCATTAATAATTTGTAATATTATAATCAATGTAATGTATAATTGAGATTCGCGAGATATAATCAATAAGTAAATATTGCCGATTCTATATCTATATGAAAATTCTGATCAACTATCTGGAATTAACTAGATTGATTATTTATAGAAATGAATATCTTAGAGGCTCAATGATAAAATTTTAATAAACTTGGGAGTCCATTCATATAACGGAATTTAAGATACAATTTTTTTGTTTATCAAAACCGGACTATTTTTTAAACAAAATATAGAATAAAAATGATTACCCTGAACGAAGCGGATTACGTGGGTCGTTGAAGAACGCAGCTAATATACGGAAAAAATTGTACTCAAAATGTAAGATACTCATTTAATAAGCAACGCTTTTTTATCCCTAGAATTAAATAATTTCCCTTCTTAATTTTTCTGCCTTCCGAAAATTTACCCTAAGAGTCACCCCTCCTAACGATAAAATGATAAGTAAAATTTTGAGGTTATATGTTCAAAGAATAGAATAATCTATAGGGAACAATAAAATTCCATTTTTAACATTTTCAACTCAAATAGTGAAGTATAATTTTTGCTGAAATTGACGTGAAAGGGAGTATGTGCAATAAATAACAAACTCCCATGGCTTGTAAAAATTGTTCTCATATAAAATATGAGACCAGCCATATTGCCGGTAGAAAATGGAAATGACTAGTGTCGCGGTCAGGAGTCGCATATACACGAAGGGGTTGTTCAAAAAAAAAAAATAAAAAATAGGGGGATTGGCTTCTCATTTTAAAGTCACAATGCCGCATATATGTATATATATATATAGGCACACGTCGTTCGGAATCTATCCGTCCATTTTCTACCAGCATCTGCATCTGCGTCCGTTTTTGGCTTCACTATACCTGAACGAGTAGTGTGTCTGCATCTGTATTATAATATTATATAGATAGAGAAAAATACAAATACACACAAATGAGAGAGAAAGAGAGAGAGAGAGAGAGAGAGAGAGAGAGAGACTTGTTAAAGAGTACGTGCGAGGCACGCGTTTGTCAGAGCCACACGAGGGAAGAAATTCAAGGCGAGCGGACCAACCCCTGATGCTTATAACGTGTGGCACCTTTCAGCCCCTTTTTTCGAGGACCACTACCCTTCCTCAAACATTTTAAACTTTGTCCCCACACATTTATTTATGTATACTTGATGCCATCGAGTTTGCGCATATGCACGCATATATATATACCGTTACGCAATTCATTTTCATTTCCGTAACAGATGAACCGCAACACGAGTAATTCTCCATTCTTTATTATTTTGCCTTGCAGTTGAAATTCATTCACGCTTTCTATATATGTCAAAACCACAAATTCTAATTTTCCCAGAACATTTTCAAAAAAAACTCCAAATTATTCAGAATAACTCCCAAATCGATCTAAAACAGTCGAAATATTAGGTAATGGATAATAATCTCTAGCGCGCGCAATATAAAAAATGTTAATTCTTTTTCACGCTAATCTAGAATTAATTTTATTTAAAAAATACAATCGCGTATAATGTATAATGCATTTTGCGAAAAAAATATATAATTAGAAATGATATTATTTTCCTTAATTGGAAAGCAGACAACATCAAAAAGTATATTTATATATTGTGGATGAGCAAAAAAAAAAAAAAAAAAAACTATCAAGATTATCGGAAACTGGAAACCATTTCAATGCAGTTTTAAATCTATTAAGGCCATGCTCCAATTCAGACAAATAATGAACTTCCAGTTGGAATTGAAACCTGATATTGTTCACATTGTAAATCTTCTTTCTTCATAGCTTTCACGCATTCATTCAACTCTAACTTGTTCATTTTTTGTTTGCGAATCTATAAAACATAATTTTTTTTTCATTTCATTATTTTTCAGGCAAAATATAATAATAAGATTTCAGTCTTAATAAAATGTATATAATTTGTGAAAAAAAAATTATTTCGCCTCATCCTAGTTTTCGGTTTGCTCTTTATTGTATTGTAAAATAAATTTAGTATTTTTTCTATAACAATATAGAATGAGGAATTAAAATATTAAAAAAAGAAAAGTTTTTTCATACTATGATGATGAATAAATTAAAAATATACCTCTACATTTACTATTAAATTATGAAGTGATTATATTTGAAAAAAGGAGAATTTTTTCAATTATAACCAAAAAAAAGCTATAGTAGAAAAATTAAAAAAATGAAGAATCGCGAAAAAAATTTCTCGTCATTATTTGAAAACGCTAACAACGAGTATGGAATAGCATATAAAAATAATAAATGTATCGATTATTTATAATCCTTTTTTACCTTTAGGTACATATATATATACTGTATGTAAGAGGTAAAAAAGTCATAAATACGACGTCCTTAAAAACAAGGACACTGATCCTTAATCGGCATCGTTTTTTTTTTTTTAAACAACAACAAAAAAATATACTCTGTGTGTCTGCAAAAGTTAGCAATGATTTGCTCCCAATGGATGAATAATGTATTGGAATAAAATTGAATAATCGGGAGAGTTTGCGCTTTATAAAAGAAACGACACCTTTCCGCCTACTTCCCGTTACCGTGCACTCTCTGTGTATACATACACGCAATAATATTGAAATATTCTCTGGTTGGGATTTACCCATCCAATTAAGAAAAAAGATGAAAGAAAAAAAATTCAACACACATGAGGGAGAAGAAAATGCAAAATTTTTCCACTAAGGGAATCACGGTTGGAGTTTAACGAGTATAACAAGTCACTGTACTAATGACTGATTGCGTTACAGTGATTTCAAAGTTGAATCAAGTGATGGTATATATATACCCCTCTTGACGATGAGGAGACGTGGACTTACACAAAAGTACGCTTACCTTTAGTATATATATACACCGCGAAAAAGCCGATCGCATCTTTAGATATAAGTCAAGTAGGCATCGTCATACATTTATGCATATGTATTCGCTTAACTGGATGTATATATATATATATAAAAGCATGCGGATCTAAGCGAGTACATATGGATTCATGTAACCAAAATGGCCGCGACTCTTTCAATGTGGGAAATGTGGCAATAGGATGAATTAGATTCCTCTCACTATATAGAATCATTTGCAATCAACTAATTAATTTTGCTAAGATGTGCACTTTTCACTTTCTATTATTCCTCATTTTCTCATGAACTGCATTTAGCAAAAAAAAAAAAAAAAAAAAAAAATTACCGAAAATTATAAAAGACTTTTCAACATCTAAAAGTCTATTGCAAAACGCAATAACAAACTTGGGTTTTCGTTATTTTTCGAAATTAAAATAAATTTTCACGCTAGAAATAAAATAATATTAATGAATAAAAAATTTTTCACGCTATGATGATGAATAAATTAAAATTTACGCTTTTAGAGGCAATGGAAAAATATATTCACGTGGAACAGAATTGGTTCATGGAACATATTTATTGGCATATCTGTCTGTCCGTCTGTCTAATGTGTATACAATAGTTCGGTCTGCCATGGCAGCAGTTTTACTACGGCAACAGTTACTATGGCAATATAGTTATTATGGCAACACATACTACGGCAACACTTACTATGGCAACAGTTGGTTTCTGTGGCAGTAGTTACTATGGCAACAGTTGGTTTCTGTGGAAATAGTTGGTTTCTTTGGCAATAGTTACTATGGCAACAGTTGGTTTTTATAGCAATAGTTACTATGGCAACAGTTACTAGGCAACAGTTGGTTTCTATGGCAATAGTTACTATGGCAACAGTTGGTTTTTATAGCAATAGTTACTATGGCAACAGTTACTATGGCAACAGTTACTATGGCAACAGTTACTAAGACAACAGTTACTATGGCAATAGTTACTATGGCAACAGTTACTATGGCAACAGTTGCTTTCTATATCAATAGTTACTATATATTATCCAAACTCAACTACTTTTTAATATACAGCAAATTTTCCTGCACAAAATATAATATATAATATATTCGATACTATCGAAAGCAATTATAATTTCTAAATTCATCTCTGTTACGAAAAATTTTACAATCCAGAAAAATGTCTCCTTCTCTCTTTCTCTATACGGAATCCTTTGATTTCTGTCATGCGTACCGCGTTGTATATACACGAGTTGAAAGCGGGATAAAAACGACGAAGCAAAGAGATCCAAGGCAGAAGAAAGACACAAATAGTCGAAAGAAAAAGAAAAAGAAGAGAAGGAAGAGGCAAAAAAAAGAAGGTAAGAAAAAGAAAAAGGGGGAAAAAAATCTTTAAAACAAACTGCAACTCGTTTTGTATCATCGCAACGGTTGATGCGCGCGGTGAGAGTATGAGGAGGGATGAATTCATTTGAGAATAATCCGATTGGTCGGTAGACCGCCAATACAATTGGCTTTATACGCAATGAGTGCGTTAATGTTGCGTATATATATATATATATATATATATATATATATGTATATACATGTGTGCGTATAGGCTTAGAGTTGAGATCGCCAACAATATATATATAAGTAAAGACGCAAACTATAAAAGCCACTTGAAGGACTTTAAAAAAGACACACACTTGGCGGTGAACAAACATCCAAGTCTTCATGCAATGCATCTCTCACTATGCATGCGTAATGCATTATATATATCGAAGTTTACGGATGCAGTTGGTCCCGAGATCGACTCCGCAAGAAAAACTGGTAGCCGCTACTACAAACCTGGTCCATTGCCATTACGGGATCGCACGAGACTCGCTTTTGTCCTCTTATATATATATATATATATATATACTACGACTAAAGCCATTCGAAAAGAAATAGAATTCACTTCCTCCGAATTTTCGAGTAAAACGAATCAATGCGCAGAGACAGATTTTCAAAATCATTTTCAAAATCATTTTTAAAATAAAAAAAGGGTAATTTGAATTATTTGTAATATACTTACATGTAATGGATAAGAATTGAAATTTCGACTCACCTGTAACAGAAAAAAATTTCATTAATTATATTAAATGAGTTTGGAATGTTAAACTAGGTATAATATTATTATTTTGAAATATTAAAGAGAATGAAGCTAAATAAAAAAGTTTTTTCATGCTGTGATGATGAATATAAATTCGAACATTCAATATATAAATAATCTTTACGGACTTATATATTATCTAAAACTTTTTTTCCCAATGGAAAGTATTTTCATACTTGATGATGAATAAATTGAACCTTTAATAAATAAACTATAGTGGTTAAGTATTATCCAAGTTTTTTTCAAAATTAAAGTTTTTTCATACTATGATGAATTATAATTTGAACCTTTAATTAAAAAATTTTATTGAAATTAATATTATCTAAAAAAATTTATTTCCCGCAATTGAAGTATTTTCATACTTGATGATGAATAAATTGAAATTTCAATATAAATAATGTTTACGGATTTAATATTATGAAAAACTTTTTTTTCCCAATTGAAGTATTTTCATACTCGATGATGAATAAATTGTACCATAATTAAAAGAAAACTAATGATTGAGTATATTATCCAAATTTTTTTTATTACACTATGATGTTGAATAAAGTTAAAATTTCACAGTTTAACCTTAAAGGTAAAGTTTTGCAGTGTTTTCCCCAATGTTCCATCACTAATATATAATATTTAAAAATTTCCTAAATTAACAACCAATAACTCCGATGTTAATTATAATTTTTCACAATAATAATAATTTATCCAAAAAGTCGCCGCGATATACAATACTCGCGAGTAATTAGCGTGACGTCGCGTGTGAAACAAAAAAAAAACAATAGAAATTTATATCACGATAAGCCCCAAAGTGGAATTTTCCTCGCACGCGACAATTCCTCATTTGCTTAGGTAATTAATACGGTTCTTGCATTATAACACCATTAAAAACAATTGTCATAATTACGTAAGTCCAGTTTTGTTGTATATATTATTATTATTGTTATTATTATTATTATTATTATTATTATTATTATTATTATTATTATTATTATTATTATTATTATTATTATTATATTCCATACTAAGCGTAGATTTTCCAAATCTTATAATTAACTTTTTTTGTTATTAATATTGTATACATAATTAATTAATAACTAGTATAATTTAAAGAAATTGTAAATATAATATCATTGAAAAGTAATAAGAAATATTTTTTTCAAAAGGAATAAAAAATTTTGTGTATTTTTTATTTTTTTTTTTAATTTTTCGCACGAGTCATAATATATAAAAGTCGATAAATATTGGGACCGAGAGTTTGGTTCGCGATAAGAAGAAAAGGGCGCACCTCGAGTTTAACATGAATCAGTCAATACTATTATCTCTGACTAATATCGAATAAATCATGCTCTTCACATGGGCAAGCCCATCTCAGCGATATATAAATTTAATTCGAAATAGAATAAAAAAAATTTTTATTTTTAACTTTCAAAACAAATTTAATTTTAAAGAGAAATGAAAATTTTATTAAATTATAGCCTCAGTAAGAAAAAAAAATATTGTTCAAAAAGTGTATTTGAAATAAAAATTTTAATCAAATTCTTCATGCTTTTTATTTAATATCGACCGAGTGATAAAGTCATTTTACTTATTTAATAAAAATTGTTGGAAGTATACTTAAATTTGTTTATAGGTGACAGCGGTGGGAATAAGTAAGGAAAATTCTGTTTTTGTCAAACAGTTACTGTACTATTATAATAATTACCCTAATGACAAGAGTAAATTGGAAATTAAATTAAAAATTTGTTAAATAATAATTTATAGGTGACAGCGGTGGGAGTATAAGTGAAAAAAATTCGTCGTAGTATTATATATCTCAAAAAAAGAACTGACAGTTGATACTAGTCAAACGTTCTATCTATATATTTACCTAACTAATTGAAATTTCATTTTCTATTAGTTCCTTATCTTATTAGTGACACGCCCGATATATATATATATATTAAACGAACGTCATTGATGAACCCATTTGACTTTTATCCGCAATATAGACGCTTCCCTCATTTCCTAATAACTTTATCGTAAATTTCCAATGATCTTGATGCGGATGAAAAACGATATAAACTTCTTTATATATATATAGGTATATATTATATGAAATACAATTATAAAAAAAGGAAATATTATCGACGACCTTATTCATTTATTGTGTGGCTTCCTCTTTCACCGCACATACAAGGATGCGATCGCGAGCTTCGAATTTCAATCGAATTGCTGATTTTTCTATATAGTATTAGTTGCGTGCTATCGCGGTATCAATCAATCCTCCCCCCAAAAAGTGGTTATGTACCCCCTATATATATATATATATATATATATACTGAGCCCATCCTTCGATTATATACTTTGTTCCTTTGTCGTCATTTCTCTGGCCTGATGAATATCGGCCTTTTTTCCAATTTCCATTATTATACGAGACGAATTTTGATTTAATGTCGATCAATCGATATTTAGTCATTTCTTTTGCGGTTTTCAATGATCAGTCACTTTAAGATGTTTAAAATTATTTTTCCTATTTCATTCAAAATTTATTTAAATGTCAAAATTGTGAATTGAGAAAAAAATGTTCGGCTGAAATTTTTTGAAAATGTTATTGAAGATTTGTTTTTTTTTTCATACAAAGTATTTTCATGTTATGATAATGAATAAATTAAATTTTTTATTATAAAAAATCTATAGGGATTTAAAATTATCACAAAAATTTTTTTTCCCAAAGGAAGTATTTTCATACTTGATGATGAATAAATTGAAACTACGATAAATAAATAAATAATTGGATATTACTCAAGATTTTTTTTCAGGATAAATTTTTTCATACTATATAATAATGGAATTATAATTTGAAACTATAATTAAAAAATTTTATTGGAATTAATATTATCTAAAAAATTTGTTTCCCAATGGAAGTATTTTTCATACTCGATGATGAATAAATTATCTAAATTATAATAAATTTTAGTATTTTCCTAACAACAATATATATAAATAATCAAATAATAATTTTGAAAAAAGAAAATTTTTTCATACTGCAATGATAAATAAATAAAATTAATAACATTATATAATAATAAAATTATTAAAAATAAATAAATTGAATCTTTAATAAAGAAACTACTGATTAAATATTCGGCAAGATATTTTTTTACGATAAAAGTTTTTTCATACTATGATGATGAATAAATTAAAATTTTAATATAAATAATTTATATAATGATTAAACATTATCCAAAATTTTGTTTTTCACAATTAAATTTTTTTCATTCAATAATGATGAATAAATTAAATATTTAATAAATAAACTATTATTTTATTATTATTATTATTATTATTTTTGTTGTTATTTTTATTATTTTATTTTTTTATTATTATTATTAACAAAGGAAAGCTGTGTAAAAAATTGTAAAGAATGGCTAAAAAAATTTGATATTTTCAATCAAAATTGCACCATAGAAATAGTAATTTTCTCATAATTTGTATCTTTCAAAACGACATATTCGCATATATATGCATCATCATTTTCGTTCCCCCTTTTCAAATAAAAAATTTGGAATTCCCGCGAGAAAACTAAAAAAAAAAAAAAAAAAAAAAAAAAAAAAAAGTGAAAACAACCCTCTTTTGTCATCTGCATGTCTCTCTGTGTGCTCTTCTCTACATGTAATAATGATCAATACGAAGCATAACCACGATCTATGAGAATTTTCGTTAAATTAAACATTTTTTTTTCTCTTTTTATCATATATACCTTCAAGTTCCCTACCACTATACATATAGCCCCCCTTTCACTTCTTAGCTGCGCATAAAAACTGTGTGAAAAAGCGTTATTTTGGGGTGAAATTCGATGCCGGTAGACTTTTTTTTCTTCATTATTAGTGGATTTTTAATCCCCTAAAAAGCAAGAGAAAGAGAGCCAGAAAATTATATATGGAGAGAAAAAGAGAAGGTGTTTCCCAAAAATGACGGGGTGCAGGTAAATTTCATGATTCTGGAAGATCACCCCCTGGAGGTGAATTTAGAAAAAAAAAGAAGGAAGGGGGAATCTGCGCGCATCCTGCATATTCACTAGATTTTTGTAAATCCAGAGGGTTTAAAAAAAAAGCGAATAGAATAAAGAAATAAGGTCCATTCAATATAGAAAAAAAAGAAAAAAAAAAAAAAAAAAACGACGAAGGGTCGCGCAACGGGTAAAATACGCGTCTATTTTTTTTTTTTTTTTTATTATTATTAAAGCGCAAATCGTACGCTTCTTTAGAATTTTCAATTTTTAGGTCATGGGAAGGATTCTTCTATATATATATAATCACGGTTTACCCTGATCTTGGAAACTGATTTTTATCCCCTCCCCTCCGTCTTCTTTGCCTCGTACCCTATGTCTCCTCACTCCTTTTCTTTATTTCTCGCTCTCACTCGTTTGCGATCCTTTTTCACATGTTCGCTGAATCGATTAATACTCCAAGTTCCCCAAAGGGTTTCCCATTCAATGAAAAACTATGGCGAGGACGTGGAAAAAGGAGAAAGTGGCACAATGACGAATATATATATATATATATATATATATATATATTTAGCCCAGCTAAAATCCAAGAACGATTCCTTCGTATTTCTTCGCTCACCTGTAAAATCGATTTCCAAAGCTATATAAGAACGCGTCTCTCTGATTGCATGTCACTTCTAAATCTACTCATGAAAAAGGATTTTTAATGAGAAATAAAAAAGTATATACCTTGGACAAAATTTTCATGGCAGGAATGACTTTAGACGAAGTGGCACACAGGGCATTTTTTTTTAACGAAAACTCAAAAATTACTATTTAAATTACAATGAAAAAAAATTATTTCAATTATAGTTTTATTCAAATTATATAGGAAAATAAATACGGATCAACTTTTGGACGCGGAAAAATAAAAACGTTTCTCAATATATTTTTTTTACGCTAAACTCGTAGGTGTCGTTAGATTTTCTCTAATACGTCAAATTTCAAAATGGCGGATCCAATATGGCGGGAAAAAAAATTAAGAATCAATAGCATTCGCTTGAAACACATTACTCGGGGGTTTTTGGGGTCGCTGATTACGAATATGAAGTCAAATTTAAAAAATCCAAAATGGCGGATCCAATATGGCGGGGAAAAAAAATTAAAAATCAATAGCATTCGCTTGAAACATGTTACTCGTGGTTCCTAATTACGAATATGAAGTCAGATTTTAAAAATTCAAAATGGCGGATCCAATATGGAGGGAAAAAACGTTTAACTAAGTTAAATAATTTTTTTAAAAATCAAATTTAGATTTATATTAGATCCAAATATTTTTTTTTTCACCACTTAACAAAAAAGTTTTTTTTTTTTTTTTGGTATTGATAGAAAAATAAAATTACTTTCAATTAGTTTTGTGTGTGGCTCTATAAATTTATCGCCCTGAGTTATATCTCCTCTTTAGAACCAGCCCTAATCTTAAAATAACAATTTAGCGCGTTTTATGCCAATGTTTATTATTTACATATATATGTTTATGTTTCATAAATCCCTTCAAAAAAAAATTGGATAAAAACAAATTGAGCAGTTTTTTCTGAAAAAAAAACATTTAAATAAATAAAGCTTCTTTTTTTATATTTCTCGATTGAAAACATGTTATTATATATATCCCTTTTTAGGAAAATAATCATGATACAAATAAATTTTTTTAACCCCCTTATTCTTTGAATATATACAGATAGAGAGAAAGAGAGAGAGAGAGAGAGAGAGAGAGAGAGAGAGAGAGAGAGAGAGAGAGAGAGGTTAGGAAAACAATTTTTTTTTATTCTTTCGTATAACGAAAATGTACATCTTTATACGGTAACAGTCTTTATTTTCTTCAAGATTGGTAATCCGGTTTTCAAGACGTAACAGTCTCTCGTGTAAAAATATCGGCATTCTTAAATCCGGGCTTTGCTAAGAAAAAGATAGAGAGAGAGACAGAGAGAAAGATAGAAAAAGATAGAGAGCAGAAAGAGAGAGTTCCTCGGGATCGAGACCAGGGACGTAGACAAGAATTAGGGGTGGTTTATTTTTTGTAAGGTGAATCAAAAACGTCTTGATCCACATATGCTTATATATACACACACACATATATATATATGTACATTACGGGCAAAAAGCGGGGGATGATGAGTGAATGACAGGACAATGAGCCTCATCTGATGCACGCGAATGCTTTATGACGATTCAATATGTTAGAACCGCTCTGTTGCACTCTTAATGCATCATATATATATATATATATATATATATATATATATATATATTTTATAGTATACATATATATAGGATCGGTTCAAATTTCTAGGGAAATTTTCTCATGTATATGTATAAGAACAGGGAGAATTAGAAAAAAGATGATACGACAGAGAAGGAATAAACACTTCCTAAAGTAAATGATCCTTGATTAGTTAGAAATACCATAGAAACTTGATATATTTCTTTACAAAAAATCTTCTCATGAAATGCAAATTAAAATATTTAGAGCGTTGGGCGCCATTTAAAAACTGAAAAAATTAACAATAACAACTCGGAAAAGTTGTTCGCGAACGAGATGCATGGGATAGAAAATGATACGCATATATCTCTGACATTTTCTAATGCATGCTTCCGTTAGCTAACAGGGATGGGTAGCTGTAACAAACTTGTAGTTTTTTACGTACGCATGACTTAATATATGTAACAAATTGTCGCAATAAAAGTCAAAGTAATGTCATAACCTCACTTTTTTGTATACTGAACTTGTGTTTTTGTGCTTTTAGCTGAAATTAATTTTTAAAAGGAAAATATTCAATGAGCAATTAATTACATAATTAAATGACTTACAAGAGGTAAATATATTATAGATATTTATAAAAATAATGATCAACATTGTAAAACAATTATAAGAGATTAATAAAATTCATAATTGTATGAAATATAAATTCCTGTACGAATTTTATTTTTTATTAACGTTGAATATTAAGAAACCTTCTACCTAGTTTCATTTTAAAAATAATAAATAATAATAATAATAATAGACACTGCAGAACTCAATAATGAAAAAAGAATTAAAAAATGTCAAAAAAAATTGAGGTTATGTTTACTTTTAAATGAATTCGTTAAATTTAACAAACGTTGGGTTGCTAACCAAAAAAGTAACATACGTATACGTAACATATGTTACAAACCCAAGTAACATACATGCAGTAATATGTTTACATACACGGAGAGAAAAAACGAGCCTTTACAGCATGGACCTATATATGCTCTCTTCGTACGCGCCTCTACCGTCCATCTTCGGTACGACCTTATACTATATTTTCACTTGCCCGTACTAAAATAGTAAGGAGCCGAGCTACTACAGCAAGAGATGGTACCGAAGATGGACGATAGAGGCGCGTACGAAGAGAGCATACATAGGTCCATGCTGTAAAGGCTCGTTTTTTCTCTCCGTGTACACTTCCCTACTGATGTTCACGAAACTATTGTGCATTAACCTTAATAAGGAATTAAGCATTGAGTAAATTTTAAATAGAAGGGCTTAGGTTAGTTTCCATTGTCCCCACTCGGTATTTGTCATAATTCTCGTCAACTACCGCACCCTGATCTAATAAAAATTTAGTAACTTTATTGCAAAAAATTAAAAGTTACTATATAAAGTTACTAAATTTTCGCTAGTGCAGGGTGCGGTAGTTGACAAGAATTATGGCGAATGGGAATTTTGGCGAGTTAGGGGCGCTTTCTGCAAATATTGGCGCTTTTTTTAATTTTTGAAATTTATAAATTTTGAGCCATTGACATTATTTTTCCTTCTTCTTAAATGACATTTGGATTACAATTAGTCGGGTGTCTGAATTATAAAGAAAAAATATTACTAAACAACAAAAGTCGATTACTTGGTCGCCATATTGTAATTTAGAGAAATACAGGGCCGTATTTAGTACGGGGCAGTTGTCCTAAGCGCCAAAATTCCCTAGACAACAAAATTCCCTAGGCGACAAAATTATATAAAGCCTCGTCTAAAGCTGATTTAATCCATACAGAAAACAAATATGCTTTATAAAATTATAGTTAAATCATTAAAAAAAAAATGTTTTAATTGCAATTATATTTGCCCTGGGCGCCATTTTATCCAAAACTAATCCTGGAAGATACTATATATATAAAAGTTTTCGAAGAATCGTGCAGCTTTTTTTTGCACCAAAAATAAAAAAAAAAAATAAAATAAGACCGAGATATAATTTACAGAAGTAGGAAGAGGTACTTGGAAAATGTGCTTGGCACACAAATTAATATTTAACATCGAACATATAACTGTCAGATCTGTCGATGCGTCAATCAAAGAATAGATTGAACTTGCTTCCGCGTACTTGCATGTCTCGATCAATGCCAAATACTCATTTTATATATATATATATATATATATATATATATATCTCTTTTTTTTTATTGTTATTCCTGCGATATCAATTTCTATATAGTTTTCAATGGAATAGTTCACCGCTGAATCAATCATCATAGATCCGTATTCTCAATTTTCTCTCTCTCTCTCTCTCTCTCTCTCTCTCTCTCTCTTGCAATTTCACAAATATTTCACCGATCGAAATTCTAGTTATGCGCGAGAATAATTATTATCTCATTAGTGCGTGTTATACGCATATTTAGAAATATTATATTATTTCACAATTTGGCATTTATTGATATTACATAATTACCGTGCAATAATTAATTTAAAAATTTTATGACTGATTAAAAATAATTATATTTTTTCTCAATGTCAATTTTTTTTAAAATTAATTTTATACCGTTTTTCGAAATTTGGCGCCCGGGGCAACTGACACTCTCTAGAGCCGTCCCTGATTATAGTGAAAATTACATTTTCGTATCTATTTTGTTTGCGTTTATAATAATAATATATTTTTAATTTTAAGATTTGTATCCTTTTTTTTAATTTTTACTTCCTGTGTATATATATATATATCTATATGTATAGCATAACAATGGGACAAAGTGTGACTCTTTGAAAATCATTTTTTGGGGTGAATTCTCAATGAAGACGACCCCGATGCAGCTGTTCCTCTATCATTACCTAAACCTCATCGCTAACTCTTATATGACAGTTTGAAATACAAAAAAAGAAAATAAACCAAGATCAATTGAGAAATTCGTATATGACAATAAAGAAACATTCTAAAATGATCACACACACACACATATACATACCACGAATATGGATTTGAAATCGTCGGATTCAAATTCACACGATCTTGTTATAAAACTATGTGACCCAATTTTTTTTTACATCGAAATTATGATAATTATTTTTTATATAAAATTGTATGTTTACTTATATACTATATAAAAGTTTTAATGGACAAATTCTCCATTTAGATGAAAACGAAACATTTTTCTATATAGTGAATTTCCTATCTATTTTCCAATTAGTCATGGGTTTGGTAATTTTACGCGCGAAATTCAAATTGAGTTGCTAAATAAATTGTAAAAATAGACAATGTCTCCTAATATTTTGTCCAAATGCAAAATATATTTTTCCATAGTGAGTTTCCTATCTATTGGACAAGTAATCCTGGGTTTTTATATTTACTCGCAAAATTGAAATTGATTCTTTAAATAATTGTAAAAATAGTAAATGTTTCTGAATATTTTGTCCAGATGTTGTACACATTTTTCTATATAGTGAGTTTCTTATCTATTTTCCAATTAGTCATGGGTTTGGTAATTTTACGACGCGAAATTCAAATTGAGTTGCTAAATAAATTGTAAAAATAGTCAATGTCTCTTAATATTTTGTCCAAATGCAAAATACATTTTTCTATAGTGAGTTTTCTATCTATTGGACAAGTATAGTCATAGATTAGTAATTTACGCGCGAAATTCAAATTCATTAACTCTGTAAATAATTGTAAAAATAATAAATACCTAAAATATATATTTTAAATTCTCATTTTCCATCTATTTGTATAACATATACAACACTAAAAAAGCCTAAACAAAAAATTATAAATCCTAAAAATGATATAAACGATGGACAAACGGACCGACAGTCACTAAATTTAAAAAAAGGCATATATATATATATATATATAATATTCTAAATTATTTTCCATAACTGTACGTTAAAGTATTAAAAAGTTTTTGAATAATTTAACAAGGCAATTATTACTATCACAAATTAGAGTGCTAGATGGCAGCACCTCAAAAAGCATCAACAGAACCGATCAAAAACCTTTCTGGTTGATTGTATACTTGAGGATGATGTATTTTTTTTTTCTTTTGAAGAAAAAAAAAAGGGAAATCGTTTATGGGGGAAAGTAGCTGTAAGAATAGTGCCAAGGTAACGGGGAGAGGAGAAAAAGAAGAAGGAGTAGAGGAAAGTCAGTTTGATGCGGTGGAGGATTGGCGAAATCAATTTCCAACCAATTTAAGAAGCCTTTGAGATGGACGGACTAGCCGTCGCCTTAAAAGTGCGTAAATAAATAGATTCGAAACGATCGTAAATGTTGGATACTTATATATATATATATATATATATATATATATATATATATAGTGAAGTTGAGGGGAAGAGGTTGGTTGGTTGCAGACTTGAAGGAGACAATACAGAGGGTTCTCTCTCTCTCATATTAGAGCCAAGGAACTCAAAGAGTGCCTGGTTCGATAATCTAATAAAGGGGTTGTGTCTCTGCCTCCCACCCTCTTTTTCTTCTTCACAACTCTCTCTCTCTCTCTCTCTCTCTCTCTCTCTCTCTCTCTCTCTCTCTCTCTCTCTCTCTCTCTCTCTCTCTCTCTCTCTCTCTCTCTCTCTCTCTCTCTCTCTCTCTCTCTCTCTCTCTCTCTCTCTCTCTCTCTCTCTCTCTCTCTCTCTCTCTCTCTCTCTCTCTCATCTCTTTTCTTTTTCTTTTCCTTTCTTTTCTTTTTCTCATCCCTCTTATCGTGGATGATTCGAAGGTAAATATTACCTCAAAAGATTTCGTGAATGGCGGCAAATGGCCAATTTTTCCTCAACGAGTTTAACATCTTCAAATTCATTTATAAAAAATTTCTAGTTGAATGGAAAAGATTAGTTCGTTTGTTTTTTAATATAAGTTATGTACCTTTTTTATTGTATCTTTGTACTGGCGCCATCTGTTGGAATTTTTCTCAACTTTTGAAAAGATGGAAAAAATTATTATATAGGTTCTATCTTATTATTTAGTTCATGGAATATGTATTAATAACTCATTTTTAGGTTAGGGAATATCGACTACTTTCTCCATTATCTAATTTATGAAATATCAATTACTATTTAATTATTTAGTTTATGGAATAACTACTATATAATTATTTAGTTTATGGAATATAAACAAGAGAATTTCAAAAATATAAAAAAATAGAAGGAAAAAAGAATTAAATATATATTTATAATTTATATCTAATAGAAATTCTTGAATATTAGGACTTAATGGATTCGAATAGTAAGAAAGTATATCTTTGCGGGAAGAGTGCTATTTGCGAAACTAAATGGAAAAGGGTCCTCGCGAATACAGAAAGAGGAAGAAGGAGGAGGGAGACTTCCTTTTCCATTTGTGACCGGCGCTATATTGACCGCTTGCACTGGCGCGGTCGTCCATTCCGCATTTTAAAGGAAAATTTCCGTTTATTTCGCTCTGACTTTTGCCTCTCCCATTCCTTTTCCTCCCTGTCCTTCCTTTTTTTTTGGATTATTCGAGGATTGCGCGCGTGGTGGTTATACCAGTTCAGACGGAAAATAGCAGGGACCTTTTGCTCCTGGCAGGTCCCTTTAACTCGAATGCACATACATATAAGGAATCTTCAAGAGAAAATTGTTCCCCTCATGGCATTTACGAATCAGTCCAAAGAGAATAATAGAAGTAGTATAGTGGTAGATGTCTTTAAATTATTCTATTCAATAAAAATCTATTTTTTTTTTTTTTTGAATTGTCTTTTTTTTCAAATTAAATTTATTTCCCAAACTTGGCAATTGTATATTCTGTTTAAAGTCTGATGTTGTGTTGAAATTGGAAGACGGAAGAAGTGCGGGAGGGGAACTAAACAAACGAGCCCTCTTCATCAGACAGTGAATTCCGAAGTTGTTTGCTCCTCTTGAGAAGAGGGAGAGAGAGAGAGAGAGAAAAAAAAGAGGGGGCACACACAAGCGACTTCCGAACGTGACGTTCTTTTCGTTTTATTCTCCACCTTACTCACTTTTCCGTCTCTCGCCTCTCTTGTGTTTATTCTATAGTTATTTTATTACACACACGAGTGGCCCTTAGATTTTCGTCGCATATTTTTTAGGAAGAGGAATTTTTTCACTTTTCTGCAGAATCGCGATTGTTTTGTATACTTAGTGGTTCTCTATATTTTGTAATTTTGATAATAATTTCCATTGGAATTCTATTTCAGGTTTCACTGATAGAAAAATCGAGGGAAATAAATCGGAATGCTGACGAAAATGCAAAGGGTTACATTTTGTCAGAATTCCACCGAAAACGCAAAGGAAGAAGATTTAGTCAGAATTGCATTAATTTTTTTTAATTCTAATTTTCCTTTTACCTCAGAAATCCAATGTAAAATTAATATAGAAATTTGTCGAAAAATGGACAAATTTCCAAGAGATTCGGACGGAATTATAATGTTAATTTTTGTCCAAAATTGTACAAATTTCTTAAAAATTCTTACGAATTCTAATAATTTTCCCCGAAATGATTCCATTAAGATTTTGTCAGAATTTTAATTAGAATTATTTCCATATCCACTTTCTATTTTCTGTACAAATTTCCTGAAGATTCGGATAATAATTATTTCCATCTGTAATTACTTTCAATTTCCATTTTAAAAAAAAGCTAGGGGAACAATTATCCGAATTCCGCCGGAAACGAAAAGGAAGAAGATTTAGTCAGAATTGTATAGTAATTATTTCCAATTCCAGTTTTCCGTTTACTTTGAAAATCCAAATTGAGATAGGAATTTGGCGGAAAATGGACAAATTTCCTAAAGATTCAGACGGAATTCTAATAACAATTTTTCCCGAAAGGATTCCCTAAAGATTTCGTCGAAATTCTAATAATAATTTCCATCGGTATGTTCTGTCTCAATTTCCAGCGAAAAAAAGCAGAGGGAAATTGTCACAATTCCATTAATTATTTATAATTCTACTTTTTCTTTACGTCGGAAATCCAATGCTAAATAAATGTGGGAATTTTTATGACAATAGACAAATTTCCTCCAATGCTAATTTTCGTCGAAAGGATTCCCTGAAAATTTCGACGGAAATCTAATAATAATTATTTCCATCGGTATTCCGTTTCCATACCCAACGAAAAGATACAGAGGGAAATTGTCACAATTCCACCGGAAATAGAAAGGATGAAGATTTAGTCAGAATTCCACTATTTACAATTCTACTTTTCCGTTTTTTGGAAAACCAATGCGAAATTAATATGGGAATTTGGCGGAAAATGGACAAACTTCCTAAAGATTTGGACGGAATTCTATAATAACAATTATTTCCATATCGGTATTCCGTTTTAGTTCCCAACGAAACTAAAATCCCGAAGGAAATTATCAAAATTCCACCGGAAATGCAAGGGGATGAAGATTTCGTCGAAATTCCACTCTAATTATTATATATCCAACACAATTCTGTAAAATTTCTCCTGAAATCTCCAAATAGGAGATTTATCAAAAATTTGTCAAATTTCGTATTCCTCACTAATTCATATAAGAAAAAGGTTAATCAAAATTTACCAAAATAAAAAGTCAATCTGCAAGGGCATTTGAAATTCGCTCGATAATTGAGTTGCATAAGGGCACCGGTGGCGCACGCTCGAATATATCCACCACCGAGAGAGAGTTAGTATAGCGCGCGGGGCGTTTTGCCATGCGCGCAACCGCTCTCTTTTGCTGCCGCCTGATGATGGCAGGGTCGGTTCAAGAAGGCGGAGGTGTTAATTATATCCAACGGGACGGTTAATTGTTGTTTCGCCATTAGATCTCCTCATCGTCCTCGGGAACAATTTTTCTTGTTTACCAAAAAGGAAATTGGAAATTATGGTCACGAAATGAAATGCAGAATAACGCGCAATTATTTTTAAATATATAGTTATATATCCATTCAAAAATTATTTAAATTATGGCACCTATCCTTTAGACTGATCAACATGGATTATTAGTGTTATGCTTGGATTACCATCGAGCAAAAAAAAGAAATTGTATTTATACTCATATGTTCACGCGCTCAGTTCGCGTCGAGATCAAGATACACACGGTGTGTGTGTGCGCGGTTATTTTATTATGAACAAAACTCGATCATCAAGATTCAAATTCAACGCATGCATAATTTCATTAGGGAACTCTTTGCTCTTTTTACATTCAGATCAAAGATTCCCTCGTCCAGTGCGAAAATTGCAAAGGTGGGGAGAGAGAGGGGAATATTTCGAAACTGTAGTCACTTATGAATGAATCTTTTTCATCACTTCACACGAATCTACTTATTCCATGTGGATTACAAGTTGATTGCAATCGTTGGTAATTAACAATATGACTAAGAAATTCATTTTTTTTTTTTTTTTTGTAAAGAATTAATTACATAAGGTATTATTAATTTAATATGGTTATAATGTGAGGGAAATTAAATTTTACATTGCAATTTAGGGTTACGAACTTTAGGATTATATAATATTATAGATTTAGCCAATCGGAATTTTGGAATTTCGAATAAGGAAATAACGTATGTACTCTTAGATGCTTTTCTTTTGCCTGTACATATGAATCTATGAGGATATGTATACCATGGGAAACATGCTTTCCGTAATGGGAAGAGCTGCAAAAAAGCTTCTCGTAACTCTTCCGAGATATCGAAGGTTAGATCATGCGGCATAGGAAAAAACAATAATAAAACATGCTATAATAGAGGAAGAAATTCCTGGCGTCAAATTTTTAATAAAAAAAAAAAAAAATTTTCAAAATCAAAGGAAATTTTTTCGGGTCAATAAACTTTTTCCTCTCTTTAATTTTAAATATATACCGCATCAAGTATATGAACGCGGCGAAAAATTCTGAAATTGTCTTTCATCGTTTATTTTTGAATTGTATTTATATATGAGAGCGAGGAATATAATTATCATATTAACCAAAGTGGAAATTATCGTCTGTCGATGTATTATATATATGTATATCTGACAAGTTGCGATGCATTTGGTCCTCTCTCACGCGAAGTAGAGTAATTATTATTATATATATATATATATATATTCTGAAACAGATATATGGGATACTCGAATATGAGGAATCATGCCACACCTTTATTATATTGAGTTCGACGACTTACCCGAAGGATTAACCACTATTTCATCTTATTAATCATAATTATAGATCTCAACATAACAGTTATATATGTATATACGGAAATTTTATTGTTTATCAAATATGAAAGAAATAAACGTAGTTGTGGGTTTTGGAGTCTGGTCAACGGTCACGAGAATATAATATATTTCAAGCAGTAGTTTGTGTAGTTTGCACGAAGAGAGGTTTATATTGTGGTGGTGTTCTTTCTTATTCTTTTCTTCATCTTCACCCCGGACGTCTCAATAATACAGGTTCCGATGAGCGCGAGTAGTACACACTATAAGTGATGTCAAGGGCATGTAATATATGGCCCTTAAATCATCAGGAAGAAGTAGATGGTGGCTTTACCTAACCACTGCGCGAGTAACCGCCCCGCAAACATATCAATCAGTATATCCGTGCGCGCACTTAAAGATCCACCTATTCGAACACTCGTTAATCAAGCATCGCACGCTCGAAAGCCGCATAGGGTCTTGAATCCGAATGAACGCTCCCGAAGTGTGTACAAGAGTGGATTTTTTTTTCTTCTTCTTCTTTTTTAAAAGTCGAGAGATACCCTTAAGAGCGCATTTCTAAACCGATTAACCTTCAAATTGTACCGATTATATATCGTGAATTATTAGCAATTGTATGCGCAACATTATTACCATCTGCGCAATTACGCAGTTACAATTATATAGCGATTTTTATATGATTCGGATACCGAAATTATGATACAGCACCTCAAGGGGTCGGCAGAAAAATTGACCAGGGTTAACATTGACTATTTTCTACCTTAGCATTTCATTTCAATACTATTTTCAAGCCAAAAACGGTTATAATATATACAAATTGATATAGTTATTTATTTTTATATATTATAACCAAAATTAGGCTTCAGCACCTCAAGGGGTTGGAAGCAAAATCGACCAAGGTTAACATTAGGTATTTTCCACCTTAGCATTTAATTTCATAACTATTTTTATGACAAAAACGGTTATAATATAAACAAATAGATATAGTATTCCTAGGATATAAAATACAACGAAATTTTACAGCAGCACCTCAAGGGGTCGAGAGCAAAATTTACCAGGGTTAACGCTGACTATTTTCTACATTCACATTCAATTTTATAACTATTTTTATGCCAAAAACGGTTATAATATATACAAATTGATATAGTTATTTATTTTTATATATTATAACCAAAATTATGCTTCAGCGCCTCAAGGGGTCGGAAGCAAAATCGACCAAGGTTAACACTGGGTATTTTTCATATTGACATTCAATTTCATAACTATTTTTATGCCAAAAACGATTATAAATATTTCCAAATATAGAAATAGTAAACCTAGAAAAAAAGTACAATGAAATTTTGCAGCTGCGCATCATTTCAAAAATGATAAGATCTGCAAAATTTAATTATATATCTCTTAGTCATCTTCTTTTACTATAGCGATAAATATTATCCGCGTAAAAGTCAAAGCCTGACCTAAAGTAAAAAGTAGCTCTCCTTATATCTTTCTTGCGGCTGCTGTAAGTAAACTAGAATCTCCATAATCTTTCTATCCATTAGCATATGACAGGTCTTGAGTAAAAGAGATCTTTTTTGTTTGAAAATTCTTAACTTCCTGAAGGTATAAATAAAACAACGCATGACATTTCTTTTAGAATCAATTTCCGAACGAAGTATAGTATACCTTGCACTATAGCGATTGCGCAGAGAGACTATAAGAATGCAAACATCCATCAATCTCGTGTATGGCGAACATTTAAAGATTGAAACTAGTTTTTTGCGCGCATCAACTCTATCAATCAGAAAATAAATTTTTCTTTTCTTGCTTATTTCTTAACCTATTTTTGAAATAGAAGAGAAAAAATTTTCTTCCAAGAAGAAACTAATGCAATAATGTATAATAATATATATTCTAATTTATAAAAATGATTGGAATCCGTAACATCTAATTAGTTATCCAACTATATCTTCATCATTTCCTTATTATTATTCTTCCCTTTTTGAGATTAGCTTTATTATTTTAATACACTCGATATATATATATATTTTTGTTATTAACATTTTTTTTTTCAAAACTGTAAATAACGGTATATCCATAGCAACACGAAAGGGCGTTTCAACTATATGTTAAAAGAAATTTGACCTCAAAATTAATAGTTCTGAATCAGAGGGTTTTTTATATTTTTATGGGAATAATATAAATATAAAGAAAATTGGCAAAAACCAACTTGGAATTATATATCTATATACACTGTAAATGAAAACTGACACGAATAATATATATATACTAGTTTCGAGAGAAAGAGACTATCAAGTAAGGGGGTTTTTTTTCTCTCGCTCTCTTCTCGAAATGGCAGGTAAATATATAAAAGTCGAAGTAAAAGAAGGGAAAAAGAGCAAGTGCAAAACCATGGCATGTAAAACGATGACGAGCGAACCGAAACGCACGCAATAGCCGGTATGGTGGCCTCGGTGATTTACGTTGATGGCATTGCTCTCTTTATCCAAAGACGAATCTCAAGAGAACCTTGAATTTTTCTATATGTATGCTGCAAAAATTGAGATCTCTTTTTTAACGTATTAATTGAAGTCATTAATAATTTGGAGAACAATATATATATATATATATATATATATATATATTCATTTTTCATAAAGAAGAATCTGCATAATTTTTGAAAATAATAACTTTCATTGTAAAACAAATAAATGGTTAATTTATTTCGTTTATTAGGAAAAACTGTAGACGCATATATTATAATTTCCCATATATATATATATATAAACTAAAGTCAGAGATAATATAAATATATATATGAAACAAGAGTTGTCGATGCAGGAATTGCGGTAATTACCACGCTTTCTATAATAATTACGTAAGAAGAACAAAAATTGCGGTAATTACCATGCGTAATAATGAGATTTACATCTCTAGTAATGTTCGTGTTCCATTTTCATAATCATGATAGAATCAAATGCACTATTTATTTTCTAATGATTTGCAGTCGTATTTAAAAAGAAATTCCGTATGAGTAAAAACTTGGTGAGAGAATCAGAAGAACCAAACGGTGCGGCTTTAAAATAGAGGTTTTTGTGGTTGTTATATTAATTACTTTTTACAAGTATCGGTTACCATAGCAACCCTAGTTATACCGTTGTTACCCTAGCATTCGTTGCCATGGTAACTGCCGTAACTGATACCCAATAGAAACCGTTGCTATGGTAACTATACTACCATAGCAACCGTTGCTATGATAACTATTACCTTAGCAACCGTTGTCATAGTAATTTTTGCTATGGTAACTATTACCTTAGCAACTGTTTCCATGGTAACTGCTATCCTATAGTAACCGTTGCTATGGTAATTTTTACCCTAGTATCCGTTGCTATGGTAACTGCTATCCTAGTAACCGTTGCTATGGTAACTGATACCCTAGCAACCGCTGCTAGTATAAATTTTAGTAAATCCACTGGCTAAAATCGAACCCTAAAATATTATATTTTTGCAAACAAAAATGACTTTTTCAAAAGGTTTTCCTTATTTCCTTAAAAAACAAAAATAATTTTTATTTCAACAACTGAAATTTCATATATTATATATCATTTTTTTTATTATTCATTGGAAATGATTATGTTTGAAAGAAGCTATTGTCATAATATTTCGTTGAAGATGAGGAACACCAGAGGTAATCAGTATATATATATATATATATATATATACGCAAGTTGAATAGTAGCAAAAGCCGCCCATAGGCCCAATGAAGTTGTAACAATGAGTGCAATGATAATGCGCTCCCTGCGTCGTGAATGAAGAAAGAGAGACGATATGAGGATGTGAAAAGAAAAGAAAAAGAAGAGAGAGAGAGAAAGGAAGACACAGAGAAAATAAGAGAGACAGAGAGAAAGATTTGTAGACGCAAGAGTTAAGGCGAGTCAGCCCCAGGAGATCATTAGCTCACCTGGCCTTGGCTCCAGGCAAGAGTTAACTGCACTCGATGAGCGTTACCACCCCCCCACCCCCTTTATATTGGTCCGCCCCTAATTATGCACGTGTCACGGCCTATTTTGTCACGCTATATATTGCCCTCACATTGGCTTCTTGTTGACAGATTATCGTTTGTACCGAAAACATATATCATAATTCCTTTTAAAAAAGGATTGTTTTTCTTTTGCTTCAATTAATATATTGTATATTGAAGCTAAGCCCCATTATTTTTCACTTTAATAATTAATTTTTTTAAAGGCTTGCAAGTAGATATTAAAATTATTAAAATTTTATCTATAAATTTTGAGGTTATTTTCATTTTTTGGTTAGGGGAATATGAAGTTATATTTTTCGGACATATAGCCTCAATCCCAAAGGTCCCTTGACCTATGTCTGTTTAATTGTACTAATGTTTTAGTACCTTTCTCGCAGTTTTAATTGAGAGAAAGATTATTTCGTATAAAATGGAAATGATTGGATAAATGAATATGAATACTTATGGTAAAAATAAACGTTTAATTATATGTATTCTTTACAACGTCTCATCTGGAACTGAGTAATTTTTTTTAACACTTTTGGACAGAGCCTTTGTATCGAAGGTTCGAATGAGTAGGGATAAACTAAACAAAATTTGGTACACGTGCATTCGGCGAAGTCCCTTATCTTATTTAGTAAAACGAAACTTATAAACTGAACAACGTTCAACGTATATGATATAGTTTAAATCTCTTATATATATATTTCGATATAATATAATTTTAAATTTAATGAACTGACGTTAGATGAAAATTACATTAATAATAGTAAAAATATATTGATAAATAGTAATAATAATAATAATTCATGAAATTACTATATACATGCTTAAACAAAAAGTATAAAATAATAATTCATCGAATTATTATATTCATGCTTAAACATACTCCGCCCGTTGAGAGTTAACGATCAACATTCACTCAACATCTTTCTCTTGTATTGGCAATACAGCAATTTTAGTAACTGGTCTTTTTAACAAATTATTCGAAAATCTCAAAGTTACACATCTAACCACACCATCCTTTCCAGGATGTAGTTCATGTATTCTGGCTAAAGGCCATTGCATACAAGGAACATTATCTTCTTTTACAATTACAAGCATGTCCTTTTTTAAATTTTCACGATTTTCACACCACTTTTTGCGAATATTGAGTTCATTTAAATATTCGACGTTCCACCTTTTCCAAAAGTCTTGACGTATTTTAGAAATCAATTGCCATGTACATAAACGATTTGAAGGTACAGGTGTAAAATCAGGTTCAGGTAAACTTGTCAATGAGTCACCTATCAGAAAATGTCCCGGTGTTAATGCTGATAGATCATTTATGTCTGTAGAAAGAGGAGTTAATGGTCTCGAATTTAAAACAGATTCTATTTCGACTGCAAGTGTATAAAATTCTTCAAATGTAAATAAAGAATTTGCAGCCACTCTTTTAAGATGATGTTTAAATGATTTTACTCCAGCCTCCCACAATCCACCAAAATGAGGAGATGAAGGAGGAATAAAATGAAATTCAATATTTCGTTGACTTGTATAATCGCAAATATCATTTTCGAAATTTTCTGATTTGACGAGAACATATATATCATTCAATTCATTTCTTGCACCTTGAAAATTTGTACCATTATCACAGTAAATAGAATGTGGTTTTCCGCGTCGAGCAATAAAACGTCTTAAAGCTCCCAAAAATCCTTTCGTGCTCAAATTACCAACTAATTCGATATGAATTGCTTTGGAAGACATGCAAACAAAAACACATATGTATGATTTAATAGTATTTCGATTTCGATATTTTCGTTCTTTTATCATAAAGGGACCGCAATAATCTATGCCTACTTTATGAAATACTCTAACTTTAGTTACACGTGCTTCTGGTAAATTAGCCATTTTATAATCGGTTAATTTCGGTTTAGCTCGAAAACAAGGAATGCATTTGCGTATTATCTTTTTAACTTGATTTCTTCCGTTTAGAGGCCAATATTTTTGACGTATAGCATATAGAGTTGTTTGTTGGCCTCCATGATAGGAAGTAATATGAAAATGTGAAATTATTAATTCACTTAAACAATTTGATTGTGGTAATATTATTGGATGCTGTTGATCAAATGGAATATCAGCATTATTCAAACGTCCACCAACGCGTAATAAACCGTCTTCGCTAATAAAAGGATCTAAATTGTGAAATTTCCCTTGCTTGTTTAAAGGTTTGTTTTGTCTTAATTTTTTAATTTCATTTTGAAAACAGAAATTTTGTGCTAACCGAAGCAAAACTATTTCGGCATGATTTAATTCTGTTGTCGTTAATGGACCTTTGTATTGTCGATACTTAGGTAAAAAACGAAAACAGAAAGCGATAACTCTTTTTAATTTTATAAATGAAGAGAATTTTTCGAATATATTAGTTTCAAAATTAACCTTTAAACAAGTTAATTGTTTAGTTTCTGGTAAAACGTCATTACGCGTTTCAAATTCAAATTTTGGCCAAAATTTCTCATTTTGAATTAACCACGAAGGACCTTGAAACCATATATAGTTGTTAATAAATTTATTTGGTAATTGACCTCGCGATAGTTGATCAGCGGGATTGCTTTTCGATGGAACATGTCGCCATTGGTTTATTTCCGTTTTGGATTGAATTTCAGAAACTCTATTTGAAACGAATGTTTTTAAAGAATTTGAATTTGCACGTAACCAATGTAACACGATTTCTGAGTCTGTCCAAAGAATAGATTTTTCGATATTGAAATTAAGTGAATCAATAACCTTTTGATACAAATTAGTTAATAAAACCGCGCCGCAAAGCTCTAATCGTGGTATAGTACTTGTTTTTAAAGGAGCTACACGTGATTTTGAACATAAAAGAACACATTGTGTTTTACCCTTATCGTTTTCACTTCGAACATATATACAAGCTCCATAACCTTTCATACTAGCATCACAAAATCCATGTAATTGTATTGATTGAATATCATTATTAATTAAAACGTATCTAGGAATTTGAATTGTTTTAAGAACTTCGAGTTGAGTGCAAAAATTTATCCAATTATGATAAATTGCAGAAGGTATCGATTCATCCCATGTAACTTTAGATTGCCAAAGCTCTTGCATAATTAATTTTGCATATAATATAACTGGACCCAAAAAACCGAGAGGATCAAATAATTTTGCGATTTCAGATAAAATAGTTCTTTTTGTTGTTATGATGCTAGTCTCAGGTAATTTAATGCGATATAAAAATATGTCATCAATGGCCTTCCAATATACACCAAGTGTTTTTACCATGTAATCTTTGTTTATCTTAAATTCGTCGTCGATGCTTTTTTCGTTCACACCATCGAGAATAGAAGGTTCATTGGAAGCCCACTGACGCATATTAAGTTGTGCTTTACTTAAGAGTTGAGTCATTTGATTGTATATTTCTCGAGCTTGTTTACACGTCTTTGCACCAGTGAGTAGATTGTCAACGTATAAATCATTTTTTAAAATCTTTGCTGCTAAAGGAAAGTTTTGTCCCTCGTCTTCGATTAATTGATGTAAACATCTAATAGCTAAAAATGCTGCTGGAGCAAAACCGAAAGTTACAGTATTTAACTGATATTCTTGAACTTGTTGTTTTTCATACCACAAAATTTTTTGAAATTTTCTGTCTTCTTCACGAATGAAAAATTGTCGATACATTTTCTCAATATCCGCTATAAGTACGTATTTATAAACTCGAAAGCGCATTAATAATGAGA
The DNA here is from genome assembly GCF_019393585.1 of Leptopilina boulardi. Taxonomy (NCBI): domain Eukaryota; kingdom Metazoa; phylum Arthropoda; class Insecta; order Hymenoptera; family Figitidae; genus Leptopilina; species Leptopilina boulardi. The sequence continues at coordinate 783,955 of NW_026137833.1, read as the reverse complement.
AAAGATCATTTTGAATAGTGGGACCGACCATTAAAGTGTCATTTAATGAAATTCCTTTTGAACCTTTCGCCGAGGCATTGAAAACAACACGTAATTTTGTAGTGCTACTCGAATCTTTTAAAACACCATGATGAGGTAAATAAAAGCCCTCTGTATTCTGTGATGATTCTAATTTTGTCATATGTTTCAAATCTAAATATTCTTGAATTACCGCTGAATATTCAATTTTAAACTCGTTATTATTTTCAAATCTTTTTTGTAGGCCGTTTAATCTTTTCAAAGCAGTTTGTTTAGATTCTCCGATTTCATGGGGTGATACTTTAAACGGCAATGCCACCACATATTGGCCATCTTTGTTACGCGACACGTGTTTTTTAAAATGTTCTTCGCATTCGATTTCTTCTTGAGAAAAAGCAGACTGAGTTGGCAATTCTTCGACGGTCCAAAATTTTTCAATTGTTGTTTGTAAATCAGTTAACATGCATTTAGTTGATTTAATCTTTTGCGTATTTTTGCAAATATCTAAACCACCGCCAATTATCCAACCCAATCTAGTTTTTTGCAAGTAAAGATCATTACTATTTTCTGATAAGTTTATAGAACCAATTGAGAATAAAGATAAAGTAGGACCGGCTCCAATAAGCATATCAATTTTATCTGGTTTATGGAAATTCGGATCAGCCAATAAAATATTTTGAGGAATTTTAAGTTGTTCTCTTTTTACAGTTTGACTCGGAACTAAATCAGTTATGTTTGGTACAACGAGGAAATTGAGGGTTCGTTTATATTCGTTATAACAAGATTTGAAAGTAATTTTTAACATGCTATTCACTGTAGTACTTAAATTGTTTAACGCTCCCACAGAAAAACAACATTTAGTTGTTGAAAGTTTCAATTTATTCAATAAATCGCGTGTAATGAAATTAGCAGTAGCACACGTGTCTAATAGAATACGAGCTTTTATTTTTTGATTCTTATAATCAAATACGTCAACCAGTGCACTTGTCATTAACTGAAACGATGATACCGATACTAAAGAATTCAAAGAAATTTTAGATTCATTTGTTAATTGTCATGCTTCTTTAACTTCACTTTGACTTTCATCCAGTGACTTTGTAAAATGCAATAAAGTGTTGTGTCGATTATTACATTTTTTGCAAGTGCCAAATTTACAATCTTTTGATTTATGGTTACGTAAACAATTGATACATAAATTAGCACCTTTTACAGCTTTGAAACGTTCATTAACTGTTAAGCTTAAAAATTTGCTACATTTAAACAATGGATGTGAATCAGTACAAAGTATGCATTGTTTCGAAGCTGACGTGACAAGAACTTGTTTTTTGAATGTTGTTTTACGTTTTTTATTGGGAACCGAATCTTTATCATTTGTATCTGTGTTAATTTTACGTTTTGAAATACGCGCAGCAGTTCTGTAAAGAAAATCAGTCATATCTTCCAAGCTAGGAAATTCCCCATTTTTGACACTTTCATCCCATTTTTCTAAGGTTAATTTGTGAAGCTTTTCTTCTATGATAGCAACTACTATTTCATGATTCACGTTAACCCCGAGTGAAGCTAGGGATTGAAGATGTTGTTGGGATTCATCGGCAAGAGTGATCAAGCCTTGAGAAGATTCCTTATCTTGCGATGGTAAACGTAACAACAAATTTAAATGACGAGAAATTAATGTACGTTTATCTTCGTATGATTTTTGCAAAAGCTTCCACGCGCGATCATAATTTTCTTCGGTGATTGAAAAAACTTGAATTTTACGTAAAGCTTCGTCTTTAAGAATCGATTTTAAATATTGTAATTTTTCAACATTTGTAATGTCATCGCGTTTGTGTATCATAGTAATAAAAGTGTCTTTGAAAGATAACCATTCTTCCACTTTTCCACTGAAAGTTGGAAGAACTGCTTGAGGAAGTTTCAATCTCTTATAATTGCTTGATACATTAGAGAGACGTTCATTTTCAGAATTTGAATTTACTTCGTGATTGTTGGTTTGATCTTTTTGCAAAACAATTGAAATTTGATTTTGAGCTAAAGACATTATTTTAAAAAATGAATTTTGTAACGTTTTTTTATCAAGAGTATGATTTGTTTCAATATCGATCAATTGTATTTCATTATACAAATCATCAATATTTGAAAAGCACGAAAATACTGAATTATATCGTAATTGTAATTCAGCAATTTGAGCAGGGTCATTTGAATTGAATTGTGCAAGAAATTCTTCGAACGAATTTAAATGTTCTTTAATTGTAGTGACTTTTTGTGAAAGTACACTTATGCGATCAAAATCCTCCATTTTTAAATAATTGTGAATGAATCTATTAAAATTTTGACATAAATGATCAACAGATTAAAGTTGTAAAAATCGTATAAATAACACACATTTGTTGAGACATTTCCGTAAATCAAGACTCAATGAATTGACATACCTGATATGACCTGAGATTACCAATGATGTTGAAGATAAGGTGTTTTAAACGCATTGCCTTTTTTCGTTTGTGATGTAAATTGTAGAGTTAAGGTGTTTTAAACGCATTGCCCTTTTGTTTGTGATGTAAAATTGAGGTGTTTTACACGCATTGCCTCATTAAAAAATTGATGCAGTTATTGAGGTGTTGAAATGCATAGCCTCAAATTTTATACGAATATCAATGTTTATAAATTCATTGAAATGTTTTTGAAGGGTGTTTTTAATGCATTGCCCTTTAGTAATAAAGACAAGATATTTATTTGAAATTTACTTGTCTCTTTAAATCGTGAAATTAATGTAGTACTACTTAAATGATTTAATGATGAATTAGACTCTTAAAAAGAGTAAATTTTTAATGAATGGAATGTTGTGTCATATTAAATTGACGTGTAAATGAACTTTGATAAAAACTGTTTCACATTTGTTTGTGTATTGCACCGAGTGTACACTCACGATGGTTCACTTATTTTGTTTGCTTAGTCTGACATTATTGATATCAGTTGTATGAACTATTTGCACAGCACTGTTTTATCTAATTATTTATGCGTTTGTTAAAAAGTTATAGTTTTTGAAAATATATCCGGCTCGAAGGACCATGTTTAATTGTACTAATGTTTTAGTACCTTTCTCGCAGTTTTAATTGAGAGAAAGATTATTTCGTATAAAATGGAAATGATTGGATAAATGAATATGAATACTTATGGTAAAAATAAACGTTTAATTATATGTATTCTTTACAACGTCTCATCTGGAACTGAGTAATTTTTTTTAACACTTTTGGACAGAGCCTTTGTATCGAAGGTTCGAATGAGTAGGGATAAACTAAACAAAATTTGGTACACGTGCATTCGGCGAAGTCCCTTATCTTATTTAGTAAAACGAAACTTATAAACTGAACAACGTTCAACGTATATGATATAGTTTAAATCTCTTATATATATATTTCGATATAATATAATTTTAAATTTAATGAACTGACGTTAGATGAAAATTACATTAATAATAGTAAAAATATATTGATAAATAGTAATAATAATAATAATTCATGAAATTACTATATACATGCTTAAACAAAAAGTATAAAATAATAATTCATCGAATTATTATATTCATGCTTAAACAATGTCCTTGAATTTTGAGGTTATATTTGAACTAAGGCCTTGATATGCCCTAGAATTTTAAGGTTATGTTTGATCCATTACCTTGAATACTAGAGACCTAGGACCTTGAATTTTGAGGTTATATTTAAACTAAGGCCTTGATATGCCCTAGAATTTTGAGGTTATCTTCGTTTTAATATTAATATATATATATATATATATTGCAAAAGGTTGGAGAGTGTAGTGAAGAGAGTGAAAGAGGTTTATGATTTATGCCCCAAAGAGCTGAGTTATCACGAATTATATAGAAGGTTGGTTTGAATATATCCAGTGGTTCGCTGTATTGAACGCAGAGATGATGATGGGAGTACAGAATGGAGAACGATTGGCTTGTTTTAAGGGCGTGGGCGATGTATGTATAAAAGAGAAAGAAAGAGAGAGAATATGTTTCATTTATATATATATATATATATATATATTTGCGAGTAAGAAAATACACAAGACGCGTATAGTCGTAGACACTAAGGCGCCTCAGAATCTGCTTAATCGTGATTAATATCACAGGTTCATACCGCTTGTCGGTAATTATCTACACGTGTTTTACCGACTTCGTATCACGTCCTTTATACTCAACCCTCATATATATATATATAGGTTTAAATTTTTGCGTCCTCGCGCATATATATATATATATATATATATATATATATATATATATATATGGGAAACACGATCAGAACCACCTCGTTTACTATCTTTCATTTTTTTCTCACTCTTTTAATTTTTTTCACATTGGCACTCAATGAATCTAGTTTTTCTTTTTCTGATGTATATAAGCATTATTTTTTTCACCTCTCATGTAATTTTTTAATGTTTATCTTATTATTATAACTGAAAAAAAAATTCTGATTAGAATAACCAAAATTCTGGTTAATATCGTTAAATCAGAATTTTGATTAATTCAACCAGAATTTTGGTTAGGATATATATATATATTTTTGTCGCAGAAAAAATCTAAACTCAATTTTTGTTAAAAGAAGCAAATGACATATAGAATGTGTCCCCACCTACGAGGTACATTTTTGATGCGTTTTAAATTGAGTAGGTGCCACTCATTTTGAGCTCGGGCTGGTTTCTGTCCTACAACGAAACGTTGTACGCGTATTTACATATTACTTATACGTATATCTTTTTCTTTGTAGCGCAAATTTAACATTACGATTCTGATTGGATAAACTTGAATATAAAAAAAAATATGTTAGAATATCCTATAACTTTTTTATAATTTTCATTGTATAATTTGTATACTTCATTGTAACTTCCATTGTAAAGAAATAAATATATATATATATATTTCATTTTGTACATAATTGATGATGATGATGAGCACAATGAACGTTGAAGTGTATAGGTTATGTTTTATGTCAAACACGTTAATATTGATATGAAATAATATTTCTTCTCCGTCTCATAATTGCTGTAAATTTGTCGCGATTCTCCAGGCCCAATTTTCATCATTTTTTTTATCTCTTTGAACGCGCGCGCGCGCGCAGTACATAAAATGACGTTCATTTAATAGACGTAATTGCGCTCTCAACTATATATATATATATATATATAAAATATACTTTTGCTTATCCTTTCACTTCAAGTGACGTGCCTGCGGACATTTATTTGAACAAGGAACGTGGATATTTTATTCCTTTTTTTTTGCTTAGATTTTGAACTCAAATAAGACAAACTTGTACCTATGTATATATATATATATATATATATATATATATATATATATATATATATATATATATATAAGTATATAAGAGTACATTATAGTGTTCAGAAGAAATCGCCACGATTAAGAAGAGACTATATAATAAACGTGACTGTTTGTTATAGTCTGCGATCGTGGTTGCATACCATTCCTTTTAATATATAAATATCGAATTGGAATTGCAAAAGCGTTATACGGATATTGCATTTCGCCAATATATATATATATATATACAACAAGGAAGATTGTGTTTGCGGTATGCAAACGATCTCTCTCTATACTATATAGTTTTGAGAAAAAAAAAAATTTTTTTTTTCTCCCGATACAATTGGTTTTATTTGATAAGCTTACTCGTTTTAGTGCACACATTGTCGTTGGAACAAATTCTCCCTGGTTCACTTGCATGAAAAAGATAAGAAAAAAGATTCCTCTCTTTCTCTCTCTATAACAACAAATTTCGATACAAGCAGGAACAACCGGTTTTCAAAACATTATTATATTGAGAAAATTGTTATCATTTTGAGTGTACGCGCGCGCGCTCCTTTTGTATTATATATATATATATATATGAATTTACTGTGTCAGAAACTTCGTGGGTAGTCAACTTTATAAATGGATTTTATATGCATTACTTTACTATTTGGATATTGTTAAATAAACCGTATATGTAAGTTGTATCAATTTTATAATATGATGATGATCATCGTGCGTTCAATGATAAAAAATTATTTTTTGTTTAAAGATTTTAGAAATGTGTATTATAGTATTTTAAATTAAAAGTATGAGTTCAAAAAAAGAACATTTTAAATCAATTTTTTAGATATGATTTAGTATGAAATTAAAATTATAAGTTGAAATGTGAGTTCAAACAAAGGATATGATCATTTAAGAAGGCTCTAGATGTTTTTTAGTATAAGAATAATGAGGTACAAATTTAAGTATCAGTTTTACTATAAGTTTTACTATGAGTTTTACTATGAGTTCTACTATGAGTTTTACTAAGAGTTTTAGTATGAATTAAAAAAAGGCTGTCATCATTTTTGTTAGTTTAAAATTGTTTGAGTATAAGGAAACAAGTATGAGTCTAAGTATGAGATAAATTATGAATTTATGTATGTATCAAAATAAATGTACAAGTTCAAGTATGATTTTAAGCATGAGTCCAAGTATAATGTCAAGTATAATTTTAAGCATGAGTTTAAGTATAATTTCAAGTATAATTTCAAGTATGATTTCAAGTATGATTTAAAGTACGATTTCAAGTATTAGTTGAAGTATAAGGTTAAGTAACAGACTATGTGCGTTGTATAAGTTCAAGTATACGTTCATGCAAGATGTATGAATTTTTATATATAAGTTTAAGTATTAGTTGAACTATGCGTTTACGTAAGTGGTATGAGTTTAATTATACCTAACTTTATGATAGCTATATTAAATTTTGTGTACAATTTTAAGTATGAGTCAAAAATCTATGTGATTATTTTTAATGTTCTACAAATTTATTAATGTAAGAATCAATGTATGAGTTAAAGTATGAGTTAAAATATGAATTTTAGTATGCATTTTCGTAAGATGTATGAGTTTTTGTGTATGAGTTAAAGTATAATTTCAAGTGGGATTTTAAGTATGATTTGATTTTGTATGATTAGTTCAAGTATGAGTTTATATATGCGTTTATGTTAACTTTATGAATTTTTGTGAATGATTTTATGTATGAGTTCAAACTGTCTAATTATTTTCAAAATTTTTAAAAACATATTAGTAGAAGAATAAATGTATGAGCTGAAGTTTTAAGTATAAGTTCAAGTATGAGTTACAGTCTCAGTTAAAGTAAGATTTAAAGTATATGCGTATATGAAAACATTATCAGTTTAAGTATGCATTTATGGTAGATGTATCAGTTTTTGCGTATGATTTTAAGTATGAGTTATAAATATGTCTAAGATCTTTTTTTTAATGTTCTAGAAATTTATTAGTGTATGAATAAGTATTATGAGTTGAAGTATGAGTTAAAACATGAGTTTAAGGAAGCATTTATGTAAGATTTATGAGTTTTTGCGTATGGCATGGAAGTATGAGTTCAAGCATGGGTTCAAGTATGAATTTAAATATTATAAGTTCAAGTATGAGTTCAAGTATGAGTTCAAAAAAAAGCAATGACAATTAAAAATGTTCTAGAAGTGTTTTCGATATAAAAATAAAAAGTATATTCGTATTAGTATAAGAACAAAAGTAATATGAGTTGAGGAAAAAAAAAAGTACATTGATACATTGATGAGAATCGTATATTAATATTGGAGAAGAAATAAAGCGTCGATGAATCGAGTGGGAGGCAAGAAACTTGGGGATTACCATATAGCAGCGTGACTCCCAAGTCCGCACGCCTCATCTGAATAAATATCGTATTATAATTAAAGGAATCGTTCAACTCATAAATCAATGAGTTCGGTTTATATATCAGGTCCTACCTCTCTAACTTTCTATATATATATATAATGTGTACAGAGCAATGGGGCCCATATGCGCCGTGGGGGGTCCCCTTCCTATGCTAATGGCTCCCTCTCACGAAGAGAGAAGGAACCATCACACATATTCGTACGGCCCTGACCTGCCGCTAGGGGATCGTATTTGCCTCCTTCTCCTCCTCCTTCTTTTTTTTACCTTCTGATCTCTGCCGACTGCTGGCGCTTATCAATTTGTTACGAATACTGTTTGTTAAATCAAATCAAAGAAGGTTGAAGCCGCTATATATATATGTAGCCTTGTTACCGCAGTGATGATGCTGGGGGTGTTTTAAAGGGGTATTCGATAAATAATATCTGCTTAATATTATGTGCGTAAAAGGCCCCCCCACCGCTTGCCACCGCCCGCAATTCGTTTCTTTAGCGAGAGTACATGCGTTTCTATACCGTGTGTATAGTTCATTGAATCATCGATCAGCACGGGTGGTAGTCTCGCGTGGTCTCTCTCTCTCTCTCTCTCTCTCTCTCTCTCTCTCTCTCTCTCTTTCTTTTTCTTTCACCGATCCGCTCTTTCCTGTCCGCGCTTGTAAACCGAATACGAATCCCCAAGAAAGCAAGTCCGATCAAATTTATACGACTGTCTTATACAAATTAATGTTGTTAATCGTTCAATTTTGAAGCTTGAGTAATTACACAAGCAATTCAATTTATATTTCATTCATCAGGACGTACACATGTACTAACACATACACAAAACAAGAGGAATAAGATCTATATATATATATATATATATATATATATACTATTTTCAATTGGAGAAAATTTATACTATCAAATTCAATAATGAAACAATATTTTTTTAAACATACTTTTAAGTACTTTTTTTTAATAAAAAACCTTAGTCTCATTTTTTTTGCAGTTCAAAGTAAACGATATAGAAAGTGGCGCCACCAACCTGACTCATATAGCTGCACTTTAAAATGACCAGGTTTATTCAATATTTAAAAAAATTATTATATCATATTTTTTTGATCTAATTTTGAGGTTAGGTGTGCTGATTTTAATCTCAAACCCAGTGTTCTCTTGATTTGGTGAAGTACATACATTTTGACTATGAATCTAGTATTTTGATGTGATTTTAAGGTTATGTTTGAACATCAGATTTAGCGATCGCTTGACTTATATGATTTGTCAATGTTCGCAGGACCAAAACAGGGGCGTAGCTAGGGAGGGGTTTTGGGGGTTCCAACCCCCTTTGAAATTTATTGTCATATGCCTTTCAATATAAGTTTAAGATTTTTACGGCCTGAGCCTTCATAAAACCCCTTCCGAAATTTATTTCTAGCTACGCCCCTGGGCCAAAATACTAATAAACCTGGAAACATAGGGTGTTTTCGAAAGTTGCTGACAGTATATATTGACAGTAAAAAATTAATCAGAATAAACATGCTGATGTATCAGCCAATCACAACATACTGACATTATACTCACAGCAACTCCCAAAAACACCCATAACCTCAAAATTAGGTGATAAGTAAGGGTCAATGGGTAAACATCCTCGTAATTCAAGGTCAAATGTTAAAAACAGAGCAGGTCTAGAGTTCTCTGGGTTTGAGGTTAAAATCGGCTAACATAACCTCAAAATTAGATCAATTTCTATAATAGTATTTTACTAAAAAAATAATTGCAAGTAATTATTTTTTATAAATAATATATCTCTAACCTTATTTGACAGCCGGTGTATCATAAATATATTTTTGGATTTAATTTAAGATTTGATACTGGAAACACAAAAGCGATTTAAAAAAAAAAATTTCGATCACTCCCGAAAAAAATAACGAAAAACAAATGTTTAAACAGTAAAATTTTTTTCGTTCACAAATTAAAAAATTCGACCACTCCCGAAACTATTTTTAATATATAGAAATATCAAATAAAAAGTACGATTCAGGAAATAATATATGTTTAATATAGTAAAATTTTTAAAATTACAAAATTGACAGACACTCACGTTGAGCACGTCTAAACAGGTCATTACACGAATTGCAACTGTTTTAATTACCTTTGGTCTCTTTATTGTTTATTATGACCTTCGACATTAGAAATCCTTTGTACTCTCGTTTGTACCTCAATGTAAACATAGAGCAGGCATGCATAGGTATATAAAAATATATTTCAAAATCATTTATAATTTTCTACGATATATTATATAATTTTGAAATTTAATTAATATTATATTATTATAATATTATTTAGACTTATATAAATTATTTGAGGCTTTTAAGTGAGAAAAAGTTTTTTTAACTATTATTTTTTATTATGTATAATTTATTCATTTATACTTTTTTTATTATTATATTTAATAATATAATTATATATCCAAGCAAATAAAAAGAAGTTTGATATATATATATATATATATATATATATATATATATATATATATTGTTCTCCACTTGAAAGATATTATTTAGAATATAACGACTTGTTAATTTTCTTCCGTTACTGTCATTTCTCACTCTACCTCTCTCTCACTCTCTACATTCATTGACAAACAGCAGTTTATTTTGTCGATGGAAGGACTCGATCCGTTTGCGGCGAGGACAAATTAACATGGGGTCCGCGTTGCGATTAACAAAGGGCGATACAAATTAGATTAAATCGCCTGAGGGGGCGGCTTCGCGACTGAGAAAGGCGAATGATGATACAACTTGATAAATAGACGAACGTCATGCAATGCTTAAACGGACAGAGAAAGAGAGAGAGAGAGATTTTGAACCATTTCCTCGCCCTCTATACATAACCAATCATCCTCTCTCTCCTACCATCCATTATTATTATCTTCTTCCACAAGAATTGCGTTTGAATCTGGACTAAAAAAAAAATCTTTTCCTATTACAATCACAAATAATAATATGAATTAAAATTTGGACCGATTCTAAAATTTGGAGCACAGTCACAATGGACACCGAAATTTAGTAATACGTGCAGAAATTGCTCTAATTTGACCCAATTTAAAATAGGGCTATTGTCAGGAACTTCCTAGTTTTCCCTGTTTTGAAAAAAAAGTAAATAAAGGTAAGGTAACGTTTACTACCATAGTAACGGTTACAATGGTAACGGTTGTTATGTTAATGGTTACTATGGCAACAGTTATGTTGCAGATCAACGTGGTTATGTGGTTGGCGTACGCGGCTCAAGTCCCAAGGGTCCTAGTTTCGATTCCCCATGTGTGCGAGATTTTTCAAAATTATTCTTAAGTATTTTAAGTATATAGTGAAATAAAATAATGAAAATAATAATAATATCACAGCCACACAAAAAAAAGTGCCCGGATCAGAGTACCCCACCCCCATGTATTTTGGGCCACTATAAACACGAATCTGAAGTTCGTTTTGCTCCTGCACGTGTACGTTTCTTCCTAACCTCAAAAAACATTTCACATGTTTGATGGTATACGATTTTTTTTTAAATTAATGGATTTATATTAGAGCTGTGCAAGTTTTTAAAATTCGAACCGCTCCATAAGAATTAACATGGGCTCGAATCGAATATTCGATCCGAGCCCATACAAAATTCGAACTTTTGCACAGCTCTAATTTATATGAAACTGGATGTTTAGGGTCAGATTTTGAAAATTAAAAATGGCGGATCCAATATGGCGGACAAATTTTTTGAAAATTAATAATTTTTAAGAAATTTTTTTAAAAATTGTTGGATTTTTATGGAATTTGTTACTTGGGGATTTAAGGACCTCTCATTACAAATCTGAAGTTATCTTTTCAAAATTCAAAATGGCGGATCCAATATGTCGGACGAAAAAAATAAAAATCGTTTGGATCGGCTTAAAAATTGTTGCTCGGAGGTTTTTGGGATCGCTGATTCAGAATCTGAATTCAGTTTTTTAAAATTCAAAATAGTGGATCCAATATCGATGACGAATTATTAAAAAATTGTTGGATTTTTATAAAACTTGAAATAAACTCAACCTGGACCGTCAGCATTAGCATTAGTCGATGAGGTTGAGTTTATTTCAAGTTTCATAAAAATTCAACAATTTTTTAAAAATTCGTCCTCCATATTGGATCCGTTATTTTGAATTTTAAAAAACTGAATTCAGATTCTGAATCAGCGACCCCAAAAACCCCCGAGTAACAATTTTCAAGCCGATCCGAATGATTTTCATTTTTTCGTCCGCCATATTGGATCCGACATTATGAATTTTGAAAATCTAACTTCAGATTCGTAATGAGCGGCCCCTAAAACCCCCAAGTAACAAATTCTATATAAAAATCCAAGAATTTTAAAAAAAAATTTCTAAAAAATCATTAATTTTCAAAAAAATTGTCCGACATATTGGATCCGCCATTTTGAATTTTTTAAATCTGACATTAGGAAGTTAGGAAGAAACATACACGTAGGGTACTTTGATCTCCCAACCTGGGCACTTTTTTTTGTGTGGCTGTGTAATAAGTAAATAAATAATAAATAATAATTAAAATAATCTTAAATAGAATAAAAGTTATAAAAATAAGAAAGTATAAAAACTATCATTTATTGGATAACCTATATCCCAATTAGTATGCAATAATAAATCTTTGTAAAGAATTCTTTCATTGGAACAATTACAGAATGTTTATCATTATATTTGCCATGAATTTTTTTTTTTTTTTTTTGCTCAAAATTTAATCTACATTTTCGCAACGGAACTATATAAATATATTTATTTCTCATATAATTATACTTATAGCTCGCTTTTAGGTTATGTTTCCATATATTTATCATTTACGATACGATCATCAACTTCTTTAAGTATATATTGTATAGGAGTTAAAGTAAAGATAATAAAATTTGAAGAAAAAAATACATGAAATTAGTGAATTCAATTAATTTGTTGATGTTTCTGCGAAGAACATGTTGTATACTATAATATACTTATGGTCATTGGCACGTGATTTTCAAAGTAGACAGGATGTGGAATTGAATTAGGAAGTCAAAAATAAATGATTGTATTATATATATATATATATATATAGAGAGTTTTTTTTTATTGCAAATGCGTGCCAAAGAAGGGAGGTGTCGAATGCGTGTAAAGATAATTAAAAAAAATCAGAATATATATATATATAGGATAAAGATTGTTAACTGTCTTTGTAATTAAACACAACGACGTCTTCCTAAGCATGACGATATGCCATCCCTATGTATAATTACTGGAATTTTTTATGTATAATATACTTTTTTCATTCTTATACTAAAGTCTTTAAAAATCTTACTGCTATTTTTATGTATATTAATTAAAGCAACAAAAATTCTTGTTTGCATTTTGCTACTACAAAAACTCTTCTAATGATGATAAAATCATTTTCGTAATTCATTTAATGTTTATATATCACTTGAAAATCATGTTCATCAAATTAGCTCTTTATTTGCGGTTTTTCAATATATAAATGTTTTACTGTCTATTTACGTTCATTAAGACAACAAGAGAGAAGGTAATTAATTTTTTTTTCTTTTTATTGTGCGATCATATTTCGATAGGGAAGTATAATGCAAAAAAGGGAGAGGTGGGTGGATTTTTTTTATATATATATATATATATAAAAAATTAAATGAAGAATTTGAGTTCATCGTTCTGCGAGGGAGGATATGTGAAACAAGAATACCGAGAGAGAGAGAGAGTACGTAGCAATCGTATAACTGCGCGAAGTTCAGATATATATATATACACAAATCAGGTTCTTAAGCCGATCAATTAAACAGCAGGCCGCCGATATATGCTGTGCATTATAACCCATAATTATGTGTAATTAAAAATTGCTCGACCTAACTTGAATTTAAGGGGGTGTGTGTGTTTCTCATCGTTTTCAACTTCTTTTAAAGATGTTTCTTATATTATTCTCTTTCTCCTTGTTTCTTCATTTCCCCCCTCCCTCCCTCTCTCTTTTTGAACGATATAATTTTATATTTTTTTCTTCTATATAGGTACAAAAATTAAGTGAATATTTAATATTTTGAATTTCCCGCCAAATTATCGGTTTGTCCAGATGGCGCCAAACACTCGTTTTAGTTAGCTTGCACTAAAGAAAGGAAAGAGGCCAAAAAAAATTTAGATCATATTTATAATTATATTAATAATTGTGTCTATAATTATATATACGTTATATTGATAATTTTACCTTTGTTAAAAAAAATACATTTTTAATTACATAAAATTAAAATCAGTTTCTATTTCAAAAAAAAATTTGTATTTTCATCTTCTTTGCGGATATTTTTCACTCCAAACTATACATAATAAACATACCCTATAATTTTTTCCTCCTTTCTTCATCGCACTCACAAATATGAATTTTTTTCTAAAAATTCTGATAAAACGAATCCATCGAAAAGAAAATATATACTAATTAGAAGCCCCTTTTGTGTTTTAATGATTTATTGAGTATAGTATAGTATATATATATATACAAATAAGTATTCCGCGAATAGAGAAACGCGCACTAATAATAATCTATTTGTTTCTTTTCTTAGGATAGAAACGATATACCCCGGGAGCATTATTAAAATCGCCATTCTGAAATGATGATGAACAGGAAACGGATCGGTACTATGGTGTGTGTGTGTGTTTTTTTTTTCTCAACTATTTTTTTTGTTTTTTTTTTGTTTTTCAGACCAATACTGTGTGTCTTCCAGGAATTCATTAAAATATCGGCGTCGCTCCTCGTCAGCGCGCGAGGATGTAATGATAGCGTTGAATAGCGTGCCGCTCAGATTTATGTGGCCAAGGGCTTCAGGTGGGTGGCTATATATACCCGCAGGTATACATATATACATAATTACTCCGCCACGCTCGGGGAAACGCTTTTACCTCTCATCTCTCTCGGTCTTTCCTTGTCTCTTTATATATATGTATATATATATATATATATAGAAACTCATGGTTCCCAAACGGGCCATACGAGAGCATTTTTAATTTACTAATTTATGTCTCATCTTCAAATAAGTATATTAGAAGAAAAAGAATAGTAGAGAAGAAGGAGAAAAAAGAGAGTATTCACTATGCGCGCTTTGTCGGATGAAAATCGCATCACATTTTTTTTTTTTAAGGTGGGGAAATCTATTATCTTTTTTCCTTTAATTTGGGCCACACTAATGGGGAAATTGTATTACAAAATTTATTTCTTTTTACTATATATAATTTATTTTACCGTTTCCGATATATTAAAATTTTTGTGTTTTATAATTTTGAATGAATTAATTTTCTCTGGGTTTCTGAGGAATTATCCATATGTGGGATCGAACCCCGGACCCTTGGGACAAAAAGCAGTGTACGCAGACCACACAGCCACGTTGACTTACTTTTTACTGACTTACTTTAAAAAAAAAATAAATGAAAATTACAATAAAATTTAATAAAATTGAATTGAAAAAAAATTTGGGTAAGCAATTACATTTAATTACAAATTGTACGTGACATTCCACGAGAAAAAGGGACGTTAAAAAAATGTTAGGTTATTTGTGATTTTTGAAATGAAAATACACAATAATAATACAAAATATTTATATATGTTTAAGTCTTAATTAGATTCGAATAATTCAATAGAAATTAGGGGAGACCGAGGAGGAAAGTAACAAAAATCAGTTTTTTTATGGTAGCATTAAAAATATTTGTCGGATGAATTTGTCCAATATATTAAATGAAAGCTTGGACATTCACCTTTTAAATAAAATTTGAATTAAACATTTATAATAAATTCACAGTTCACAGTATAACTTTTACGCAAGCTCTTCATCTGTTACTTTCCTCCTCACCCCCGAGGAGGAAAGTAACAAGCTCCTAGGAGGAAAGTAACAGTATAAAATTATGTAAAATTCTTTAGACTAATGACTATTATTAATTAGAAATATTTTTATTAGGAACACATAAAAGTTTAAGTACACTTTATACTTATTTGGCACATATTTGGGACATATTTAGCACATATTTCGAACATTTTATGAATTTAGCTCATTTTTTTTCTTAAAGATATTTTATGCTTACCTAGATCACAGGTTTTTCTTAAATAAATCTCTGTTATTCGTAAAATTAAATACGATTTGCTTCAATCATTAGTTAAAACATGGACAATATCGACAACAGGAGAAAAGTAGCGTGTTACTTTCCTCCTCGGTCGCTTTTTTCTTGTATGTCAACAAAAAAGTTAAAACTACACAAATGTTAAATTGTTTGTTTAAGCACAACTTAAAGACAGATAATAAGGCTACAGAATAACGAAAGGCACATTTTGAAAAACAATAAAATTAAAGAAATACGAGACTTTGAAAATTTTAACGAAAACTTACTTTTGACGTTTTTTCTGCACGTCACACCGGAATCAGACCTAACCTTTCCTGTCAGGCTCGGACACACTATGGAGGAGGAAGGGGGAACAGTGCCGACTAAAAATATGTTTGAACCATGTCTATCCGATAATTTGTTTAAAAGTTATAAGCTTTGTTACTTTCCTCCTCGGTCTCCCCTACTTAAGATATTACCTAAATTAATTATAAACTTTTTTTTTACAAAAGTAAAACTATTTACTAAACATAACCTAAAATTTTTTTACCATAATCAAAAGATTTTGTTGCAACTTTTTTTTCAGTTGTTATTATTATATAATATAAATCGCTGCAAATATATATATATATACAAGAGATTGAATCTATATAGCTTATATATATTTCGATTATCTGAAACATAAAACTGATGATGATATTGTATATATGTTGAATTAAGATGTAGAAGCTCTTGTATATAATCGTATTAAAATTCAAGGCAAAGTAAAAGAGAGAGATTCCTACCGATTGTTCTTATATATATATATATATATATATATACATCGAACTCTCTCGTGGTCCAGTGCGGCTTCTTTTAACCATTCTATATATATATATATATATATATATAAGAGAGAGGAAGAGAGGTAAAAGGCTATACGAAACATGCAGATCCAACACGCGAAATATCATTAATAGTCGTTTGCCGGATGACCGAGCTCGGTAATAGTATACCTTGTGGTTCAATCCAAGCAGCTCTCTCAAGAAGATCGCGTCCGAAAAACCACAAGAGGAGCGCGCGCAATCCGCTTCGTAATTTATGTTTATAGACCCTTTTCTCTCTCTCTCTCTCTCTCCCTTTTGTGAAAAGGCAAAAACATATAACGATGAGTGTAAACTCGAAAAGTATCCGTAATTTAAATTGGAACCCAAACTTTTTCTCTCTATTCAACAAAAATTAAAGGAAAAAAAAGAAATTATTTTTTTTTTTGAAACAAAAAAATAATTTTTGGAGGTCATAGACAGAGAGAGGGAGGCAAAGAAAAAAAAACACCCGGCATTGAGAAAGAGAAGATCATGGGAGTGGGTGAAGAGGAATCAGTTAAGGTCCATTCGCAGCTATGCTTTTTGCAAGGGATTTAATAAGCATCGGGTGTGACGGTTCAGGGCAAAAAGTGGTAAAACGAACTGGAAGCTGAGAGAAAGAGAGAGAGAGATGGAGATTAAGAATGATGCGAAGATAAAGAGGGGAATAAGAATAAAGAAAGAACGAGAGAGAGAGATAATAGAAAGACGAAAGAGAAAGATAAGAATATACAGAAAGAGAGAGTAAGAAAGAACGAGAGAGAGAGAGAGAAGGTTAAGGTGGCCCTTGAAAGGTTCCCAGTTCCCACACGTAAGAGTCCAGTGCTGCCACCGCACGGCTTGGATTTTTGATGGCGCTTCCAGCAAGTCGTAAATAGTCCTCATCTCTGCTGTAATAAACGCGCAATAACCCGCGCAAAACACGCGTTCAATGTGCAAGAGGTATGGTTTCCGATGTGTGCATTGAAGAACTGGTAACGACCTTCTCGTGTACACATATATACACACGAGGAAACCCTAACCTCACTTTCTCGCGCACACCTGGTCCACAGAAGAGCAATTATTGAACCTCGAGGTCAATCCCACGCGCTCACTATATATATATATATATATATGTCCACTAAAACCCACAATATGTGGTGTGTGTGTCATTGTTCCATTGATACAATTCCAATCAAAAATTATTATTACCATCATCAAAATTACTATACCAAATAGGTATCGAAAATATTCCTGTCAAGAATTATTATCAAATTTTACCACTAAACTGTTTTTGACATTTACTGAAAATTTCTGTCAGGAATTATCATCATCACAATTAGCATAACAAATCCTAAATGCTCGTAAAATACGATTGTTATAATTAGAAATAACCGTTATTCTTAGGGACAGTTTCACCAACTCCGATTAAGAGTTAATCAGTGATTAAATCCCAAACCTAACCTATAACTCTAATCACTGATTAACTCTTAATCGGAGTTGGTGAAACATAAAATCCTAAATAATAATAGAAATTGATAAAATTTAAGACACTAATCCTCCTTTTCAACTAAAGAACTCTTCAACTAAAGAGATGGTCCGAAGATCCGGAACCAAAAAAAAAAAATTTAATTTATTCAACAAAAGGAAAAGGAGAGCAAAAAAAAAAGGAAAAGAAAAAGTAAATAGCAGTTATAGGACGCATAATGTTGTGGGAAAGTGATCGCGCATGGGAGCGGATATTGGAGTGGATCAGGAAGGAATGACTTGGAGTCACACATGATTATGAAGCATGATGATCCACTTGGATTATATATGTGTGTATATATATATATATACACACTCTTTGGGATCGCCTGCACTCGGTCCGACTAATAGAAGTCAAATTACAATAATGAAGCGTCCGATTGGGCCGAAGTGGCATCCATTAGTAGCGGCGACTCGATGGAAACAAGGCTATGCGTCTCAGAGATACCAGACTCAAGCTTTGCATCGTCATCATCCTTCAAGACACAAAGAAACAGTGCCGCCGACGACGATTCTGTTTCGTGCCTATATGTTAAATAATAGGGCTTACGCGATTTCATTCATAAATTCTTATCTCGAACAAAAAAATTTTTCTCTAAATTATAAAATCTCCATTTTATGATAAATTCTTCACTAATTGTTTTTTCAAACACTGATTTTTTTACGATACAATTTCATTAAATTTTCATGAAGTGGAAAGTAATTAAATTATAGAGAGATTTCAATAGTAGTCAGATTAAAATTGCGTCAATAAAATCTTTCAATGCTTCTGGCGCGCAGTTAACGAGAAATTGTTTTTTTTTTTCATTGTTATATACTTCGAGGATCGTTAAATACATGCATGGTCCAGCGAACGAACAACTTCAGGCATCTATAAAACTTCTTTATATATACAAGTGCGCAGTCTATTAAAACACCTCTTGGTGAATTATTAACAATGATAAAAACACAGGCGCCCTGAGCTGTGTGTGTATGTGTATATAGTTATAGAAGATATATACTTTAATCCATATATACAAGAAATGATACAGCTCCCGGATGTGTGTATATATATACCTGTTTTGAAGGTATATAAAATTCAAAGAAATCGACCCATACAAATTTGCGTAGGAACCCTAAAATTATTATTATTATTATAAGCCAACTTGTGAAATTGAAGTAGAAAGTAAAAAAAGAGATACTATTTTTTGCACGCGCGTTTTTCGTCGCCGGATTGTAAGACCTCTTAATGGATTTGGCATCAGAGAACACCTTTGCTGAAAAAACTAATCGAGGAACTCAGGATCCCTTTTGAATTCTTGTAACAGGTAGCTAAGATATATATATATATAATGTTTTCTGGCATTAGGACAAATGACAACGTTCTGGAACTAGCTTGCTACTGAAAAGACAACTGACAACGTTCTGGAATTTAATTCGTTTTAATCATGAATTAAAATGGCAAATGATGACATTTGTATATTCAAAAGACAACTGACAACGTTGGTGGCATTTAGTCGTTTCAATGGAAATACGCAACCAATTTACATCTCAAGATCCACAAATCAGAATACAAATTATTTTCAAATACGGATAATTTCATTTGTATAAAGAAGAATTAAAAAAAAAAATTCTATAACGTTTATTTTATAAGAAAATCAAAATAACACGAGCATTACAAATTTCTAAGAAGAATTCTTAAGGAAAACAGTATTATTGGAGAGCCACCTGTCCGGTGACAACTGGCGTTAACGTTTTTCATTCGTATATATACGTATACAGGTTTATATATTTCAAATGCGCGCTTATTTTGCTCGTGATTTCTTGGAAAACAAAAGAAGTTCGTAACGGGTTAGGAACGTCCGAGCGCGCGCGCACACGACTTAAACATAGCGGTGCGCGTCCAGATCAAGTGCGCGCATGATGAAGAAAAGAATTTATGGTCGATTCTAAGGAAACGCTTGTCGCTGATGGAAAATCCTTGCAAATCTTCCATAATTAAATTTCTTGCTTCTCGATTAAAGAACCAAAGTATATATAATACCGCATCAGTATAGAGTTCATAAATTTTATCAAACAGGAAGCGGAAGATTGTAAAATTTTTTTCTCTCTCCTTTCTGTCAAGTTGTTATACTCTGATCTAGGACACACAGAATAAATGTTTCCGTATAGTACTAATATTTTTCAGAAACACTCTCAGTAAATGTTTGAGAACCTCATTCGCCTCTCTTTCTCTCTTGTCGGACACAGATCCCAATTATTCAGCGGCCCGTCCTTAAACTCCAAGATCCTCGCGAAATTCTGACCCTAAAAAAAAGCCCTCTCGCGTCTGCATAGATAATGAGTCGTGAAAAAAGAAGAAAAAAAAAGTATTTCTCCCTTCGCTAACGGTCTACCACGCGGGCCCCCAAAAACTCCTTTTATCTTGTTCTCTTCCTTCGCGTCGTATCATCTTTGCCACCTGCTAAAGCCATTTCCTGCACGGAAATATTATCTTAACCATCATTATGCTTTGCCAAATATATTCACGAGTTCCTCTCTCTTCTCTTCAATTATCCAAATATTCCGCATTTGAAAATGGATTTGTTTTTTTTATACCAAAAACATGCTTTTTATAATATTATGCTATAAAATTAACTGTTTTTGAATTTTGGGAATTTTTTTTATCTATTTTTTATTTATTTTGAAAATTTATTAACATTGTACTTTGATGTTGTAATTTTGTAAAATTTTATTTAATTTATTTTTAGTGACACGCCTTTTTGGACAAATTTTTCATTGCTCCGCCCTTTTTGGGGCAAATTTGAGTTAGCACCGCTTTTTTGGACAAATTGGATCCGCCTTTTTCGGTAAAAGATACAATAGTTCCGCCCCTTACGGATAAGTTCTGGTTTGCTCCGCCCCTTTTTTGGTCAATTTTTCAATAGCTCCACCTTCTTCAGTCGAATTTTCCCTGACCTTTTGGGTAATTGAAATTAGTCCCGCCTCTTTCGAACAAATACAGTATTGCTCCGCCCTTTTTGTCTAACTCTACGATAGCGCCGCCCCTATTCGAACAAAATTCGATTTTTCCCCGCCCTTTTTTATTAAATGCGCCTTAGTAACGCCTTTTTTGGTCAAATTTTTCTAACTACCGCCCCTTTTAGATAAATTTTGGTTTGCTCCGCCTATTATGGACAAATTTTTAATCGCTCCGCCTTTGTTTTGTAAATGTTTTATAAGCTCCGCCCACTTTACATAAATTATAATTCGTCTTGCCGGTTTTTATCAATTCTACAGTAGCTCTTCTCATTTCAAAAATATTTTTGATTGCTCCGCCCTTTTTAATTGAATTCAAATTAGCACCACCTCT
Organism: Leptopilina boulardi; assembly: GCF_019393585.1. Lineage (NCBI taxonomy): Eukaryota > Metazoa > Arthropoda > Insecta > Hymenoptera > Figitidae > Leptopilina > Leptopilina boulardi. The sequence continues at coordinate 762,399 of NW_026137833.1, read as the reverse complement.
TTTTTGGTAACATTAATATCAGTACCGCCCCTTTCAGATTTTTTTCGTTCGCTCCGCCTCTTTTGGAAAAATTCTACTTAATCCCGCCTTCTATAGTGAAAATTCGATTTTGATCCGCACCTTCGGACAAAATTGGGATCGCCCTGCCTTTATGTAAAAAATTTTGAATGGCTCTGCCATTTTCGGACAAATTCTGGTTTACACCCTATTTTCTGGTAAATGCTTCTTAGTGTCGAACTATAAAAACAAATTTAAGTTCGCTACGCCCCTTTTGGACAATTTTTCTATTCGATCCGCCTTTTAGTGTTTCTTTTTCAAAAACTCCGCCCCTTTCGGATAAATTCTAATTTCCTCCTCCCTTTTTTTGTCTAGTTTGGTTTGAATACGCTTTTTCGGCTAAAATCTATCTCTCACTGCTCTCTTTTGTCAAATTAATATTAAAATGGCATCTTTATAAATTATACTTCCTTCTTCCTTTTAGTTCGTCAATGTTTACAAAGAATCGAAAAATAAAACAATTTAATGCTATGTAAAATTATATTACATTGTTCTCTTCTGTTGTAAGTTAAAAAATATATATAAACATATAAGTGAGACCAACCACGTTGAAGGAATTCTCGATTAGGTAATCGATTAGTCACCCTGAAAAGTCGACTTCCTTTTAATCTAATGCGAGAGCCGCGCATCCTGAAAATGCAAAGCTCACAAGAGATTGTTGGATGAGGAGCGCGTGGAGTACCAATGAGAGAGAAGGAGAAGGAAGAGGTGAATAAGAAGAAGAAGAAGAGTTCAAAGGAGAAGGACGCGCGCGCGCACGGGACGAAGATAGAGGAAAGAAGGATCAAGGAAAGGAAGGGTAAAGGCCCCGGGCGAGGTCACCCACCGCCCTCCCTCCCCCTCTACCCCTCACTCTTGTCCTATCACCCCACCCCTGATTACCCACTGCCGCCGGGAGGCGGGATACACTGTAATGAGCATCGAAGGGGTGCTCAACTTTGACGCGTCCAAATTTACAGCTTATCGAGCGCCATGCGATAAATTTTGCCCCGGAATAGAATTCCCATCTTCTCGTTAATCTTACATATATATATATATACTATATTTATCGTAAAATAATAAACATTGAAAGAGTGAATTTTTATTTAGAATAATTATTGAACAATATAAATACAATATTTTTAAACAATACCTTTAAAAAAAAAAAAATTAAGTATATAAATAGATTTTATTTTTAAATATTCTTTCACTAAAACGAAAGGTATTATTTTAATATCGACTTTAGGTACTAAAGTGTCATTTTTGGTTCTATTTTGATACCTAAAAATTGGTACTATATTTTAGTACTTTTTTAGGGTTTCGTGGCTCAGGACCGAGAGCGTTATACTTTTGCTTTGGCGTTTGTCTGTCTTACAAACCGGAAGTCAAATGCACGACTTCTAAAATGTGACAGTGTCACAATTTGGATTCTCTACTCATATATTAACGTTTCGAAAAACGAAACTGGAAGTCAACTGCACGATATCTGAAATGTGACACTGTCAAATTACGGATCATCCACCCATATATTAACGTATATATATATATAATGTAATTATAAATTATATACAAATAACTTTTGGTCTAAATTTTAAAAGCCGCACGAAATCCTAGACGTAGGCGCTTTGCGCCTGCTTTTTTTATTTCAAAAGATCAATATCGATAACGGGCAATAGTTATAAATTTTGCATTTCTTAGTAAGATTGCAAACACACCTCTATATACTTCCTTGCTAATATCGAAGAGCAAAGTTCATGGTAATAAACCATAAAGAATGATTTTGTTGAAAATCTGCCGTGAAAAAGAGAACTTACAAGTGAATTCATAATTAAGAGAGAGAGAGAGAGAAAAGGGGGGAGAGAGAGAGTGGCTAAAAAATTTCCAAAGGAATAAGCGCGTCAATATTTGACAAATAAACAACATTATATTGGTTGCATGCATCATCTACATCGAGTGGATGTAAAACGTCTTTCGACTATATGGTCTCCAAGGGGCTGTGAGATTAATTTCATATTTGCAAGAAGTAAATTAAAGCCGCACGTTCACGCCATTGATAAAAAATATATATATATATATATATATATATATATATATATTTAATTCATCGCCACAATTAATCTTTATAATAATAATGGCAATAATAATATAACAGTGAGAAAATGATAAGAAATAATCTTGATCAATGTTTGCAATTCGTATAATCCCCAACAGCGTTAATTAAATATAATTTTATAGTTAAATTAAAATTACTTCAATTAATATTAAATTTCTAATTAAAATCGAAAATACTTTCAGGGAAGCAATAATTATTTTTAATATAAATTATGTTATATCAATTGATTTCCCCCTTTTGTAAAAAGTACATATGAATATATATTCAAATAGAAAATATTTCCACCCTTTTCCTTTTTGTGTAAATGTATTAGAGATATATGTTTAAAAATTCCTATTTTGTCGGACGCTTTGCTTTTCTTTGAAGGGGTCGATTTAATCGTATCGTTTGAGCCAGGTTATGGAAAGAGAGAAAGAGAGACGCGTGTCGACAGGAGGGATCTTGTTCTCCTGTAGGAGACATAACAGAGGGAATACGAAAGTAGGCTGTTGCCTGTCGGCGAAGACGTCCCGATGATCGAGCTGTGTGTTATTTTAAGTTTTCCATTGGGGGCTTGCAAAGTTTCATCTTGCCTTAATCGTCTATGTTCAACGATGTTTATATGTATATGTATATATTTATGTGTGTGTGTGTGAGACAGTCAGGGGTCGAGAATCAACCCTGATATACCATTTGATGTACATAGGCGCCTTAACCGACCGACCCCCCGCAGTTAGGGGTCACCCCTTACAACAAGATTCGCGCCAAGGATTCATACCCTTCAAGAGAGGGTGGATTCAAAACGCTTTACACTCTCATAACGGAACCTGTTGATTCCATCACCCATCGTTGTGCGCTCTTTTAAATTCCACACCGTCATTTTTTTTTTTTTTTGTCAGTCCGGATTTGCTTTTTAATATAAATGACACTTCATTATATTCGAACTGCTCACTTAGACGTATTAAAGATATATAAATCAATTTTTATCAGATTTGAATTTTTAGTTTTTTTTTGATTCACTAAATACGAATTTGAAAAATTTATGTAGGAATTTTTGTACCTTGATAATTATTGTAATATTAATTTTTATTGATATAATTCTTAATTACTCTACATCATGTTTGCCCTCTTTGGACAAAATATTAATTTTTTTTTAGTAACATATTCATTGGTTTCGTTCATTTTTGATAATTTATGGTTTGCTCCGCCCTTTTTTTGCATTAAATTTGCATTAGTACTGCCTCTTTTTGGTCAAATTCTTCATAGTACCATCCCTTTTAGATAAATTTTGGTTCGCTCCACCTCTTTTGGGCGAATATTCAATAGCCCCACCTTTTCGGACAACTTTTTTTTTAGTAAACTATTCATTGATTCCGCCTATTTTTGAAAAATTATGGTTTGCTCCGCCTTTTATGCAATTGTACTGTGGCTCCACCTCTTTCCTTAACAAATTAGTTTGCTCCGCCTCTTTTTTTTATTAAATTTGAATTAGTACCGCCTCTTTTTGGTCAAATTCTTTATAGTACCACCCCTTTTAGATAAATTATGCATCGCTCCACCTCTTTTGGGTAAATAATCAATAGCCCCGCCTTTTTTGGTCAAATTCTTCATAGTACCGCCCCTTTTAGGTAAATTATGGTTCGCTCCGCCTCTTTTGGATAAATATTCTATGGACCCGCCTTTTCAGATAAATTTATTTTAACTTTTTTTCAGTAAACTATTCATTATCTTTGCCCATTTTTGATAAATTCTGATTTGCTCCGCCTTTTTTTAATCAATTCTACTGTAGCTCCACCCTTTTTTTTGATAAATTTCAGTTTTTCTTCGCCCTTTTTCATTCAATTCGCATTAGCACCGCCTCTTTTTAATCCAATTCTTCGCCCCTTTTAGATAAGTTCTAGTTGGTTCGGCCTTTTTTAATTTAATTCGCATTATCACCGCCTATTTTGGATAAAATTTTTTGTAGTACCGCCCCTTTCAAATAAATTTTGCTTCGCTCCGCATATTTTAGACAAATTTTTCATAGCTCCGCCTTTCGTTTGGTCTGTTTTTAAAAGCTCCACCCTTTTTTGAATAAATTTTACTTTGCCCGGTCCTTTTTGGTTTAATTCGACTTAGTTTCGCCCCTTCGGACATATTTTCTTTTGACATGACAAATTTTGAAGGTCAAGGACAAATTATCTGTAGAGAAAATTCTTTTTTGGGCAATTCGTTGATAACTCCGCCTCTTTTGGACAATTTATCGCTAGAAACCGCCTTCTGGTCTAGTTTTTGTAAAATCTGCTTGAAACTTACTTTTTCAGGGCTTTTCAACTATGTTTGAAAAATATCAATAACTGCGTAGTTGTAGGGCGTATTTTTCTTAGCACCGCCCAATTTGCCCACATTCCTTAATAGCTCCGCCCCTTTTGGACAAATTTCCTCAACACTCTCTTTTCTCTGAATATATTCAACAATTTTGTTTTAAACTAACCTCATGGGGGGTTTTTGGGGTCACTGATTCCGAATTTGGCAAAATTTCTTTATAATAAAAAAAATCGATTGTATGAAAAGTGTAAAAAAAATGTATTGTGATAACAAGATTTGAAATATAAAATGTGATTTAAATGGATTAAATTTTCTATTGTCCTGCTCTATTATAAAAAAGGGACAGTGAAAAAGTCTCTTGATGAAACAGAACTTTTCTCTCTCTCTCTCACGAAAAGGAAAATTAAGATACTCAAAGAAATTCGCGGCAATATCGCCCGAGTGGTCGGCGCGGCTCTTTTGATGTCTTCACACACTCGGGGAGATAAGTTTACTGCTGATGGTCGTTTGCACCATCGAGTTTTGGTGGCACACATTATATGTGCTACTGCCTTGAAAGAGGAAGCAGGGAAAGAGGGAGGAGGGGGGCAGAAACAGCAGAAGGAGAATCTCAAGCGAAGAAGAGTCAAGTCCCATGGACCCGACCGACGACTTGGATTATTGCGTGATATTAGCCACGGCTGCTGCACTATATGTGTGTCTGCCACCGTTGCGCTTGGATGGGGTAATCATAATCTCACAAGGGGCAAAACATAGTCCCCCTCCCGAATCGCATAAGGCTGAATTTTACGACTATACCATTTGGTGCATTCCGTCCATGACAACATATATACATTATACACTATATATATATATATATATATATGTATATATCATGGTAGATGTTACCGGATATAAGATTTTTTTGTTTTACCTCGCGAAAACATTTCCATGGATCCTTTGCATCAACATCATTTAGCTGGAGGTTATTTTTTTGATCACTTCTGCGAAAACTGAGTAACGACACGTCGAACGTTTCTGATTGGTTGGTGATATTTCCGGAAATATTATCGGCCAATCATAAACGTTCGACGCGTCCCTACCCAACCCTGCTTTACCTCTGCAATATTTCTGTCATTTATTATGAGATAGAAAAAGACAGAAACTATCTCTATTCTTTTCTATCTCATGCCCATTTTCCGTATCCAATTCTATTCTGCTTTGGCCTTTACACCATAAGTCACGAACTAATAAAATTATTAATTATTAGACTTTGCATAATATCGTCAAACCGGAAGAACAGCATCATTGTATTTATTTTTGCATATAACCAAAAAAATGGTAGAGAATTAGAAAAAAAATTCTTAATTAAAAATATTACATACTTTTTAATTAATAACAAAAAAGAGTCTTTAATTATAAACGGTTAAATTTATTTTGTTTTTTTTTATGAATCTACTCTTAATACAACATTGTTGTAGGTAGTAAATATATACTAAATAATGTTGTCTCTTTTTAAGGCGTGTTCTAAAAACTTGCCATAGAGAAAAACTCAAGTGCTACCAACATTATTTTCCATTGGTTATTGGTAACACTGTGTATATCATGCGGGAAAGAACCCATCAGTGAATTATTATAACTCCTTGTCGATGTTTTTTTGTGCGCGCGCACACTATAGACAATAATTTTAATACCGGAAGTGTAAACAACCGCGCATTTTTACGATTATGACAATTTTTTAATTAACTAATCTAATTAAATTAAAAAATGGATACGAAATAACATTGAAAAATGAAAATAAATGGTAAATAACAATACTAATAATAATAATATTTACATAATAATAATAATAATAATAATAATAATAAAAATAATGATAATAATAAATTATTAATAATTTAATTTATAATATTATTAATTATTGATAATATAATTAATAATAATAATTAGATAAATAATAATAATACAAATAATAAAAAAAATATTTACATTCTCGATACACGTTGAGAAAAAAATGACTTCATTTAGATTTGAAATGTCGTAAAATTTACAGTGAGTTCTAAGAAAGCAAATTGAATCGAAGGTTGAATACTTAATGTAAACAGATGAAGTTCAGAATTTTTTTTTTTTTTAAGAAAAATATATGAAAATTCCTATTTCTTCGAAGAAGTAAAATATTAAATTCACTCTGAATATCCAATTAAATATGAATTTTAACTGTACTATAAACGAAACCATAACCTATATACAAATATATATATATATAAAATGAGACATATTGAAAATTGTGAATCGAGTACTTGTTTTTTTTTTTTTTATAAAAACGAATCAACGGTTTTTTCCCAAGTTATTGGACAAAATTATATTAGATACAACTATATATGTATATTTATATTATATACAGTACTAGTATAGCCAATTCTTGGAATATCTCTAAGATCGAGAAACTTCTATGCATAAACCTTTGAACGAGATATTCAACTTGCATTTTATTGCAAATCGTAAAAGGAAAAGAGAAACTGAGAGAACAAAAGGCTTTTATAGATTTCAAATATTCGTTTCAATTCGTGGAATATATGAAAAGATGAAAAAAAAAATAATCAATATTATCTTGTTCGGCAATTTTCACAGCGACTTATTTGGTATATATATATACGTGTTACGATTTTCTTTTTTCCTATAAGGCCAATTGGCAAATAAAATAAATATTAACTAACTTGGAGGAAAAAAAAAATTTTAACTCACCGTAAGGTCGTTCCACTATTGGATCACACGAATCTGTAACAGAAAATTTTTCATTTGATTAGAAATGAATTAAAATCATATTTTCTTCCTGGTTTTAAATTATATAAATATATATATATATAAAGGTCTTATAAAGTAGTGCCCGCGAGAACTCTCGTTTTGTGTTTATGGCTATTAATTCTTCTTAATGATACATGCAAGAAGTGATTAAGCGGTTATGACACGTGCTATAAATTACGATTATGTTACACTATATATACACCGTATATACATATAGAAGATATTAGCAAAGACTTATTTAAATCAAGTAAATTTTATTTCTCCTGTCATTTCAAAAATTTAGGGCAATATCACTTTTCGTATTTTGGCGAATTAATTAGAAAATTTCTCCTACCAGTATTAAAAGAAATTTTTTGTATTTACTTAGTATATAAAAAATATTTTTATAATAATATAGTTATTATAATAAAAATAAAAAGCATAATAATAATAATAATTTAATCAACTAATAAAAGGAGCGCACCAACTTGACTTTGTCAATTTTGATGAAACTTACAAAAATTAAAGATCTTGGTATTACTAACGTAAAATATCAAGTAAAACGACCCACTATGCTGTATTTTTGAAAAAAATTGTAATTTTGACTATTAAATCAAAAATTATTTATTTTATTCTAATCCAACTGTTATTTGTTGTATCCTATAATTAAAATTTAAATGTATTATTGAACTCCCGGTAATTTTTTTTCAAGAAAAAAAATATTCGAGGGAAGATTCGAACCCTAGACGTTGACTACTGTAGTCAGTTAACTTTGTGCGCTAGTAATAATTTTTCACTATGGCAAATTTAAAATTAAATTTTCTTAAAAATTTCTACCTAGTGGGTCTTTATACTCCACTCCCGTGTCAGAAATACTATGATCAATTATAATTTTCAATATTTATCGAAATCAACAAAGTCAAGTTGGTGCGCTCTTCTTCTGCACGAAGTTATTTTCGTTATTTATCGCACTTATTTAGTAGTTTCATTATTTATCCTTTGTTTCAACATCAATATTCTATATATAATCAAAAAAGTGATCCAATAAATGGAAATTATAACTCGTTATTTATAATTGTGTCCAAAAAGGGAAATATTTTTTTTTTTTTAAAAGAACTGCATTTACTTATTGAATAAAAATTTTAAAAGAAAATAAAAAAAAAATAATATCTGCTGTGAATTCTTATGGCAATTTTATCCGAAACCTGCTTGTAACGAGATCAACTCACACCTAGTAATGTCTTACTTAAAAGGATCACGCGACTCTTAATAGAAGCTCACTCAGGGAGGTCATCTAGTGTCATAAACGTTTGGTTCGAGCCTTCTGCAACATTTGCCGCGTGTGCTAATAGCCTCATTAGATATTAATGTTCAGGAGCGTATTCATGATTAAACTTCGCGCGCTATTCTCTCTGCGGCAGTGACGGCGGCAAAAGAAATATCATTACTATAATATGGAAGAGAGAGAAAGAGAGAGATGATAAAAACATTTCAAGCCAACATTCCGTTAACGCGGCAACTTTCTTTATTGTCTTATATGCATTATATTCTATTCATCTCTCCGGCATTCACTATATATACACTACCATCAAAATATTTATTCGACGCTATTCAACTCTTTTCAAATTTTTTGAATTTCCATTAAAAAAGAAAGGTAAAACCTACAATTTCGTTTAGATATTTTCTTTTTGGGAAATTAAAGATCTTTAGATGATATATAATTATATAAATCTGCATCCGTTTTTCTTTGAATAGAGATCGAGGGGATTGATTAGTTTGCATATGCAAAAGTATTTATGCTCATTCATGAAAAAATTGTAAAAAAAAAAATATTGAGAAAAATGCATCTCTCAACGAGAAGAATTGACGGGAATCTTATCTCTCGTCAATCGTGTTTGCAATCGATCAATCTTGAGGTGTCGTATTTTAATATATTTTCCCTGAATTGACAGAGTAGCCTTTACGAATCTTAATGGGCCAAACGCAAGGAACTCAATGGTGCCAACCACCACCACCACCACCATCATCATCATCATCATCATCATTATCATCAGCAACGATAGAGGATAAATATTAAACAACTTTCTTTACACCTGCAGTTTAATGCATAACAGAGACCCGGGTCTTCAAGGGAGTGAAGATATGACTGAATCTTAATTAGCGAGGCGTGACAAGTGTTCAACAATTCATTCATCTACATAATGGGTGGGAGAGGATCGCACTTAACACTTTTGACACCTTCTCAATTAATTTTATTTACAAAAAAAAAATGTCCCTTCTTTTCATATTAATAAAACGATAATTGTTTTTAAAATTAATTGTAATTAATATTTTCCAATTTTTTATTGATATATTGATATATTATTTTACTAGTTATACAATTTATTTATTTCTTTTATTTTTAGAATAAATTATTTATTTAGTCAATATTGTTAATTGATTTTTTAAAATGTAATTATAAGTATTTTCGAAATTATAATTTAAAAATTGCCGCCAATATCATTGGAATAAATAACTGTCGCTCCGTCAACTACCGCACCCTGCTCTAGTGAAAATTTAGTGACTTTATTGTAACTATTAATTTTGAGTATAAAGTCACTTAATTTTCACTAGAACAGGGTGCGGTAGTTGAAGAGAATTATGACAAATGACGATTGGGGACAATGGAAACCAACCGATTGTTCTCAGGGAGAGGAAGTTAAAAATTAGACATTCTTCAATATTGTGAAACGAGCTTAACATTCATTCTGTAAACCCTAAAGGTACAATCACAGCTTGACAGCCTGCAGAAAAATTGGCACAATATTTGGATAACACTAAATTTAAAAATTATTATATTTATTATTATTGTTATTTCTTAAACTGAATAATAAAATAATGAAAAATACCACATTATAAATATTTTAAAGTAATATTAACTATTATAAAATAAATTAATATGAGCAATATACAATTGTGAATATAATCGTGTATTGAGGTATCATAACCTTAAAAAGTGATAGACACTTGTCTTTTGCGGTAAGTTGTAAATATTATGAAAGCATTTTATATTATATAAACATCCTAATCTATAATCATAACACGAGTTTTACAAATTTTAAATATTATATAATAATAATTAAAATAATTAGAAAAATTAGTTAATTTTGTCAAGAGGTTAAAAATGAAAATTCTAGTTATAACAAATTACACAAAAAATTACAATTTCTTCAATAAATATTCTAAAAATTTTTCATAACATTTACAATTTATCGCAAAAGACACATCCATGTCACTTTTTAAGGTTATGGTACCTCAATACACACTATATTCATAATTGTATATTGCTCATATTAATTTATTTTATAATAATTAATACTGCTTTAAAATATTCATAATATGGTATTTTTCATTATTTTAATATTCAGTTTGAGGAATAATAATAAATAAGCTTCATATAATAATTTTAATTATTATATTTTAATAATATAATAATTTTTAATTTTAGTGTTATTCAAATATTGCGCCAATTTTCCTGCAAGTAGGCAGGTAGGAAATTGGTGAACAACGATTATTCTCAGGGATGGGAAGTTAAAAAGTAGATATTCTTCAATGTTGTAAAACGAGCTTAATATTCATTCTGTAAAGCTCTTAGAACAATGCCAACGTGATGCATGCAGGAAATGAAAAAGAATAAAAATATGACTCTATCCTTTTCCATCTCATGTATCACGTTCGCGATCATATTGTGCTTAGGGCTTAAAGAGGTTTTAATACATTTAGAGGTTAGGTTGGCTAGAAAAATTTGTCTTCTTCTCCTCGTCATTATTATTAATTATTATTATTTATTATTATTTTATTATTGTTAATATTATCAACTTAAAACAAAAATTTTGCGTTTCTCCGTTAATAATAACGGCACAATAGTTATGTCTTATATTTATTTTTATGTATCTATTAATTTACGTAAAATTGCATATAAAATGAATGAAAAACAATTTAGCGCAAATAATCTCGAGTAATAAATGTCATGGAATATCGTATGACTAATCTATCATATCAAAGGAAAATAAATTAATAAAAAGAGTAAAATACTCGATAACGATGGCTTGTCAGGACAGCAGTGCCGTATTTACGAAGATAGTTACCCATATTTACGAAGGTAGTTAGAATAACGCTGAATATATCCTTAAGGCGGTTCCATAGGCAGCTCTCATCGCCATTGAGATGAAGTGAGGTACCCGTCTCTCTCTCTCTTTTTCTCTGAGCCTCTCACCCTCCCATCCCCTCAACCATCGTCTGCTGAAGAGGGAATAAATAATATACGTAAGACGCGTTGATGATTAACAACCGGTCGACGTTTTCTACGGGGCCGCAAGTGTAATCGATTAATTTACGATATCGTACGCGCGTCTTACATTGGACAGGCATTGTTTGTTGTTAATTACATCTACATCTGATTGAACGCAAGCCAAAAATCGAGTTCCGATTCGGTGATTCCGCACGACCGCCCGCGGATTGGTTTCTTATTAAAAAAAAAAAAAAAATAAAAACACATTTGAATGTTCATTTAACAATGAATCGATGACCCATCGAAAAAACAAGAGCAATACTTTGTTATGTGTTTAATGAGTTCCGTCAACTTTATCTTTAGCTGAATGGTGTTTGTATTATATTGGAAGTCAATATGGTTGAGATTTTTTTTTAAAAGTTGCAATATTTTTCTATTTCAAGGTTCCAAAATATTAATTGCGACTTTTTTTTGAGCGACGAATTATTCTGTTAAAATTTATTTTTTTTTTGTTTGCTTCTTTGTCAGTTAAAGGGTTAGATGAGCAGGGTTCGGTCATTTGTGCGTGACTGTTCTGTATGTATTTCTGATTGGACGGTAAATTTTCCGGAAATATGACCAACCAATTAAAAATACAGAATTAATGTGATTCAACCTTGCTATAGTAAGCTTGTGATTTCAATTAACCTTTTTATAATCCACTTTTTGTAATACATAACACTTGTATTAAGTACAATAATTTTATATCGAAATTTAATCGATATGAGTTCTATGTATACATTTTTTTTAAATGGAAAAATGGAAAAAATTGTAATAGAAAAGGTTTTCTGCAGTTCAGAAAAGACAATTGATTATAACCTCGGAAGAATACTTCAGTTATTAGAAATATTTTTAATGGACATAACCTCTTAAAATTTTGCACTTTGGAAAAAACTTATTGGTAAATTCTAACTTGGAAGCATGTTGCAGACATTTTTGAGTGACATAACCTCTAAAAACAAATTTTTTGACAATTTAATTTTATTAATCAAGAAGCACCGCTATTATAGATCAATAATTCGTATATCTTATCAATTCATAAATTCTGCTCTACAATGTTTCACCCGTCATAAAAACAGAATCACAATAATTCTAGAAAGTAGAATGAATGGGCTTTTTTTTCTCTTTTTAGTGACAAGATTTTCTCTGCATTGTGAAAAAGTATTCCACGACATTTATTGGCTTTCCTGGAATGAAAACAAGAATCAGGTCCGTTTTCTGTTGATTTTTCAATGATAGTAAGTTATAATGCATTGCGCTGCTGGGTGAGACATGGCAATAATTCTTATTGGTCGCTCTATGGTCTAGTGATTCTATGGAGTCTTATATATATATATATATGCTGAAGCTCTCGGGACTCGAGAGAAATGGCAGCTTAGATACTACAACAACATATAAAGGAAGACAATAAACAGCAATATAAATGCAGGAGGCTTTATAATATATACTTGGGTGCTATGTACGTGAAAGACAGTCAGAGATCTTGGCTTTTACGATTCATTAATCCTGTGTCGCGAGGTGACTTTCGCTTAATAAGTCGGTCGGACGATCACTGTGATTTTGTTCCTCTCTTGGTTTTCCAACGATATACACTTCAATATATATAAGTCCCTCCGAACGAGAGTCGATGAACTCCAAGCAAGCATTTATAATGAGGAGTTGAATGATTTTTTGTTCTTCTTTTTTACTTCTTCTTCTTCGATCTTATCAAAAGTGCCACACATAAGTTAAATACGAGCGCTGATTGTCGTTTTTGAATGGTAAAACATGTTGTAAAATATAATACGTTGTAAGATTTATGTTCTCGCACTGCTTTAGGTAAGTATATATTGTTATATATCTTGTGTTAAAAATCCGTTTTTGATTTTTTTTTAATATTGATCACCAATTTTTATTTTTGAACAATGTAGCATTTGTTTTTTATATATTAGAATTTTTTTTAACTATTATTGGAATGTTTTGTTGTTGTTTTTTTTTGTTAAAGGAGACGACAATATCAGAAGTGAGAAGGGTTAAGTGAGCAGGGTTGGGTCACTTGCGAGATACTGTCTTATGTATTTCTGATTGGACGGTGAAATTTCCGGAAATGTTACCAGCCAATTAGAAATAGAGAACAGTAGTGCCTCTCCTGGAAAAATTCTGAACTAAGGTATATCGTCGTGAATTTTAGATAAAATTTAATTAAATTGCATATTGTTAGTGTTTCATTAACAAAGTTTAAAAATAATTTTATGTGAAAAATGGATGGAATAAAAAATTTTGATTTCACAACTTGCAAAAAAAAAAAAAAAAAATGTAAATATACCATTGCCCTCTGAAAAGTGGTTTTTCCTTCGTACCTATATCATAAAATGTCTGCTAGTGGCAATTGGGTTTTTTCGTGCCAATCTTTAAGTTTTTATGAATTTTTGATTGTTGCTCCTATAAAAATACTAATAATCACGTACTACGGCCTCCGATTTAATAAAAATACGCAGTATTTTTCTTTTTTATTTACTTGATAATAAGATAAATATATTGTTTTTTCTTTTTCTTATTGTGAATTCGACAAAGTCAAATATTTTTTTCTTTAATTTTCTGATAAATTGAAGATTATAAGTGCAGTTTTTATAGTGTTTTAATAACAGTTTATCTGATACCGTGACCGCATAAAGTTGCCTATATATAAAAAAAATCACTTGTATATAGTCGGTAGTTTTTTTTGTACATAATGCAAAGATTAAGGAAGTGGATTTATCATTTGTATACGGAAGCTGTGAAGTTGAGTCATTTTGTGATATGATAATGTGCTTCGCAGTAGATGAGATTTAATATATTTTGGCGAAAGAGAGAAAGGAGAATGAGACATGAAAAGCAAAGCAAAAGGAACGAGAAATTACTCGAGATGACTTATGGAAGAAGAAGAAGAAGAAAAGAACAAGAAGAAGAAAGATAAAGATATAGTAATTGAAGAAAGGAGATGAGGTCACAGTAGGGGAAAAATTATAATTTTTTTTAACTATTTTAAAATACTGATATAAATAAATATATATCCGTATATGGGGCATTCTATTTTAAAATTATACCCCTAGTAAACAATTGACAATATAAGACATTTTTTAAATAATTATTTCTCCCATTTAATTAAATCAAATTACTTTTGCAATGAGTGGTTTCGAAAGAGAAATTCACGGAGAGAAGGGCGTAGTAGATCTTACTACTATCTCAGTTAAATCTACTAAACAGTATCGTTCATTTTGGACGGACTAAACATTCAGTTAAATGAACGATACTGTTTAGTAAAAAAATTTACACGATTATCGATAGAAAAAAATTTACCGGCAGAAACGAAATGTAGATATCTGATTGGTTGTCTGTAATCTGGTTAATTGTGGACAACCAATCAGATTTGTGCATTTTTATTCTGTCGGTAAATTTTTTTGTGTGACAGAACTATAGTAGTCCCTCTGACTAAGCTGTTTAGTAGAATCTGGGCTAAACGTGTTTAGTAGAATAGACTAAATCTCTTCTCTCCGTGTTTCTACACTTTATTATTGTAAAAAAAATTTTTTAAAGAAACGTTTAATTAGCATAAAAAATTTAGTTTGAAGGTTAAACTTATAAATATCTCAAAACACGTTGTCTCCGATTTTGACAAAATCTATGTCAAAAGAAAGCTTAAATATTCTATTTTTTATTTCCGTAAAGTTTATAATGGACATTTTCGAGGATTTCGAGAAATTAATTAAAATTCTCAGACGTTTCAAAGGTTAAAAAGGGTTGACATTTGCATGAATAGAGAACCTCTGTTCAAATACAGCGGCATTTGTTTTTACGAAATTTTTAAATAAATAAATTTTAAAACTTCAATTTTAATCTTAATAATTTTTTTAAATTTGAAATATTTTTAATTGCAAATAGCTAAAGATCAATATATTTATTGTTTACAATATTTTTTTTCTCTAATGTCAAGTGATGTAATAATGTAAGGTTAATGGAAATTAAATTTAAAAAACAAAATCCGCTCTTAAAGAATTGGTTTTCCATTCATACAAATTTCAATCCTTTTTAACCTCCGAAACGTCTGAGAATTTTAATTAATTTCTGGAAATTCTCGAAAATGTCCATTATAAACTTTACGGAAATAAAAAATAGAATATTTAAGCTTTCTTTTGACATAGATTTTGTCAAAATCGGAGACAACGTGTTTTGAGATATTTACAAGTTTAACCTTCAAACTAAATTTTTTATACTATTTAAATGTTTTTTTGAAAAACTTTTTTACAGTTGTAAAGTTTAGAAATTTCTCTTTCGAAACCACTCATTGCAAAAGTAATTTGATTTAATTAAATGGGAGAAATAATTATTTAAAAAATGTCTTATATTGTCATTTGTTTACTAGGGGTATAATTTTAAGATAGAATGCCCCATATACAAATATAATTTTCTTATATTAATAAAAATACAACGATAATAATTATTGAAAAATGTTGTAAATTAGCAGACGAATCGATTGATCCCAAGTATCGTAATAATTTATTCCGAATGATAAAAAAAATAAGATAGTGGGAGCGGCTGAAACGTCTTTATTTAATTAAAACTATATAATTTAATTGATTTACTAAAATGTTTAAGAAATACATTTGCAGAATATAAAAGATTAGGGCAACTAAATTCAATGCTTGCAATTAACCTTAAGAGTAAGATTAGAAAAACCTAAGGATTTTACTGTAGCATTAAACATAGCTAGAGAAGCAGAATGGAAAAAAATTTAAGGAATCTTTCGTTAGGGCTAAATTATTAATGTATTTTCTGTATGTTCTACATATATGTTCCAACAAACATGCGCAGTAACTTCCCTAAAAGTTTTAAACTGTGCAGTAACGTCTCTTGACTGCGCAGTAAAAATGTTTATCTACCACAGCTACGCATATTAGTACTATACATTATTACACAGAAAAAACCCGCGCTCAAAATGATCCAGCCAGCAGGATCAT
The DNA here is from genome assembly GCF_019393585.1 of Leptopilina boulardi. Lineage (NCBI taxonomy): Eukaryota > Metazoa > Arthropoda > Insecta > Hymenoptera > Figitidae > Leptopilina > Leptopilina boulardi. The sequence goes on along the minus strand of NW_026137833.1, from coordinate 745,916 downwards.
TTTGATCCGCAGCAAAAATGAGTCAACTAAGTGGCGCCACGTTCTATGTCTTTTAGCATTGGTTCATTTTTGCTGCGCATCAAAATGAGCCCAGGTTTTTATTGTGCATTACTTGCGCGCTAATGTTAAGAAATTTCAACTTTATCGCATATAATTATTTTCAATTTTATGAAATATGCAAAATAATGTGAAATACTTGCGCGCGCGGATATAAATGTAAAATGTTTATAATGATCAAAGGAGCTTAATGTGTGGCACGTACATATATATATATACATATAAAAAAAATACAAGCAAATAGATTAGAAGCAAGAGAGAAGAATATTTCAATGTTAAAATATCTTAATTTGCATGTTTGCTTTAAGAAACTCTGTTCGAGTCACGATCCCCAGTAGAATGCTAATCTAAAGATGCAATGGTGCCTATTAAGCGAAATTCTTGTGTTTTTGAACTATAAGTATACTAGATGCGCGATGTTGCACATTTTCATCTCAGATTCCAAAGGTCTGGAAATTAAAATAGCCAGCGAATGCAAATTATGCGCACATCGCTCTTCTGAAATTTTCAATAAAAAAAAAAAAAAAAATGAAGCAACAATTTATGAAAATTAATTTCCCTGCCGTAGTAATTGGTACAAGAAAGTTAATTTTACTTTCGAATATTATTGTATAATATAACTATAATATAATACAGTTATTAATAATAATAATAATAATAATAATAATAATAATAATAATAATAATAATAATAATAATATAGTAATAATAATGATAATGCAATATTTACATAATTTTGAAAATACATTTTCTTAGCAAATATATATATATATATATATATGACAAATCATTTTTCGCCCAGACAAATTTCCACAGTGATAAACAACTCATACATTACAGAATTGGAACTATATATAAATACAATATATGTATATAGAAAGGGTAGTTTATATATAGTATATGTTTGCGCATTGTTCGAAAAATGCCCTGGGAGAATTTTCCATCCCCTATTACTTGATATTTTTCTATATTGAACCCCTCACCATTCTATTCTGCATAAACATCTCAATATATCTATGAACCATATTGTTGTGTGTGTGTGTGTGTGTGTGTCTAATCAATTCGAAAATATTCATTTTTCATGCAGAAAAAAGGATAAATTTATATACCCTTCCTGTATTTTTCTATATATATATATATTTTTTTTTTTTAATAAAAATAGTATAAAAGAAACCTGAACTCATTTTTATTTTATAATAATAATAATAATAATAATTAACTAATAATAATTATTATTAATTAACAGAAATATTTATAAATCCCTTATTGTCGTGGTTCTATAAATACTCAATTATTTATTTCAAACATTTTAAAATTTGGCGCCATTTTTTAATTTTTGTGTTACATAGTTGGTACTTGTACTTATGTCAATTAAAAAGAATCCTAACCTAAAAATTATGGTATTTCATTTTCTAAATTTTTATAAATCAGCTTCAAAAAGTAAAGTTTCCTTTCTTTTTTTTTTTAGTTGATAAAAACTAATTATTTTATTTGATATTTTTGGATACGTAATTTTTTTTTTAATTTTCTTATAAAGTTATGTGAGCGGCTCTCAAATGCGGATAAAGAGATAGAAATGGAAAATTTACAATTTAAAACACAATATAAAGTACCTCATAAATCAATGTTGCATGAAAAAATAAAATGGATTAACATTTTATAATTAAATTATACATTAATACTAATGTAACTTTATACATTATCTTTCACGTAGATTTTTGTTTTAATTAGAATAAATATATATAACTTTTAATCCAATGCGCGCAAATTTATAATCGTTCATCTACTCTTGTACATATGTAATAAAAAAAACACAGGTTACTAATTAATTACTGGTGTATAGTAAAATACAAAAATAATTACTTCACAAATCATTTCAGCTATCTTAAGCAAACACAAAAGCTTTTGTTAATTTTTACAAAATATATCTATTTTATATATATATATATTATTTACAAAGATATTATATAAATTATTATATTATTCAATTTAAATTGAATTTTGTACTAAATAATTTAAATAAAAATTACTTAATTTAATAATGCTTTATAAACTATAAATGTTATAACAATTACCAAAAGCTATATATATATTTTTTTTATTTATTTAAAGAATTTTTAGGTATTTTTGGTTTTTAAAGAAAAATATTATACATTTTTTACAACAATCAATGTGATTATCTATATACAAATATTAGAAAGAGTTTTATCTTATCATTTTAATGAGTTATACTTCGATTTGTGACTCTTGACATTATTTTAAGAAATTAACAAAAATATATATTTGCCTTTAAATTTGAATTTTTTATCTAAAAAAAAAACGTAATATACCTTTTGTTTTACTATTAAAATAATTACAAAAAAATCAATTTTTTGACTCCATTTGTTATATTTTTCAAACGTTAATTAAATAGGTATACAATAAAGTTATTAATAATAATGTTAATAGATAATGAAAAAAAAACCTAATAATTACATGAAATAATTAAATTTTCTTTTTCATTTCCATGCAAATTTGAAATATTTTCAATTGTACAAGAGTGGTTTAAAAAAGAAAAGAATTGGAAAAAAAATTTCCACTTATAAAACTTTACTCTATTACAGGAGAAATTTAATATCAACAAAAAATATAAATTGTGTAATTGTTTCATGTTATTCACAGTGTAATATCCATAAAATTGATAAAGATAAAAGTATTTATATATATATATATTGAAATTTACTTGATTTATTTCATCAGATTTTTAACCAATGCTTATTGTTTCACTATATTGTATATTATTATTGATTTAGACACAAAAAAAAACCAATTAATCATCATTTTTCAATGAATACCATAAATTTTATTCAAACATTGCTATCTATATAATGAAATGCAGCACATACTTATAATTATATTGAAGGAATGCAAACAATACGTAATTCGTTTTTTTTGTAATAATAATAATAAATTCGTAACTTAGAAAATTTAAATTTAATATTACGAAATTAGAAAAAATTAAAAACTTACATTTTCTATAAATTTAATAAATTTTTTTTAATTTAAGGATAATACATTATATAACAGTATTTTTATGTATATAGGAAACAAAATTATAATATTGATAATAATTTAAAATGTTTCTGATATAAAACTGCCGGTAAATTTTTAATGAATCTTGATATTTCTAATCTTTAAAAAAAATATACTAAAGTTTACTCAGTAGTATGTTAAAGTAAAGTTTTCCATACAATCAGGTAAATTTTATTATAAATAGTAAACTTTATCATGAGTGTAGGTAAATTTTACCATACTGTCAGGTAAAAATTTCTATTATGCATAGTAAAAATTACTATTCTACGATCTATAAAATTACAATATTCCTGTAAAGTTTATCTTACTGTTATAGGTAAAGTTTTGAGAATTATATTGTAATTTTACAGATTTTACCGCATGATAAGGTTTACTATACACAATAATACTGTTTACCATGCTCATAAGTAAACTTTATCATTTATGTATAGTAAATCTTTATCTTTGTGTATAGTAAACGTTATCATACGTTATCATGTAAAATTACATTAATCCTGTAAAGCTTATGATATTATACTGTTAGGTAAATTTTATTATTTATAGTAAACTTTGCTGTATAGGTATCGATAAAGTTTACCATGCTCATAGGTAAACTTTACTATCAGGTATAGTATGCATTACTATATGCAGTACGATTTATAAAATTACCATTTTCTTGTAAATTTTACCATACTATTATAGGTAAATTTGATTATGTATAGTAATCTTTGCCAGAGGTGTAGGGAAATATTACCATACTGTTGGGTAAAATTTATTATTATATATAGTAATCGTTACTATACGTACAGTATGTAATTTAATTACTGTAAAATTTTAAGATTCTAAAAAAAAATTTCATATAGATTTTTTTTTAATATTTAATAATAATCGTGAATTACGCAGGGATATATGCATATATATATATATATATATATATACATTTAAAAGCAATGAAGGCAAAAGTCATTGGCATAAAGTTAGAGAAATGCAAGAATAAGCTCAACGAGGCGAAGCGCGCACTTCGGGGAAATGCGTGACATCGTTTTTGACCAAGCCTATTTGTTTAACCCGGAACTCGAGTCCCCATTGTACGAAATTATTTCACGTGTACACACGTCGCCGGATCAACGTGCTCAGACAACTCGTCGCATTATCCACCACACTTTACCTTCGAATAGATAAGCAAAAAAAAAAAAAAAAATAAAGAAAAAATCCTCCAAATTCTGAGATGTATCAATTTATACTGAAGTCTCTAAAAAAGAGTTCTACCCCCTCCATCATCTTTCTGCAAAAAGTCGAGACTATAATGCTATTTATAGGTTATGTTATTTTAAGAAATTATTTCCGTCTGTCTGTCCGTCTGTACTTCCATAGTTAACTATTGCCATCTATTTGGTAACTGTTATAAATACATAAGGAAATATAGTTAACTATGGAAGTATAGACAAACGGACGGACAGATGGAAATAGTTTTTTTTATAACACATGTTTTAATTATTAAAATTACTAATAATTGTTAGTACAAAATTCGATTTAAAATGAAAAATATAATATTCTATGTGCATTATATATATATATATATATATATATATATATGGATGGACGCAAACGATATCATTAGCATTCCATTAATTAAATAACTTAATAAAACGCAAACATAAAATAAGTACATTTCCGCTACGAAAGTACAAATTATGCTCGACTTGTGTTATAATGGACATAATCGAGAGCGATGAGAAAAGTACACATTGAGTCTACAGAAGAAGTGTACCGAAATAATTATCCAGATTCCTATCTTTCGCATTGTGTCACTGTATAAATTCCATATTCTCACAAATGTATACCTACTACGGTTTTTTTTTTTTTTTTTTGGTCCCTCAAAGGCAATGAAATATAAAAAAAACAGAATAATAACAATAATTATATTATTATTAAAATAATTTAACGAATAATTACAATTATTGTTAAAATAATAAATAATAATAAAAATTATAAATTTTAAAATAATTTTAATATTACAGTATAGTAATTATATAATAATACTTTATGCTACGGGGTATCGATAAAATTTACCATAATCATGGGTAAACTTTATTTATTATTGTGTATAGTAACCATTACTACACGGTATGATTTATAAAATTACAATTTTCTTGTAAATTTTACTATATACTGTTATAGGTAAATGTTATTGGTAAATTTTATAATGTCGCGTAAAAATTTTAAGATTGTAAAAGTATTAAAAAATTAAAACTATTATTAAAATAATTGTAATAAATAATTTTAATATTATATAATAATCATCTAATAATTGAATTCGCGAATTAAAAATAAAAATTTCTACCTGTGACAGACAGACAGACGGACACGCTTTTTTGTGCAGAACAGTTTTTTTCTTTAATTGAATTTTAAAAATAACAAAAATTAAAAGAAATTTGAAGAAAAAAGCAGGTGAAAGAATAGTGTAGAGAAAAGCAAAAGTGAAACGAACCAAAAAAAAGAAACGGAAAAGTAAAAATAAACAAAAATTAAATGAGTACATGCAATTTTAATATATATATATATGTGTGTATATTGCTAATTAACAAATAACAGTCATATAAGTAACTTTTACTTGATTGCATTGTAATGAAAGAACGGTGGCTCGCAACTCAACTGACAGAGGCGCTGGATGAACAAGCGAATTGTAAAGATTACACGATAAACGATTCATTACAAGGAAATGGTAAAAAGGTCGTAATTTACAGTTTTCCTTTTCGTGAGTATAAAAGCGCGCGCGAGCGAACAAATATAATGCAAGAGAGGATAAAGATAGTTAGTGAGAAAGAAAATTTCTTTTTTTTTTTTTTTTTGATAAGAAAAAAATTATTATTAATAATTATCTCTATTGCAATAGGTTAATTTATCACAAATATGACTATTATTATAATAAATAACAATAAATGTGACGCGCTTTGAAGAAAGGGACCTTAGAAGCAAAAAAATTATAGGTTATGTTTTGAAGTAAAAATACACAAAGAGGATCAATTCTCAATAAAAATTATTGATGTTTAAATTTTTATTATTTATCGAAAATATTCAATAAAAACTGATTTTAATTTTACATTAAAATAAACTTTTAATCAATGTAAAACTATCGTAAACATAACCTATAATTTGTTTGATTCTAAGGTCCCTTCCTTCAGAGCGCGTCAAAAATAATAAATAAATAAATTACTTAATTAATAATAATAATAATAATAAATGTGACGCGATTTGAAGAAAGGGACCTTAAAAGCAAATCACTTTAAGGTTATGTTTGTTTTAGCTGTTTCTTGATTGAAAGTTTCTTTTTAATAATTGCAAATTAAAATCAGTGTTTATGAAATATTTTAATTGTAATGAAGACATAAACGATTTATATTGAGTGTTGATCCTTTTTTTTATTTCCATTTCAAAAATTGCAAACATAACCTCTAATTTTTAACTTCTAAGGTCCCTTTCTTCTGATCGCGTCACAAATAGTTTATTAATAATTATTAATAAATTATTTACTGTTAATTATTAATTTATTATTATTTATTACAATAGTCATTCCATATAGGCGATAAATTGAGTATCTCTCAAGGGGACACAGTACGTATATGTTATATATATATGGCACGCATTGGTTGGCATCTACTGTGTGCATATTTAATACGTCAACTTTGCATATACAGCAAATATAATAATAAAAAAATAATAATAATACAAATAACGTTGGCCTCTCACGCATACGCACGCACAAAAGAAAAGAAAGACGGTCAGACGGACGGACGGATGGAAATAAAAGTGAGACGGAGGGCATTCCATACGAGGCAGTGCGCTATAATGCTTTATCAAAACCGCTCATCGTGGCACATCCGGATTCAAATTACGCTTCGTGCTTACGCTTATGTTTATTTATCCAGTTATTAAAATTACATTAAGCCAAGTCGCTCCCTAATTATGCCGGAAGGTCCGCAAAACACGCATCTACCCCGCAATAAGAGAAAGAGAAAGAGAAAGAGAGTTGACTCTCAATCAAAAAATGTCTATAAGATTCTGAGACTATATATATATATATATATCCACTTTGTTTTCATGAGATTTATACAAATCATTTTCTTGATTTTTATAAAAAAACACAAGTTTTGGTTTATGGTGACAAAATTTTTATTTTTTGAGGAAAATAAATTGAAGGTAATTATATCAATGGACCATAATTTTTTTTTTTTTTAATGTGGTCAAATTTTAGGCGATCGATTTTTGGGAGATATTCATTAGGTTCAATTTGATGATCAATATTAGGATCAATTTAATGATAAATTTCAAAATCAATTGAATTATCAGTTACAGAATCTATATATTTATTAATCTGATTTGATAGAATTGAATCTAAAATTAATTTAAAATTTAATAATTTCGAAATTATTTCTAGAAACATATATATATATATATATATATATATATATATATATATATATATATATATATATATATGGGACAATTATCAAAATTCAAAAATTTTAAATAATTAATCAATTTAAAGAGAATAATTTCTTAAGCAACCTATGAACTTGTTAACATTAATGGTTGACCCAATGTAAATATAATTAAACTACAATTAAGCTACAATAGTACTTGACTAATTGTGACTAATTATCACAAGTAATTATAATATCATTTAAATCGAGTATTAAAAATTTTTCACAAATCTCCATTTGTGATCAGAACATATTCATTAAGAGAAATTTACGAGAAATTAAAAAAAAAAATTATATCATACATATTACACATATGTAAATGATATTTATTTTATATAATTAATTTTTCCTATTAATTAAAGGCATTGTTTAAATAATGACTATCTATTTAAATAGAAATATAGTTAAAGAACAATAATTATTATAAAAATTTGTTAGAAACAAATAGAATAATAAGAAATTGTAAACTGAATAAATAACGATTGAATATAAAAATAATAATAATAATAATTAAATAAGTGAACTAATTAAAATAGTACCGTAATGTTCATTTTGTCTCAAGCAATATATAAATAGGAGCGCTTACATAAAAGGCAGAATAATAAGGAATTGATTAAAAAATTCGTTGCAAAACAAAAATGCAACAATTAATATGGTTTGGAATATTTATTAGGAGAAACGTAAATTTATATATATATATATATATATATATATATATGAACGAGGATCATAAATGAGGTTTTGTGAAACTTGCATAATATAAATTATTATTAACAAAAAAAAGAAGAAAAAAAATTCTATACGAGAAAGAACCATATTGCTGTATTACAAGAAAAACATTAAATTGTATTAATTATAAATCGAAAGCAAATTAACGAAGCATAACAAGATGCTTTTTACTGATAAGCTAATGCATTTAGTAAGTGTATAGATAATGAGGGAGGCATTTTTCCACATTTTGACAAGTGTCAGTAAACACTTTGTGATGAGCCACGCTCAATTTACGTTCAAATATATATTATATTTTATTTAAACTGAAAAAATAAATCTCATTTATATACCTATACTCTTTAAATTTAAATAGTTTTATATTTATTTTATATTTTTTATTTATAAAATATTTAATATTATTTTTTGATAAAAAAATATTACTAATTTAATTACTCATTTAAAAGTTGTATTTGATTTATAATTACACAGTCAATTTAAAAGTACCAAATTGATACAAAAATATAAAATTTTTAATCAATTTGATTATTTTTTGCAAAATTTTAATTTTTCTTTATTTTTTAGTGAAATTTTTTTTTTTCTTTAAATTATAATAATTTTGTTCCAATTTGTGTTTTATGGAAGTGACATGAATACTGAAGTGCGGAGAAGTAATATAAATGATAAGTGAAATCGTATATTGTATATATATATATATACAAGACAATTTGATTTGGTTACTTTGTGTCATCAGATTGAGACTTTCTTTTCGTGAAAGTAAAAGTATTTTTTTCGTCGAATAATCTATATATTGCAAATAGAATAGTTTTTTTAAAAAAGAATATTAATATGCAATTTTTTTGATTTTTATATTTCATTCATTTTTCTATTTAAAATTTTTATTATTTTTTTTCTTTTTATTTATTTTTCAATTTACTTAATTTTCTATTTATTTATTGTCATATTTATTTACTTTTACATTTATTTATTTTCATATATCTTTATTTTTTATTTATTTTTAAATATTTATTTACTTTAGGTAATATTTTTATATTTTCAAAATTTATTTATTAATTTCATAATTAAATTTTAAATCTTCGTAATTAATTATCAAAATATATTTTTATTTCAATTTACTAATAGTAGCAATAATTTGTATATTCTCCTGTTGGTTATTTTCAAATTTTACCGCGCAGTACGTTCACATGTCTGCGCATTCGCATTGAAGTTTGGCAAATCGCTCATAGGTGGCGAGCCCATCATCTCTCACAACGAAAATAATCCTTTCACTAAATTTACCGTATTATCAGCAAACAGTAAAAATGTTTCTAAATTGTTTTCCAATAAGAAAAACACATCTCCCGTTCTACAAAAAAATAAATATTTTATCAAAAAAATTTTTTTTGGTAATATTGCAAAAGAAGGACTTTTAATTTTTGTCACCAAAAATTTTATTAAAATTACCTTTACAAAAAAGGCATGTTAATATTTTTTATTGTTAAATGAAAAATAAATAAATCCCAAAACTTTATTTCTAATAGAAAAAAAAAAAATTTTTTTTCAGTGATAGTTTGGATTAATAATAGTTTTGAATAATTATAAGTTAATCTTAAAGAGGGCTAAGTATCCTGATTTACGTAACGAGTATGTGATGACGACGCTTAACGACCGCGGCGAGGTCGTTCCAAATTTCGCGGTTATGAATCAGCCTATGCTATTTGGTCTCGGGGCGGTTTTGTATATAAGAGCATGATTTCGTATATATATATACACAATTTTCCGCGAACGTATGGTCCATAGAGATGTGGCGGTTCTATCTTAAGTAAAATAGATAACGCGAGTATATAATAGGAGTACACAGAAATAGGCGTCACTAATGCACATCGCGAGGGTTCTCTCTTTCTCTCTCTTAGAGAGTCGACTTCCTGTCTCATGTATTCAAATTAAAGCAAATATAACGCCATCACCACGATGGTAAATGGTAATGATAATGGTAAATGAGAGCGTGTGTGTGTTTCTATATAAAATGTATATAACATGTGATCTCATGGAGTGGAATGACTGGGCACTTTGTCAGCGGCATCCAGCAGTTAAGAGACGCCAAATTGGCGTATGGGTAGTTGCCCGTCGAATGCAAGAAGAGAGAAAGAGAGAGATAGAGAGAGAGAGAGAATGCCTGGGAAACGGAACAGGTCGTTGAATTCTACAAAAGACTTCTGTCTCGCCTTGTTACCTCATATCGGTCAGCATCTCCCTTATTTTTTATTTAATTTGAAAACGCGTCTCTTGCACTCCACAGACAGATTTCATTCTAATTCGACATTCTTTCTCCTCTTTTTTTAGATAATTAACAAATTTTTTTTGTTTTTTGGAATTTTTTTCTCACCCTGTCTTTCTCATACAATTTGGTGAAAACAGTATTGAAAAAAAATTATACTATTATATTTGAAAAAAAAGTTTATCCTTAGTTTTTATTGGAAAAATTTTAGTACTTATAATAATTTTTTTAATTTGTTCAATCTTTAATGTGTATAATAAAAAAAAGGAATAATTAACTAATGTGAAGGTTTTACTGAAATACAATAATGAAATGATAGAAGATTCATAATAAGGCAAAAAAAAAACTATTTCGCTTGTGAGAGACATTGCTCGCCACCTAGGAGCAAACGGTCGAAGTTCAAAGAGATGCGCACGATATCTAGGTGCACAGCGCGGTAATATTTGAAAATGAGAAAGAGAAAATATACATTTAATTTTGATTCTAGATTCTATCTTTCAATATACTTTTACAGGTAAAAGTTACTTGTAAATCCAAAGCCTTCTTATTATAACAATGAAGAATTAATAAATTTTAAACAGAAAATTTTTTTAAATAATACATTAAAAAATGTTTTTAAATAATAAGTTAAATAATAATAATAAATAAGAAAATAAAAATAATTAAAAATGTAAATAATTAATTTTTTTTTCTTATTATTGTAATGAAATTAGTTATTCATTCATATTAGAACGTTAAATTCTTTAATTATGAAATTCGTTAATCTCTATAATTACAAAAATTTTAAAAACAATGATAATCACTCACACAAAAAAAACAGAGAAGTGAATAAGTAGTATTTTAGTAAGAAAAATTAGATAATAAGAGCCTAGATCCATTAATATTGTTATTAAAAATAGAAAAAAAATGGTAATTTCATCAAGTTACATTACATAAAATGTCCATCATTCATAATCTTAAGCCGCAAAGAACATTAAAAATCAATAAAAACAATAAATTGCATAGGCCATTTCCGATTGTTATTTAATGTTCAAATCCATAGAAATAATATAATATCATATATTTTATAACTAAAATTCAGCATTTTTTCTAAATTATATAAATTTATAAATTTTCGATATCTCGAATACATTAGCTCAACTATTTTAATATATATATATATATATCTTTTTTTTTCTTACGCATATAATTCTCATCCATAATTATATTCTCAAATGAGTATTAAAAAAAAAACATTCTCTTTATTTTTAAAATACCAAAAAAAGAAATGAGTTTGGAAAAAATAATAATGGGAACAACAATTTTAGAAAAATAATTTTGAAAAAAATAGTTTAGAAAAAAAACAAATTATTAAAAAATAATTAAGAAAAAAAACATTTTAGGAAAAAATAATTTAGAAAAAAAACAATTTATAGGAAAAAAAATTTTTTGAAAAATTGTTTTCGTTTTGATTATCCTAAAACAGTTACCGCGGTATATGAGTGTATATATATATAGATAAAATACAATGCTTTAAATGTTTCACCCATTTTGCATTACGCTTGAAGTTACAATTGTGGAATGTACATAGTTTAAGTTTGATTATGCTTTTAAATTCACTTCCAGGAAAAATTGAAAAAACAATAAAGAATCAAAACGACAGGATATCGTGTTTTGAACGTTTCATGTGAATGGGTCAGTCAATGCATCGCGCATATATACGCAGAAATTAGCTCTAAAAACTATTATTTTTGATGAAATATATATATATATATATATATATATATATATATATATATATATATATATATTGAAAAAAGAAGTAATTACAAACTGTTATTTAATTTTATTGTACAAAAAAATAATCCTTTCCTCTTTTCCGGTTTTATATTCTATTGTCTTTTTTTATTTTTGTTTTCTTTTTTTGTTTCCTTATAAGTTTATTTGAAAAAAACTATATTAAGGATAAATTAATTTTTTTTGCCTCTCCAATTTAAATTAAATTAATAATTAATTTATAATTAATTAAGTTTTTTATTTAGAAAAAATGTATTTTATTCAATAGTTAATTTTTACTAATTCAGATTTAAAGATGAGCATAATTTTATATTATATATATATATAATTATATTTTTTGATTATATATGTATTATAATTCCTTTAATTTAGTACTTTGGTACTACCTAAATTGTTAAAAAAACAATTTCTCTGTTTTGAGGTTATGTTAACGTCATGCTATTTCTCCTTAAATATAAAATTTAAACTTAAAATATATATATAAAGTACAAATATAACATTGTATTTACAGACTAAACGATTCACTGTGGCATAAAGGGAAGAATTTTAGTAAATGTATCAGTCTGAAACATATTGTGATTCATAAAAATCGTGAGAGCTGACAAAGTAAAACATATAATATGTTTATATATGTGTGTATATATATAAAATGTGTATTTTCATCTTTTGTGGTTTTCGGTAATAACAGGGGCAGGCGGTATAGTGCACACTTTTTTAAAAAGTTGATCCAGGTGAAATTTGCATGCTAGCATATGGTATGCGGCCTTGGTAGTTTGCATGACGTGCAAAATGCAATTTCGATTTGCAACATAGAGAGGGAGGAATACTATATAGCACAGGATGCAGGAACCGCAATGACTGTCAAAAAATGAAGACCCGCAAGAGTTAACTTTATACCATTTAACATTCACCATTTATATATATACATATACATTCACATCGCGGTAGAATCCAAATTATATGACCCTTATATTTCTAAATTGCATCTGCGGGTGTATTTGCATGATTGATGCTAAATTACCAGCTGTTCCTGTGTGTCTAATGCTGCATCGCGTCAATTTATTATCAACATTTCAAAAATCAAATAACCGCAAAAATAACAAATCAAAAATGTACTTTGTATTTATATTATTTCTGTCTTTAATTTGCAAATAGTGGTATCCAATTTATAATATCAAAAATTTTCTAAATTTTAATGGTCGCTTTATGACTCTAGCAGTACTTGACAACATTGGGACATTTAGTGTGACACGAGTATTTTGGACGAAAAGTAAACAAAGCGATCTTCCTAAATAAATACCGGCGAAGTTTATAATGTATAAGATATTAAAATCAAATAGTAACAAAATTGATAATAATCGTCGATAAGTAGCAATTTTATAATTCGAAAATTTTTATAAATTCATGTATATCTTAATGCATAGATTATAGAACACTTTGTAGGTTAGAAAATATTTTTTCTTTTATTTCTTTTTTCTTATGTCTCAGATTACAAAATCCGATGGAGTTCAAAAAAGTCAAAAGAATCTCGTCACGTAAGTATTATTAAGATTTGCATAAAGGATTAATGAACTTCTACTTTCAATAATATAGGAGACCAGAAGAACAAAAGAAGAAGATTACTTTTTGGAAATTTTACCAAATTTTCTCATACTAGATTATGAATAAATTTTTGCTTTTCATTAAAGTTTCTATCACTTTTCTGCAATTCTCTGCGAGAATGACAATATATTTGAAAAAAGTAAAAAAATAAATTTGATTATCTACAGTCTACATAGTTCATGGTGGTTTTGTTTCTTATCCTACACAACATTCTGTCCGAAAAGAGAAAAATATTTGTATATAGTATATTTAAACTAACTTGATTTTTTCTTATGTTTCAGATTGGAAAATCCGATGGAGGCCATAAAAGTAAAAAAAAATCTCGTCACGTGAGTATTATTAAGATTTGCATTAGGGATTAATTACGTTCTACTTTCAGCAATATAGATGACCATCAAAGAACAGAAGAAAAAGATTAATTTTTGGAAATTTTACCAAATTTCCTCATACTAGATCATGAATAAATTTCTACGTTTTGCTAAAGTTTTTTCAATTCTCTGTAAGAATGGCAAGAAACTTTCAACAGAGTAACGAGAAGCAAAAGATTGATTTTTGGAAATTTAGCTAAATTTCTTCATACTAGATCATGAATAACTTATAATAATTACTACTATTAACTATCATTAATAACTAATTCTCTGCGAGTTGGATAAGTTGCTTTTTTAATTTAATGAATGCAGCGTAATTTTCCTTCTATTATTCTAAATCTAAAATAATTATTAAATTAAATTATTAATATTAAATTATTAAATTATTAAATCTTTTTCTGATCCATAATTTAAGTATTATTTCATTAAAAAAGATTTGTTTATTGAAATTAGTTTGTAAATTTGTTTTCTTTTTATTGCAGTGTTTTACATATAAAACTAAATTTAAATTTCCCGCTTCATTTGATACACAAAACTGCTAAAGTCAAGTGAACGATTATTTTTTTAGTTACTCAACGACTCGTATAGTGCTCTGCCTTCACATTTACATTGCGTTTCACCCCCATTATAATTTATTAATTATAGGATAAGTCCACTCAAATTGAATATAATTTAAGGAATGACGTCCAAAAAAAAAGTAAAAATTAATATTCCACACATCAATCGAAAAAAATTCTAAAGGCTATTAGATATTCCTATTCCCTTCGCAATGAAAACAGCCTTCAAGATTTTTGGACATATAAATTAATATCAATCTTGATTAAAATAAACGACTAATTAGTATCATTAAAATATAAGTTGTTACAAATTTCAGCATAGTAAAAGTCAATGACATTATATGGTTTGATGGCATAATGTACGCATACACATTTATATAAATATATGTTCTGGGTGTTCAGCGAAAGAGGAAATATGTGACGCATGTTGCGCATTTTATATATATTATATTGTGAACACGAAAGCGTAATTAGAGAAACAAAAGGTGAAAATTATTGCTTGTGCGGCTGGAAAATGAACTCATTAACGTTGAATGAGAATCATCTGCAAGGAAGTACACATATTATATTGCAATAGAAGGAAACTGGAAAATCGTCACTTTTATCAAGGATAACACAAGATCTAAAAGCGAATATAACTATATATATATTTAAAATCTCACAATCAAATTCTCGTTTTACGATTTCACAATCCAACTTTGGAATTCGAGGACTGCGATCTTTCCATATCGAATGTCCTTACATTCTTAATCAATGAGATCCAGGATCATTTGCTTCCTGATTCATCACAAGACTATACATTGTACATATGTCAAAGAACCAATTACATGCAAATAAAAAAAGAATTATTGTTAATTCAAATGAAATCTTAAATAATTTAAATTAAGAATTTAAATTAAATTTCAATTTAAAATAATTTAATAAATAATAAGAATATTGATAATTTAATAATTAATAATAAATTTAATAATTCAAGTAAAATTATTGTTTTGATATAAAAAAAAATTGAATCGTTTCTTACAAAAAAAATGATATACATTATTTTATATAAATGTACCAATGTTTCATTGCCATTTGATTAGAATCGGGGAATTATAAGACTGCAAAAATTGAATAAAATGCAGATGATATGAAAACAGTAGTTTATTAATCAACTCAAGGAAGTGATTATCGAACAATACTCATTTTTTTTTTGTATACCAAGATAAGATTGCACTTGAAAATTTTCCTGTCAATAGCTGTGATGAAAATAAAAAAAAATGCGACTTGAGTCAATCAACAATTGCAATTTTCTCAACAAATAAAATATTTTCCCACAAGGTTGCCTTGTCTTTTGATGTGTGATAAATACTTATTTGATATCTCATATAATCCATATATATACTATTTTGTAAGATTTTTCTTTTTTTTTGTAATAGTACTTCCAATTAAAACTTTGATAAAAAATTTTAATACAAAAAAAAGGTTTCAATTGACAAGAAAATATTTTTTCAATATTGCGATCTGAAATACTGCGATACGCCATCTGGTGAGAGCATTGTTGTGGTGGCCATGTTTTCATTCCGTGTTTCTCTAACATATACAAAAGAAAGAGATAAAAAACCAAGATGGTTGTCACAAGAAGGCTCAAGGGTGGGTCAGTTTCGCGTGATTTCTGATCCCAATACTACTAGTAGCGCTCCTTACGGGGAAATTTAGAAACCACTGATTTTGTCCTATGCAAGTCGTTTGCTATTAGGATGAATATTATTTCTAAATTGTTTCGCTTTCGTCAAGTTTCTTCTATTTCAGGTTGATTCTAGTAAGTGTATATAGAATTAATTTCGTAGTATCAAGGAAAAATTTTTTTTAGTGAACGAAATATGGAAATCGGATATGTAACTCTCGCAAAACATAACCTCAAAAAAACATGTTTTCCTGTTAATTATAAAAGAATTGACACTGAATATATGTTAATATATATAAGAACGTTATGAAATAATAAAATTGTTCTAAAAACAGATATAACTGTTTAACTTAAAATGATTGTAATATGCACTCGTTATATTCTATATGTACATATATATCTAGAAGTAAAATATATATGAGTTATATACACTTATAAAAATAAACTATATACACAATTTATACATATTATATACACATAGAATCTCATTGCGATGAATCTCAATTCAAGGACCTCCCAATGAACATTATATATATATATATATATATATATATATATATATATATATATATATATATATATATATATATATATATATATATATATATATATATATATATATATATATATATATCATGGATGAGCGTTCGCGTGAGCTGTTCTCTTGAGCTTGCGAACCGGATAAATGATGGAAATTACCATATTCATTGCATTGTTGGCTCTCTTACTGTGAGCACAGGTGAGCCGACACACCGTATTTGGAAAGCGCATGCTAATCTCTTTAGATAGATTGCCGTCTCCTCGGCTAGACCTCGTGCGAGTCGCAGAAATATATATATAAATATACACAGAATATAACCCTCGACGGATTATTATTACACATTTTCTCATAGTACACACACTCAAGACGCAATGAGATATATACATTACATTACCTTCTTTGAAACCATTAGGAAAAAAAGCTTCATTAATAGATAATGTAGAAAGAGGATTATCTAATATCTTAGATGTGAAATAAATATAAATCAACATAACCTAATTAATTGAAAATTTAAATCAAATATGGAAATGGAAAACAATTTTGTGAACGGAGATAGAAAAGTGTAAATTTCCACTGGGAATACAGTAGAACGTCCGAAATATGCCATATCTTTTTATTTTTGACACTTGCCTCACCCTGGTTTACTCTATTATTGGCGATTCAAACAGCTACACTAGCGCCACAGTTGAACTAACGTAAGCGTGACTCGCTCTAAAGCAGTCTCTGTTTTGACAGTTTATTTCAAATTATTTAATTATTCTGATAATTTTATTGCGTTTGTAAAATAATTTTTAAGCGTTAAATAAAAAAAAATAATTTAAAACACATGGAGTGCTACAGAGCGAGTCACGCTTAAGTTAGTTCAACTGTGGCGCTAGTGTAGCTGTTTGAATCGCCAATAGGTTGGGTTTTTTCACTCGACATTTGTCATAATTCTCGTCAACTACCGCACCCTGCTCTAGTAAAAATTTAGTAACTTTATAGTAACTTTTAATTTTAACAATGAAGTCACTAAATTTTTACTAAAGCAGGGTACTCATTATAAATGCTTCCATCCTTCCGGTTTGACGACATTTTGTAAAATTGTAACATTTCTATAGTTTTATTAGTTCGTGACGTATACAGTATATATACAAATCTTATGGTTATGTAAATATAAATGAATGAATAAAATAACCTCAAAAATCATCGGAAAATTTAATTTTTTTTTATGTAATTCACAAACTCATTGAATTGGCAATATAATTTTATAAACAGTAGTTGAAATGCAGCAGCATATAAAGTAAACATCCTGCAGAATGCGTTGATTGTCGAACGATGTGTTTCATTCATGCAACGTTGCTCGCTTGAGCACACGAGGGTTAATATTCCTTTCTTCATTTTATATTGCGCTGCATCATGACACACGCGTGCCTATGCGCTATTCTTCATTGTCGCGTATGTTGTTATACCTATCGCGTCACTTCTTGATCCTCTGTATCGATACGCACACTATAGCCTATTAGCGCGCGCAGCACAGATGGTATGAGAAAAATATTTTTAAGTATAACCTTGCAGCATGGCATCAGAAATATTATATACATAACCTATATTTTTTTTTGCTTTCTACATAGCGCGTCATATACGGAGCAAAAAATTATAGGTTATGTTTCTTAAATATTTAAGTGAAAATACTAAGAGGGTTCAACTATTAATACAAATAGTTTACGTCTTCATTACATATACAAAATATTCAATAAAAATTGATTTTGATTTTACATAAATAAAAAGGAAGTTTTAATCAAGAGGTAAAACTCGTAAACATAACCTATACTTCTCTTTCTTCGGAGCGCGACACACACATGCATAAATACTATATATATATATATTAATATGCGTTTGCGTTTTTGTATGTTTCTCATAATAAAACCTATAATAGCGCATAGTACGATAATGTTATTGCAAGTACATGGCGCACGGACACGCATTTGCCACAAACAGTTTGCGGTGACCTGCGCACAGACAAAACTGAATAGAATTTCACACGTATACACCAGATACGCACATCATAGCGCATACACATATATTTATACAACATTACCATTACCATCACATATTCAGCTCATTTCATTAACAGTGGCAAAAAAAAAAAAAAAAAAATTATATACCCAAACCGTAAATGCACTTTGTATGCTCCATTACAGTCTCCTGATTCCTATTTGCCTCAAGGGATATCCGATGAGACAATATTTTCAACCAACATTGAAGCTATATTTCTCCGCGCGTTAAAAAACTCATAATATTCGTTAATAAACGAAATTAAATCCATTGCTACAATCTTTTTTTTATTTTTATTAATAATCAATTCAATCTCTTAAATTTTTTTTATAATAATAATATTAATAATAATAATAATGTAATTGCAAAGCAAGAATAAAATAAGTAGTTTGCAAGTTATTGTAGAAGCACCTTTATAATATAAATGAAAATTTTGGTCTGTGATATCGGCATTAGCTGCAAGGGTAAAGGCCAATGCACAATTAATTAGCGAACGAGATAGAAAAAGACACAAATATAGATCTCTGTCCTTTTCTAACTCATGCATCCCTTCTGCGAAACTATTGTGAGTTGGCCTAAAGTAAATTCTTGTATGATTGGTTTCCATTGTCCCCACTCGCCATTTGTCATAATTCTCGTCAACTACCGCACCCTGCTCAATGTGAAAACTTAGTAACTTTTAATTTTAACAATAAAGTCACTAAATTTTCACTAGAGAAGTGTGCGGTTGCTTGACAAGAATTATGACAAATGGCGAGTGGGGACATAACCTTAAATGATCATTAAAAAGTTTATATTTTTTTCCGTGAATATAGATGGCGCGATATATAATTTAATCTAGTGGCCAGAAATGCCTACCCTTTTTTTGTCCTTGTTTTACACACGTGTTGCCATTCCCCAGCCATTTCCTAATGAAACATCTGATGTCAATTTTTGTTATGGCTCTCATAATGCAAATTTTCTAAATCAACCTTCAAGTAATAAGAGAGTATATAATCTTGTGGTTATTCAGATATATAAACGAAATGGAAATTCTTCTCGTAATATGCTAAGAAGGTCATTTTGTGGAGATAGGTATCGTATATACTAATCTAAATAAGGAAGTATATATATATATATAGTCACATTTTACCTCCTTAATGTCTGAATGTTTTAAGACAGTTAATCTTGAAAATAATAGGAAAAAAAGAACTAACCAAGAACTACTTTGAAACAAATTATAACATAATTCATTATATCGTCATCAACATCATTTATGTCGCAGATAAGACTTTTCTGTAAATAACAATCTACATTAAACAATTGTCAATAAAATGTATATATAAGGTCGAATTTTTATTTCTTCGAATTATTATTCAAAATTCCATTTAACCGAATTTCTACTGTAACATAATAATTCAAAGAAATAAAAATTCAACTAAAAATAAATTCTCGATTATAAAAAACTCTTTAAAAAAATTGTAACCTAATTAGGGAACTTATTCTTGCGTTTCTATATTATCTTATATATTTCTTTTAATTACAATTTTTTCTTTAGAATGTTTTGACGTAGAGTTATGCTGTGAAAATTATATTCCAGTTTGCATGTTTCTTAAAATATCCGTAACCATTGAATTTTTTACCTTGGAACACAGTATATATTGAACAAAAGTGAACGGATTCGCACAATTTGCATAATTCTTAGTTTCCCAAACACACTATAGACGCTTTTAGTCATATTCTTCCACACTTTGGGCATTCACTCAGAATACGCATTATTATTATCTTTTAACAAAATCCATTTATACGAAACAATTTACTATATATGTTTTTCGGATCTCTGAATCCCGAATCCGAGGCTCATTTAACCCCATTACTTTATGATTCTGTCACGGCCTCAAAAAAATGTGTTTCTAAGATGTTTTTTTGAGGTTATGTCAGAAATCTTAATTAACGTTCGGTAAAATTGGTCATTGTTTCGGATACAGGGACCCAAAAAAACATATACAGTGAACACAGTCAGACCCCTAAAATCAGAATGAAAATTTGGTACATTTTTATCCACGGGGATAAAACGAATGATGGAATGGGAGCATTTCGCGTGACGCACTCAAAACTGATAGATTTGTGTAGCTACAATTTTCTAAATTTTAATGGTCGCTTTATGATTCTAGCAGTACTTGACAACATTAGGACATTTAGTGTGACACGAGTATTTTCGACGAAAAGTAAACAAAGCGATCTTCCTAAATAAATACCGGCGAAGTTCATAAAGTGAAGGAATAAGTAAGATTAAAATCAAATAGTAACAAAATTGATAATAATCGTCAATAAGTAGCAATTTTATAATTCGAAAATTTTTATAAATTCATGCATCTTAATGCATGAATTTGAAAACTTTGTAGGTTAGAAAATATTTTTTCTTATTTATTTATTTTTTCTTATATGTTTCAGATTACGAAATCTGATGGAGTCCAAAAACCACAAAAGAATTTCGTCACGTAAGTATTATTAAGATTTTCATAAAGGATTAATGAAGTTCTACTTCAGTAATATAGGAGACCGGGAGAACAAAAGAAGAAAATTAATTTTTGGAAATTTTACCAAATTTCCTCATACTAGATTATGAATAAATTTCTACGTTTTGCTGAAGGTTCTGCAATTCTCTGCGAGAATGACAATATTTGAAAAAAGTAAACAAAAAAATTTGCTACGCAACATTTTGTCCAAAAAGAGAAAAAAATATTTGTATTTAATATATTTAAACTAACTTGATTTTTTTTTTGTTTCAGATTGCAAAATCCGATGGAGGCCAAAAAAGCCAATAGAATCTCGTCACGTGAGTATTATTAAGATTTGCATTAAGGATTAATGAAGTTCTACTTTCAGCAATAGAAGGCTATAGAAGAACAGAAGAAAAAGATGAATTTTTGGAAATTTTACTAAATTTCTTCATACTAGATCATGAATAAATTTCTATGTTTTGCTGAAGTTTTTTCAATTCTCTGTAAGAATGGCAAGAAACTTTCAACAGAGTGACGAGAAGCAGAAGATTGATTTTTGGAAATTTTACTAAATTTCCTCATACTAGATCATGAATAACTAATAATAATAACTATTAACTATAATTAATGGAGTTGGATAAGTTGGTTTTTTAATTTAATGAATTTTGGTTTTTTTTGAGGTTATGACAGACTTAGAGTATTGGATTTGGATTTACCGACTCTAAAAACATAGTTAACCTGATAAAAACTTATCTTTTAATTTATTTTCTCTGCTTGTATTATGATTCGACCAAAATTTGGTTGTTTCAAATAAATTTTTTTCATTGAATGAAATATAATCCTCGGTCAGTGTATACTCTACCATTCAGAAAGTGAAGATAAGAATCATCGTCGGTTCGGTCACTATAAGAATCGAATGGCGAGAGAAGGACACGTGGCCCTGGATCTTTGTTGACTGTCTGCGCTTAAAGGAACGAAATGAAAGAAAAGAAAGAAAAAAGGAAGTAAAAAAAGGGAATGAAAGAATGAACAGAAAAGTTGGTCGCGTGTCGCAAAACGATGGTGATTTGTCGACCATGTGTTCTATACATACCGCATGAAGAAAGGATTAGTCTATAGGTGAGTATATATGTATATATATATAGAGGGAAGATGCCTATACCTGATCGATTCCACAAGTATATATATCTCTCTCTATTCCACCACTAATGAAAGGATACTGGTGCTGCGTTGAGGAACAGAAAAAAGGGGGATCTTGCCTCTATGCCACATGACCCCTAGCTAACCAATCCTTATTGGAATCCTCTTGCTCGTTTCCTAACCTGACCTAGCCAAGGTGAGATTTATCCCGGCGGCAGCGGTGGGATCTACCTGCTACGTAGATAGCGACCTCTAAAGGATCCCCACATTCTGTTTCCCACCCTTCTATGTATATATATACACTCGTCCACCCACTTGAAAGAACACTAGATCCATACAATTTTTTTTTTTTTGCTTTTTGTTTCTGCGCACGTGTAACAGGTGAGATTTCGTAAGTTACCCTCCAGGCTCCTTTATAGAGCTGACTTTATGAAAGACCCTTCTTTAAAAAAAAATCTCCAATATGTTTTGCATAATTATACGCTATTATTTTGAATATTAATTGACGTACAATTAGAGGGTTAAACATGTTTGAAAATTTTACCGTTCTCATGATTTAATGAAAAATGGTTTTTAATTTCATTTTTTTTTTTACTATTTTTTTATTTTTATTTTATTTTTAAGGTCTTTTAATTGACTTTTGATGCTTTCAACGAAAATATAAATAACGAAAAGGAAAAAAAAAGTCAGCTACAGTCAATGTATAATGAAAATGTTAATATTAATTTTGTAGACCTATTACAAATCATTTATGTTTGTTGTGATTGTTTGTACTGAATATAAATTTATATTCTAATTATTATATATGTGTCATATTAAAAATTTTTTCCTAGAATTACATATTATGCTTGTAGAATATTGTTTACTCTTATACGATTGTTAGTTTTATTTATGATTGTTTTTCTTTGAATTATATATTACATTTTAATGGTTTGTTAATACATAATCAATTCTTACACAAATAATTTTGTTTTATTGTAATTATTTTTTAATGTTATATTCCACATTACTGTAAATATTATTATTATTATTATTATTATTATTATTAATATTATTAAAATTATTAATATTATTACTATTATTATTAATATAATCATTTTTTTCAGGACACAAATATATACAAATATTTTCATTTGTTTTTTTCTACTATCGTCATCAATATATTTTTAAATATATTCGAATTGTTAATAAAAATAACATCTAAACAACAATATATTATTAAAAATAATTACATAATAAATAATTGTGTTTTGAAGTAATACATTTTTTTGTATTTAATTTTTGAGAATCTAAATAATAACAATGTGTGTATTTATGTGAAAATAATAATTGTGCAAAAATTAATTATGCAAAATTAAAAAAGCAATATACATATATGTGCGTAAAATACTCTAATCTCTGTAAAATTCATATATAGAGCCCTGAAGCGTTATACGAACAGGTTATTTCAGACCTTAATTCGAAAGTCGAAACTATAATCGGGAACGTCGACGGGTAAATAAGGAGGCGGTCGACCCATCATATGACGTAAGACTGTAACAGGTTGCACTTCCGCTTTGACGAATCTTCAAAATCACACCTCTTTAATATTTTATTTTAAAATAAATGAGAATTGTTATCAAAATTAAAAAAAAATTTTTTTTTAACAAAATATAATTTTTTTTGTTATTTCAAATTTGTAAATTTTATTTTAATTTTTTGCATATAACAATTTTTTTCTAAATTCTTTGTTATTATATGTTTTTTTGTTTGTTATTTAGTACATAACATTTTTTAAAACTTGTTATTTTGTATAAACAAAATTTTCGGAAGTTTAAAAAAAATTTTATTTACAAAATAACAAATTAAAATTTTTTGTTATGTAATAAGTTACAAATTGAAAAATTAATTAAATTATAAATATAATAATTTTTAAAATATATGTAAAAAAACAAAACCAATAGAAAATAATTTTGGAAAATTTTTCAAAACGATAAAATTTGTAAATTATTATTTTTTTCTTTTTTTTTGCATTAGAAAAGAGAGAAAAAAAATAATGGGAAGGGGGAGAAGATTCTAGAACCCTATTGAAAAGCAATTACTAGAAAACCGCATGACAAAATAGCCTTTTGTCCACTAATGATCAAATGATTACAAGCCAACGCATATATAGTGAATCCACATTCTTCTCTCTCTCTCTCTCTCTCTCTCTCTCTCTCTCTCTCTCTCTCTCTCTCTCTCTCTCTCTGTATTCTTAATTCTCCACATAGATTTACCGTTACAAGAAAAACCGTCAAGCGAATTATCGTATAGTCGCGTCTTTTCATGCAATTGTGAATTTTTCCTAGTATATAAAATTCCAAATGAATAATTCCAGTCCATTAATAGTTTATGTATATAAGCAATGTTGAATGTCTTATATGCCTGCGCAGAATCTGCATCTTGCCAATTACTTGAACCTGAGCAATATAATATATTTCCTTGTTTTGCCTTTGGGAATGAGAGATATACATTATTGACTTACAAATCGTAAGTCAACAACTATTTTCGTCAAACTTCCATTTTCTCTCAATTTGAAATACGAAAAAAACAATTTTGTGAACAGTATTTTTTTTTTTTTTTTTTTGAACCAAGTATGACAAAATTTCAGTTAAATATTTAAATTATTTATTTTATTTTATTTCAAGATTTATTTAATTTAATTTAAGTATTTATTTCTTCTTTATTTTAATATTCTTTCTTATTTCGTGACACTATCGTGATTTTACAAACCCGAACACTCTAATCATGCTGTTCTATTCTTTAGTTCGTTCAAAAGTCGAATTTTCAAATGAAATTTGGAATCCTTATTTTGATAACCATTTGGATGACATTGATTATAACCAAAAGCGTTTTTTGAAGTATTTAGCATTTAAGGTATACGGCGTTTATCCATAACTTACTGTTTATAATTTATTTGGTTAATTTAACAAAAATTTGATATTGTCCAGTAATTTTTTTTTTATTTTATTTTTTATTTCTTTGAGTGTACAAGAAACTGATTTTTATATAAATTAACAAAACTTTTTTATTGTTTCAAAGAAAGTAGATTAATTAAACATGTTTAGTTATAAAACAAAACAAAAATTTTCCTGATAGTACTATATATATATATATATATATGTAGATCAACCAATTTCCTGTCGAACATTTAAAATGAGGTAATGGATTATTATTTATTCACGCGCGCAGGTCGTCATATTCTTTCGGGATCCAAATCTCGAGGCTAATATTTATATCGTTTCCGGTCGCTTCTTTATAAAACCGGCCTTTATCTTTAGTCAAGCAAGCCAAGCCTTGGTTTTCCCAATGACGTGTTATATATATATATATGTCACAATTATAAAAATAAAAAAAAAAATTACAATGATAATTTCAATCAGCTTCTTCATCTCTTAATAACAATAATTTATTTTCGTTTATATAGTAAATTTTCCCACATTGAAACCAGATGAATAAATATAGTTATTTAAGAAGGAATTTAAAAAGGAAGAAATCAACGATACAGAGGAAAAATAACTTTTTAGGTTAAGAATTATGGCTAAAATTTTATTTACATAAAATAATTAAGGCCTGAGTAGAATATAAACGTAACCGGAATCGTAATTGCAAATGCAACCAGAAGAATGAGTTAGAGAAGGAAAGACATATTGTTTGTCCTTCTCTAACTCATTATCCCGTTTACGTTTGCGGTTACGATTCCAGTTACGATTCTATTCTGCGTTGGCCTTTAGTGGAACATCTGAATTGTGACACTTTGCAGGGAATGGTAGCTGATTTTTGATACAGGGTGGGGCACTAGAGTAGAGCAGGGTGAGACAGGTGTTAAAAATATACAGGTTAAGTCATATTACGGACGTTCTACTTGAATTCCAGTGGTTTAGATTTCTAAGTGTATAGTATATAGTAAAACTATGAAACCGAGATTCTCGATTCAACTGTTTTTTCGTAAAGAATATAAATAAGTAAATCAATCTCTTGTTTTTTGTTTAATTTTTATTTTATTTTTTTTTTAAGTTTGAAATTTAAAGATCAATGATCACGAACGGGAACCAAGTGGTAAAATCGTCATTAGTTTACTTTCACGAATTGAAACGCTATCTAATTTTCCGCACGCGAGTCGTCCGACGGCTCGAACCGCTTCACGTTTATATATACTATATACATATATATATATATATATATATATATATATATATATATATATATATATATATATATGTATGTGTGTTCTATCTGCCCCTATCTCTATCGCGTTTTCTTGTCAAGGCATTTAACGATTGATTTATTATTTAATCTTGCCAGTTGTATTTTGTTGCATTGAAGAAAGATTCAAATCGAAGTGTTACGCTGACAATGAATTAAAAAAAAAAGAGGAAAAAAGAAAATTTCTTCACTATTTTTCACTTAGTTTTTTATAATCTTGATTCTGTAAATACAACGTGGTCTAATTGTTTTTAATTTTTTTTATCTAGAAAGAGATAATATAAAAATTATTATATCGCTATTTTGAAATTATATTAATTTTTAAGATGGATGTTCTAACATAACCTCAAAATTGAAAAATGGTTTTTAATGAAAACTAAACATTAAAAATTAATTTAAAACATTTTTCGAAGAGCTAGTTGTACACTTTTTGGAAAAAATTATATTCAGTTAAAATCTTTTTGTTAAATTATAATATTTTCGTTGCAAAAACTATTTTTCAGTTTTGAGGTTATGTTACGGCCATCATCTTTCCTTGAAATGAAAAAAATCATTGAGAGTAAAATTTCAAAAACAACTTTTTATAAACAAATTTTTTTTTTTGCTATTTTCTACAGTTTAAACTAATTTAGAAACCTGAGTAATCGTTATATTGCGAGAGGTGAAAAATCAGTCAAGTTTCACTGTATATATATATATATATATAGTCGCGCGCATAGATTAGAATCGTGAGAATAATTTGTATTTTATGCGAATTGGAAAATTCGTGAGAATTTTAGTGACGCTATTATAGACGAATGTTTGTTCCGAGTATATATATATATATAACAAGTGAAATGAAAAAAAAAACGAATTCAAGGATATATATAATATGAGTAATCCAAATTCACCATAGATAGAGAAATGTACTTGTATTATATGTATATATAGATAGGTATATAATACGCATTTTAAATCTTTATCATGCGTCAGATTACTTATCAGTGAGATAAATTAAAAATTGACGCCATCTGCCTCACCTAGTTAGCATGTTAAATCTTATCGGATATTTATAAACAATTTATCTTCTATTATATATATATATATATATATATATTGGAGCAATATGTAAGAGAAATATATACATATATATATAATTTAGAAGAGAAAATATGTGTAATTAAAAAATTAATTTTCGCGAATATATACCTGAATATTATATATATATATATATATATATATATATGTATAAAAAATGATTTCTCTCGCATTAGTTTTCTGATTATATTTTCTTCATTCATACATTTGTCATGTATATGTCTTTTGGCACGTATCATGTGCCACACGTGTGTGTGTGTGTATGTATATGTGTTGCGAATCATCGTACGCACGCAAGGCATAAAATGATGGATAAATCGCTCTTCTCAACATCTCTTAAGTGCGCTAATCTTGTCATAACTGGATTAATTCACCAATTGTCAATTTTTCATTTTTTTATGGAGTTTCACGTAACTCTTATGACAAAAAAATATATATGTTTATATAACTGATGTTTAACAATTAACTTAAATATTACAAAAATTTTCAACTATTTCCTTTTTAGGGTTCCGTTCATGCAGTGAACCGAAACGGAACCCTTATATGGTTTCACTCATGTCCGTTCACAAAATCCTGCCCCTCCCCCCCTCTAAAATCTAGCCATTTTAACCGATTGGTCTCAAACTTAGTATACATACGTATTTTCACGAGTAGATTAAAGGAAAATTATAGCGAACCTGATTGGAATTGAATTTAATATAACCATAGTACAATAACTCGAAATTTTGGAAAAAAGTGTGCGTCTTCCATTCACTTTTATAGTTTTGGAGCTAGGATGTTTAAATTTGGTATACATACGTAATTTTGCAAGTAGATTAAAGGAAAATTATAGAGAATCCGATTGGAATTAAATTGAATATAGTTGTATTCCAAAAATTCGAAATTTCTGAAAAAAGCGTGTTCACCCCGTCTTAACTTTTACAGTTTTGGAGCTAAAAAGCTGAAACTTGATACACACCCCCACAGCACCGAAATTTTTTCTAAAGATTTCCTAAAGATTTTTTTGAAATGTTCGGAATATTTAATTGCAATGTTTAGTAAAAATTGTGTAAAGATTTTAATGTACCGATTAAATATAAATGTTTTGTGTGAAACTTTCCTGAACATTTATTCAAGTGGGACATTTAAATCTTTATACAATTTTCGCTAAACATTGCAATTACTTAAATATTCCGAATATTTCAAATAAATCTTTAGGAAATCTTTAGGAAAGTTTCCGTGCTGTGAGGGCATATTTAATTTCACGTGCGGAGATTTCACGTGAAATATTATCACTTATAAGTATTTATATTTAAATAATCATAAATGGAACCCTAGGTAAACGAGTGTAACTCGTACTTGACCAATTTTTCCTATTCTCTCTACATTTAAAATTAGTTAAAAATAACTAATTAGATAGAAAAAAGTCAGTCACTGATTTAAATATTGTAATATTTTACTATATAGTACATTATTACTATAGTAATTAATAGTATAGTAATTAATACTACGATAATTAATACTATAGTAATAATTGGTATAGTAATTTCTACTATATAGTAATCTTCTACATTTAGAAATAACTAGTTATTAGTTAAATTCATTTTTAGGTTCTGTTAAAATAACTAAAATTTCTGGTAACTAATTTAATTAATCAAAAATAGACTAATTTGTAATTATTTTTCAACTGAAAATTAATAACTATAATATAAATTAGTATTAATTAGTATTAATTACTTACTTACTAAAAAATTATTTTTTAACTAATAATTAGTTTTTTTTATTAAATTATTTTTTCGATTTTTTGGAAGACGTAAAAGTAAAAGAAAAAACAATCTTTCACTTTTTAAAAATTTTAGACAACGTTTCGGTCGTCTGGTTCGCCGCACCATCATCAGGTCACTTTAATAAAAAAATATATTCAAATAAATACAACACAAATTTAAAATCAAAATTATAACATTAAACAAAAAATTAAAAAATGTTTAATGTCATAATTTTGATTTTAAATTTATGCGTGTTGTATTTATTTGAATATATTTTTTTATTAAAGTGACTGGGGTAATTATGAACACTTTAAAAAATCAGTTTTTTTATATACGTTTTTATGATAATACTTTTATGTCAGTAAACTAAAAATAAATTATAATTATGAGATTGCATAGGATGCAAAATATACAATCTTAAAAAAAGTAACTTTTATTATTATTAACAAAGATATTTTCATGTTTATTTTCACACTTTTAGTTATGTCAAAAAAAAAAAAAAAAAATTTCCGGTAACTAATTAAATTACAGTCGTAAATTTGACAATTTTTTAAGTTTATTTTCTATTACTTATAAAATTAGTAACTTTTTCTAATAATTGCAGTTGTTTTTATTTACTATTTGCTGAAACAAAACGTAAGCCATAAGATTATATACTTAAATTTAGTTTTTAAAATTAGATTATTTTTAACTAATAATTTAGAATTAGAGAATTTGCAAAACGAGCAATTTTAATTTTTTTTTTCAAATACTCTATGCGCGCATTTTTTTCCATATCGCAATTTTATATTACAAAAACCTTGCTTTCGGTGCTATCGCACGCACTTATCAGACAAATCATTGAAATACGTTTCTTTAGACTTTGTTGCGATCCCAAATGTTATACACTTTTTTTCTACATTGTTAAAATAGATACAAAATATATAATAATTTATACGATCATCTATATACCTGATAAGCATCAAATTCCATTTGAGTATAAACGATGATAGGGAATTTACCGATAAAGTTTACGTGAAAGATTATTATATATATTTAACTAATTTTGTCAATATTTGATAATAAAGAGCGCTGAAGAAACAAAGTATTTTATAGACCAAATTCAAAAGAAAGTATATATAGGTATTAATTACAAGAAATATTTTGTGATTTATAATGATTCCAATAGTTTTATATACAATATATATGTTCGGTATATCTAAATCTCATTCGTGGAAATAGGCTATATTCAAATTAAGCTGATTTAGATTTTAATTACAGTGAAATTGAGCTCTTTAAATATAATTTATGCGCGCGTCGGCAAAGATCAAAGGAATATTATAAAGATCAAAAGACAGGTTTATATAATTGACTAACAATGGATGACGAATTTTTGTAGTTTATCGTTAATTATTATCATCTAGTGATATGTTTTGCATCATGACACATTAACTCATCACGTGTTTATTCATTTTTATATTATTTATATACCTATACACAATATCTATAGTATTAAAATTAAATGGAACTGTTGTCCCTTTTTTCCCCCAACAAGAATATTTTAATTATAGTATATTATTGTCGCTATTTCAGATTTACACTAACAGGCTTTTTATTTCAAAAATTAATACAATTTTTTTGACAGTTTTTTTTATAATTATAGTTTCAAGCCAAATAATATCATAAATTAATATGGAATCTTAGTGCTATACTTATAACGCGCAGTAAAATTTCCCTAATTCAGATTTAAAAATTAGTATATTTAATACTTCTTACTGTTAATCATAGATTTCTTACACAAATTTTCAGTTTTGAATTACAACATTAAATCGCACCTAATTGCAGTTATAAATACGATTGTAAAAGGGATGAATATATACAATATCCCAGAATGATATTGAGGTAAGCTCTGGTATATGCAAATTTTTAATGTGTGTTAGATTATCTTAAAGTCCGATCAGCGACCAATGACCCTTTCTTTAAAATTCATATCCTGTCCACGCACGCTTATCTAGATGTCGGAATCAAAAAGTCGAACACCTCCAGGTGGTAACATGATTAATATATAGAAGAAGAGGAGAAAAAAAATCTTAACTGATTAATAACCTACGCGAGTTGTTTCACAGCTCATTTAACATGAATTAGAAATTGATATAATAATATACATGTTTGGGAAAATATACGTATATATATATACATGTGATAAACACCAAGACGGAGTTATTTCAACACATTGGGGATTACCACCATATACACATATATAAGAAATAATTATTGGAACATATATACTATCATTTAATACACAATCATTAAAGTCACAATGGATTATATCATTTAAAAGTCATACGCGCATTGACATATATATTGATTCAAAACATATTAATTTTCACACATTAACATGAATATTAAGACACGGTTATTAAAGTATAGATATATATAATTGAAATATGTCTATCCCTTTAATTAAATATCCGTATCGTAATACAAATCTAATGACACTACAACTTTGTAGCACTGTTGCTACTAACATTATATACTTCTTGGACGTTAAACGTTAATTAATTAATTTAAAATATAAATAAAAATAAATATAAATACACATGTGCAGAAATTAGAAAAAGATCTTTTTCGAGAAAGAGGAAATTTTTCGTCCCCTTTTTTTTGGGGGGGGGAAAGATGCTTATATGCAAAACTGCATTTGGAGAGTTGATGTGAACACGCGAGAAGACAGGTGAGTTTGTATAAAGGGAGGGTGGATATCTTGAACAATGTATTTATATATATATATATATATATATATATATATATATATATATAGAATCGCACAATATACAATGAGTCACACAATATAGATGCGATTAGAAAGGACGCGCGTGGGTGTTTAACGCCCGGGGATGCTGGATGAACAGCTGATACATACCCCTCGAATATCCTATTCCAAAATGCATTTTTACTATAGTCTCCCTTGCAGAATATTCAAAACCATGTGAAAAGGGATCAAATGTTACCTAAACATCCATTTATAATATTACAACATGTTTGATATTACAGATTGTGTATATTTTTCTAAAATCATAATTATACCTTCCATGAATTCTATTTTGCATTGAATGATGATTTTTATGTACAAATCAAAATTATTATTATTACCAAAACAACAGAAGTAGATACCTTCAGGGAAAGTTGCGAATTCTGTATTTTTCTAGAATCATATAATTAAACCATCAATGGGTTCTTCAATTTTGCATTTGATTGATGATTTAATATATACAATTTCATAATCAAAATTATTACCAAAAAAGGACAGAAAAATACTGTTATCATTGGGAGAAGTTATACATATTTTGCATATTGCTAGAATCGTCATTAAACGCTTCCATGGGTTTTCTTAGTTTGCATTGATATATATGATTGCTGATTTTATAAATTGGAACATTAAATTTGATATACAAACAACAGAAAACAGTATATATCTTTGGGAGAAGTTACAGATTTTGCATATTCCTAGAATCAAAATTAAACTTTCAATGGGTTCTTCTATTTTGCATTAATTGATTGCTGATTTTGTGCACAAATTTCAAAATCAAAATTATTAGCCAAATGACAGATTTATTGATAGATATATTTTCGGGAAAAGTGGAAATTTCGGATTGTGTATTTTCCTACAGAATCGTAATTACACCTTCAATGGGTTCTTCTATTTTGCATTAATTAATTGCTGATATTGTGTACAAATTTAAAAATCAAAATTATTACCCAAGTGACAGAAAACAATATAGATGCATCTTTGGAAGAAGTTACAGATTTTGCATATTCCAGGAATCAGAATTAAACCTTCAATGGGTTCTTCTATTTTGCATCAATTGATAAGCTGATTTTATGCAAAAATTTCAAAATCAAAATTATCTAAACAAAACAATAGATATCTTTGGGAGAAGTTACAGATTTTGCATATTCCTAGAATCAGAATTAAACCTTCAATGGGCTCTTCTGTTTTGCATTAATTAATTTCTGATTTTATGTATATGTAATTTCAAAATTATTACCCAAACGACAGAAAACAATAGATATCATGAAACGGAATTGTAAATTAAGGAAACGATTTAGAGCAAAAAAAGCTGCCATTGCTATAGTCTACAGTGTCAAAGACTAATAAGCATCAATTTTGCTCGCATATCATATCAAATTCCATATAATATATCCACTCACCATTTTCGACGCCCCGTAGTGGACCCGCGGGACTTCCTCCAGTTGAAAGTACCCCTTCGTCTTCGCTTCCACTTGAGCTACCATCGCTGGGACTATAACTCCTCCTGCTGTTACCCTTTGCAATTTTAGGCCCACTTCCTGTACCATTATTATTGTCCTGCATCCTTCCTTGCAATCTCTCATGAACAGTTCTATTTCTCGATTGTAATCTCTGTTGTTGCAATGAACCAACGGAAAAATCTAATGGCTGATCAATTTCCGATGTTGTTTGCTGTTGTTGCTGTTGCCTCTGACCCAATGCAGCAATTTGCAATTGTGATTGACTACCAGCATGAACAGAAGCTACAACTTGTTCCTGATGAGGTGGACTCCACCACTGATGACCACCCTGAATAGATCTCCAACCTTCAATTGTATTATTATTATTTGTTGGACTATTTTGTTTTTGCTTTTGGGATTGTTGATGAAGTTGCTGTTGTGGGGACTGTTGTTGTTGTTGAGCCATAGCTTCCAATAGATTATTATTCTCTAAAAGATGCATACTGGGAGTTTGTGTCATTGATGCTGGTAGAACAAAAGGGGAGGTACCAACCGTCGGCGGGCTGGATTCTTGATGATGACGATGGGCGGCGGAATGATGATGATGTTGAGGGAGGTGTTGTTGTGAACTCGATGGCACAATAACCGGTGGCGGAATTTGCCGGACGGTACGCGCGGCTTCCGCAACCCACCGGCGTACCGCCTCACTATCGAGACCCGCCAGGCCTGCGGATTTTGTTTTCGATTGCACCCCTTGGATAGCTGATAACCCTTTCTCGGGTATCAAGCCGGGCAGCGCGAGGACCCCGGTGCCCGCCACCGCGACCCTGGGTCCTGAAACGCCCCCAAAAGCTGTCAACGCCGCGAGATCCAACGTGCTCGCTATGCTCAACAATATTATTCCTTAGGGAGATTCCTTAGAAAATGATTCCCGGGGTTTTTTTTTGATTCTAAATCCTTATCACTAATACGAAGCCTTATTTGTCATCCAATTGTTTAACTAGATTCTGTTTTTCATTAATCCTCATCAGCCTTCTTTCTCATTCAACTAAATGTCTTCTGTTGATGATTTTTATGATCAGGATAATGGTTTTTCCAAATGAAATTGCAAACTGATTCAATCACTCAGAGACACAATTTCACCAGCACGGATTAGTCCTTAAAACACTTGTCACCCACAAATATTGTCAAAAATTCACTAATTCATCAGTCCTTAATCCTTTTAAACAGTCATCCACCATAACAAAACCAAACTATCGAACTAATCTAGTTGTCCTAAAACTCATGTTACCAATATCGTCATCTTTTTCAATGAACACAAATGATGATGATAATCCTGAAAAGCACTTGACAGCTAAAACCGCGTGGTTTTGGAATAATAATAATCCATCAGATCACTTAATCCAAGAAAAATTTTTTTTTTCTCCTATACATTAAGAAAGTAATGCTCCAGTAAATGTGTTATCAGTCACTGGAATTATTATCGCCAAATAAATTGTGAAAATTGAGTAGCGCGAAACGCGAAAGAGCGGTTTTAGATGCTGTCGCGTGCATGTGTGCAGCTACACTACAGGGTCTAAGCCGGCGGCGGCACACGGACGCCTCCGTCCGACCGTCCGGCGGCAGTACAAAAGTGGGGGAGTCGTTAGGCCGTAGAGCGGAGGGAAGCGGCAAAAAAAAGGCAAAAAAAAAAAGAAAACAAGAATTGAGAGTAGGTAGTCGCGGCGACCGCCTGGACTGTGTTGAAGTGCTTCTGGTGGGGAGTTGAGGGAAGCATCGGTGGGGGAGCAATGAGACCAATCCGTGCCGCCCGCGACATTGCTGGTCACGCCTTCAGCGACTAGTTTCCTATCGCGAATCACGCGCGCGCCTTTTTCCCTCGTGGACCAAAAAGCAAATGCGAGAAAGAAAGAGAGAGAGTTAACAATTTGCATATCGCGTCCGATAGCAGAGCAGAAGGAGAGAAAGAGAGAGAGAGGAAAAAAAAACTATAACCAGCCAATCAACGTATAGCCATATACTATAGTACACTTCTCCGCCCCGTAACATATATGTTACATTGCGGGGGAGACGTAATTAGCGTGAAATATTGACTTCATTTATTCTTTTTATCTTATATTCAATAAAACCATTTTGTGTATAAGGGTTAATCGATTAAAGAAAAATTGTATGGTGAAAAGTTTTACTAGAATTTTGAATATGGTATAATTGAAAATTTTTGATTTAGTGGAAATTTTAATTAACCTTTGCTATTTCTAGTGAATTTTTTCGCTGTTGCAGGTAAATTCTCTTTTTCGGTGATATTCGATTGAATTAGCTTTCCCAAGGAAGTCAACTATATCCCCTTTAAATGATACGGTCAGTAGGAGGAGAAAAAACCTACCCTTGGTGGTTTATACCAAATCCCCATTATAATGATTTTAGTAATTTTTATATACCATATACCTATAATTGTTACGAAGAAATTTTCCTGAATCGGTATTTTTAATTACAAAAGATCGTTTGATTGCAATAGGAGATATTTATAAAGAACGTACCTCACAGTAGCTTTCAGATATTTAAAATATCTTACGGATTTTATAGGAATATCATTTGGTAAGGGGAAATTATTAGGATCTAGGATGTGGAGTATATGTCATATTCCATATGTCCATAGAAGTCCTATGGAAATTTTGGGGGATATTCTAATTTCCTTGGACCAAATGATATTCTTAGGTCGTCCTCCGTAGGACATTATGAATATTCGAATGCTGTTTTATTGGTATACAGTAAAATTATAATGCAATATGTATCTGAAGACACAAAGATTAGAAGATATAGTGTAAATTGCACTGATTTTGGTTGTAATTATAAATCCATTTTATAGTTTTAATAAAATTGTATCAATAAATGTTTCAGAAGACAAGAAGAAGTAGTTTTCAGATCAGAAGTAGCTTGCTGATTAGAAGTAATTTGCAGATTAGAAGTAGTTTTCAGATTAGAAGTAGTTTGCAGATTTAGCCAAAAATTGTAATCTTCATAACAATAAGTGTTAGAAGCATTAATTTTGCTTGTAATCCATTTTGTAGGTGTAATAAAACTATATCGTTAATGTTTCAGAAGATATAAAGAAGTAGTTTTTAGATTAGAAGTAGCTTGCAGATTAGAAATAGTTTGCAGATATAGTCAAAAATGGGAAAAATCTTTAACAATGAATATTAGAAGCATTATAATTTTGCTTATAAATCATTTTGCAAAGATAACAAAATTGTTTCGTTAATCTTTTCCATTGCAACAATTTCAAAGATTAGAAGAAAATGGATATGACAGCGATGATTTTGTCAAAAATCTTCAACAATGAGTATATATATATATATATATATATTGGAAGCATTGATTTTGCTGATGAGAATGAAGGATGCCACGTGGCGGACACAATGTTTGGCCACAAATACCCTGCAGATTGTGAAGAGATAGCTTGTGTGTGGTTAGTGCACGAGGGGTTGAAGGAGGAATTAGTTAGGAAAGAGTCCACAGGAGGCCTCTTGCATCGAACTGATGCTGCCGCACACACGTGTGAACTTACATATACCGCACTTTAAACCACCCCGAAAGTATAACATCAGGAAGTGTACGCATGGTCATCCGTCGGTATATCACTAATCCTTATGACTCAAAAAATTAAATCTCTATCATAGAAATTGTTTGTTAAATCTATTTTACTAATTGTAAATCCTCCTAAAGATTTTACAATAACAGATGCATATGAATTATATATATATAGAATTCATTGTCTATTGATCCATATATTGGGTATTATTTGGACTTTAGGAATTAATGTCCACATTGGTACTGAAACGTTGCCAATAATTATATATTTGTAATTAATTATTATTAAGTATTTCACTAGATTCCAAAGCACAAATACCAAAATATTTTAATTAGTAGATCCTTTTTAGAGTTCCTCTTCTAATTCCAGTGATTTTAGAATTAACTGATGATAATGATTATTTTACCAAAAGAAAAATACGTAGGATCGCCATGACAGGTGTTGACAATATATATTACCATAGAGCAATACAAGGGTTGCAGGACGATTTGAATTCGACATGCGCAGGAGGTTTATATATATGAAAAGGCGATTTAAAACGTCTCTTATTGGTTGGAAGGGAGGCGCCATAAGCTTTGGTATCGCGAATAACCTAAGTCTCTCTCTCTCTCTCTCTTTCTCCCTTCGTTTTTCTCTGCCTCTTATCGCGCTATCATATTTCCATATAGCAAACAGCTTCCCCAAGTGAAGGAGATTTGAATCCGACATGCGCAGTGAATGAGGGGGGTAAAAAGGTGTTTTAAAGTGGCTCTTATTGGTCATAGTGAGACGCGCAATTTCCCCTCATTTCAAACCCCCCTATTTTCGCGTTCTGCGTGCCTAAACTCGCGGCCTCTACTTCTTCCTCTTCTTCATCTTCTTTCCTCGCGTCCTCACTCTTATATTGCTCTACTACCCTCCCTTATAACAACCCTCCTATTCCCCTCTCTCTTTTCTCTCTCTCTCTTTTCATTCTTGTTGCTTTTCGATCTGCCTCTTCGTCTTTCTTTCTTATTTTCTTTTTTGCCCCCCACCAATAGACACATATATCCCTCACCTACACACTGAACGATGGTGGTGGGGATTAGCCCCTCTTTTGCCCTTTCGCCTCCCCTTAAAGAGGATAGAGAGAATCAGAGAAGGGAGGCTGCTCGTGGGAGAGAAAAACGGGCCGCGTATTGATTTTAATGACGCCCCCACCTTCTACTACTTCTTCCTCTCTTCTTCTTTTCCCATATATATATATATATATATATATATATATATATATATATATATATATATATATATATATATATATATATATATATATATATATACTATACTCTCATAGCGCGAATTCAAGAAAGAGGCGCGAACAATATTCTACGCGCTCTGATTCTTGAACTTGAGGGAAGGGGGACGTTAAGCGCAACTATATACCATTCGTGATGCAGTTTTGGTGCGGGGGAAACGTTTAGGGGAATTGAAATTTTCAATGGAGATGATGACGATTGAAGTGGTTTATTGTTGGGAATATATTGAGTACGATATATATATATATATAGTATATGCGAAATTAATAGAAACCGACAATATTGTATATACTTGTATTAAAAATAGTTGGAAATTAAATTAATTCAGAATTACCTTGACGTTTCGGATTGATATTTAATTAGTTGTGATAAGCAATATTACGATGTATTCCGAGGCATTTCAAAATTTTGTTTTACAATAATGTAAGTAGTTTTTATTTAAATCTAAATAAATTCGCATATAGAAAACAACAAAAAAATTCTATTCGGATAATTCTGAATCAATCCTTTTCATTACTCTATAAGAGTAAATTTTAATCTTTTTGAAATTAGGAAATTTTATTCCTAATCAAACTAAAGGTGAA
Organism: Leptopilina boulardi; assembly: GCF_019393585.1. Taxonomy (NCBI): domain Eukaryota; kingdom Metazoa; phylum Arthropoda; class Insecta; order Hymenoptera; family Figitidae; genus Leptopilina; species Leptopilina boulardi. Next base: position 706,449 of record NW_026137833.1, on the reverse strand, counting down.
ATTTTAATTCTATTTTAATTTCTTAAAATTATCATTTCGTATCGAATCCCATTTCTAAAGGGATTAGATTGATTCAAAATGAAATTTGAATATTTAAAAGGAGTCGCGGAATCCATCATCATATTTAGCAGAAACCATATAATAAAACTTCACCAAATCCGTTAACTATATCCTCAAAATCCGTGCTCTATTTTTATGGAATTCGTGCGATATACTTTCGCTAAATCTGCGACCTCATTTCACGGAATTTGTGGCTCAATTTTTTGGAATCCGCGACATATTAGTTTCGAGAAATCCGTAACATAATTTCACGGAATCCGTGATTTAATTTCACCAAATCCGTGATATAATTTTTTGGAATTCGCGTGGTATATATTTTTACAAAATCCGTAACCTAGTTTTACTGAATCCGTAATATAGTTTCGAGGAATTAGCAATATAATTAAGCAAAATCCGTGACATATTTTTGTGGAATACGTGATCTACACTGAAAAAAAATTCTGGTTAGGGTATATTTAACATTTTGATTTTGGTTAGGTTAACCAGAATTCTGGTTAACATAACTAGAAAGTAATGTTAAATATAGCCTAACCAGAATTTTTTTTTCAGTGTAGTTTCGCGGAATTCTTTATCTAGTTTCACGACATCTGTTATATGTATAATTTTGCTAAATCCGCGAGACCTAATATTTCGGTATCCTCGACCTGCTAATTTCCCGAAATTTGTGACCTAATTTTACAGAATCCGTGATCTAGTTTCGTGGAAATCGTAAAATAATTTCGCAAAATCCGTGATCAAGTTTCGAGAAAATCGTAAAATAATTTCGCAAATTCCATTTGTGATCTAGTTTCGCGGAATTCGTTATCTATAGTTCCATGAAATTCGTTATCTAATTTCGTAAAATCCGTGACCTAATTTATCGTTATCCAACGACATAGTTTCGCAAAATTTGGGTCATATTTTCACGGAATCCGTGTAGTTTCGTGGAGTTGGTAACATAATTTTTCGGTATCCGCGCAATGTAGTCTTGGGAAATTTGTGACATAATTTCTCGGAATCCTTGATTTAATTTCACCAAATCCGTGAACAATTTTTTTGGAATCCGCGATATAGTTTCGCAAAATTCATGACATATAGTTTCTGGAAATCCGTGATCTAATGTTTTGGAATCTGTGATATATATTTTTACAAAATTCGTGACTTATTAAATTCACTGAATCCGTGAATTAGCTTCGCGAAATCCGTGACATATAATTTCCCATAATCCGTGATTTAATTGCGCCAAATTTGCAAGTTTTTACGGATCCCGTAATTTTTTGTTTTTCGGAATTCATGATTTTATTTCATAAAATCCGTGATCCAATTTCGAAAAATCCATTATAGCTATATTATATTTATACTTAAAATCCATGTCCTAATTTCGCGGAATCTGTGACATATATAATTTCGCGGAATTCGTTATCTATTTTCGCGAAATCCGTTATCTAATTTCGCCAAATCCGTGATCTAATTTTTTGGAATCAGTGTGATTTGTTTTCGCGGAATTCGTGATCTTCAGAAGTTATATAAAATTATAATAAATCCAAAAAATATTGTTATCTGAATTCAATAATTTTAAAAATACAAAACTGAATCTGAAAATAATTCTTCAATTAATTATACACGTATAATTCTTCATATCAACACTGCTCCTAAAGTTGATGATCCGGAAATAATTTAAAATTAATATATAATTCCATATAGAAGTTTAAGCTATCATGGAATTTTTAAATTATTACATTTCCTTTATACTATATATTGAATATGGATATTTAATTCCTCTCCTCAAGTGGATTTATATGCTTCCGCATTAAAAAAAAATATATACCCCCTTGATCCCTATATTTAAAATACAATAATGTGTATAATGAACTAGGAGTTAGTCACATGTTTTCATCGATGAAAAAAAGGATCAAGTGACGGCACACGAAGGGTCTATTATAATTCATGATACGCATGCACCTTAATCTGAATATATATATATTTAAACCCTTGTATATAGTAGCTTATATGTATATATATGGCACAAGGGTACCCTTTTTTATTATTCGATCTCCGCAGGTATTTGCATGACCTGACTCGAAAATTATAAAGTGCTACGCCTCAACCCTTTTTGAAACTTATTTCACAAGGGGTTTAAACCTGTCTCTCAGGGGTAACTTTGTATGGTAATAGATTAAGGCACCTGTTACACACTGAGAGTGCGGATATAATATAATTATTATATTATATCCACCAAAAAAAAGGGGTTGAACGTTTTTGCCTCTCAATTATTATAGTATTTACTTTAATTCCCCCCTCATATACAAGGGGGGAATATTATAATATGCTTTCGATTATTGTCTCCGTTTATATTTTAAATTTTTAAACAGATTAATTATAGAGAGTACGGTTGTAACAGTAGGGTTTTTTTTTTTCAACAGTCGATTTAATAAATGCTCAAATTTTTTTGATTATTATTTTTATTTTTGTTTAATTAACAAATTAATTAATTAACGCTAATTACAATTATAATTATTGTAATTGTTGTTTATTAATTAATTTGTTGGAATAATTTTAATTATATAAGAATTGTTTTGTCGTCTGCAATACAATGCGCGCCACCTACAACTTAACGGCGCTTTGATTTAAAATTAACAACAATAATAATTAAAAAAAAGTAAAGTGGAAAAACTACCGGGAACGGGAGATTTAACTATATAAGAATTAAAATTTGGAAAATGAAATTGTTCGTTACAAATTATAATAATTATTTATTATTAATTGTAATAACTATAATTATAATAATTGAAATTACAATAATTATAATTATAATAATTGTAATAAATAATAATAATTTAAAATTAGAAAAAATGAAATTAAAAAAAAAAATTAATTTCTATTGTAAAATTCAGGTATTTTGGAAGAAATTCATTTTAATCGTCCCATATATTAAAAGGTTTTTGCAAACTTTACTGGCGACTATACGTTATAGTATAGTTATTGGATTTACTCGAGGCATCCTATGTATATACACCTTGCCGAGTTGGTATCGCGTGCGTCTGACCCTTGACCCTCGGGGAGATTCGACGACCTGTCTACGTAAATGGTAGGTAGGTATAGATAGAGAGTGAGGTAGGCTACCTACTACCATTCGACCACCTGCGGCTCCTGACATCTCAAGTAACGAGAGAGAGAAAGAGACCAGTTTAACACTCTCTTCGTCTATTAATTCCCTTATATATAAATATAAAGTTGTCATTCATTTCATCCAATATGGCATATATATCTGCTCCTGGCTTTAACAAATATTACACTTGCAACTTTCCGAAACAAGTCATACTCATCATGACGAATTTACACAATAAAAAAATTATCCAAATTATCAAACGTAACCTCAAAACTAAAGTTCATGTATAGGTTAAAGGAACTTTGGATTCGAAGCTATGTTCTACAAAAATAACCTTCAAATTTAAGGCTATATGTCAAACATAACCTTAAAATGTAAGGTAATAGGTTAAATATAATCACAAAATTTAACCTCAAAATTGAAGGTCAAAGGACCTTTGGGTTCGAGGCTGTGTTCGACAAAAATAACCTTAAAATTGCAGGCCATATGTCAAACATAACCTCAAAATGTAAGGTTATTGGTCAAACATAATCACACACTGTAAAAAAAATTTTGTGTCGATTTACACGCCGAATGTAAAATAACTTATTCAACAATGTTAATTTATTATGCTTTGTAAATTTATAACGTTAAACATTTTAATTTTACACAACCGTGTGAATTTACAACGTTCAGCAGTGTAAAATTAAAATGTTTAACGTTATAAATTTATAAAGCATAATAAATTAACATTGTTGAATAAGTTATTTTACATTCGGCGTGTAAATCGACACAAAATTTTTTTTACAGTGCAAAATAAAAATTCAAAGTCATAGATCAAACATAACCTCAAAAGTGAAAATTAAAGGTCATAGATCAAATAACTACAAAATTCAAAGTTATAGGCCACCGCCGCCAATGTTTGTCGGACACAGTCTTGAACCCAGAGGGCAATCCTGGGGACTTGCGGCTATATTCACATAAATTTTGAGGTTATGTTTGTTTCTTTGTTAGGGGGGGGGGATTTCCCGCTAAAATTTGAGCTAAATTTTTAGGTTATGTTCGTTTCTTGGTTAAGGGAGGGATTTCCGGTCAAAATTTCACCCAAATTTGAGGTTATGTTTTTCAGATATAGCGGCTATATTGAGAGTCTTGAAACATCGGTGGCGCTGGTGGCAATATTATTTTTTTATAAAGGTAAATATTTATTTATATTAATTGAAAATTTTCCTATTTCAAAGAAACACATATATCAATAAATTAATGGAGTTTGAAATGTTCAGAAATTTGTATAATATATAGCAATGAGGTAAACTTCCTTAATATCCTGACCTACATATTTTTTAGGGCAAAAAAATTTCTTTTTTTGTACTATACGCACCAACATGTAGGGAAGAATGAATGAAGGAAAAAAAATTTTTTTTTTCATTCGCTCCTTTGGTCACCCAAAGTTTTTAACAATAGGAGAAATTCGAATAGTTGAAAAAAAGTATATAGATCGCGTCCCGCAAACTCAAGTGAACCTGTGAGCATTCATATTGCGATTTCCTACCGTTATATATATATATGTATATATAGTAGGGGCAATTTGGATTTCTCGAGGATTTCACGAAATGAAGGAAAAAAAATAACAACAGACGTTTTTAAATTCTTCGAGAAAAAGAAACCCCCCAAGGTGCGAGAACTACATATTTGGGGGGGGTAATTTCCCCACCCCTTCTCACATCATGCACGCACTATATATATATATGTATATATGTGCTGGAAAATTAAAGGTTACGTGCACACGAGGGATCATAAATACATTCTCCTTTAAAATAAATTTTTTTATATACCCTGTAATCGGTGCCAAAATGGGCCAGCTGCATTTATTCATTCATTCATTCAAGATTTTTTTTTTGACAATATATTCTATTTGAAGAAAAGTGGGTCACTCTTGGTGACATTTAACACTCTTCTTGCGTGTTTTATGTTTCTGTCTAATTTTCCATTTCAATTTGTCACATTAAAAGTGTCACGCAGTTTTTATTATAGTTTTTTTTTAATACTTGAATTATATATATATGTGACACTTGACGGGAAAAGGGACTTTAAAAGCAAAAAATTTTAGGTTATGTTATTTTTTCGCCGAACTTTCGTTTTTCGAATTAGCATTTCACAGAGAATTTCTTTTCATTGGAATTTTAAATTTAAACAAATTATTAACAACCGAATTTTTGTTTGACAGCATTTTTATTTTATTAGTCATATATTTAATTTACATGACTTTTTATTTAAAAGAATTTTAATTTAAGCGAATTTTAATTTAACAGAATTCTCATTCAATCGAATTTTATGTGATTTGAACAGAAATTCCAATTCAACGAATTTTAACTTGTCCGAATTTTTGTTTGCCAGAATTTTCGAATTGATAGAAACTTCAAGACGCCGAATTTTCATTTGTCCAAAATTACAAATGGCCGAAAAAATAATATCGACAGAAAGATTTCAGCGCAATTTTTAAATTTGACCAATCACAATTTTCTCGATGATTTCTAATATGGTCACTTTTAAAAATTGCGCCAAAATCTTTCTGTCGATTGTTTTTTCGGCAATTTGTAATTTCGGCCAAATGAAAATTCGATGTCTTAAAAATTCTATCAATTAAAAATTCATAAAAATAAAATTTCTGCCAAATAAAACTTCGGCATGGCCAAAAAATTTCGAATTATGTAAAAATTCGTATAAAAAAAGAAAATCTGTTAAATTTTAATTCGAAAATTGAAAATTTGTCTAAAAATTATTATTTTTAATAAAATACTTTTAAAAAAAATACTTTAAAAATAAAATACTCTTTGTGTAATTTGAATCCAAAAATCAAATTTATAACCTAATTTTTATTTGGTAGAATTTTTAAAACGCCGAATTTTTATTTATCCGAAATTGCAAATGGCCGAACAAACATTTGATAGAAAGATTAAGGCGCGATTTTTAAATTCCACCAATCACGATTTTCTTGATAATTTTTGATTTGTTGAATTTAAAAATCGCGTCGAAATCCTTCTGTCGATTGTTTTTTCGGTCATTTGCAATTTCGGACAAACAGAAATTCTGCGCGCTTTAAGAATTCTACCAAATAAAAATTCGTTGCCTAAAAATTCTGTTAATTAAAAATTCTTTAAAAAAGAATTTCTGACAAATGTTAATTCGAAAAATGAAAATTCGTCTAAAAAATAATTATATCTAATAAAATTGTTGATAATGAAAATTCTAACTAATAATTTTTATGGGATAATCATGCGCCCCAAAAATAACTTTAATTATTAATTAAATTAAAAAATGCAATAATAATAAGATTAGTAATACTACTAATAATAATAATATAATAATAATAATAATAATAATAATAATAAATATGTACAATAAAGTAAAAACAAAATTTTATTCATTTTATTTTTTTTCTTGTAAGTCCGTACATTGTAATTAAATAAATAAATAAATAAAATGTATTATAAAACAAAAAGTCATAATAAAAATAAAAAAAAATAATAAAATTAAAAATTTTTTTATGTATATATATATGCGCACACATTTAAAAAGATTATTTTAAAATGTCTTTTTCTTGAAAAAATATATAAATTAAGGTGTCTTTTAAATTTAGAAAATTTGAAATTCACTTGTATAGATATTACAAGAACCGTAATAATGTTTAATAATTTTAGGCCTATATACATTGAGGTATTTACGGTTCCTTTTTTTGCCTAAATAGATATTGAATGAAGAGAAGAAACTATATATACGCACTGTGCCGTTTCGTTGACGATGAACGGTACCTGTCTTGATTTATGAAGGGCCCCCTCATCGTCTTCTTTTTTTGCAATATTGTCATGCAAGATAGAAACAGGTAGGTGGATTGAAAGATGAATCTCAAAAGATAGTCTAAATTGTTTGCTTATTTACTTATTACTTTATGAGCGTTTAAAAATTCCTTTTGGCATCAAAAAAAAAAAAAAACTGTTTTTCTTTTCTTTTTTTGAGAATTTTTTTTTCATTTTATTATTATTATACTTAAGGTCGAGACAAATAAGAAAAATGTTTACGACTATATGAAAATGAAAAACTATTTTTTACGGCTATAAACACTATAAGCAAATTTTTTCAAGGGCGAGAAAGTTAAAGTGTTGTTTATGACGCGTCCATATATTTTTAAGATTTCTGCATTGCTTATTTGCATTTAAAAATTTACCGTTACTGAAAATTTAATACGACTAAATATTCGCTAATCGAGATTTTTAAATTTGAATTTAAATTATTATTCAATTATAATATTTTGATTTTCTTTTTTTTATTTTCGAATTTGATAATTTTGATAATTATTAATTTTAGAATTATTTCTTAAAAATTTAATTTTACATATTTTATTAACAAATTATTCAATAATGATTATAATATTTTTTTTTTTTTAGAATTTTACATTTTGATAATTTTTATAATTATTAATTTTAGAATTATTCTTTTTCAAAATTTAATTTTATACTTATTAACAAATTAGGAAATTTATAATATAATAAAAATACTATTTCTTTAAAGTATACCTGAACTTTTTCTAATTCTTTTTAATATCTATTAAAAAAACAATGGAATAATGAAAATAAAGCGGTTACTTTTGTGATAATTAGTAAAATATTAAAAATGACTATATTTAAGGCAAATTAAGTCGTTAAAACTAAAAGAGCATTATACCTCTATTCAGATAAGCACAAAGACTTCCGACTCTTGTTTTATCTGAAAATGAAGTGGTTTTAAGATTTTTCTTTTATCGTTTTATAAATAAAGCATGGCATTTGTTGAAAAATTTCTATATTACTAATGTACATTTATATTTTACAATCTTGAATATATTAGAAGATAATTTTTTTATAAATTTTTGGAAAGAAGTCAAAAAAATTTTTTTAATATATATATATATATATATATATATATATACATATATATATTATGACTAATAAACGGAATATTCTCTTTTTTAAATTCGTTTCACCTACATTTCAATATTCTAATAGGAAATTGTTTTTTTTTTATCTTTATAGGTGTGTAATATTTGTTTTATATGAAAGTAACACTTTATTTTTAGTTCAGATTTTTACCTAAAAAAAATAATTTATTTCCGGTAATAAAGAAAATGAATTCTTTTATTATTGGTTTAAACCAATAAATTATCGTGGAAGATTTTAATTAATTAATAATTCATTATCGTAATTACGATATTTAACATATATTCTTTGTTTGAGAGGATTCCTTTCATTGCATATTATTCTCAACATGTACAAAAGGATTTCCTCAAAATTCCATAGAATATTATTGTGTTCTTAAAGCAAAAACTAAAAAAAAATTGTTTAAAACAACCAAATAAATGTATCGCTTTATGCAGTTAATAAAACTTTTAGTTGAATCAACAAAAAATTTCTTTGACTCAATCAAATTCTTATACTCTTGTTGCAATAGTATAAAATTGTAGATGATTTCAGAAGATCAATTTTTCTCTCAGACGTAGAATATTTTTTTCGGACTAATTATAACAAATATATACTAAAAACAACAAAATTATACTTTATAAATATATAAAAAATGATTTGCTTTTTAAATAAAAATCGAGAAAAAATTTTCTGGATTAATACGACGTCAATTGCACTTTTCATCCGGTCTTGGTCCATCATCGTCATTGGCTATAGTATATGAGAGATTCTTTTTCAATCGCCCCAGCCCAAAAAGTCAATGTTCTGGGATTGGCTTCATACTTTGGTAAATTGTTGTCCTATATGATAGTAATAAATCCCTAAAATATAAACTCATTAAAAAAATATTTGTAGAAAGTAGAGGGGGTTGAAGTTTTGACGTTAAGGGTAACATTGTCATTTTCAAATCCGTTTAACTATGACAAAAGTTAATGAATTTTAATTTATCTATAATGAATTTTATTGCATTCTTCACGTACTTTTCAAAAATGTATACGAAATTTAAAAAAAAAAATTTTTAACCCCTTTTTTGTCAAAATCAACCCTTATTTTTCGATTTTCACCCCTTCGGGTATTTTTTTTTTTTTTTTTTTTATTTTCATTGGAAAGCTGAGGTTTTTTCCGATGAGCTATGTAAATATGAAAATGGGACAACAATAATTTTGTGAGAAACAGAATATTAAAGTAGGCGGTGCCGATAAGGGGTGTACCTGGAGATCATCTTTGAGGATTTAGATAGGCACCGCCTTATTTAATATTATGTTTCTCACAAAATTATTGTTGTCCCATTTTTATATTTACATAGCTCATGGGAAAAAACCTCAGCTTTCCAATGAAAATAAAAAAAAAACAAAAAAAAATTCCCGAAGGGGTGAAAATCGAAAAATAAGGGTTGATTTTGAAAAAAAAGGGGTCAAAAATTTTTTTTTTAAATTTTGTATACATTTTTGAAAAGTACGTGAAAAATGCAATAAAATTCATTATAGATAAATTAAAATCCATTAACTTTTGTCATAGTTAAACGGATTTGAAAATGACAAGGTTACCCTTAACGTCAAAACTTCAACCCCCTCTACTTTCTACAAATATTTTTTTAATGAGTTTATATTTTAGGGATTTATTACTATCATATAGGACAACAATTTACCAAAGTATGAAGCCAATCCCAGAACATTGACTTTTTGGGCTGGGGCGATTGAAAAAGAATCTCTCATATATACCCAATGGGAAACTGCCACGAGTAACCATTGGCGTATTAATTGGCCCAATGATGGGAGCCAATGAAAAAACCATTGGCACCCAATAATGGACCATTATTGGTAAAGTCATGGGCTGTCCACGCCGATGCCAATGATTGGCAACCATCATTGGCAAATTATTGGCAACCAATAATTAGCCAATATTAAAAATTTTAATAATAATTTAAAAAATCAATAATTTAAAAATAAAATTTTTATTTTTATTATTTTTTAATAGTTATTATTATTATTATTTTATTTTTAATAATTAAATTAAAATAAAAAAATGGTCATCAAAGTATTAGTGAAACTATTTCTTCCAAAAAAGAGTTTGTCTCAAATCCAATTAATAGGAGAGACATCGGGCAGAAAAAAATTTCGACAAGAAAAAAATTTTAGATCACTGCTTATATACCAATCAAGTGGCATCTCAACTGCGAGAAACAGTGATGTTCGCCCTCCCTTTGCGGCGTTGAGTGAACTAAAGTCCAGAGCTGAGCCATCAGCGCAGCGCGGGAACATTTAAAAAATTTGATTATATTAGATATTTTATTTTATAATAATTAACGAATTATTAAGTATGACATTATGTTATTAATAATTATTAATGACATTAATTATTTATTAAGTTAATTATTTGTCATATTTAAAATAAAATAAAATATCTAACAAAATCAAATTTTTCAAATGTTCCCGCGCTGCGCTGATGGCTCAGCTCTGGACTTTAGTTCACTCAACGCCACAAAGGGAGGGCGAACATCACTGTTTCTCGCAGTTGAGATGCCACTTGATTGGTATATAAGCAGTGATCTAAAATTTTTTTCTCGTCGAAATTTTTTTCTGCCCGATGTCTCTCCTATTAATTGGATTTGAGACAAACTCTTTTTTGGAAGAAATAGTTTCACTAATACTTTGATGACCATTTTTTTATTTTAATTTAATTATTAAAAATAAAATAATAATAATAATAACTATTAAAAAATAATAAAAATATAAATTTTTTTTAAATTATTGATTTTTTAAATTATTATTAAAATTTTTAATATTGGCTAATTATTGGTTGCCAATAATTTGCCAATGATGGTTGCCAATCATTGGCATCGGCGTGGACAGCCCATGACTTTACCAATAATGGTCCATTATTGGGTGCCATTATTGGAATTATATTGGCATCCCTGGCTCCCATTATTGGGCCATTAATACGCCAATGGTATTTTTCCCATTGGGTATATATTTTGTCTATGATTTATTGCAATGTTTTGACATGAAAAATACATTATATAATATTATAAAGAAAAGATAGATTGACCGGCGACATTTTTTGACAAAAAACTTCATATCCCTATTGTGCATTCAGTATATATTAAATATGCTTCACCCCAAAAAAAATTTTTTTTTTTAAGTATATATTTATCTCATTATCTATCATCTCTCGTAAAAATTATTTTAATAAACTACAAATATACTGGAATATTTATATATTTGATTTTACAGTAATACACTATTTATAAAGTCGTATTAAAACTTTTCTTAAATAATTAAAATAAATAAAAACTGTAATTGCTAGTAGAATTAATAAATTGGTAGGTTTTTTTAAAAATAATTTTAGTTAAATAAAAAAATTACTATTATTATTATCATTATTATTATTATTATTATTATTATTATTATTATTATTTCCTTTAACCCTTTAAGGTACGAATTAATTATCTTTTAATAATAATTCCTCATCATATATAATTTTTAATTTCTGTTTTTGAAAATTCAAAATGGCTGATGCAATATGGCGACCGAAAAAAAACTTTATCAGTTTCGCTCAAAATTCGTAACTTGTGGGTTTTTGGGATCGATGATTACAAATATGATGTCAGTTTTTAAAAATTCAAAATGGCGGATCCAATTTGGCGACCAAAAAAATTAAATTTGTTTGTTATTGCTCGAAAATTACATTTTGTACTTTAAAAAACAGATATCAAATTCGTAATCAGCGACCCCAAAAACCCCGAATAAATACTTTCGAACAATTACAATCAAATTTAATTTATTTCGGTCGCCATATTGGATCCGCCATCTTGAATTTTAAAAAACGGACATCACATTTCTAATCAGCGATTGCGGAAACCCCCTAATAAACGTGCTTCAAGCTAATCTGATCACACGAAAAAAAAAGTAGAACTTTTACCCCAAAATCGGTTTTAAATATTAACTGCAACAAATTTTATCCTAGTTGAGGGAGCCACCGTCTATGTGAATTAGCATTGGTTAAAATTACCAGCAACAAAATTTATTCAGCTTTTTTTTGTAATGAATTTTTAAAAATTCGACTGACAAATATTAATTTCTTTCAATTTTTTAAAATATAAACCAATTTGTTAAAAAAATAATGCAAAAATTTACTTAGAAGTATTGACAATTAACTTTAAATATTTCTGATTGTAAAAAAAATTGATGGCCTTATTTGTATATAAATGTAAATCAATCAATCCGTCTGAATACTTGATTTTTTTAACTAAAATTTTACTATATATGTTTTAAAAATAATAATAATAATAATATATAATATAATATAATAAATAATAAAATCATCTTGAATAATTTGAACTAAAAAAAAACTTTAACCGAATGCACAGTATCGTCTCTAGGCCTATTAATTAGACACGCTTCACAAAATATATTATACATACCCCCATAAAAAACAGGTTATCAAAAAACAAATCCCCAAAATAGTTAATTATTCACGTTTTACTAAAAAATCTCTATAAAAAAAAATGATAAAAATCTTCAAAAAAAAATGTCATTTATTATAAGTACATAAATAATTATAGAGATTTTAAATTTCATTATTAAACAATACAATGTACAATAGAATATACGTATATATAGAATAAAAATACAAAGATCAAAATTTTATTCAATTGGATCTCGATTATACAGTACCTATAATACATAAAGAAACAATGAGAGACTGGATTTCAATTATATATTACCTATATATATATATATTTGATCGATATATTTCAAACACGCCCAAAACTATTTTATTCAGCATTTTGGAAATTGCACCCAATATATATTCGACCAACTGTCAACCGAGTAAAGAAGAAAAAAAAAAGAGTCTGAAATAAAAAAAAACTCATTTTCTACCCCAAGTCCCCATTGTATCCGCTTGTATGCAGATGTCTTGGATAAAGGGATTTTTTTTCCTGAAACGCGGAAAGGGAAGATCAATATTTGCATAAAGCCAACGAGCGGCTCAAGAATCCGTAACGAAATGGTGGGAAGCTACTTCAGTTATGAGGAAAATGAATGATTTTATATATATATATATATGAGGGTTGTGACAAATGTCCAACCTTCATGATTTTTTTTATACATTCAGAGAGATGAATGTTGTCCCTTTTTTCCCATTTTTTATCATTATCCAGTTCATTAATATATTATGGGTAAATATCATATATATAGCTTAAATAATAGATAATTTATAATTATTATAATAATTATAATAATTAGAAGGTTTCGTATGAATAAAACGACATAACATTCGGACCATTGTTGTTTTAATAAAAGTTTACTCCAACGTTTCGAAATCTAAATGATTTCCTCTTCAGCGGGAGTCTATCAAATTACAATAAAATGTCAATAAACAAATACAATAAATAATAAAAATAAAATAAGCTACAATAAATTAAATTTCAACAATCATACCAAATTAAAACAGATGTCAAGTCATAGAGTTAAACAATTATTTTTTGTGTTAAATTAAATAAAAACAACCCTAACGTTGGAGAAACATATAGAGTTTGTACAAAAAATTAAAATTAAATAAGTTAAATTTACTATGAAATTAATTAAATCAAATAAATTATTAATTTTAAAAATTTAAATAATCAAATGGAAAATTAAAATTATATATACGTACCAAATAAATGAATATATTTTTAAAAATTAAGAAATAAACAAACAATAAATAATTAAATAAATAATGACAATAATTAATAAAACATAATAAAATCAATAAGAAATAAGAAAGTAATAAAATATGTGTGATGTTTGCAATGTCAATTTTGAATCTGAACTCCAAAACACTATCGACTCATTACAATAAAGTTTGCAAATCGAACAATTAAGTATACGAGAAATAGAGAATAACGATAATGAGCATTTCAAATTGTTAGAAATAAAATTCAAAATTTCATACAATTTATCAAAATTTTCTAAATCTGTCATTTTATTTAAACTATTATATCCTTCTTTTTTAATAAAAAAAAACATTTCAGCAAATAATCGCTTATTTAGATTTGGCTCAACATGCAAAATCTCAAATTCATCCCATTTTATAAAAATGTGAAAAGGAGTCATTTTTGCAACTCGTCAAATGATCATATGTTCTAATTTACGAATATGTAAAAGTCTTTTAGTTTGACTCACATATGTTTTACTACAACTACACTCAAATTTATAAACATAATCACACTGATTTAGTCCCTCAAGTTTATCTCTGCTAAGTTTTATAAAATAATCAAGTATTGAGTTTACATAAAAAATAGTTTTAATATTGAATTTCTTAAATAATCTTTTTATGTTCTCTGATATTTGTCCATAATACGGAAATACTATACATTTTTTTCTTTATTGTTGTTGTCATTATTATTATTATTATTATTTATTTTTTGATGAATTTTTGATCTTAATTTCTAAAATTCTATTAGTGACGTGTTTTTTGATAAATTTATCTGGATAATTGTTTAATCATAAATTTATTTTGACAAAATCAATGTTCTTTTTGTGAAAGCATTCATCAGAAAGAATAATTGCAGTATCAGTGAGATTTTTAATTATTGCAATTTTGGACACAACTGGATGGTTAGAATAATTATTTTAGAAACCTACCCGTATAAGTGTCTTTTCTGTACCAATTTGTGATATTATTGTTTTCAGACAAAACTCCCGGGATGAAAAATGTAGGCATTCCAAAAGTAAACTTAAGTCACATAGTATTCGAATAAGTATTCCTCCGTGCCAAAAGGTAGACCGTGGAATACTTTTAGAAAAGTTACTAAAGTAAACTGAAGGTATACTAAGATCTACCACATAGAGAGGAGAGTATACCGTTTGTATATACATTAGGATATTATATGACTTTTTCCAAATTATCTTGTAATGAACTCCAACTATAGAGTTCTAATGGTGTCTATAATAGATGTCGCATTGTCATATAGACAAAAATACTTTTTAATAATAAATGTGAATAAAAATAAATAATATTAAATGATAATTAATTTATTCATTGAATATTTTTTGATACATATTAACACCAAATATACACAAAAATTTTTCTTAAATAACATAATTATACATAATATGTAATACTTAATTAATTAATATACAAGTTAAATAAATAAATAGATAAACATAAAGAAAAATAACTATCTGAATTAAATATTTAAAGCGATAAGTAATATGGTATATCCTTTATAAAAGTCATAATTCCGTACTTGAAAAAAATGTCAACTTTAAGTTGCATTCTAATCAATGATAGATTTAAATATTTTAATGTTATTAAATTATTTTTTATAAAAAAATTTTTTGTTATAATATTTTATACAATAATTTATTAAATAAACTATTACAATTGACAGTGAATATAAGGTTAACATTTATAATATTAAAATGATATAATATTTAATAAAATATAAATTTCTGGTTAAGTAAATAAAAAATATATGAAAAACTTACTTGATTTGCTTATAATTTTTTCAGCATATGATTTCGTACCATTCGATGGGTAATTTGTCATTAATGAATTGTGTCACTTAGTGCAGGATCTTTTTAGTTAAAGAATTATCTTATACACTTCAAATTATTTCGTTTAATAAAAAACTTTAAATATTACATTAAAATAATAATTAATAAATAAATTCTCAATAAATTCTTCACTTTAACTCACTAACTACTACAATACTATAATTATGTATTATTTTATTTATTTATTAGTTCCATTCTAATTTTTTACTTCTGCCATCTATGTGTTGTATCACCAATTAAGTATCCGAAAATTCAGAGACTGCAGTATTCATTTTATTTACTCCGGAAGATGTTCATACTTTTAAGAGACTTCTGAAGACCTTCGAGATTACTCTGAATACTTTGGTATACTTAGGAAACTAAGATGATCCATTTGAAGATTCAGCTTAGTTTACTCAGTGTACTGTGATATCCGTTTCGAATATTACGGAAGACGTTCAGGTATACATTGGAGATTATGTATACAAGTTAGAATACTATTTGGTATACTCTATATATATACACTTTCAATACCGTTTGAAATACTATTTCGAATATTCCGATTACTGCGTATACTTATTCGAATACTATTCAATTTGGTTACGACAACAAAATAGCTATTTTGTTGTCGTAACCAAATTTAGGCTGGAATTTAAAAATGATGAACCAAATAATTTTCTTGGCCTAACAAAATGTTTGGTTGTAATAATTCTACAACTTTGTTTCAACAATCCATAATTTGGTTACAACAACCAAAATTGCCTATAACCAAACAATTTTTTTGCAAACACAAAATCTTCTTTTTTCAGTGCATGCACTCAGAGCAAAAGTTAATTTGGCTTAACCAAACAGTTTAATTATTCTATTTTGTTTGGAACAATTAAAAAGTTTATTTAATTCAAATAAACATTTGGTTTATTCCAATAAATTCATTTAGTTAACAAAAACAAAATTTTAATTAAAAAAAAAATTGTTATTTTAATCTAAATTAATCTTTGTTTCATCATTTTGGATAATTAATAAACATTGCTTTATAATAATAAGAAATCGTGGCTGTAGTATATTATAGCTATATGTATTTAAATCCGCGCACAATTGTTCCTTAATTCACATAATTAAAAGCTTTTTATTGTAATTATCATAATTATTAATTACACTAATTAATTGCGGTCATTATATTTTCTTAATATCTAACGAGAATCTTTCTTTCATTTTAGAATTTATATTAGCCACTTGAACTATGTCACACGCAAATATTATATATACTTATTACGGCTGGTATAGTGAAAAAAAATTGCGATTACGTAAATTTAACACTTATGTGCAAATAACATATAATCATAATGTATAATTTTTCTTTTTTAATATATTAAAAATCCGTATAATGTCGACACGTAAATGATGTTCGTATATAATTAAAATAGTCTACGCAAAATAATAATCAGAATATTTTATCGCTCAGTTTAATAATAACTCTGTATGGCGTATATTATAGTAAATATTTTTTTTCTCATTAAATTTGTAAATCGTTTATTTTCTTGGCTATATACTCATTTAATTTAGACATAAAAATAATTTCCAATTAAATGTAATGTAAAATTAAATATATATATGCTTGGCAATTACATTAAAATAAATTTTAATTTTCTCTGTATACTTTAAAATGTAAATTGTTTTAATTTTCAAAATAATTAAATACTTGTTAAGACAATCTTTGATCGCGTTGAAGAGAGAAATTTTTTATATATATACCGTGTGCGATTAAATGCTCAAAATATGCGGTTATAATTTCTTTTTTCTAAATTATACATTAAATGTAAAGACTAATTTTTAATATACGAATTTTCTCTGTAATTATATTGTTAAATAAATTTCACATTATAAAATATATGTAATTTGTATAATTTAACAATAAATAATTAATCATTTTTTAATAAAACTATGTATAATTAAATTAGATAATGTAAACATTAAAAAATTTTTTTTTATTTTTGCCACGAAGTAGTATAAGGAGACCCCACTGCTATATGAAGCCCTCGAAAAGTTGAAGCTGATTTCCCCGTTTCTCTTACAATTAACGGAGGTGTCGAACCTATCGGAAAATTTGGGAACTAGTTACCCAAACTGACACAAAATGTGTACATACAGTTAGTAACACATAGAACTTTCGCAAAATGGCTGCCGTAACATAACCTGCATAAACTGATTGTTTTTATATCGGTTTGTTTTTTTCTGGTTTTTGAAAATAATTTAAAGAAAAGTAAGTATAAAAGTCCTACATAGGTCCTACATCTCGTGGCCTATGTACATCGTATGTAGACAAGCGTTACATTTCTATGTAGACAGTATGTCAAAAAAAAGTCGCAGGCCTATGTCGCCAGGTAGGCCAACCGTCATAGGTCCTATATAATGGCGACTTTAATTTTTATTCGGGTGGTTCCATTAAAGGTTGCAAAACAAATTGTGTTAAAGGCAATACAAAATATAAATCTATTTATAAAACTATTTTCAAAGAAATTCAAATAATAATAATGAGTTTCATTTTAAATATAAATCTTATTAAAGTATATTTTTATCACAACCATAATTAAAATAAAATTTAAACAGTTTAATAATTTATATTCACTTGCAGTTACTAATTTTACTTCGTTACTGTGTTTTTACACAACATAAATAATTATATCGTTTTTGTATCCATGGAGATTCTCCATGTTTACATCGTTCATGTCACTTTTAGCAGACGAAATTTCGGAGGTATCAAATTTTCCCGTTAGGGTTCGACACCTCCGTTAATTGTAAGAAAAACGGGGAAAACGGCTTCAGCTTTCCCGGACAGTGGGGTCTCCTTATACTACTTCGTGCTTTTTGCTTTTGTTAAAAATCATTTTTTAATTTAAGGTTATGTTACGGTCATCAACAAAAAAAGTGTTGAGGTTTATTACATTAACAAGTAAATTAAGACTTTATTAAACAATTGGAAATTGAATTTAAGAAC
The DNA here is from genome assembly GCF_019393585.1 of Leptopilina boulardi. Classification (NCBI taxonomy): domain Eukaryota; kingdom Metazoa; phylum Arthropoda; class Insecta; order Hymenoptera; family Figitidae; genus Leptopilina; species Leptopilina boulardi. The sequence continues at coordinate 687,810 of NW_026137833.1, read as the reverse complement.
ATAGAATTGACTTTAATATATAGAAACTTTAGTTTTTACTTTTAAAGAGCTGTACAAACTTTAATGCTTTTTGCAGTCCTATATAATAGCACGACTGACAAAATCTGTCAACCCGGAACCCGGAAACCTGGTTTTATACCTATCAACCTAAATTTTACTTGAAACCTTAAATATTTATGAATATCGTTGAATCTCCAACATAGAAAAATTTGTTTATGGTATAGTAAGATTCAGTTTATTATGAAAAAATATAATAAAATGATATTTGCTTTGAGAATTCAGAATTCAAGAACTGAAACCAGTGCATTATTATATATAGAGTGGTGAGAATATGGAAAAATATTCTAATACACCGATGCGCCACCTGACAGTCTTAATCATAACTAAATTTGAAATCAATTAATGGTTGGTTTCCCTTGTCTCCACTTGCAATTTATCATAATTTTCGTCAACTACCGCACTCTGCTCACTCTAATGAAAATTTAGTGACTTTATAGTTAAAATTAAAAGTTACTATAAAGTCACTAAATTTTTACTGTAGCAGGGTGCGGTAGTTGACGAGAATTATGACAAATGGAGAGTGGGGGCAATGGCAACCTTCCTTCTACTTCAACAGGGTACGGTCATTAGAATAGTCTACTCTTATATGCATTTTGAGCCTCACACGAATTTGAAGTCTGTTTTGCTCCATCATGTCAGAATTTTTTCCTAACCTCAAAAAACATATTGGATTTTTGGTAGAATAAGAATTTTTTCAAACATTCATGGATTTACATAAAACTTGGTATCTCAGGTAATTTGGAGTCTCTGATTACGAATCTTAAGTCAGATCTTCAAAATTCAAAATAACAAATTCAATATGGCGGGTAAATTTTTCAAAAATTGGTCAACATTTATTAATTTTCTTGAATATTGACAGATTTTTATGAAATTTGTTACCTAGAGGTTTTTGGGCTCGCTGATTACGAATCTTAAGTCAGATTTTCAAAATTCAAAATGGCGGACGGTTTTGCTAAAAGTTGATATTTTTTAATGAAACTTTGTACCGTGGGGTTTTTAGAGTTGCAAATCTGAAGGCAGATATTCAAAATGGCGGATTCAATATGTCGGGCAAATTTTTCAAAAATCAGACAGTTAAAATTTTTTTGGAAATATTAACAAATTTGCTTGAAACTTGTTACTTAGGGGTTTTTAGGGACGCTGATTACGAATTTTAAACCAGATTTTCAAAATGGCGGACAATTTTTCTTAAAATTAATATTTTTTAGGAAACTTAGTACTTAGGGCCTCTTAGGGTCGCTGATAACGAATCTGAAGTAAGATTTTCAAAATTCAAAATGGCAGATACAATATGCTGCAAAATTTTTTTTAAAAATGATATATTTTAAAATAATTTTGTACCTAAAATCCCATATCGTATCACAGTTACATGTTCTAATCAGAATTTATTTATCTATGGAAATTCATAAAAAAATCTACATATATAAATTTAAAATTATAGAAAAGTTTTAAATAGATTTGTAAATAGAAAATAATGTAAAATTCGTAATGTCGCACATATAACAGTAACACTCTTAAGAACAAAGAAGCAAAAATTTTTGACGTATTTTGCAAGAATGAAATTTTCCTGGAAAAAACAATAAAAGATTACCTCTCTTTCTCTCTGTCTCTCATATCCGAGTGTGCGCGGCATTTATTCATGTTTCCTGCGTAAATTTTTATGCCTGTTGGGACTTATATGCGCAATGCTCATAAAATTGGCATAAGTGTGCAAGAGCAAAAGTCACGCGTGCGAGAGTGACGCGAGAGTGTAAGTGCGCAAGATGTGCGGTTTATCATCAAAGCAAGTTGCAGTTAGTTGAGCCACTTAACATCACACAAGTTTTCACATTAGCGTGGTAAAAGAGGTTTTCTACACTCCACCCCCCCCCCTTCTATCTCTTACTCTCTTCCTCTCTTTCATCAACAATCTCTCTCCCACTTTGCTTTAATCTCTCTCTTTCTCTTAGCATACATATCCACGATTTCGTAGAGTAAGCTAATCTTAATGAAAATGACGCTTAAATTATTATCTCTTCCTCTCTCTCTCTCTCTCTCTCTCTCTCTCTCTCTCTCTCTCTCTCTCTCTCTCTCTCTCTCTCTCTCTCTCTGCATAATTTTCAAATGACTAATTCTTCCCACCAGAGTTGAAAATTGTACAATTGATTCTATTTATCGTCATTTTTAGTTAGAAGTGATTGTCTTATTGCTAGAATTTAATTGATTATAATTGTAATTACAATTAATATTATAAATAAATTATAATTACAATTACAAATAGAATTAAAATTGAAATTAAAATTACATTTCTGTAAATTTATTTACTAATTGTAAGTTACCTAATTTATTTTAATTTTAATTTATTCAGAAAAAATTCTCGGGCAGTGGGAATTGAACCTGTCGGCTACGATAGAAAAGCTACGCCTTACGCACCTCGGCCATCGTCCATGTATTTTTAAATCGTCTCTAGAACGTACATATCATTAATAGAACGCTCAACAATAACATTTTTCTAAATGAATAGAAATTGTAATCAACCTTTTTTGTGTGTTATAAAGTTTATAAAAATCAAATCTTATATAATAGAAACATATATATATATATATATATATATATATATATATAGTGTATGATTTAAACTTCGTTTGACACACACCATTAAACAATGTGACCTGTCAGAAAATCAAATTCTAGATTGTATGGGTATATATAATTGCTCATTTAAAACGCGGAGTTGTATATTCGTGTATGAGGGAACGACTTCTTCCGTACGTAATTCAGTCGTTAAAATGTAATTCGTTAGTGACCGTAGCTGCCAGCTGGATAGAATTGAGGCGCGTGCTATAATACTCTTGATATCGCTGTGAAACTTAATACCAGCAACCTTTACGACAAGCTTCATTAACCGCGCATATACACACATATACCTATAGTATATATATGAAACAGTATATATATATATATATATATATATATATATATATATATATGCAATCTGCAAGACAAAAAGTTCTTAATTCCCCAAAAACCCTATAATTTAGAAGTTCAATTTTCCGCAAAATCGACCTCATCTCAAAAATAATTTCTTCATTTTTATGACATCCTGCAATTTTTCACAATTCTAGGAAATAAAATCAGTGCTTTTTAATTACAAGCGGCGAAAAATTATTTTTGTCTTATTTCTCTATTTATATACATTTGTAATTGTTTTAATAATTTATTACCACATATAGTAGAAGATGTTTGCTACTCTCGAAATCTGAATTAGTAAAAAACACAATAAAAGTATTCTGCGCCCGAAATTGGAGAACCCTACCTCTATCATATTAGGATTTTTTCTAACCTCAAAAAACAGCGTCTATTATGTGGCGGACACGAAAAAGTATAAGGATAGTTCCCACTTTTCGTAGAGAGTGATGACATTTTTTTCTTTTTTGTTTAACGTCATATTTAATTAGAGATTGGAATATTTCTAATATGCAACTCAATTTCACGGTCTGTTTTAAATTTATTAAATTCACATGTACGCCATTTGTAATAATTCATCTCATACCTGAGTTGCAACAATTTCACCGCAAGAGCTCTCGTATCGCTAACTAAGAATGACTCAAACAGAAGAGAAAAATCGTTATTAAAATTTTTCGAATATAAGAGTTTTAGGGGTCGCTGATTACGAATCTTTGGTCAGATTTTCAAAACCCAAACTCGCGGTTCCAATATGGCGGCCAATTTTAGTAATTTTCTATACTATTAGTCAATTTTGACTAAAAATTAGTCAGAACGGTTACTTATTTAAATTAATCTATAATTCGGCACAATTGAATTTGTCAAAAGTGACTAATTAAGATTTATAAAAGTTTATATCTCTTTTTTTCAAATATTTCTAAAAAAGAAATTAAAAAAATAATAAGAGCAAAAGATTGAAAATTTTCGATAAAAGTGAATATAAACTTTGTGACAGGAGTATGATGAGACTGTGATAAGTGAAATTAGTATAAACTGCCTTTTGTCAATTGTCTCGGCGCCAGAATACCGAGTCCGTATACATATATTTGCCTATTATATCTGCATCATCTTCCGGACGATTTTATGACCTGCAGTGCATATCTGCAACAAAAATTAACAAAACACACACTCTCTGTAAAATTATGGAATTATGTAAGATTCATGTGCACAGAATGTGTCAGAGAGAAAAGATGAGGGAAAGAAAGAGAAAAAGACATAAAAGAGCAAGAGAGAAATGTGCAATTAGGAAAAAGATGGAACATATATATATACAGTCGCGCGGTCTTTTAGAACTTGAGAGTCAGACGCGCGATATACCCGCATACATCGCGAGGAAACAACCAATCGTTCTCACACGTCTTCAAACGTGAAACTTGCATTTTACATTTGTCGTAGTGTGTAAAATACATACAAACAAATATTTTATATACATATGTATATATAGAAACACCCACGTAAATGTGAAACACTCTCTTTCAAAGATGCGTGACACACGCACATCCTCGGACCATCGCGCGTAAATTACCCTAATCCCGTGAATATTATTCTGCCGGATAAAGTGCATCGCGCATGCTTTAAACATTTCGCGGAAGCATTCAATGAGAGAATTTACTCTTTACTTTCGTATAAATACGTGTTAATATAATACCGATTAGATTACATTTTTCGAGTAAATAATTTAATATTTAATTATTTATTAATTACTGATGAAAATTATACAATTACATACAATGTATCTCGATGGAAGAAAAAATGTATATTTAAATCATTAGTATTAATAATTTAATTCTTTTTTTGCAAAAATGACGAACTTTTAATATTCCATACAAACAATACTTTAAAAATTTAACAAATAGAATAATTTTTTTCAACGTACAATAATAAAAAAAGTTAGATTCAAATCAAAAAGTGAAAAAGTTGATAATAATGGTGGAATATATAAGTAGCAACTTTATAATTCGAAAATTTATATAAATTCATGCATCTTAATTCATGGATTAGAAAACTTTGTAGGTTAGAAAATATTTTTTCTTTTATTTCTTTTTTCTTATGTTTCAGATTGCAAAATCCGATGGAGGCCATCAAAGTAAAAAAAAATCTCGTCACGTGAGTATTATTAAGATTTGCATTAGGGATTAATTACGTTCTACTTTCAGCAATAGATGACCATCAAAGAACAGAACAAAAAGATTAATTTTTGGAAATTTTACCAAATTTCCTCATACTAGATCATGAATAAGTTTCTACATTTTGCTAAGGTTTTTTGAATTCTTTGTAAGAATGTCAAGAAACTTTCAACAGAGAGACAAAAGAAGCAAAAGATAAATTTTTGGAAATTTTACTAAATTTCCTTATACTAGATCATGAATAATTAATAATAATAACTATTAACTATCATTAGTAACTAATTATCTGCCAGTTGGATAAGTTAAAGTTTGGATAAGTTGGTTTTTTAACTTAATTAATGTAATTTAATCGTGCTGCCAAAATATTACGTTAATAAATTTCAAAAATATATTCGCAAATAAATATTAAGTAAAATATAAGAATCAATGTAAAATAGATTTTTTATTTTGAATAGTGTCTAAGGTTTTGTGATTTTCTTTTGTGTTTTACCTTTTTTCTGTGGTATTTTCGTGAATGGAAATTTAATTCGAAGCTTATTTGCAGCTATTACTATACCTGAATAATATAATAAAGTTTATATTATAAATAAACAATAATCAGTGGAATTTTTTAAATTATAATTTATAGATAATAATACACTGAAAAAAATTGATTTGATTCAAATAATCTGTTACTTAACTATTATCAAATAAATATTTATTTGTATTAAATAATTATTATTTAAATATTTGAATCAATTAAATAATATTTGTTGCTTCAATATTTATTGCTTCAAATACAGTTAATCAATTGGTTTAAGTAAATATTAATTTGAGAAAAGTCATAAGTAACCGATTATTATTTTCTTATAAACAATGTTCTCTTCTTTTTTAAAATTGCAATTGTACTTTTTAATCTTTTATTGAAACAGAAATTTGAATTTTAACGGTTGGCCGCGGGGATTAACATTTCCGCACCCATTATCAAAAGGCAACGTTTATTAGAATGAATTGAAATTCAGTAAAACCTGTAATTATCCCTGCCGAGAGCGCTTGGAATACCCGCTGTTTAGAAGTAGTGCAAAGAATCCTTGTATTTATATATATATATATAAAGCCCCTTTATAGACATTTTTATATAGGAAAGCCTTTTTCTTAAACGGTTGTAATCTTATCCACATCCGTGGGATATTTCGCATTTGACGGTAATTCCCAAATGTTAACTCATCTCCACCCAGAAAAAAGATTTCTTTGAAAACAAGAAATCGTTTTTTTAAAATCACTTTTTGAAACAAAGATAGAATTTGTTTGAATTAAAATAAAGTTTTCTTTGCTTTTATGAAAAAAAAATTTTAATTAATAATATTTTTTTTTTGAATGATATTTTTAACTGACAAAAAAATTTCTTTGAATCAAAGAAATATTTTCTTCCGAAATAAAAAATTAAGAAATAATTTCTTTAAATCAAAGAAATTTTTCTTTAACCCTATAACAATGCACAAATTTGTTTAATTAAAAAAAAAATTTCTTTGAAACCCCACACCGAAAAAAAACATTTTGAAATTTAGAATATATAGTTGGCACCTATTTTAGAATATTTTGTATACTAAAATTTAGTATCTAATATTCTTAAAATTAGAATATAACATACTGAATTTAAGTATAAAATATTCTAAAATAAGTCCCAAGTATATTATTCTAAATTTCAGAATGTTTTTTTTCGGTGCACAAGAAATGATTATATCAAATTAATTCTATATTGAATTTATGTTATAATGATATGAGTATATATATGATTTGGTCCCTGACAGTATTAGTTATTTGCAAACACCTGCATGCATAGTAGAAAATAATATTTATATATATTTATTTAAATAACAAAGTCGGTAAAGCCCACACAGGCAGAAGAAAGGCTCTAGCCGCTATTTTATTGTCGCAGGGAAAAGAGCTACTGTGCATATACGATTAGCCGCTCCTGTTCAATGTGTCCTCGTACACCTGTCGACTATTCTATAAGATAGTAAATTGTCTTTATAGTTATTAGCAGGAAAGAATAGCATATAATTCGAAGTTGTGCGGAAGTTGATTATTTCTTGATTTGAAATTTAAAATAGAGAAAGAATGGTAATTTTCAATGAATAAATATAAAATAGAACAGCAAAAAAAAAATTTAACGAATCACCTTACCTTTTACATAAAACCTGGAAAAACATTCTTACAGGTAGTATTTTTAATAAATAAATATAAACCCTTTTAGAGAAGCACAATAATTATATATACATATACATATATTGTAAAATACCAAATATTTTACCATCAATTTTTATTATTAAAATTTATTTTATTTTCTTTTATTCCTACTTATATATAAATTTTTATGTTGTGTCTAAAAATTTTTTTTTTAATAAATGCTGACAAATTTTATTATTTTTAATTTATACATAAATGCAGTGTGTACGATTAACAGTGTTTAATTTCCATAGAGAGTTAAAGAGTGACCGCGACTGCAGCTCTCTCGGCAACAATTGCAACGTGAAACTACCAGTTTTACGATTCATTAAAATACCACTTCTCATGCAGCGCACCTAATTACTGAAGGGGAAAAAAATATCACGGTAACTCCCTTTTTATTTTTTTTCTCCCTTCTATTTCATTATTTTATCTTTCTCATTGTTCATATATTTTTATTTAATTTCCATGTTCTCTTTTATATTATAATTTACATTCTTTTTTTAAATTGAATTTTATGTTTCTATGACAGTTGCTTAATATTTTATTATCTAAGTCACTATTTTACTACTTTTATTTTTTTTATTTTACTATTTTACTATATCTAAAAATATGAAAAAATAAAGATGAAAATTATTTCAAATGATAATTATGGTAAATGGTGTATAGGCCAAGTAATAATTAGGTCAGATAAAAATGAGGCTAAAAAAGTATTAGGTTACAGAAAATTTAGACCAAGTGAGATTTAGTGCAGATAAATATTATGTTAAATAAGAATTAGGTAATATTAAGATTAGGCCAAATGACGATTATTAAAAATGAGGATTAGATTCAATGAAGATTCGGCCAAATAAGAATTAGGTCATATACAAGGCCAAGTAATAATTAGTCCATAAATTTTTAGACCAATTGAATTTAGGTGAATTCAAAGAAATCTAAAAGATTTGGGTACCTCTTGGATGGTTCTAGAATCATCAATTAATTCTAGTTCAATTTCTTTAATGATTCCATTTTCGTTGCATCGAAAATATGTAATAGAATCAAACAGACTATAAAAGATTAGGATCCTTGGAAAACTAATTATTAAAAATTTTTAAAGTATATTATAGTAATTTAAAAAAATGTATAAAGTATAAGATTTACATGATTTCCATACTAAAAATTAAAAAATTCTAAAGAACCAAGACACATTGAGATTCCATCATATATATATATATAGTACTTTGAATGGAATCCAGTTTGTTGTCTTGTTTTCGATTCGCGTTAAACTTATTTAGTCATGCCTCCGTGGCAAGTTGTTGCCTTATATACTATATATATTATAGTATAGTAGTAATCACGAGCGCGGGACATAACTTGCAAATTCAAGGGAGAGTCTTTTGGATGAAGCTTCATTTATATATATGGGAATATACAACGTATGGGGTCGGTGGCCTTGAGCTTATATACGGTGGTGGTATATGGACCTCGTATAACCATATCTCATTTCATACCTGAAGAATCAGTGAATATATATATATAGAAGCAGCCAAAGGAGATGAGCACGTCGAACAACTTCTCGATGCGTAGCAGATTTGGTTCTTTGCAATTTCTTTCTCTCTTTTCTCTTTACTTGCCGCCGCTGTTGCTGAAGCTCATGCTGAAGCTGCTAAAACCACTGCGCATCGAACTGTCCGTGCAAATTTCAATTTTAACTGCTAATCTGCTAGCTAATAGTTGCCCCCCTTGCCGTCTTCTTCTTCTCCTTACAACCTGACAACCTTCGCAATACAGAGTGATTCTCCTCACGCGCCCTTTGCCATAAACAAAAGCGTTTCCAATATAAGTTTCATCTTATTGCAATCTAAGCGTCAAAGTTCTATTCACACGCTTCGACAGTGGCATTTCGAATAATTTAACTCAGATATGTCATATATAACTTCTTTGTAATTACGATTATTTGTTGCGGTAGTGCAAATATTTCTTTGAAAAAGATTTTTTATAATTTTTATATTTTAACAATTTTTGAATTTTTTATAAAATCAAACTTTCTGAGCTTCTCTGATCGATAAATTTATTCTGGGGATCGAGAATGTAAATCCATTTCCATTTGCAATTCCATTTTCAATTTCACTTTTTCTAATTTCTACTCCCACTTTCATTTCTAATTCCATTTTTTCCAATTTCCTATCCAACTTCCCACCTATTCTAATTTTTATTCACACTTCCACTTTTTCTAATTTACTATCCAATTTTCATTAACACTTTTTCCAGTTTCCACTTTTTCCTACTTCCATTTCCACTTATAATTTCCATTCCCACCTCCACTTATTCTAATATCAACTCCCAGTTTTCATCTTTACCAAATTCTATTCCCACTTCTTTTTTCACTTCCTCTAATTTTCTTTCCCATTTCCATTTTTACAAATTTCTATTCCAACTTCCATTTTCTTCAAATTCCACTCCCACTTTCCATGTTTCTAATTTTCATTGCTACTTTTTAAATTTCCACTCACACTTTCATTTCCAATAGCACTTTTTCAAATTATAATTCCCATTTCCATTTATACTTTCTCTAATTTCCATTTCCACTCCACTTTTCTAATTTACACTCCTATTTACACTTTTATCAATTTTTATTAGCTATTTATGTTTTTTTAATTTCCTTTCCAACTTCCATTTACACTTTCAGTTTTTCTAATTTTCATTCCCACTTCCACTTTTTCCAATTCCCATTCCCACTTTTTCTAATTAGCCACCCAAATTTCATTACCACTTTTTCCAATTTCTACTCCCACTTGCATTTCTATTTTTTACTTTTTCTAATTTTCAATCCCCTTTTCATTTTTACTTTTTCTAATTTCCATTCCCCATTTCCTCTTGAAATTTTCTAATTTACATTCCCACTTTCATTTCCAACTCCCCTTTTTTAACTTCCACTTTTCCAATTATTCTACTTCCACTTTTTGGAAATTGGAAAAAGTGAAGTTGGAATTGAAAATGGAAATGTAAAGTAGAATATTGGAAGAGAAAATGGGAATGGAAATTGGAAAAAGTGGAAGTGGAACTGAAATTTTATTTCTGATTGACAGAATTTTTAATTTATATAATTACTCTTTAATCAACTTTTAATTTAAAAAATTCTAATTTCACTGAATATTATAATTCAGCAGAATTCTCATTCAACAAAATTTTAAATGATTCAAATTTCTAATCTTTATTTGCACGAATTATTATTTGACAAAATTCTTTAAACGCTGAATTTCCATTACTCCAAAATTTATGAATGGTCAAACAAAAAATTAGAAAAGTGGAAGTGAAAATGGAAATTGGAGAAACAGGAACTCGCAAAACAAGTATGAATGGAATTTGGAAAAAGTGGAAATGAAATTGGCAGTGGAAATTGGAAAACTGGAAGTGAAAATTGAAGTGGGAGTGGAAATTAGAAAAAGTGGAAGTGTAAATGGATTAACATAATTTAAATTATCTCAATTTCATTTAATATTTCAGTTTTAATTATCTTTATTCAAAGATAAAATTTATTTTCTTAAAACGCGTTGTACAAAGAGGTCACAGCAGACACTTGGCTCCCTTGCGTGTTACCGTTTCACTTATTTGCCTGGTAACGAACGTCGCCGCCGCGGTGTACATTTATTTAAATAATTAAACACAAATTGCCCCCCTTTCGCGTTGTTCTCTTGAAAACGCAGTTGGTGTGCCACTGCCTCCTACCAATATTATATATATATATATATATAAATGTAACCACGTTTCGTCGTGGTGGCTAGTAGGCCAGTCAATAAAGACAAAAAGTGCCATTAAATGTAGACAGGCAACTCTAACCGGAATTTGGTAGTTTGGGGGGGTAGTATAAAGGCCCCACAGTTTGCTCTCGATTTCCGGTTGCAGAAGTTGTTGTAAACAATGGTTGAAGTTGGTGAAATGTGGTTTTTGCGTGCTCGTTACTTTCCTCTACATTTTAGAGGAAAAAGTTGTTATTAGAAAAAAAAGGTATTAAAAATACCTACAAAATGGTGGGTCGAAAGTTAAAATCGGATTATTTGTTTAAAAGTTATTGAATTTAAACCATTAAAAATGGTACTTTTTTAATTGTTTAATAACTTTATTAATAATAATCCGATTGAAGTGAAACTTTCTGAAAATATGCCCCTCATGATACTGAACAAAATGAAAAAACTTCAAGTTTAAACGGATGAATAGTTTATAAATTATTCCATTTGTTAATTAAAAACATGTTGTTTTTCAACATAATTTCTACAGAACGATATGGAGCGAATTCAATTTTTTTTCTTTCATTTTACTCTTGAAGAGTGATACTATCATGTACATAAAAGAAAGAATTGAAATTCATTAATTAATTGCATAATTATGGATAAAGAAAAAAGGGTACGTTTTTTCGTTATAAACAATTGAAATTACTCGACCAGTTTTTACTCTATCGGATTCTAATAAACGCCATTGAATTTCTTTTTTCTTTACAAAACTTTTTAAAAAAAGAAAAACAATCTAGGTCAAAGGGGGGGGGGGAGATAATTTTTTTTTTCAAAAAAATCCTAACACTATAATTATTAATATTTTTCATTCAAATTTATAGTACTTGTAGTTTAATATGTGTACTGTTAAATAAAAAATTGTAAACATTGAAAAAAATTTTTTTATTATTAATAATGACGGTTAAAGAGAGCTCAACATTTTACCTTGCTCCGGAAGGCGGAGTGGGGGAACTCGGTGGCGCGTGGCAAACGCCGCCACAAAATCAAACTCACCCGATCAAAATTACAAAATTTGTTATAACTCGGTTAATTATTAACCGATTTTAATCTTTCTTTTTTTGAATTCATGTTATTTTTTCTCCTCTTTTCAAAAATAAATTTACATTTTTAATAAAAAAATTTTTTTTGCTAATATTTAAACATTTTTTTTTTTAATAACAATTTTTTTTCACTAATTCAAGTTTTTTTTAAATTTTTTTTTATCTGCATATAGTGACAGGTATTTTAGTGTCTTTTTATGTTTAACGTTTTTTAAAATTATTTATACACATTCGTGTAGCACTATGTCATTTTTTTCATAATTTAAAAAATTTTGATTTATATTACTTTTTAAATAATGTAATGATGTTTTAATGTATATAACAAAAATTAATGTATTTTAATAATAATTTATATAATTTAACAGCAAATTTTTGTTATATATTTTTTTATTTATTGCTGTCTTCACGTGACCACGAGGTCACTAAAAATTTTGGGTCCGACAATAAAAAACGTTAAAAATAAAAAGAGACTAAAATACCTGTCACTATATGCAGATAAAAAAAAATTTAAAAAAAACTTGAATTAGTGAAAAAAAATTGTTATTAAAAAAAAAAATGTTTAAATATTAGCAAAAAAAATTTTTTTATTAAAAATGTAAATTTATTTTTGAAAAGAGGAGAAAAAATAACATGAATTCAAAAAAAGAAAGATTAAAATCGGTTAATAATTAACCGAGTTATAACAAATTTTGTAATTTTGATCGGGTGAGTTTGATTTTGTGGCGGCGTTTGCCACGCGCCACCGAGTTCCCCCACTCCGCCTTCCGGAGCAAGGTAAAATGTTGAGCTCTCTTTAACCGTCATTATTAATAATAAAAAAATTTTTTTCAATGTTTACAATTTTTTATTTAACAGTACACATATTAAACTACAAGTACTATAAATTTGAATGAAAAATATTAATAATTATAGTGTTAGGATTTTTTTGAAAAAAAAAATTATCTCCCCCCCCCCTTTGACCTAGATTGTTTTTCTTTTTTTAAAAAGTTTTGTAAAGAAAAAAGAAATTCAATGGCGTTTATTAGAATCCGATAGAGTAAAAACTGGTCGAGTAATTTCAATTGTTTATAACGAAAAAACGTACCCTTTTTTCTTTATCCATAATTATGCAATTAATTAATGAATTTCAATTCTTTCTTTTATGTACATGATAGTATCACTCTTCAAGAGTAAAATGAAAGAAAAAAAATTGAATTCGCTCCATATCGTTCTGTAGAAATTATGTTGAAAAACAACATGTTTTTAATTAACAAATGGAATAATTTATAAACTATTCATCCGTTTAAACTTGAAGTTTTTTCATTTTGTTCAGTATCATGAGGGGCATATTTTCAGAAAGTTTCACTTCAATCGGATTATTATTAATAAAGTTATTAAACAATTAAAAAAGTACCATTTTTAATGGTTTAAATTCAATAACTTTTAAACAAATAATCCGATTTTAACTTTCGACCCACCATTTTGTAGGTATTTTTAATACCTTTTTTTTCTAATAACAACTTTTTCCTCTAAAATGTAGAGGAAAGTAACGAGCACGCAAAAACCACATTTCACCAACTTCAACCATTGTTTACAACAACTTCTGCAACCGGAAATCGAGAGCAAACTGTGGGGCCTTTATACTACCCCCCCAAACTACCAAATTCCGGTTAGAGTTGCCTGTCTACATTTAATGGCACTTTTTGTCTTTATTGACTGGCCTATAGCGCATGTTTGCATGTGAGCGAGCATTCCAAGAATTACTTGAGCTTGCTATCGGACGCGAAATCTCGTGCGTAAACTATCGAGGGACAACAAGGATGCCTTGACTCGAGTATCCGCACGTATATATATATATATATATATGCGCCTAGATGTTTATTCCCTATAGCGTAATACGTGCTATATGGCACATATAACCATGCACATTCACCTGCTGATTAGGTACTATGAATAATTAATATGATACCAGGAAAAAAGTTTACACATTTCATTTGATTTAATTCAAAAATATAACCTCACTCTCTCTCTCATTTTTTAAAATTATTATATTATTTAATGTATTTTTACCTTTGTATACGTAAGTCAATGCACAATAGATTCCTAAACGGGAATTCAATCCCCATCTGCAAGTGTGAGTGGGAAAAGGACAACAACATATCTCTGTCCGTCTCTAACTCATATACTTGCGTTTATGTTCTCAATTTCTTTCTGGTATAAAGGCGCTCTCACACCTTTTTGGCTACCTGCAGGTTACCATGGCAACGCATGAGAGTGAGTGCGACAGAAAATTTAAAAATTTGAATATTCAAACTTTTTGTCTCACTCACACTCGTGCGTTGCCATGGTAACCTGCACGCAGGCAGGCAGCCAAAAAGGTGTGAGTGCGCCATAAGAAGCTATTGTTCGTTGGCCTTAATGTTACAATAATAGCTGCAAATAAGCTTCGAATTAAATTTCTATTTTACTTTGATTCTTATATTTTCCTTAACATTTATTTGTGAATATATTTTTGAAATTTATTTACGTAATATTTTGACAGCACAATTAAATTACATTCATTAAATTAAAAAGAAATAAAAGAAAAATATTTTTAGTGAAATTTGTTCCAAATCATGGCCAAAATAAAATACCGTTGACAATTTCTTCAAAGCTTAAACTGCAAGATGGTAATTTAGAAGAAACTATAAACATAACCCCTCTAAATAAGGACATTGACATAAAATTCATGACAATTTCCTAAAATATTTTATCTACGTAGCAAACAAATACAACATGAAGGTGGAATCAATTCTCTAACTTCATGTTTGCCAACTGTTAGTTTCAAATAAAATAATTAACCAGTGACGAAATAAATTATACTTTAATATTGCAAATAACCTATTAATTTAATAAATAATAACTTTAAAAATAAATTATCTAGTTTAATGTTAAAATAATTTATAAAGGGAAATAAATGTTTTTAATTTAATTTAATAAATAAAAATTAAGAAAATTAATCTTATTGTAAGAATTAAAAATAATAATTGCATGAGATTTAAAATTAGGATATTCCTTACCAGCCTAAATTTAAAAATTGATAAATTTTTTAAATTAAATTAATTATTTTTTAATTTTTTAATTAAATTAATTTAAATTTTCATTTTTTAAAAAACTCTTTAACTCACAAAAAATGCCCTATACATTTTTTTAGTGAATCCTTGCGTGAGAACAAAAATTCTATTTCTGAGGTTATATATTCAAAATTTTTTTAATTAAATTTTTTTCCCATTTTAGACAATGTCTAATAGAAACTTTTAATCCTATGAAAAAAAATAATAAATATAAATGCAATAAATATTTAATTATTAATATAAAAAATAAAAGTAAATTGTTTATTATTATTGGATAAAGTTGAATTATTTTCTTGATGTTTTGTAAGGATAGAAATTGGAAATAAAAGTGTTAATATAATAATATTAATAATTATCATTGCCTCGAATTGCCTTTTTATAACTTTTGAGATTTTAAGTGTTACACTTGAAAAATTTGTCAGCCTTTTAGATACTTCTTTTAATTGATTCATTTCTTCATCGTGGGAAATCCTTATGAATTTGATACATTCTTGATTCTAAAAAAAATTGTTAAATTATAAAATAAAGCAAATATGAGAAAAAAATACACAGAAAAACAATTGTACCAATCTAAATCTATCAAAATGATACCATTTTTTTAAGTCACCCGATAGCTAGAAAATTTTTTAAAGTGAATGTAGCTTTGAATCGCTACGTAGCGAAATCTTCGTAGCGCTGTCGCTATTTGTAATCCCACTCCTGGAGTCATAAAGCGTCAATTATAATTTAGAAAATAGTAGCTTCACAACTTCGGTAGTTATAAGTGGCAGTGACTACATGCGAAATGATCCCCTTCTATCGTTTGTTTCATGCAAGTGATGGCAACCTTACGAAAGGAAAGCAAGGTTGGGTTATATTAAATTGAACATATCGCTAATTGGATCGTAATATTGAGTTGCAGACATTTATCTCAAAATGAAAACCACGAAAGTTTATTAAGTCGAATTCACAAGTGTCGAATTGACAAATATTCTAACCTCTATTTCCATGAATTGTATATTAAACGAAATGTTATTGTTTCGAATACTAATATGATCAACTTTCATGCGCAAAAAATTATATTTTGATCTAATTTATATTTTGTATAATTTTAAATTTCTCTAATTTTTATTTATCCTAATCTTTATTTAACCTAATTTTCATAAAGTCGAAATATGAAATGTTATAATGTTGATTTAACCTAAATTTAATTTATAATAAAAGTAATTTGACATAATTATTATTTATGGTAATGATTTAATGTACGAATTAAAAAGAAATCAATTTTTCAAATGTTTAAATTATATTCAAAGCGAAATATTATTTTTTGGAATTATATTTTCACATAATTTCTATTTACACTAATGGATTAATGACAAAATTAAAAAATGTTAAATTTGTAATAGACTATACTCTTAAAGTTGACGAATTTCTATTTCATAAAAATTATTATTTGCCTAATTGTCATTTAATATAATGTGTTTCTTTACGAAATATAAAGTTCTCTAATTTTTATTTATTCGATTTATAAGATAACCTAAATGTCATTTTTCATATTTCTTATTCGTTATAAATAAGATGTGTTCTAATTATTATTTATCATAATTTCTTTATTTTCGAATTTAATTCTAACCTAAATATTAAAATCACTAATTGTAAATTAAAGTAAATCAAATTTCGTCGAATATGCATTTCAACTAATCTTCATAGCATCAAATTATTATTTAAAATAAATTTTACTTAATCGAATTTCAATAACTTATAATTTACATTACATCTAATTTTTGTTTAATCAAATTATCGCGCCACATAATTGTCACGTGTCTGAATCATTTGTCGTCGAATTATAAAAACACGAAAATTTGTAGCCGAAGATTTAGATTTTTACCACAACATGAAAACTGGGAAAGACTATTAAGTAGAATTCACAAGTGTCGAATTGACGAATGTTCTAACCTCTATTTCCATGAATTGTAAATTAAACAAAATGTTATTGTTTCGAATACTAATATGATCAACTTTCATGCGCAAAAAATTATATTTTGATCTAATTTATATTTTGTATAATTTTAAATTTCTCTAATTTTTATTTATCCTAATCTTTATTTAACCCAATTTTCATAAAGTCGAAATATGAAATGTTATAATGTTGATTTAACCTAAATTTAATTTATAATAAAAGTAATTTGACATAATTATTATTTATGGTAATGATTTAATTACGAATTAAAAAGAAATCAATTTTTCAAATGTTTAAATTATATTCAAAGCGAAATATTATTTTTTGGAATTATATTTTCACATAATTTCTATTTATACTAATGGATTAATGACAAAATTAAAAAATGTTAAGTTTGTAAAAGACTATACTCTTAAAGTTGACGAATTTCTATTTCATAAAAATTATTATTTGCCTAATTGTCATTTAATATAATGTGTTTCTTTACGAAATACAAAGTTCTTTAATTTTTATTCATCCGATTTATAAGATAACCTAAATGTCATTTTTCATATTTCTTATTCGTTATAAATAAGATGTGTTCTAATTATTATTTATCATAATTTCTTTATTTTCGAATTTAATTCTAACCTAAATATTAAAATCACTAATTGTAAATTAAAGTAAATCAAATTTCGTCGAATATGCATTTCAACTAATCTTCATAGCATCAAATTATTATTTAAAATAAATTTTACTTAATCGAATTTCAATAACTTATAATTTACATTACATTTAATTTTTATTTAATTGAATTATCGCGCCACATAATTGTCACGTGTCCGAATCGTTTGTCGTCGAATTATAAAAACCCGAAAATTTGTAGCTGAATGAGTTTCCTATCTATGACATTTACGTTTTCTATTAGTATAGCCGATAATGTAGATTTAGATGGCGCTTTTGTCATTTTCTAATCTCTAGTTTTATTGAGCGTCAGTTTTAAATATTGTTTTAAAAAAATTTTCATTTGAAGGTTATTAATTTTAAAAAAATGTTTATAATAACGATGATTTTATAACATTTATAAAGCGTCATATAGTAATTAAATTAATATACATACAAAGTGAAAAATATAAAATATACTATATATATATATATATATATATATAAAATTATAAAGTGTAAAAAGTGTGAGTTATTATTTTCCTCATTAACCCATCCGTAATGTGCTGTCATCTGATGGCCATTTTTGGTATTCAAAATTTTTTTTTTTTTTTTTGAAAATTAAATAATTTCAAACATGTACTATTGGTTTTTAAAAAATTCATTTTTTTTGGATTTAAGGCATTTTGTTTTTAATTAAAGTTTATCATATAATTTGAGAATTTAAAGATTTTTGTAATTTGTTCTAGCAAAGAAAGTAATTAAAGTTATAAATAATCTTGGTTAAGTCCAGGTGCTTTTTAAGTTGAAATTTCTTTGTCAACAAATTTTTTTTCTTAAATTCAACAATGACAGTTCGTTTAGTAAAGTTTTAATATGTTATATCTAAATTTATCTGGAATTTTTTTTTTTTAAATGGATTTATCTACTTCAGAAAATTTGCTCCTCGTATCATAAAAAGAAAATATAGAAATAATGATAAAATTTGAATTTTTATTAATATTAAATATTTTTTCCTTCCATTATTCTGATATTAGAAATTGAGTTTTTTTTTCGATTATTGGAAGTGAGAAATAAAACACCAAATCATTTGTTTAACAACGTTTCGGTGTTTTGGTTTGACACCATCATCAGGACACTTCATCAAACAAAATTAAAGTGAGTGATTAATTTATTTTAATTTTGTTTAATAAAGTGGCCTGATGATGGTGTCAAACCAAGACACCGAAATGTTGCCAAATAAGTAATTTGGTGTTTTATTTATCATTTCCAATAATATTGAAAAACAACTCAATTTCTAATATGAGAATTTTTATTTTTGGTTATTTCTTATTCTAATTAAAAAAAGCAAGAGTATTATACAATTGTATAGAAAAATATATTTTAGAAATAGTCAATACACAGGTTATTCGTTGGTATATAATTTTTCTATTATTACAATTTGAAATTGTAAAAAAAAGTATTTATATATAAATCTTTTTCATTTTTTGAAAACAAGAACAAAAACACATACAACTAATTATAAATTAAGTTCAATAAAAAATTTTTATATTAAATACTAAACATTTGAGTTCGATGCTCTTCTTGTTTATTTAAAATTAACAGCAAATATTTCTATAAAAGAATTTCTAATCCTTTCTTTTCAAACAAACACTTACCTATTTTTAAAAACTATGCATGTACACGACATTTTTTACTATGCATTTTAAAATAAACTTTTCTTCAATTTTTATTATGGCACTTAATAATTTTACTAATAATTCTTTATTCACATATCTTTTTAATCTTTAGTTTTTTCGATCTTTGTAAAATATTTAATAACATATTCAATGTATTTTTTTTTAATTTAAAGAATTATAGTGATGGGCAAGTTCCAAAAAAAATATAAATTACGTTGGCAACGGCTAAACAGTTTTCAATCTGAAATATTTATAAATATGCCATACATTGAATAATTAAATTAGGACACAAATTTTGCTTCTTAATATACTTTCACAATTGCTAGATAATTTATCCCGCAGTTTGGACAGCTATTAAAATTTGTTGATATTGCGCAATTATGGCAAATGCATAGATGGCCACAAGGTGCAAATGAATATGCTCTTTCTCCTTCATTGCAAGCGGAACATCTTGTTTCATTGTTTTCTGAAATAGAAAAAATATTTTATTTATTAATTTATGTAGAATAAATTAAACTTTTAAGCCTTTTTCAATTAATTTTTTTAACTTTATTAAAAGAAGATAAAAATAAACGTAACAATAAACTTTAAATATATGCATTGTTCTTTTAATTTTTGTTAGAGTATATAAGAAAAAATGTATATACCTATAATTTTTACTCATCTTCAATACGAAGGTTCTCCATTATAGGATCGACTGATATCCTTATAATGCTTTCTAAAAAATTTATTCTTGTTGGGCGATTCGGTTCAGTTAATTTTTGCCATTCCTCTATTATCAACCTTTCCTTTGTTTCATTAAATTTACTTGGAAATCTGCGAATTTGGTGTCCGTTTTCAATAGCTTTTAAATCGTATCGCAACCCTTCTTGGTATTGCACCAATTTTCCTGGAAAAAACATAAAATTCCCAGACATTAAAATTAATATATATCATTAAATATATAGTTTAAAAATTGAATTTAGATTAATAACTTCAAAAAAGTTATATATCTGACTTCATATTAAAAAGTTATATATAAATTCAATATCATAGTAATCTTACTATTTGTTTAAGTATAATTCATAAATTCTATAAATAAATAAAACTATAAGGGTTTTGAAATAATAGAATATTAGCTGACAATAATGTGATTAAATTGTATAGCTTAATACGGTTCTTCTACAATGCTATAATAATAATTTTAAAAAAAAAAGTTATTAGAAATACATTTAATTTGTATTTTTAAAATTCAACTCTCGACAACTTTAATTATTAATAAACTGTCAAATTGAGTAAATTTGACAGCAATTAATTATAATTATATGAGAATAATTATTATAGTGCCATCGAGATGAGATTTGATGAGGTAAGTATGTAGTTGGAAATGTAAAGTTAATTTATAAATTATTTTTGTTTTTAAATTTTCTAAAATATATGTACTATTTATCTGAAAGAAACAATTACGACCATCGTCAATTATGGTGCACCATCGGTAACTGGTACACTTACCCTATTTATTTTTTGTGTAACAAATAAATATTTTTTATTATTTTGTTTAGGTATATTTATTTATAATTATGGAATATATTAAAATACTTGTTTAATTTTTCATTTACAACAAAACTAAAAAAGTAATATAATCACACGACATATACTTACTTATAAAACTCCAAATATTTGGATGATAACCAAATACATCCACAAGAGATTTGTGATACGACTCTAGAACATTGTTTGTCCTTCTCATAAGTCCATATACACTAAAATTTGCCGGTTGTACTCGTTGCAACCATTGGCGTTCATAATAATTTAGAAATTCTTGCATTCTTGCTGAAACATTTTGGCTCATTCCATATACGATGTCATTATAGCCTTGGAGTATTTCTGACCAAGGAAGAAAAGCCAGTGCCATTAATTGTCGCATAACATGACGAGCTTCTGCATTTTCTTTTAAATACGATTTTAATCCGAGTGAAGCGGCTTTCCTGTACAGCGACTGTAAATAAAAAACCATACAACATTAAAAGTGGAATAATTTAAGAATATAATATAAGTATTATTATTTTACCTGATCATAATGAAATAAACAACTGTAGAGAATAATTTGAGGAAATTGTGATCTTAAAGCAGACTTGAGTGCAATTTCAAAATCAGTCATTGCTTCAATTACTATCATGTCAGGCAATACTCTTCGCAATTCCTGTATAACTGCAGAATATGCAACTTCGGTCTTCCTTTCCATTAATGCCCACGCAAAAGGAAAAGCCTAAATCAAACATAAATGAAATACCAATTTTTTTAATTCAATAAAATAGCTACATCAATAAACTATATCAATATACGGTAAATGAAGTTATGCAGTCTTTAAATAAGACATAAATTGTCATTTTACTTATTGTTTCATTTCAAACAAAAAAAGTCGTTATTTCTGATTATTAATAAATTTAATTAATATTCAGTTTATCTTCCACAATTGTTTAATAAATTTAATTATTTAATAAATTTTTTATTATTATGTATATTTATAACGAAGCGCCTTATTGTCCCATAAAAATATTTAGTTACAATTTTCATTGCACGCAATTTTATTAGCAAATAACTAATTTTTACTCTAATTCTTAAATTAAATTATAGTATTTGACAAAAATTCTTTTTAAATTAATTTTTATTTTACAACATTTTTTTTATCAAACTTTTTTTAAATTAAAATTTAATAGAATGTTAAGTAGTTACATTACATTGTTAAAAATGATAGAATTTCCAATTTAATAAATCTTCATTTGTATACTAATTGTTATTACATAGAATTCTTATATGCAAAAATTTTATTTGTCCTAAATAAATTGCTCTAATAATTTAATTCTTTAAAAAGAACTCATTAAACTCATTTATTTAAAACAATTGAATTTAGAAGTTTGTTCCAGTAATTGTGGATCATAACATTTGAATGAAATTTCTGTCTTCTTAAAAAAAGTAGTCAATAATAATTCAAAAGCAAAAAGTGAATCATACTAATTCAAATTATAGTTACATTTTTTTAATAAATCAGATTTAAAAAGACAATAGCACCATTTAAGGAATAAGAAGCCAAAAGTTTATAAGTCCATTATTTAAATCATTTTCATTTTACATTCTCCGTTAATGGTTATTAAGTTATTAAGTTTCACGTAAATGTCACTTATGGTAGTGTAGTACATATATATGCCCTGAGTTACAATCTGATTAATGCGAATAAGCATCCGAATGACAGAGTGATTACTGAAATCGAAACTCATGGTGGTTTATTTTGCGATTTTTTAAGTGCTTTAAGTTATTGTATTTTTCTCTTAATACATAAACTTCGGGCGAGACCACCATTACGATATTATTGTTAGCTTTATTCAATTTTTAATTATTATTTATACAAGATTTTATTTTATATAATATATTTGTGGCGAGATAGCCCAAACGCAATTTCGAGTCAATCAAATTGGCTAATTAAAGTGACAATCTCTGAAAACTGCTAAAAAATTTTAATTGTTAATTATGAAAGATTTTATTTTCTAAAATAAATTTAGTGTTATAAAATAGTGATAATTTATCTACATTTGATATTTTCCAATGATTTTTAATTAATTTTTTCATTTTTACTTCAAAACAAAAAACATAAGTGGTGATCTAGCCCCACCCTACTCTAAATTTTCAAAAAATCACTGTTACATTAAAAAAATTGTTAATATATAATTATATTAATTTGAAAATATCTTCAAATTGCATTTGTTTAAATTTTTCGAAATAATCAAAAATGGACTTATCCACTTTTGGCCGCTTACTCCTCATTTATTTATGAATTTGTCAATGTCTGTTTGCATTTTTTAACTAAATTAATAAATGAAATTAGTGATTTAGTTAAATTTGTTTTAAATATTATATAGATGAATAATCTCCCTCTTTCAGTTACATAAAAAGTTTAGAATTGTTTTAAAACAAATAGTAAAGATATGTTAATTTGATTAAATTGGAAATTTGAGCTCTATATGTATAAATAAACTTACTTGGTCGTATTTAATGGCCATGAATGTAAGAAATTGTTTCCCTCCAACATTGGAGGGAAAAATTTTAAAAGTCGCGTCCACGAAAATTGCGCCATTCATAAATACCTCTCTGGCAAAGGCTACATCTAGAATAAGTACTGATGTTGATAACTCGACGGGAGTTATAACGGCTGATAAATTTAATGTACTGCCATTATATCTCTTCCAATTTTGGTATTCGATAGAATTCATTGTATTGCAAAAAGTCCTCAAGTTATGTGGTGCATCTGGCCATTTTTTTGTGCGCCATCTATACATGGGTGTTTCGCACGATGGATATGGTGCATGAACAGCTGCTTCTGGATGTCTGCAATAACATGTTTATATTAATATTATTATAATGATTGAATTGTTAAATAATATTAATTATCAATTATAATTACGAAAGTCGGGTCGAGTTATAAATTTGCCTCATTTTGTCGTCTGATTGCAATACTCGTCTACACAATTCTTGTTTAAAACTTCTCACTTTAAGTTTATTTACATTTTTCAAATGAGAGTGACTCCCTTTTAATGTAAAATTCCCATTTTTATCAATCAGACGAGCCCTACACTGACCTGCTTGGTATAATTCACATACGTAATACCTGAAAGTATTTAAACATATGATAATAATAATATTGGTTCCTTGAGTCAAGAATTTTTAAAATTATAATAATAACAATATAAAATAATTTTTTTATATATATATATAAATCTCATTATATGAGATTTATTATTACTAATATGCTAAAACAGACTATAAGGCTCTTATTATATATTGGAGCGAGGTTCAAATTTTAAGAGTATTTAAGTTTTTCGGGTTATATATTAGGGTGGCTTTTATTTTTCGAATTTTTTAATTTCTTAGTTCGCCGGCCGGAATCTACTTTAACTTTAAGTCCATTTCTGGGCCACTGTAGGCTAAAATAAATAAATATTATTATATTTTTACTTTTTTTCATTGTAAATATATTTTTTAAACTACTTAATTTTAATAAAAGGAATTGTCTCTAGTAAGGAAATTTAGCAATTAAATAATTAAATTTCTTACATGAGCCAAAAGTTTTGAACGTTCAAATGAATGAAATTTTTTTGCAACTTTACGTACGAATTTTATTACAAAATATTGTTTTAAATATACAATGTGTTCCAAAACTATGGAAACTTGCAAATATCTAGAAAAGTACGCATTTTCGTGAAAAATAATCAAAACACAAGTTGTTCCAAAAAAAAAGATCTACATTTTTGATGCCGAAAAATTGGTCTCGGGACCCAACAGTGAAAAAGGAAGTATCAAGAAAATGCGTACTTTTCGAGATATTTGCAAGTATCCATACTTTTGGAACACCCTGTATAAAAAGAAGTTTATTAATTTAATAATTATTTAATTTACTCTTTTAATTTTCATTGCAATTATAATTTTTAATAATTTATAGATTGACAAAAATATTTAGTTCATTTGAACGTTCAGAAATTTTGGCTAATTGCTTACAGTTATTAAATTTAATTAAGGTCCATTGGGGTAAATGGGAACAAGAGGTATTGGAGCTTAATTTACAATTTTAAAATGAAGTTCAACGTCAATATTTTAACCTCGGATCACCTACAAGAGGTTCTGAGTATTGTAAAAAGCTTTTATCTTGACAAAATTGACAGCAAGATAATTCAAGTTATCGCTCAATGCATAAAAACTTGAAAATCAAAGTCAAACTGTTTGTTTGTTTTTTTTTTCTCGCATTTCAAAGAAAACAGACTTAAAGTTTGGGATAAATGGAGACAGTCAGTTTTATGCGTTTAAAGATTATCTAAATTTTTTTCTGGTGCATAAAATTAATCCTGCGAATGTAAATAACTTAAAAAAATAAACCCACAAATATTACCTCTTAAATGAAGAAACTTACATATAATTTGTGAGAAATAGGGATTTTGTTCCCATTTACCCCAACTGACCCTAATTAAAATTATTAAAAATAAATAATATTAAATAATTAGTTCATTTTATTTTTATTTCCTCCTAAAATAAATATGCATTTATGAGGGGCATATATCTTCATTTCTTTTTACTGTATTTGTTTGTTTTTTTTTAATTATATTTTTTGTTAAAAAAAATTAATAATTATAATTTTTAAAGTAATTTTGCTTCCTCGCTCGCAGAGGAAGCTTTGTAGTCCTTACGTTTTTAAAAATTTTCAAAGTGGCGAAAATAAATTTTTCTTTATATAGAAACATGTTATATGAGATCCTGATCAATTGTCCGGATGTATGTGTGTGTGTGTGTGTGTGTGTGTGTGTGTGTGTGGATCTCTTTCTTGTTTAGAAGATAACTTTAACAGGTTTTAATGGATTTAAATAAAATTTGGTAGACTTATTTATCATATTAATATCTCAAATCTGACCAAAGGATTTTAAAAAATACCCAAAAAAAAAAATTTTATCGTCTTTTTTCTAAAAATTGTTTATTAATCGAAAAAATTTTTAAATAGAAAAATTTAAGGTTTTATATAATAAAATCGCATTCCTTACGTAAAAAATTCATATTTTAGCTGAAAATTTTTGTATTTATTTAAATTCAAGTTTAAATATAAAATAATTGTGTTCCTTGCATTGAAACAAATCGATATAATTGTAAATAATTATAAATTATATATTATTTTTCATTAATTTTTAGAAATATCATCTAAAATGTGAATTTTTGGTTTTTTAACTTCCATTAATTCTTTTAATTTACCTCAAATGTATAGGTACTCAAATGTTTATATTATTATATTATTTATGTATGTTTATTTCAATGTTAATGCTTTCTCCACGAGGAAGCAAAATGTTCATGTAATGAACATCTGAATTTACAACTTGTTTGGTTTTGTTTTTTCAGATGTTATATAAAACTATATACTTTTTACGAATAGAAAAATTTGCCCTAATGTACAAGTATTCTAATAATTTATCTAATAAAAAAAATGACAGAGAGTTAAAAATTATTGTTTATATTATATAGAATGGAATACTTATCAGAGAAAATGGTTAATTGTCGTAGTCATAATTTAAGTTTCTGTATATTTACTAATGTTAAATAAAACAAAATTTTTAATTAAATTAATTTTGATTTTTTTATATACATTATTCTACTGAATTTAATTTATTTGATTTAGTTTAAAAATAATATTTAATAATATATTAAATAGACGATAGTTAAAGATTATAGCATAATAATAATAATAAATAAATTATTAATAATACATGTGAAAACACTCTGAAGGAAGAGATCCTTATTAGAAGTAAAAATGTTACATTAAAATATTTTGATTAAATTAAATATTTAAAATAGATGTTGATAACTTTTCCTTCATACTTGTTATTTAAATAATTTTATAAACCTAAAATTGCTGCAAAAAAAGTATAAACGTCTCTTTCAAACAACTGGATGAATTAATAAAAATATTTTAACCATTTTTTTGTTCATAAAGTTGCTTCATTTTTGCTCGAATTCAAGTTACTACAACCTCATTTTTATTATCAGCTTCTCATATATAAATATGGATATGTAAAACTTACGTTGTTTCTCCTTTTTTTGTGTGAAGAACATAACGAAAATCATTATGAACGACTCCTTTAAAAATATTTGAATTTGTTAAATTTGCCATTGGAAATTGTTCACTCGAGCTCAATGATACCTTACGCGGAAGAACGTGTTTCTTTTAGCAGACGATTACTACTATGTCAGTCATAGGATACATGCCTTTCACATAAGAGCATCTCATTTGAACTCAAGGGTTGTGACTGATATGAAGGTATACTACTCTTAGGGTGAAATCAAATGGAAAAGAGCAATATATCATGTAAGTGAGGGAAATAGTAATATATGTCTACATCTCTTGCACTTATGATTTCCTATTTTCTGCTATATGTGCATATGTGATTTCACCTTTACTGTGTTTAAAATTTTTTGGCGCTTCTAAAACATTCTAGAAGCTTTTTTTCATCACATTTCCGGTCAAAATGAATAACTTTTTCTAATTACTTCCGGATATACGCATTTTAGTCAGGAAGAACACGCATCACGATGGAGGTAATAGGACCCACCAAAAATATTTTCATTTTTGATGGACATTTTTATCTAATTAGCAGAGTAACTGATAAAAAAAAGTAAGTATATTTTTTCTATACATTTATCAATAGAATATAAATATATATGAAATAATTTTTGTAGTGTATAAAACGTAATAACCTCCTTATATCTCATTTTCAAACATTGTCTTGTAGGTAGCTTATTTTTTATGATTAAAAAAAATCTTTTTATAACCGCAAATAATATTTTCTAAAAAAGTGATAATTATGTAATATAGTTTTAAATAATAAATAAAATACCTGAAATGTTTTTTAACCAAAGATAACATTTTCTGAAAGCAATTTTTTCAGAATTAAGGCATGTCTTTAAAATTTGTTGTCTTTTTTAATGTTTTCTAAAAAGATCAAAGAATATTTAATTAAAAAATCTTATTCATTTATTTGTTAGTTAGTAAAAGTCAATAACATTTGTATCACCAATAAATATTTGGATAATTATAATAACTAAATCCAGTGTTTGATACACGAATAATTTTAATAAAGTACTTATACAATGGTTATTTGCCTTCATTTTGTAATTTCGGACTAATCCCTCAATTGAATAGACTGCTCTTTGTACCTGTTGAAAACGACTTTCAGTAGATGAGGGCAGGGAATATATCACTATTTCTTACCGCCCCTTTCTTTAATAGGGCTGGCTTACTAGATTTTGTATATATAGTAGTGTATTTATTTCTGTTGTATACTATGTAGGGTCAGTTGGGTACAACCTACAAGAGGTTCTGTGTATTGCCAAGCTTTTATCTTGACAATTGGCAGCAAGATAATTCAAGTTATCTCTCAGTGCATAAAAACTTGAAAATCAAAGTCAAACTGTTTCCCAATTCGATTACATCCAAATTTTTTTTTAAAAATTCTTCGCTAATTTAATTATTTCAATCATTTTTATTTAATTTTTCAAAAATTGAAATTATTTTTATTAAAAATTCTTTAAAGTACAATTACTGTTTAAAATTTCTTTGAAAATTTAATTATTTAAAACATTTGCCAAAATTCTGAATTTGAATAATTTGTACAATGACTTGGAATTTTTTCTTCTTTTAAAGTTATACTTTGAATTATTATTTTTCAAAATTTGTCATACTTTAATTATGAAGTTTAAAAAAATGTTCATGAAAATGTTCCTGTGAAACATTCTTATATTATAGAATTAAAAAAAATTTATTTAATTTGTAATAATTAATGTTAATGATAATAAAATATTTATTAACTGATAAAATTTATTAAAAATAAAAAATATCGACTTGTAATGAAAATGACTTCTTTTTCTTTCTAAATTCAATCCGAGGCCTGAATTAGGAAAATTGGATTTTTTTTCAAATGAAAATTAATTTTAAAATTTAAATTAAAGAAATTAAAAATTTCAGTTTGAAAAATATGAATAAAATCAAGTTATGTATATTTTACAAGACGCACTCTAAAGCTGAATCAGTGAAAATTCCACTGAATTCAAATCAGTGGCTCAGTTTTCTTTAATTAACCGATTAAATTTCACTGGGAATCAGTAAGAACCACTGATTCTCAGTGAAATTCCACTGGTGAATTAAAGAAAACTGAGCCACTGATCTGAATTCAGTGAAATTTTCACTGATTCAGATTGAGAGTACGGTTTTCTGTTTGATAAAATAAGAAGACTACTTACATTTTTCAAGAAAAAAATTAGTTTAGAAGTAATTTTCATTTTTTGTAAAATTAATTTTAAAAATAAGTTTAAAAAATTAAAAAGCGTTTATTTATTAGATGTATGCAATTCACATTTTTATAAAACATTGAAAATGACATTTAAAATTTTTTTTTTTAATTTCAACTCCCTAGTGGGTGCCATGAAAGTACAATTTTTTTGAGTTAAAACAAAGGGAGAACATAAATTAAAAATTAATGTTTTTAATCATTTTTCATTATTTAAAATCTTTGCAGGTATTATCAATGCAAATTTAAAAACTCAAAAAATTGTAAGGCTACTGGCACTTTAAACATCAGAACTGGACAATTTAAATTATTAAAAAATCACATCCATGCTGTAGACCAGAGGTATGGGGACGAACTGGCATTGAAAGAAGAATTGTTTCGGGCTCGCATATCGCAGCCATTCAAAAATAGATTAATTTATGACAGAGTCACTGAATTGTAAGTATCGATTTTGATATGATAAATTAGAGACAAAAGTCGCAATTTTTTCATTTAGTTTCAGTAAGAAGAATTAATTTACCCATCCTCATGTGTATTCTGGTTTTTTAAGATTTTTTTTAATACTCATTATGAATGAGTATAAACTATCCAACCCTTTTAAAAATTTAATTCAATTTATATTTCGATAATTTTTAATTACTCTATTTTTTACATTAAATTTTTGTAAGGTGAATTATTTTTTAAAGAAAAAAAATATTTTCTATTTAAAAAAGTGCAGTCATGCACAAGCTTGTCAATAATTGTTTACAACCTCATGTTTGATTACATTTCACAACTTGTGGGCTTACCCTTAAAATTGTTACGTATCAGGCATAGCTATTTAGAGAAATATTGTTATTAATTGAAAAAAAGTATTGAAATATTTTGATATATTTTACTTTTAAAAAGTTTTAAATTTTTATAAATTTCCAAAAACCTGTAGAGTGCCGGAAAGCCTACATTTAGGCTTTTTTGCTGGATTTTAGTAAACGCCGAGTAGCTAAAGTTTAATAGTATAATAATTTTAAAGTAACAAAATTGTTTATTAAGTAAATTTCACTTAATCTAACATCTACTTAACTAATAATATTTTCATATAACTGAAAATTCAGATTTAAACGAAGCTGAAGTACGCAATCGTTTATGATAAACGATTTTTAAACAAATAATTTTTTAAAATGAAAAATTCTGTAATTTTTTGCCCAAAAAATATTTTTTTATAATTTGTTGATTAATGAAAACTACAAGAAATATTTTTTAAGCAAAAAATTATAATTTTTCATTTTAGAAAATAATTTTTTTAAAAATCATTCATCATAAACGTTGCGTACTTCAGCTTCATAAATTTGATATAATTTATACATAAATTATGAAAAAAAAAATTTCAGCCATGGAAGGTCCACTATTGGCGTTCCATTTGAAGGCATGCAAAACACCATGTATTTATGGACCAGAAAAGATTGGCCCGATCTACCGGACTCTTTACGCAAATTTGCAGACGAATTAAACTTTGAGAGGTGGAGTCACTTGCTCTCATATGAAAATGGCACCCTTAAAGTCATATCTGTTCAAGACGGGGATATGAATACATTGGGGGTATTAATTTTTGATCGTCCTTTTATACTCTCAATCCTAGAAAACGGTGAATTTTACATTCACCTGACAAGGAAATATAGGCCGTCAAACATTGGATGTCAACAATTAATATCCCTGATGTGCCTAAAAAATGGCTACGTATGTACATTATAAATAGTAATTAGGGTAAGTGCATCAATTACGGCGCGATCATAAAAAATAACTGTTATTACAATTATATTTAATATAACTGTTGCAAAATGATTGAACAAAATTATTTTAATCTTTTTTTGATACAATTACTAATAAAGATACATTTAAACAATTATTAATTTAATTATTTGAGATACACGTATAATTTTGGTCACCGTAATTGATACACCGAAACTGATACAAACGCGCCGAAACAGAAAGTTATTACGATATTAGTTTTAATTTCTCATATTTGTTTAAATAATCGATTTTTATAAAGTTAATTTTTTTAAATATCTAAATAACATAAGCTTTTAGTTTAATAATTTTTGAATCGCGCCGTAATTAGTGCATTTACCCTATTAAATATTAAATATATTATATTATATTAATTTCCTTCATTTATACTTTTTTCTATGAAGGTCCTTCCTTGTGCCTGGGCACTTTTAAATGCAAGTAATGACGAGAATACTTTTAAAGCTGTAATACAAAAATTAAAAGAGGTAGTGCCAGAATTAGGAATTCAAAAAGTAATTAGTTCTCATAACAGAGCTTTGAAAGCAGGAATTCGTCAAACATTTCCAAGAGCTGTTATTTCAGGCAGTCTCTTCCATTACCAAGAGGTAAGATTCAATTTAGAATTTTACAAATAAATAAATTTACCGTGATTTTTAACGCAATTAAAAGCTATTATATGTAATATAACGATCCCTATGAAATATTTTGGGTACAGAATTATACATAAGCTCATTTCAATTGGTAAGTTCAGAAATGCCGGTAACTTTATTTGTTTGTAAAAGATTTCAATTTTTATTAACATTTTTCAAATAAGTAATATCCCGAAAACAAAAAAATGAAATTTTTTTAATTGAATTAAATTAATTTACTTACAAATAAAAATTCTGATTAATTATTTTTATGTGAAATTCATGCACCCCGTCTTATAACGTCGGTTAAATGACAGTTCGGTCGTATATGTCAATTAGAAAATATTCATACGCCTCTATAAAGAATTGTATGTATATGTATAAGATGCTTTAAGCAGCACGGAATGTTGGTTGAATGTCAAGGTAATATCAAGCGGGAATATTCTTGTGACATTCAGGCGATATCATAATGTCCGCTTTATGGGGACATTCCACGGTGATATTCCTGTGACATTCGCGTAATATTGATTGTGATATTGATAGAATATTCCTGTAATTTAGAAAATTCTAAAATGTTGTTTGTTTTGATTGTTTTGAATATTTAAATAAAAAAATAAATGGAATAAAAAATAGAATTCTTTTTTTAGAATTTTATGAATTATCTCATCAATATCACGGGAATATTTTCTCAGTATCATACGAATGTCACGCGAATATCACCGTGAAGCTGATATTATGATATCGCCTGAATGTCACAGGAATATTCCCACTTGATATCAGGTCAGTGACATTCATCCAATATTCCGTGTTACTTGGGTACATAGAATTCTACAAAGGTTCTTGGTAGAAAATCTTCAAGGGCACTTGTTTCATTCTTCATAAGTTTCTTTTTAAAATTTGTTAACTTTCCAAATGTATTTTATATTTTTAGGAAATTTACAAACAAATAATTATTAACCATCTTGAAGGATTTCTTGAAGATGAAAACATTAAAACTATGATAATGGCAATTCTCGTTTTACCTCTTCTTCCGCCTGGAAAAACTCAAGATGCGTATCAAAGAATTAAAGCTCAATTAAACCAAAATAACAATCAAAATGTACAAAATTTCTTGGTACATTTTGAAAGAGTTTGGCTCAATTTAGAACCAATTGAATTTTCTGTTTACAATGAAATAAACAGAATTACAGATGTTTTCCAATTATATGGGGGACGATTGGATTTTACAATAGGAATAACTGAAGATTGTTGGAAATTCTTTGGTATGTAATTGAAAAATTATGACAATTATAGTCCTCCACAGTTTTTCTTTAAAATAGTAATTTTTTCAATGTTAAAAATATATTCTTTAAAAATAATTAAAACAAAAAAATTTGATTTGTTTATATGTTTTAAAAAAAGATTTTTAATAACATTCAAAAAAATTACTTACGTTTGATTGGAATGTTATTTAACAAAATTTTCATTAAACTGAATTGTTATTTTACAAAGTTTTATTTTCATCATATTATTATTAAACTTAATTTTGATTACACCACACTTTAATCTTATTCTGTAAAATATTCATTTTGAATAGTTTTTATTAAACCGATTATCAATGTTGCAGAAATTTAATTTAAATGAAAATTAATATTCCAGAAATTAAATTTTATCGAATATCATGTAGAATATTAATTTAAAAGAATCTCCATTTTTTTGAAAAAAATTAGATTTAATCTTAATTTAGCAAGATATTTATTATTTGTTCAAATATTAATATTTTAGAAAATCAAAATGGCTAAATATTATTTGACTGAAATAATTTGGTGCAAAGTTTAAATTTGATCAATAACAATTTTCCTGATAATTTGATTGCTCAAATTTAAAATGAACACCTGATTATTTCTGTCAAATTAATTTTCGATCATTTTCATTTTCTAAAACATTAATATTCTTTTAAATTAATATTCTACGAGACAACGTTTTGATCAAATTGAGAAATTTAATTTTTGGAAAAATAATTTTCAGCTAAATCAAAATAATGTCAAATTAATTTTCGAACATTTAAATTATCTGAAATATTTCAAACAAATTTGTATTCTATGAGACAATGTGTCACACAAATTGAGGTTTGAGAAAATTTAATTCCTGGAAAATTGATTTTCAATTTATTCCAAGCAATAAAATTTCTGCAACATTGATAATCGGTTTAATTAACCTTCGCTTGACAAGATGCCCACCCAGGGTGGGCCAGACAAATTGAAATTGCCATATCTTCTAAAGTTTTGCCTTAATTGAATCGCGATTTTAAGTCACTGAACAAAATCTTAAGAACTTTCAAAAAATGTAAAAACAAATTTTTAAAAAAAATTTCTTCTTGATTATTTATAACTTTTATCAATGTATGTACGGAGATAACCGGGATGATTAAGATATTTTTTTAATTATATTTTACAAAAAGACTTGAAATCATGCAGACTTTTCACTGTGAGTGTTTTATGATGTCAAATAATAGATATAAAAAATATTATATTGCATTTTTCATTTGTTTAAACAATTTATTGTTATTATTTATTAACTTTCTTTGTTCTGCACCTAGAAAGATGCAGTTTTTTTCTAATTTTGCAATTTATCAAGCGGTATATAATAAAAGATATATTTGATGTAAAATTATTAATTCAACAATTGTTTAAACAATTGGTTAAATAGTAAATTCATATAAAATCTTTGTGTTATTATGTTGTGCTTGTTAAGTTGCAAAATTAGAAAAAAATTGCAATTTTCTATGAATATTATGAAGAATGTTAATAAATAGCAACAATTATTTGTTTAAACAATTTATAATAATAGTTGTTGCAAATTGAATTATATATTTTATTTTATTTATAACCTTTGAATTAATAACTACGAAGAAAAGGTAACAAATTTATAAAATTCTTCTACTGTCGTATGTATATTTGAAAAAGTTATAAATTATTAATAATAAATTGTTTAACAAATAAAAAATCAACAAAACATTAATAAAATATATTATTTGGTAACATATAACAATTTTGGAAAAAAAATGAATGATTCTAAGTTTTTATTGCAATATACAAAGAAGAAAACATTTGGCCCACCCTGGGTGGGATCTTGTCAACCGTGTATATAAAAAGTATCCAGTCCGGCGAAGGTTAAAACTTTTTCAAAATTAATATTTCAACAATTTAATATTCTACTAAATAAGGTTCTATCAAATCAATAATTCTAAAAAATTTTATTTAGAGTTTATTAATAAGTCCCCAAATTCACATTTTAATCAAAATTTTTTATTTAATTAAATTATTTATTTTCATTTTCATTTAAACGAATTTGTTTTTCATTGTAACAGGTAAATTGCGCTCTTTGCAAAATACTTTATTTTTAGACCAAAAAAAAATTAATGAAAACAATTTAAGAGGTATACAGACACCGCGACTAAATGGCAAGGGGTCTATTGCCTCCAAAATAAAAAAATTATGGGAGAAATTAGAAAAAAATAAAATAACAGTCGAAGAATTCGTAACTATTACTTCATATATCAGTGGAGAACCCATTGCAGAATATTTCAATGTATATATGAACAACGTAAATGATGAAGAAACAGGTATTTATACTACTTATTAGAGTTATTAGACGTTTTGAATTGTCAATTACAACCAAATATTAATTATTAATGAAAATATGGATGATGTTATTGCAGATGAAATCGAAGAAGAATATCTCGACGACGAAGACCTTTACAATGAGCCTGAAATTGATGAAGAAGGTAGGAATAAGAATAATATATTTTCTTTGGTCTTAATTTTAGTCTTTGTTTCCTTTCCATTCATTATTATAGATATAGAAAATAAAAGTTAAGTAAAAAAAATTAAAGTAAAATACTTTAAATAATGATTTTCCATTTTTTTCGCTTTTTAATCGTCTAAATTTTTAAACCATAAACTGCATGGTTTTTTAAGATATTTTTTTCTCAAAAGTGTTAAAATAAGATAAATCTTCTATAGTAGTTTTATGTTAATTTAAAACAAAAAAATTAAGTAATCATCTTAAAAAATACTAATTTTTTCCTACAAGAGAGGTAGCAATTTTAAATTTTATTGAAATTTGTCTGACACAAAATAACTCAAAAAACCATTAATCCATTTAAAAAATTCTTGTTGCATTCTCATCTGTGACATTCTTTTTTTTAGTATTTTTAAATTTAATAATTTCCATCATTGAATTTTTTGCATTAGGAACGTCGAATGATGGAAAATTATTTTGATCTAGATTGTGTATATTTTTGAATTGCTGTCTAAAACCAAATATTTAATAGTTTTTTTTAATAATTAATGAATATATTGAATGATGTTATTGCAGATAATGTAAATACTATTGACAATGAAGAAGAACATTCCAACGACGCAGATCAGAATATTGATAATGTTCTTGCAGACGATCTCGATATTCTCGAAAATGATGCAGTACATCCCGACAACGCAGTTCAATATATTGAGTCTGAAGTTGATGAAGGTAAGAATAAGAATATAATTCCTTTGGTAATAATAATTGATCTCTTTGTTTCCCATTTATCCATTATTTAAAAAAGAAGTACATAAAAAATAAAATACTTTAAATAATGATTTTTCAATTTTTTTTCCCCTTTATAAGGGGTCGTTTATATTTTTGAAACCATAAATACAAAGTTCTTTTTAAGATATTTTATTCTCAAAAGTTTCAAAACATATTAAATTAAATCTTTTAAAATAGTTTTATGTATATTTAAGACAATAAAAAAATTAAGTAATCATCTTAAAAAATACTAATTTTTTCCTAGAAGAGAGGTAGCAATTTTAAATTGTATTGAAATTTGTCTGACACAACATAACTCAAAAAACGATTGATCCATTTAAAAAATTCTTGTTCCATTCTCATGTGTGATATTCTTTTTTTAGTATTTTCAAATTTAATAATTGAATTTAAATTGAATAATTGAATTGAAAATTGAATAATCATTGAATTTCTTGCATTACGAACGTCGAATGATCGAAAATTATTTTGATCTAGATTGTTCAGATTTTTGAATTGCTAAATAAAACCAAATATTTAATAGTTTTTTTAATGATTGATGAATATATTGAATGATGTTATTGCAGATAATGTAAATACTATTGATAATGAAGACGAACATTCCAACGACGCAGATCAGAATATTGATAATGTTCTTGCAGACGATCTCGATATTCTTGAAAATGATGAAGAACATCCCGACAACGCAGTTCAATATATTGAGTCTGAAGTTGATGAAGGTAAGAATAAGAATATAATTCTTTTGGTAATAATAATTGATCTCTTTGTTTCCCTTTTATCCATTATTTAAAAAAGAAGTACATAAAAAAATAAAATACTTTAAATAATGATTTTTCAATTTTTTTTCCCTTTATAAGGGATCGTTTATATTTTTGAAACCATAAATACAAAGTTTTTTTAAGATATTTTATTCTCAAAAGTTTCAAAACATATTAAATTAAATCTTTTAAAATAGTTTTATGTATAATTAAGACAATAAAAAAATTAAGTAATCATCTTAAAAAATAGTTTTGTTTTACTACGAGATAGGGAGAACTTTAAATTTTTATTGAAATTTGGCTGCCAACATAAATAAAAAACCGATTGGTCCATTTCAAAAATTCTTGTTGCATTCTCATCAGTGACATTCTTTTTTTAGTATTTTCAAATTTAATAATTAAATTTAAATTGAATAATTGAATTGAAAATTGAATAATCATTGAATTTCTTGCATTACGAACGTCGAATGATCGAAAATTATTTTGATCTAGATTGCTCAGATTTTTGAATTGCTAACTAAAACCAAATATTTAATAGTTTTTTTTAATGATTGATGAATAT
This sequence comes from Leptopilina boulardi, assembly GCF_019393585.1. Taxonomy (NCBI): domain Eukaryota; kingdom Metazoa; phylum Arthropoda; class Insecta; order Hymenoptera; family Figitidae; genus Leptopilina; species Leptopilina boulardi. The sequence continues at coordinate 650,133 of NW_026137833.1, read as the reverse complement.
ATTGAATGATGTTATTGCAGATAACGTAAATACTATTGATAATGAAGACGAACATTCCAACGACGCAGATCAGAATATTGATAATGTTCTTGCAGACGATCTCGATATTCTTGAAAATGATGAAGAACATCCCGACAACGCAGTTCAATATATTGAGTCTGAAGTTGATGAAGGTAAGAATAAGAATATAATTCTTTTGGTAATAATATTTGATCTCTTTGTTGCCCTTTTTTCCATTATTTAAAAAAAAAAAGAATTAAAAAAAATAAAATAGGGAGAACTTTAAATTTTTATTGAAATTTGGCTGCCAACATAAACAAAAAACCGATTGGTCCATTTCAAAAATTCTTGTTGCATTCTCATCAGTGACATTCTTTTTTTCAGTATATTTAAATTTAATACTTTTCATCATTGAATTTGTTGCATTTTGAACGTCAATGATCGAAAATTATTTCGATCTAGATTGTGTAGATTTTTTGAATTGCTGACTAAAACCAAATATTTAATAGTTTTTTTAATAATTAATGAATATATTGAATGATGTTATTGCAGATGATGTATATATTATTGATAATGAAGACGAACATTCCAACGACGCAGTTCCCAATATTGATGATGTTCTTGCTAACGATCTCGATATTATCGAAAATGATGAGGAACATCCCAACAACGCAGTTCAAGATATTGAGCCTGAAGTTGATGAAGGTAAGAATAAGAATATAATTCCTTTGGTAATAATATTTGATCTCTTTGTTGCCCTTTTTTCCATTATTTAAAAAAAGAAGAATTAAAAAAAATAAAATACTTTAAATAATGATTTTTCAATTTTTTCCCTTTATAAAGGGCCGTTTAAATTTTTGAAACCATAAATACAAAGTTTTTTTTAAAGATATTTTATTCTCAAAAGTTTCAAAACATATTAAATTAAATCTTTTAAAATAGTTTTGTGTATATTTAAGACAATAAAAAAATTAAGTAATCATCTTAAAAAATAGTTTTGTTTTACTACGAGATAGCGAGAACTTTAAATTTTTATTGAAATTTGGCTGCCAACATAAATAAAAAACCGATTGGTCCATTTCAAAAATTCTTGTTGCATTCTCATCAGTGACATTCTTTTTTTCAGTATATTTAAATTTAATACTTTTCATCATTGAATTTGTTGCATTTTGAACGTCAATGATCGAAAATTATTTCGATCTAGATTGTGTAGATTTTTTGAATTGCTGACTAAAACCAAATATTTAATAGTTTTTTTAATAATTAATGAATATATTGAATGATGTTATTGCAGATGATGTATATATTATTGATAATGAAGACGAACATTCCAACGACGCAGTTCCCAATATTGATGATGTTCTTGCTAACGATCTCGATATTATCGAAAATGATGAGGAACATCCCGACAACGCAGTTCAAGATATTGAGCCTGAAGTTGCTGAAGGTAAGAATAAGAATATAATTCCTTTGGTAATAATATTTGATCTCTTTGTTGCCCTTTTTTCCATTATTTAAAAAAAAAGAATTAAAAAAAATAAAATACTTTAAATAATGACTTTTCAATTTTTTCCCTTTATAAAGGGGCGTTTAAATTTTTGAAACCATAAATACAAAGTTTTTTTTAAAGATATTTTATTCTCAAAAGTTTCAAAACATATTAAATTAAATCTTTTAAAATAGTTTTGTGTATATTTAAGACAATAAAAAAATTAAGTAATCATCTTAAAAAATAGTTTTGTTTTACTACGAGATAGGGAGAACTTTAAATTTTTATTGAAATTTGGCTGCCAAAATAAATCAAAAATCGATTGATCCATTTCAAAAATTCTTGTTGCATTCTCTTGTATGACATTCTTTATTTTGTTTTTTAACAACTTAACCAATAACATACCTATAATATTATTTTTACGCTTTTTGTGAATGATTTAATGTCAAAAAATTACATTTTTTTCATTTCTTTATTTTCAAAAGTTTTCCTTTTTTATAAATATTTCTAGTTTTGAGTAATTAGAGGTTTAGTCGCAATAAAAATTCCACAGAAGAGAATTTAACGAGAATTTTTGAAATCGTTCCCTCTAATCATATAATCATGTATTAAAACCTTATTTCGATACAAATCATAGTGAAATAAATAAATTTACAAGGAGAAAAAACTATTTTCAATACTTTGATTTAGTTCAATTGAATTCACAGATTTTAGTTTAGTGAAAATTAAATATTGAAGGTTTGAAAAGCGAGTCACATTTAGTCGCAATATATTGTTCATTACCTTCAACTTAAAAGTTAAATTAAATTTGAACATTTTGAACAGTTAAATTTGACATAAAAATCAGTTTAACAAACAAATAAAAAAAACTTGCTATTTAATAACCAGTTAACAAAAAAGGAAATACATTTATCAGCGATAATTTTCCATAATGTTTTAAAAATTCATTAAATTATTTGTTATAATTAAATCTATATGAAATATTATATTTATTAAACTATTACAAATACTACCCAAGAAGTTAGTTAAATTTTTTTCATATTTTGGTGAATATTGCAAATGCACTTCCTTTTCAAAAGTACTACTGTACGGATGGATTTGTCCCGTTAGTTTGTTAAAATTAAAAATTTTTTACAGCATAGAATTAATAAGATTTGTATATTTGTAATTTTAATTTTTTATTAATTCTTCCTTTTTAGAAATATTTCCTATTGATTTGATAAAGAAGTTTTCTGTCTTAAGAAAATTTTTCGAATATTATAAAGAACAATTTCCAATTTGCTATCGAAAAAACATTTTTGTTTACTTTTTTCGAAAATATTTACGATAAATATTGAAAAAATTCCATTATTTTTGTAATTACTTCGGAAAACTGAAAAATAATTTTTTTTGCAACAGAAAAATTATGTTTCCTCCTTTTGCAGAAAATTTTTAACATTTGAAATAGAAATAATAGAAATGATTTCACGTTTTATATGGAAAAAGCATTTTTTCTTTTTTCAGAAGTATTTCCCATTTACATTTGAAGAAAATCCATCATTTTCGAAAATCTTTCTGAATATTGTGGATGAATTTCCGTTTTTCACTGGTATTAGTATTTGTCCTCTTTTTCGAAAAAATATCCTACTATTTTATCAGAAAAAATTCCAAAATTTTTTACAGATACAAAAAACATGTTAGAAGATTAAATTTATTATATTTTGAAACTTTTCAGGAAAAAAGATTTTAAAAACCTTAACTTACGGTTACAAATATTTACAAGACACTTTAATTAATTTTAATCAATTTAATGTTTTGATATTCACTTAACTAATAAGTATTTAGTTGATTAAACCAAATATTTATTAGTTTATTTTGCTATGGAGCTGTTATTATTATAGAATTACCAGATTAAACGACTTAAAAATATTTAACTGATTAAGTATTATTCTTTTCTGCTTTATATCATTAAAAACTTCGAAATTTTTATGTATTTCAAATAAGCGTGTAATATTATTGAAATTTTACAGCACTATTAACCTGTAATATTACGTTAAGGCGGATATTTTAATATAACTATAATATAAAATAGAATCTATCAATCTTTCCGAGTCAAAAAGATGAAATAAAAACACAATTTTTAACGTCTGAACGGTACTACCGTCCTCTTCAGTAATTCAAAAATTTTATTTTTAGAAATATTATACAAAGAAAAAACTTTTTCATTTAATCACAAAATTAACAAAAGAAATTAAGTTTCACCGTTAATAAAAATTAAATTAAAATTTATTTTTCTTTGTGTAATATTTTTAAAAATAATTTTTTGCAGTTTTGAAGAGGACGGCAGTATCATCGAAACGTTAAAAATTGTGTTTTAATTTCACCTTTTTGACTCGGAAAAATTGATAGATTCTATTTTATATTCATCAACCAAATGACAATTTCATCATCTTATATAACTGTAATAATATATTACTGTAATTTTAACTGCTATTTTTTGATATTCCCTTTTTTTATACCTAATTTCTTTATTTTCAACTTTTCTCTATTTTATTTTCTTAGTTGAAAATTATGTCGCCTAAAAAAACTACAAATCATTAAAAAAATGTTAAATATCAATATATAATATATTTTTTCAAATTTAGCGAATTCATTACGTTGCTGCATTTGTGTCATAAATTATCCCACACATTGTTTTGTGCCATGTGGGCACAAATGTATCTGTGGAGAATGCAGTGCAGAATATGAAACTCCTTACCTTCTAGAACGCAACGATAGTCGGAGCGTATGTCCAATTTGCAGACAGGAATATTTATGTGTAATGGAAGTACAAATAAATCATCCTTTAGGTGCGTACATTTTCAGTTTCTTTTCGTTAAAAAAAATTCATTGAAAAACGCTTTAATATTTAATTAATTCTATATACATAAATTAATAAATAAAATATTTTTTTCTATTTCAGAAAATAATGAAACAAGATGTTCCGTTTGCAATGAAGGAGAAAGAGCATATTCATTTGCACCTTGTGGCCATCTATGCATTTGCCATAATTGCGCAATATCAACAAATTTTAATAGCTGTCCAAACTGCGGGATAAATTATCTAGCAATTGTGAAAGTATATTAAGAAGCAAAATTTGTGTCCTAATTTAATTATTCAATGTATGGCATATTTATAAATATTTCAGATTGAAAACTGTTTAGCCGTTGCCAACGTAATTTATATTTTTTTTGGAACTTGCCCATCACTATAATTCTTTAAATTAAAAAAAAATACATTGAATATGTTATTAAATATTTTACAAAGATCGAAAAAACTAAAGATTAAAAAGATATGTGAATAAAGAATTATTAGTAAAATTATTAAGTGCCATAATAAAAATTGAAGAAAAGTTTATTTTAAAATGCATAGTAAAAAATGTCGTGTACATGCATAGTTTTTAAAAATAGGTAAGTGTTTGTTTGAAAAGAAAGGATTAGAAATTCTTTTATAGAAATATTTGCTGTTAATTTTAAATAAACAAGAAGAGCATCGAACTCAAATGTTTAGTATTTAATATAAAAATTTTTTATTGAACTTAATTTATAATTAGTTGTATGTGTTTTTGTTCTTGTTTTCAAAAAATGAAAAAGATTTATATATAAATACTTTTTTTTACAATTTCAAATTGTAATAATAGAAAAATTATATACCAACGAATAACCTGTGTATTGACTATTTCTAAAATATATTTTTCTATACAATTGTATAATACTCTTGCTTTTTTTAATTAGAATAAGAAATAACCAAAAATAAAAATTCTCATATTAGAAATTGAGTTGTTTTTCAATATTATTGGAAATGATAAATAAAACACCAAATTACTTATTTGGCAACATTTCGGTGTCTTGGTTTGACACCATCATCAGGCCACTTTATTAAACAAAATTAAAATAAATTAATCACTCACTTTAATTTTGTTTGATGAAGTGTCCTGATGATGGTGTCAAACCAAAACACCGAAACGTTGTTAAACAAATGATTTGGTGTTTTATTTCTCACTTCCAATAATCGAAAAAAAAACTCAATTTCTAATATCAGAATAATGGAAGGAAAAAATATTTAATATTAATAAAAATTCAAATTTTATCATTATTTCTATATTTTCTTTTTATGATACGAGGAGCAAATTTTCTGAAGTAGATAAATCCATTTTAAAAAAAAAAATTCCAGATAAATTTAGATATAACATATTAAAACTTTACTAAACGAACTGTCATTGTTGAATTTAAGAAAAAAAATTTGTTGACAAAGAAATTTCAACTTAAAAAGCACCTGGACTTAACCAAGATTATTTATAACTTTAATTACTTTCTTTGCTAGAACAAATTACAAAAATCTTTAAATTCTCAAATTATATGATAAACTTTAATTAAAAACAAAATGCCTTAAATCCAAAAAAAATGAATTTTTTAAAAACCAATAGTACATGTTTGAAATTATTTAATTTTCAAAAAAAAAAAAAAAAATTTTGAATACCAAAAATGGCCATCAGATGACAGCACATTACGGATGGGTTAATGAGGAAAATAATAACTCACACTTTTTACACTTTATAATTTTATATATATATATATATATATATATATATATATATATATATAGTATATTTTATATTTTTCACTTTGTATGTATATTAATTTAATTACTATATGACGCTTTATAAATGTTATAAAATCATCGTTATTATAAACATTTTTTTAAAATTAATAACCTTCAAATGAAAATTTTTTTAAAACAATATTTAAAACTGACGCTCAATAAAACTAGAGATTAGAAAATGACAAAAGCGCCATCTAAATCTACATTATCGGCTATACTAATAGAAAACGTAAATGTCATAGATAGGAAACTCATTCAGCTACAAATTTTCGGGTTTTTATAATTCGACGACAAACGATTCGGACACGTGACAATTATGTGGCGCGATAATTCAATTAAATAAAAATTAAATGTAATGTAAATTATAAGTTATTGAAATTCGATTAAGTAAAATTTATTTTAAATAATAATTTGATGCTATGAAGATTAGTTGAAATGCATATTCGACGAAATTTGATTTACTTTAATTTACAATTAGTGATTTTAATATTTAGGTTAGAATTAAATTCGAAAATAAAGAAATTATGATAAATAATAATTAGAACACATCTTATTTATAACGAATAAGAAATATGAAAAATGACATTTAGGTTATCTTATAAATCGGATGAATAAAAATTAAAGAACTTTGTATTTCGTAAAGAAACACATTATATTAAATGACAATTAGGCAAATAATAATTTTTATGAAATAGAAATTCGTCAACTTTAAGAGTATAGTCTTTTACAAACTTAACATTTTTTAATTTTGTCATTAATCCATTAGTATAAATAGAAATTATGTGAAAATATAATTCCAAAAAATAATATTTCGCTTTGAATATAATTTAAACATTTGAAAAATTGATTTCTTTTTAATTCGTAATTAAATCATTACCATAAATAATAATTATGTCAAATTACTTTTATTATAAATTAAATTTAGGTTAAATCAACATTATAACATTTCATATTTCGACTTTATGAAAATTGGGTTAAATAAAGATTAGGATAAATAAAAATTAGAGAAATTTAAAATTATACAAAATATAAATTAGATCAAAATATAATTTTTTGCGCATGAAAGTTGATCATATTAGTATTCGAAACAATAACATTTTGTTTAATTTACAATTCATGGAAATAGAGGTTAGAACATTCGTCAATTCGACACTTGTGAATTCTACTTAATAGTCTTTCCCAGTTTTCATGTTGTGGTAAAAATCTAAATCTTCGGCTACAAATTTTCGTGTTTTTATAATTCGACGACAAATGATTCAGACACGTGACAATTATGTGGCGCGATAATTTGATTAAACAAAAATTAGATGTAATGTAAATTATAAGTTATTGAAATTCGATTAAGTAAAATTTATTTTAAATAATAATTTGATGCTATGAAGATTAGTTGAAATGCATATTCGACAAAATTTGATTTACTTTAATTTACAATTAGTGATTTTAATATTTAGGTTAGAATTAAATTCGAAAATAAAGAAATTATGATAAATAATAATTAGAACACATCTTATTTATAACGAATAAGAAATATGAAAAATGACATTTAGGTTATCTTATAAATCGAATAAATAAAAATTAGAGAACTTTATATTTCGTAAAGAAACACATTATATTAAATGACAATTAGGCAAATAATAATTTTTATGAAATAGAAATTCGTCAACTTTAAGAGTATAGTCTATTACAAATTTAACATTTTTTAATTTTGTCATTAATCCATTAGTGTAAATAGAAATTATGTGAAAATATAATTCCAAAAAATAATATTTCGCTTTGAATATAATTTAAACATTTGAAAAATTGATTTCTTTTTAATTCGTACATTAAATCATTACCATAAATAATAATTATGTCAAATTACTTTTATTATAAATTAAATTTAGGTTAAATCAACATTATAACATTTCATATTTCGACTTTATGAAAATTAGGTTAAATAAAGATTAGGATAAATAAAAATTAGAGAAATTTAAAATTATACAAAATATAAATTAGATCAAAATATAATTTTTTGCGCATGAAAGTTGATCATATTAGTATTCGAAACAATAACATTTCGTTTAATATACAATTCATGGAAATAGAGGTTAGAATATTTGTCAATTCGACACTTGTGAATTCGACTTAATAAACTTTCGTGGTTTTCATTTTGAGATAAATGTCTGCAACTCCGTAATATTTTCCAAAATATTACGAGTCCATCAGAAACGTTTAACGTATTCCTACCCAGCCTTGCTTTACCTTTCTTAATTCTTCCTAATATTAATATTCTATTGTAAAAAGAACTGAATATCCTGATTCATATTTTAGTGTATACAATTATCTTGGAATAATTCTCCTGCTATGCCCCAGAGTTTATCTTAAAAATTTCAAATTTTTTGTCCACATTGTTCGGAGGATAATGATTCTATCAAAAAATGCGTTATACATTTTTTGCAAAGAATTTTTTTAGGCTTAGAGGATTTTGGTATATAAATTTTGATTGAAATAATTATACTGAAAGTTAACTGTGACCTAAATAATGAATGTACAAATATTCTAGATGTATGGAATTTAAACTATAATTTCTAGTAATTAAGTAATAATTTGTAAAGTCTTTAAAATTTTATTTAATTACTGACAAATTGAAGCAAATCGTTACTTTGTTAACGATAAGTACTTAAGGTATATATAGTTAATAGTCAGGAATGTAAACCTTCAGAAAAACATATATAATTGACATATTTAAAAAATATATTTTCTCTCTAAATTTAAATCAGCGATAAGTATACCAGTGGTACCAATAAGTGTATATAGACGCTGTAAAATCAGCAAAATTTAACTAATTCATATACACTAATTAAAATTAGTGTGTAATAAAAACTTAAACATCAATGATTTGTATTAAAAGTTGTTCCTCTTTGTGTATTTTCACTTCAAAAATCAAAAACATATCCTAAAGTTTTTTGGAGTTTGAGTAATTTTTGTCGTGGAGCCCATTTACCAAAGGGCCATATGTTGTGGTATTTGGTTTCAATAATTAAGGAGTTGTTATCGAATTTTGAAAAATTTGTTAAATTTAAAATTCCTAAATTTTTTGATAGTAAAAAAGTAAAAACCAAAATAATTTTTCCTCTTAAAAATAGTATATATAATTGAATTTCGTCCTTCTCATCAAGGATATTTGTGGGTGACGAGAAAGTATCATCGAGGAGAGACTCACACAACATAATATATATATATATATAATATAGGAATTCCATTGGCCGGTATATAGAGAACGTATTCTGACGTTCAAATGTTTTGATTGGGCTAAATGCATACTCATAGTATTCCGTACCTGACACTGATTTAACATGCATAATACACCTCGAACGATACACAAATACCACCCGGTTGATTATGCAAATGCTATTGAAAGTCGTTTCCTAATGTCGATACGTGACAAAGCTTTGTGATGATCATATGTCCTAGGTAAATGAACTTTTATTTGCATACAACTTCTACAAAATAATATATGCCTTATAATAAGAATGCAAAAATTAAATTTACATAAATATTAAAAAAAAAAATTTCCCATTATTAATATTAAATGAAATGTTCGGAAAAATTATTAATTTACATTAAAATTTTATTTTTTAAATTAAATAAATTTTCACCGTGTAGATAAATTTAATCTTCCGAAAGGTTAAAGGCAGTAAATATATTCTACGTCTGCGCAGAATGTTTGTATACAGCTTCTGCGCAGATGCAGAATATTTCTACTGCCTCTAAAGGCGCATTCAGACCTCTCGGCTGCCTGCCTGCTGCAGTTGCCATGGTAACATAATGGGAGTGAGTGAAACAGAGGAAAAATTTAAATTTTCTGCTTCACTCACTCTTATCATGTTACCATGGTAACTACAGCAGGCAGGCAGCCGAGAGGTCTGAATGCGCCTTAACTTCTTGGAAGATTAAATCTATCCACATGTTGAAAACGGGCTCATAGTACAAAATTAACATTTAGTGTATAGTATGGATAAAATTTTCTAAATAAATAATCGGATTATACACTTTTAAGATAAAATAAAAAAATCATTAAAAAATTAAGAGTCATTGCCTATTAATTATACATTCTTAAATGTTTCTTGGAATTCTTAATAACATGTTGATAATTTTTTAAGGTTTACAAGAAATGCAATATCATTAAAAAGAAATTTAAAATTAGAATTTTAAATATTCCATATCTATATAATAAAAAAAATTAACATTTAAAAACAGAAAGAGTGTATTTTTCAGAAGGTAGAAAGTAATGATATTATTCTTATTATAAATAATGAATGTAATTTAATTTATTTTAATTTTTTACATTTCTTATCATTTCAGATAAAATAACGATATTTTATTCTTTTTCAGATAAGTCTCTAAATACTGTGTCCAGTTTTATACATATATACGAATTAACAAATAACATAATTCAAAAAAGTTTACTTCCTGTGTTTATATATATATATATATATATATATATAACAATTGCACAGTTCACTGAATATGAATGTTCATCCGCAGCAATCAGTAATCAGTAAAGCAAGGAAAACGACTCAATTAGATTCTTAATTTTTCATCAGAAAAACAAGTGTATAATTGTTATTCGGATGAAATTTTGTGTTGCTAATTGTTATTTTTCACTAAAAAAAAAAAGAAGGAGAGATAGAGAGAGAATAATACAACTACAATTTAAAGTTAATAACTTGACGGCACGTCAAGAAAATGAGACAAAATTCTGCGAAGACAGTTACGCGGGCGTATCGACGTATACTATATTGCTCTCACGAAAGCACGCAAACAATGTATTTATATTTATTCCTTCATTGCTATGAATTTATTCCTGCGGGCGCGGAATAAACGAGGATAACCACTTGGACTTAAAGAAAACGAAACACTCTCGTTTTTCCACGGATTTTCCCTCTGGGAAAGTCTCTTTCTCTCTTTCTCTCGTACACACATACACATATACACATCCTTTATATACTTTTATTCCAATTTTTTTTTCCTTTTCTTTGCGCAATACCCGCTTTCCAGATTTTATGCCGTCCACATACAAGAACCACCTTAAAGAATCCCTTTTTACGTCTTTTTTACTCGCCACTTTACTCGTTTTTCTAAATTTAAATTCTTTTTCATTTTATATATTATGTAGCTTAAAATTTTAACGTTCATACTTCATTCATTATTATACTTATTGTGATTAAATTTTTTTAAATCTTCAATATTGATTTAATTATATATTATCACATATTTTCTTAAGTTTATAAGCCATTTTAAAATATCTCTTAATTTTATAGAAAAGAAATATAATACATTTTAAGGCTGTTAAAATTTTTAGGAATTTAATTTTCAAAACAACTACCTCCTTTATTATTATAATTGAAATTTAATTGAAAATTTCCTGCATGGAAATCGTGGACGTGCAACAAATTAGGATCTCGGGAGTTTTTGAGGACGCTGATGATTACGAATCTGATGTCAATTTTTCAAAATCCAAAATGGCGAATCCAATATATCGCGGGAGAATTTTCTAAAATTAATCAAAATCGTCATAAAAATTATTACACGGGAGTTTTTGGGGCCGTTGATTACGAATCCGATGTCAGGTTTTCAAAATTCAAAGTGACCCTATTAATAAGCTTGAAGCGAATCCAAACGATTAAAAAAAAAAATGTCTACCATATTGGATTCGCCACTTTTAATTTTGAAAAACTTATATCGGATTCGTAATCAGCGACCCCAAAAACTCCCGGGTAACGATTTTGATTAATTTTGGAAAATTCTGCCGCCATATTGGATCCGCCATTTTGAATTTTGAAAAACTGACCTCAGATTCGTAATAAACGATCGAATAAACTAGAACAACAATTGCTGCTTTCCCTCTAGAGATTGTATGTCGTCACATAAGGTAAAATTACCATTTTATATTTGTACGAGAGGAGCTTCGAACTGATCAGAATTAGCTATACTTTCCCAACGTCAAATGTAAATATAAATAATATACAAAATAAATATTAAAATATTTGAATAATGAAAAATGGTCATTCATTCAACGCGTGCATCGTAAATCTAATCGAATATATTAAATAAATAAGTGATAAAGTTGATTACGTAAATAAAATTGGCAGAGTCCGCATTTGCATTGAACAAACGTATATATATATATATATATATATATATATATATATATATATATATATATATATATATATACTCGTGTTGAGAGACGTGCACGCACGTATGATCGATCGTGCATCAATCACCAATAAGTTGTGCATATGCATTCGAGGATGATGGTTACAAGCCCCCTCCCCCTCGAACTTCACCGCACCTTGTCCGTTGACACCTTGCATGCATATCAATTTATTCCAACTTCTGCACATCATTGCTCATTCTCATTCGAGTGTATTGCGAGGAAATTTAGGCGGATTTGCATTCACAACACAATGTTTTACGTTTCGACGACCGAAATAAAATAAAAAAAAGTTTTCTAAAGGATATATATTATATTATTTTTCGTTAAGTCCAACTCTCCTTTTCTCTCTAAATGGTTCCAAGAAAGTTGCAGGTAACCTTTTTTTTAAATTAATTCTTTTCACAGCTGTGTGCTTATTTGTTTTTTTTTTATTTCGAATCCGAAAAGTAAATTTTTATTATATGTGTGGAAATATGAATGAAACATTTTACAGAATTACGGTGGCAATAGATTTAACGCCAAGTGAAATCAAGAAAATTCATAGAGATACACCCAATTGCATAAATACTGTCTTTCTGGTTTGACGGCTTTTTGAAAAGTTGTCACACTTCTATAATAATTTTATTAGTTCGTGGCATATTGGAAAGATGTCAATGTTCTCACTGGCCAAAGATTTTATTTGCCATTTATCATAAATTTCGGTCAACTACCGCATACCCTGCTCTAGTGAAAATTTAATGAGTTTATAGTAACCGAGAATTATGGAGCATTTACACCTTCGGCAAAAAATTTTCTTAACTTTGCATTTTCCGAAATACACTTTCCTGATTGGTTGTACACAATGAATCAGATTCTAGACAACCAATCAGGTAAGTGTATTTCGGAAAATGCAAGTGAAGAACATTATTTGCCGAAGGTGTAAATGCTCCCCGGGATGAAAAATGTAGGTATTCCAAAAGTAAACTTGAGTCACATTGTATTCGAATAAGTATTCCTCCGTGCCAAAAGGTAGACTTTGGAATACTTTGAGAAAAGTTACTAAAGTAAACTGATGGTATACTAAGCTCTGCCACATAGAGAGGAGAGTATACCGTTCGTATACATTGGGATATTATATGAATTTTTCCAAATTATAATTTTTTATACAATAATTTATTAAATAAACTATTACAATTGGCAGTGAATACAAGGTTAACATTTATAATATTAATATTATACTATGACATTTAATAAAATATAAATTTTTGGTTAAGTAAATAAAAAATATATGAAAAACTTACTTTATTTGCTTATAATTTTTTCAGCATCATGATTTCGTACCATTTGATGGGTAATTTGTCATTAAAGCATTGTGTCATTTAATGCAAAATTTTTTTAGTTAAAGAATTATCATACACTTCAAATTATTTCGTTTAATAAAAAACTTTAAATATTACATTAAAATAATAATTAATAAATAAATTCTCAATAAATTCTTTACTTTAACTCACTAACTACAGACTGTAGGTTCTCCTAGCTAATAAAATTATTATAGAAGTCTCACGACTTTTCAAAATTTAGTGACATTATACTTAAAATTAAACATTACTATAAAGTCAGAAAATTTTCACTATAGGACAGGGTGTGGTAGTTGACCAAGAATTATGACAGGTTGGTTGCCATTCTCCCCACTCTCCATTTGTCAAAATTTTCTTTAACTACCGCACCCTGCTTTAGTGAAAATTTAGTGACTTTATAGTAACTTTTAATTTTAACAATAAAATCACTAAATTTTCACTAGAGCAGAGTGCGATAGTTGACGAGAATATATTTTTTCTTTTTATGTCAATATTAAAGTGTAAAATTTAAAAAAAAATTATCCTAAAAATTAGACACTAATAAAAATATTAAAATATATACTCACTTGCAAAAAGTGCGATGATTGACGGCTGACTCGTAGAAAAACATGCTCGGACCTTTTTTTAACATATTTCAGGAACCACAAAACATTTTTTAAATTTCAAAAATGCAAATTAAAGCTGAGATCTTAAAGATTATGTTGTAAAATTGTCAAATGTTTCCATACATTATTCTATATTATGCCGGAAGTCAAAAACATTAATACGACAGTACGAAAATTGCATAATTTTTGCTTGAAATCTTATCAGTGTTATAAATACAAAAAAAAAACAAAAAATTTTTCTTGATATACATTCAGAAGCAGAATTTTATCAGCTTTTCAACTATCTAAGTTAGAAGTCTCTAACTTTTTTCTAACTTGAAATATCTAACTTTAAAGTTAGCTCCGAATTTCCACTCCTCGAAAGTTAATCGTACCGACAATTTCCGACGGTAGTGTATATCACTAAAAAAATAAATTTATCTTAACTTTTAAATATAAAATCTGAGATTGGCAAAAATTAATTATCGATGCTTTGATAAAATTTAAATTATTCGCATTTCTCTTCTAAATTGAGAACAGAAGCTACAATATGTAGAATCTATATAAGATTTATATGAATGATTTACATAGGCCAAATGTTGTAGGATCTATTTAGGCTTTGTATGTAATCTCTAAGTAGGCCTAATAGTATAGGATCTATATAGAAATTTTGAGTGCATTCTATATAGGTCACATGTTATAAGATCTATGTAGGGTTTTAAGTTATCTCTACCTAGGACAAATAACATAGGATGTATAAAGGATTTTTGTGTTCGCTCTATGTAGGTCAAAGGATACAGAATCTACATGGGGTTTGTATATAATCTCTGGATAAGCCAAATAATATAGAAGCTAAATAGGAATAAAATTAATTAATTAAAAATTAATTAGTGGTTCTTTTAATTTTTCTTAAAATAATAATCGATTTATTTTATCTCTATTTAGGTACATATATTTAATAAAAGTAATAAAAAATATTAATCAGAAAAACTTAAATGTACTTAAACATTAATAACATTATTGTCTTTTTTATTTCTTCTTTCAGTCCTGCCATTACCCCAATCGTAAGAGCGTGTAAGAACGTATCCCATTGCACCAATTATTTCTGGTTTAGAATACTTTTCTTTACTTGCCATAGATTTGAATGGAATTAGACCTGAAAATGAAAAACTTAATAAAATAATGGTATATTTCAATAACGTCTTAAATATTGCTATACAGTAAGTATTTTTATATTATCAATTTATAATTAAAACTGTTAATGATATACTAATAAAAAAAATTACCCTCAATAAGATTGCAGCAATTTGTCCTATTTAATATTTTCTTTTCCGGCATTGGTTTCGATGCTGTGAATTTCATTGCCACCTCACGGCTGAATAAAGCAGACAAAATTTGGCGAAGAATTTTTTTTAAATCAGCTCTTAAATCTACGTTGTATAACAGGGCCGATTTCTGTAATAATTATTAATGTATTATTAGTTACAATAATAATTTTAAACTTTTCATTATTCATAATATTAAATTTTCTATTTTACTTACCAAAGAGTGCTGCAGTTCTTTATTAGTAGGTAAAAGTTCCTCTAATTTTTCAAATTCTTCCATTGTTTGCAGTGGAAGCTTAACTTCGAATTTAGAAGCTAAATTCTCCGACATGGTTTCCTGGCAAAGAGCATATTGAACGTTCTTCTTTCTTAATTCTTTTACTTCCCCTTTTATATATTCGATATCTTCTCCTATCTTCTGTATCTTATCGAAAATTATATTTATTTTCTCATTAATATTATCTATAAAAAATAAGTATATTGAGAACGGTTATAAATATAAAATATGTACACTAAAAATTAATTCATTTGATTCAAATAATCCCTCACAGCAAAAGAATATCCTAAAATCGTCTCCACGATATCCTAGGATATCCAAAGCCCCTGTATAAAGGATATATTTCAGATATCTTTAAGATATTTCTAAGATATCCCACAGATATCCAAAGGACATCCATATTACTTAGTAGATATATGTTAAAAGATTTTAGAAAACCAGACGACATATTAAATTAACAGCAACATTATATTTAACCAATGCTTAAATAAAAATCCGATAAATAGTAAAATATTATTATAATATTATATTATTATATATCCTTGTGATATCCTCAAAACGTCGGAGGGTTATAGAAATATCATGGAAATCTTCTAGGGATATCCTAAAATATCCTCAGGGCATATTTCGAATGTGTTATGCACTCAGAAAAAAATTCGTTTGAAGCAACCAAATTTTGGTTAAATCAACAAAATAAATGCATTGATATACAGTTAACAAAACATTTGGTTGCATAAACCAAACGTTTATTTAGCTCAATATCCGCACTTTTCATCCGCAATTTGTACAACTTACCTTCTAGCACGATTCCATTTTTTTGATAATTATTTAATTCTTCTATAAATTCATCTAAAAACAAATCTAAATATTGAGGTTTTCCGGAACCTAAATAAATCGCAACTGGAAAAGGAGGATAAACATTGTCATGAAAATAATGAACTCTACACAATGTAGGCCAAAATTCATTTGAAGTTGATTTCCAAAGAGGTGCTGCATCGATATTAATATCTAAATTGATAATTTCATCTGGATGCAGAGAATGATTAAAACACGAAGCAAGACCTTTTGCAATTCCAAAATACACAAACTCAGCATTTTTATATAAGGAAGTTGTCATAGATTTAATATAAAATTCTGTTCTTAGATTTAAAAATATTGAAGCTGTCTTCGGAAGTTGTGTCATTAATTGACGTCGTAGAATAAGAAGCAATTGAGATATAAGAACCCAAGAAATATTACCTTTAATTGCCCATTCTCTCAATTGTTCTTCTTCATCATTTTCTGAATTTTGTAACAAGTCTTCTAAATCGCTAGATTGATATTCATTTTCAGCTACATCGTTTATATCCATTTCTATATAATAATAAAACGCAATGTTAATAGTACGAAATTCTTAATTAAAATAAAAACAATAATGTGAAGTTAAGAATTTTACCAAAGTTAGAATTATTGTCTTCAATTTTTAAATTTTCATTTCGATCTTCAGCGCATTCTGATTCTATTTCATTATTTTCTATCTCGTCAGAATCTGCATGATTAATAAGTTCATTATGATGTAGAACTTTATTTTCATTGATAAACATTTCCTCGTTCTCTGAAGAAATGGTGTCTATAAAATTAAATTTGTAATAATCAATCCTCCATTTTGCATTTTTGAATTTTATGCTTAAATTTAAATTCAGCGACCTAAACCCCCCCCCCCCATGAAAGTTTCGTAAGATTCCACACAATGTAAAAAAATAATGTCCACAATTTTGGATCCGACATTTTTAATTTTGAAATCAAATTAGAATTCAGTGACTCCCAAAACCCGTATATATACAAATTTTCAAAAAATTCGTTCACAATACATTTTTTTACATTTTAGACCATTATACACTGAAAACAAATTATTTGATTCAAATACTTCAAATTATTTGAAAAATATTTAAGAGCATTTGAACCTTCGTGACGTCACAAATCATGGCGCATGACACGCAAACTTCTCAGGTATGTGAAAAGCACAATTTTGAATATTTTTTAAAAAAACCTTTGGAAAATGTTCAGAATAACATAGACTCTGTCTGTTATGTGCGGAAAATTCAAAATTTTGCGTTTTAAACGTTTTTTAAACAATGTTTAAGTTGGTTGTCACAAGTAAGGAAAAATACACTAATTGCTTATATGTAGGCCATTTTTGGAAAGACCAGGATAAAAATTGGAAAATTCTTATGTAATTTATCAAATATTTAAATTAATTTTATTATAAATAATAATTAAAATTGTTTATTACTAATTAAACAATAAATTGTTGTTCTTTATTTACTTTTTTTCAAAAAAACACACAAAAATGCAGTTTTTTCCTAATTTTGCTATTTGTAAATTTCAAAGTTGTGAAAAATACTTGTTTAAAAATTGAATTATTCTTCAATTTTTTAAAAAAATTATTATTTAATACTTCTTACGCTTTTTCAAAAAACCCCTGAAAAAAACAGTTTTTTCCTAATTTTGAAATTTACCAATTTAAAAATTGTGAAACGTAATATTTAAAAATTGAATTAGTTTTTAATTTTTTAAATCAATAATTATTCTCTTTTATTAAAAAAACACATATAAATTGCATTTTTCTAAAAACACTTTTAAAAAAGCAATTTTTGCAAAATTTTTCAAATTACTTATCTCAATGTTGTAAAAAATAATGGCTAAAAAGCAGATTATTCTTCAATTTTTTAAATAAATAATTATTGATTTTTAATATAATTTTTTCAAAAAAGTACATATAAAAGAGCAATTTTTTGACAAGTTTTTAAATTGCTATTCTCAATATTGTAAAAAAAGAGATTAAATTTCAAATTGTATTTCAATTTTTCAAATAATTAATTATTGTTTTTTATCTTTTTTCCAAAGGAGAACATATAAAATAGCATGTTTTTTAGAATTTTTAAAATTACTCATCTCAATGTTGTACAAAAGATTGAAAATCCAATTATTTTCAATTTTTTAAATAAAAAACAATAATTATTTAGTTGAAAAATTGAAAAATAAATTGGTTTTTTGGCCTTTATTTTTTACAAAATTAAAATGAACAATTTAGAAAGCTGTCAAAAAAATGTTTTTTTTATATGTGCTTTTTGAAAAAAGTAAATAAAGAACAACAATTTATTGTTTAATTAGTAATAAACAATTTTAATTATTATTTATAATAAAATTAATTTAAATATTTGATAAATTACATAAGAATTTTCCAATTTTTATCCTGGTCTTTACAAAAATGGCCTACATATAAGCAATTAGTGTATTTTTCCTTACTTGTGACAACCAACTTAAACATTGTTTAAAAAACGTTTAAAACGCAAAATTTTGAATTTTCCGCACATAACAGACAGAGTCTATGTTATTCTGAACATTTTCCAAAAGGTTTTTTTAAAATATATTCAAAATTGTGCTTTTCACATACCTGAGAAGTTTGCGTGTCATGCGCCATGATTTGTGACGTCACGAAGGTTCAAATGCTCTTAATTGGTTTAAATACTTTTTATCTGGATCAAAAAAATATGTTTTTGATTCAAATAACTTGAATTATTTGAATCCCATTTATTTGAACCAAATAAATTGTTTTAAATTGTTTTAGTTTCAATTAAAACAATTACTTACGAGAAATAATCGAATATTTAATTGAAGAAAATTTTTAGTTGTTTCAAGAAAAATATTTTATTAATGCAAATAAATATTTATTTGAATCAAAAAACATGCAGTATTGAATGAAATAATTTTCATAATTGATTCAAATAATTATTTAGTAGCTTTGAATATTTTGTATTTGATTCAAATAACTATTTATTTGATACGGTAAAATAAAATACATACTTAGGTTTAGTAAGTATGTATTTGGTTCAAATACATATTTATTGGATAATAGACAAGTAAATGATGTATGTGGATCAAATACTTTTTATTTGATCCAAATAAATTTCTTTTTCAGTGTAGTAATATTTCCTCAAACTAGTGAATGGATTAAATTAATTCGGTAATATTTCTTCTGCACTTACTAGGTTCTGTCACAAAATCAATTGATCCTTGATGTGCCAAAGATTGCCACTTAATTAAATCTTTTTTCATTCTTCGATGTTTGCGAACACGCATTTTTGTTAATTCTCGACGTCGCTCTTCCATTATAAGCACTCACAATCCTGTCGATACTTGCGCGAAAAATATTCTTTCGTAGAGATATTCTTTCCTCGAAAGACGAACAATAACTACTGTATAACTGCATAGGATATTTTAGCTAAGTGCAGGGTCAGGTTGATAGAAATCCCTTTTCACTTAACTTATACCTGTACACTTTCACTTTACAATTTACACACAGTGTACACTTTTACAGTGTATATAGTACCTACGTATTTCTATCTCTTCCAAAAATCTCGGGCTACACGAGTTAGAAAATTTTAATTTTAGATTAAAAACCCGGTAATATTGATGTATTAATAAAATGTTCGCCTCATAATAATATTACAAAATATTTCAAAAAATACTTAAAAATATTTGACTGATTAATTCTTATCTTTTTGTGTTATATCATAAAAAACTAAAAAAATTTTATGTATTTCAAATAAACGTGTAATATTAGTGTAATATTACAGTAATATTATTGTAATGTTACTGTAATATTACCATGAGACGGACATTTTAATATTACTGTAATATTTCGTACTACTTGGGTATATATATATACTTCCTGCCTGGAAAAGACGATAAAAATGGTCATGAAAAAATCACAAAAGAGACCCCTTGTTACAAGAAACTATGATAGCTAAAACCAACCAGATATGACAACTTTCTAAAACAAAAAATAACAAAAATGTTTCTTTGTTGTCGAAATAAATTTAAATGTACAGTATAAATATCTATTATTCATAAGAAGGAAGAGGATAGAGGTATACATATGTTCACGAATCAGTTTTGCTTAGGGCTCAATCAATATTTAACTACA
Source organism: Leptopilina boulardi (assembly GCF_019393585.1). NCBI lineage: Eukaryota > Metazoa > Arthropoda > Insecta > Hymenoptera > Figitidae > Leptopilina > Leptopilina boulardi. The sequence continues at coordinate 629,330 of NW_026137833.1, read as the reverse complement.
AGCCACGAACCAGTAAAATTATTATAGAAGAATTACGAATTTTTAAAATGCCGTCAAACGTGCATGCGTGATCAGAAAGAGACAAAGATTATGTTTTCTTTCTCATTCTATCAAACTATTGAAAAATTACAATCTGTAGAGAAAATGAGAATATTGTGGAAAAAAGTTGATCAAGTAGATTTTATGAAGATTCCAGTAAGGCCTCCCTTGGTGGAAAGAGAGAGAGAGAGATAATATGTGTATATGTGCACTTATCCAAGTATATATAGAGGTTCTAGGTCCGGGGCCAGGAGTCGTGATGCAATAAAATAGCGCCACCCACCGGGCCGTCGTTATCTCTTGAGCATCTCGGCAATGCCTCACTTTGCTCTGATCATGGCTTCACGTCCATGGGGCCCTATACAGAGGGCAAGGGTGCATAATGAACTCGTTAATTAACTATCAGGAAGCTGCATCGAATCTGATAACGACAGCCACACGACGCGCTTCTTTCCTTGTCCTCGTTGAAACGACGATATAAACACACACTCTCTCTGTATATACAAAAAGGATACTCATTGCTTTACATCCAAATTTACAGGTGTATAACTACATTATCAAAATCTATTATTTCTTTTTTTCATTCCAAAAGCATTCTTACAAAAATTTATTAGGTTATGTCAGTTCATCTCTAGTAAAAATTTAGTTACTTTATTGTTAAAAGTAAAAGTTACTATAAACTCACTAAATTATCACTAAAGCAGGGTGCGGTAGTTGACGAGAATTATGACAAATGGCGAGTGGAGACAATGGAAACCAACCACTAAGCTGATTTTACATTTTAACAGCATTATTTATAATATTCGAGAAAACGGTAATCAAGATCATCCGTAAAAGATTTTAAATACAAAATTTAATATTAGATCAAGAACATTCAAAAAAGATTTGCCTAATACAAAATATAGGAAACATATTATTAATAAAAAAGGTAATTCATCACGTCCATTCTAATTCACATATGATTTTCGTTTAATTACCAACCACAGAAGAAATAGTATTATACGAAGAGAAAGAGAGAGCTGACTTGTAATATGGACGCTACCGTAGCGAGAGAAAAGAACCGAAGGAGCGAAAAGGGCGTCCAAAAGCCTAAGGCATCTTGCATGTTCACTGTATTATAAGCATCAGGAGCCCTTTAGACTTAAAAACATATTATTAAACTCTATTCAAAAAGTTGAGAGCCACCCGCAACCAGGTTGCGGAGTTTTGTGCCTTGATCGTAACAAAAAAAAAAAAAAAAAAACAGCTAAAGCTCAAAGAATTTGGCGACTGACCATAATATAAACTTCCTAGACGAGATGAGGTACCTTCTGGCGTCAGATCTATATTATTAAATGCATATCAATCAGAGTGCTCTAATACACTTTTAAATGTGCCTTTTGCTGATTTATTAGGTTCCTCTGAATTGCGAGAAAGAGAGAGAGAGAACAACCCTTTGGGGAATTCGCGACCCCCAAAAGATACTGTAGATTAAAACAAAAGGATCATCAGAAATCTTGGATTTAGCCTTGGGGGTGGGTTGAGAAGCCGCTTCTCTAATTACAAGAAACCCTAAATTCAGCTACCTGGTTTAAATTTGCTTATATATACTAAATCATGTTGTAATTTTCGGATTTTTCTAATTGCCCTACACCATCAGATTAGTGTAAACCCTATACATATGGAAAAAACTTGGGACTGATTTTTGTTGCAACTTTATTTGAGTTGGGTATCTTGAATTGAGTAAGCGAAAAACTTCAAGTTACTCAAAATGATTTTGGACAGAATTTCAGATTTCTATAGGTTGATAGCCAGGGTAAATCATAGTCGATCGTGTCAATTCGAAGCATGTGTATTTAAGAAATTAAAATATATGAACTTCTAGAAACTATAGTTAAGTCGAATGATGTTAATATTATAAAATATTGCCCAATTTATTAGTTTATTTTAATATTTTCATTTTTTCAGATTCGGTGATTACTATTTGATCGTAATTTTGTGTATTGTAAAGTTAACCTCAAAAAAAGCTTAAGTTGCTGTCCACTTTTATTTATTAAAGCAATAACTGTTATTTATTATCAGTAAGTAAGAAAAATTATTAAATCATTTTATTTTATTTTTCGTAGTGTAATGTTTATTACTATTTTACAGTCGGTGATTGAACGTAAAAAATCTCTTAAGTTGTCTAATCCGATTGGCATTTTTTCAATATGAAGCCTGAATTGAATTATAATCCTTAAGCCCTTAACACAATTGATTTGCGAACGTGTTGCATGCACTAGTAAAGGATACAAGTATATCTCTATCCTTTTCCAACTCATGTATCAAGTTTGGCATCCCATTGGGTGGGTTTCCATACTCCCCACTTACCATTTGCCATAATTCTCGTCCACTACCGCACCCTGCTCTAGTACAAATTTAGTTACTTTATTGTTAAAATTAAAAGTTACTATATAAAGTTACTAAATTTTTACTAGAGTTGGGTGCGGTAGTTGACCAGAATTATGGCGAGTGGGGACAATGGAAACCAACCATTATACACTAGTAGTCAGATATTCCTACACTTTTTTGTCCTTTTCTAACACACATGTTGTCATGGCAACACGTGTGAAGACAAAAAAGTGTAGGCATTTCTGGCAGCGAGTGTTTTAGACCATACGCCACGAACTAATAAAATTATTATAGAACTGATAAGATTTTTCAAAATGCCAAATAAAAAAATAGGTGGGGTTAGGTTTTTTAGGTTAGGTTAGGTTTTTTTTTTAATCTTTCTTCTTTTTTGGCGGCAATTTTGAAAGTTATTTTACTTTTAAATATAGAATATATATATATACTGTAAAATTAAATGCCCATAAAAGCACACAGTTTTTAAAATGGTAATAAGTGGAAGAGATGAGTAATTATTAACGCCTGTTTTTGGACTCTTGACGTTTTGCTATTTAATTTCCTGGAAAACGTCAGAAAGTAGTTTCTGGCTAAAGCATCAATCACCCCACCATCTGACAAGGAGGCTATGTAATTTGGCTAAACTTCGCTCTCTATATATCGGATCTTAGGCGGCTCTAACCTCTCTCTCTCTCTCTCTCGACGTATACGATCAGGTCAACGATTTTGATTTTGTTTACGACCTGTTGCCCTAAAAAAAATCCTGCATAATCAACAAATTTATGCTATCTCTTCAGTTGTAGAATTATCTAACTAATTTTGAAAATTTGTATTAGCCAATGAAAAATAATTTATAAAATTTTCATGTAAATTAATCGCCTTAAATTTTTTTGTTTCAAAGAAATCTTTTTCCTGGGTGTTGTAGCAAAATTTAATTCATATTTATATTAATTTGGAAGATATTTGATAAAATGAAAATTAAAATCATCTGTAGATAAAATTTGAAAGAGTTTTTATTTATATATATATATATATTGAAGGTATATATACCGTTAATGGGTTTGAGGGTGTTGATGCCACGTTATCTCGATGTAAACGGAGCGATTTTATTCGTTTACCTGCGGTGTGCTCTCTCTTCGCAAAGACGATAGCAGTTCACGTATGAGTCAGACCACCAATTCACTTCTATACTGTATAGCGTTCGCGAGATTTTAGATTGCGTTTTCTATAATGCCACCTTATAACAGATATATATATATATATATATATAAAGTTGGCTATATCGATTTTGTGTTTATGATCTTTTATAGAATTTCATATTTTTATATTTCAAAAATAATCTTTTAATAGAATTTAGAAATTTTTCTCTATTATAGGATTACAATCGAAATATCAATGCTTTTCTCTTGTGATGTGTTTGTTAAACAAGTGTTAAATTAAACCATCATCATTATCATCATCAATAACACATGTTACGAACTTAAGTTAAAAAACTTAAAACACATGTTGTTATTACATTTTTTGTTCTACTTTCATCTTTACTGATTTTTGTAACAAACAAACTATCCTAATCTTCCACAGTTAATTTTTAAGAAAAAAACATTTTTTTGAAACATCCGTAGTATAGAACAAAAATTTTTTATAATTATTTTTGTTCTTTCAGAAACGTTTTTCCTTTAGGGCGACTCAATAACGAATTTCACGAACAATAATATAAATCACATTTTATTATGTAACTGTCTCAAAGCAACAATTTGCATTTTCAAAAGTTGACGCCCATCAGATAAGGACGTACTCGAAACGCTTTCATGCAGCAGGAGCAGAAATATACACATATGAAGGAAGAAGAGGTCCATCCTCTTATTTTTCTCTTTCTCTCACCAAGTATAATAAGCATAAAGAAACAAAACCAAGCTGCCAAATGGTCCCAACGGTAATTTCGGCGTATACTGATGAATTTATGAATGGCGGGATATTTGAATGTTGCCAGAAGGGACGTCCTACGTCTAGCCAAGGCCTCTCTCTCTCTCTCCTTCTCTCTTGCTAATATTTAAGACAAAGAGATTTAGAACTAGATGCCGGCCTCGCTTCAACGGTAGGATGTAAATCATCCAAACTCTATCGTAACCCCTATAATCACTCGGAAATGGTTATATGCATCTTTCTATATTGAGACAGGGTCGACTAGAAATTTCAAAGTGGATTTTTAACAACGCACTGATGCGGATCCCAAATCGTGGACCCCGATGGTCAAAGTACGCGATTATCTTCAGAGCTATCCTGTATTTAAATCTCATTGCAATTTTTTTTTTTACATCGATTAATTAAATTTTAGTCTCATTTCAGAATTCGATGTTACATCAATCAAATTATCTTTCAAATAAAATAGGTAAGTTGTATTAATTTTAATTACAAACCGCTGCCATGGTGGTAATCGTTACTATGTTAACGATTGAAATAAATATAACTATATATAAATATACTAAAAATAATAAATGTGCATTTCAAATTGTTTGCGGATTACTGGGCTAATTAAATTTTGTAGGTAATAACGGATTGGAATAAATTTCTCTAAAAAATCAAATATGTAACAATTCCAAATTTTTTGCGGATGAAAACTGTGCTAACTTTGTAGGTGATAAGGATAAATTTCTCAATAAGGATAATACAAACGGAAAACATTCCGAATTGTTTGCGGATGAATACTGTGCTAACTTTACAAGAAATAATGGATTCGAATAAATTTTTCTATAAGAAAAATAAATAATGAAAAATATTCCGAATTGTTTGTAGATGAATACTGTGCTAACTTTGTAGGTGATGGATTGGAATAAATTTTTTGATTAGAAAAATGACAGGAGCTTAAAAATTCCAAATTGTTTGCGGATGGATACTGTACTCGAACCTAATTAGATTCTTGTGAGAAATTCAGACTAGAAATATCTGCTGAGATCCCGCTTGAATTCTATAGAAAGGCAATTCAAACTAGAAAAATCTGATTAAGCCCTTACTAAATTCTAGCCAGAAATACCTCGAATCAGACTTAGATTATTTTTCGATGTTTTCTTTATTTAAAATATGATTTATTTATTATTAAATACCACCGAGTGATAGAATCAAAATAATATTATTAGTAAATTACATTATTATCTCTAGTTTCACTTTTTATTTAATTTAAAAATAATATTTAAATTTAAATCGAAAATATCGAAATCGATGTATCGAAGTTTTCAATATATCGATGTTCCATAGTCGAGAATGATGACATGATTGGTGCAAGTGCACAGGTCATTTTGTGTGAACCTGAATTTTATTGTTCTTTTGTTAATTAATAATGGAAAATAAAAAAAAAAAAAAGCAATCGCGAATGTGTAGCAAACAATATCGTGAGGTGAAATCCGTACGCGCTGAATTAAATAGAATGCAATATGTTCAAGAGCAAGTTATGGATATTCACAATTTAGATGACTCAAATCACTCATCTTCTTTATCAGAAGGTCAATATTAACATAATATTATCAATTTAAGAATATTTAATATTAAACCAACAAACATGAAATATGTACTTAGAATATTAAAAGTAAAAAATATATTGATTGGTTTTCTAACCTCAAATTTTGTCTTTATGTTAATATCATTATTGCAAATTTTTAATTTTTACTAATATTATTCCAATTTCTTCATGTAATATTATGATTTCTAACTTTTTTATTTATAATTCTGGTTAAAATTTTTGTTAGTACTGTTTGGAGGTTAGGAAGTTCAATTAAACTTCACGGCTATAATAAATAGCATAACGGGCGTTTTTAACTCTACAATTTCAAAAACACACACGGAAGAAAGGACGTTGGATCTTTATATAAATATGTTTTTTGGGTTTATTAAATATTTATTAATTTTATTATATTAATTTTTATTTAATAATAATCGATTAAAGGGAGCTAATAGGGTTCTGGCGAGAACCCTTTACTTCTGGTAGGGAAATCGCAGGGTTATCCCTGCTAGATCCCTACCAACATTCCTCGCTGGCGTCGATCGTGACGAAAAATGCCGGGTCCCGCCTAGAGTTTCCCTTCCGGAACCCATCTGGCAAAAGGGACGCACAACGAGGTCCCTATTAAAATCTAACTCAAATTTCTGCACGAGTATGGTAACGATTGCTATAGCAACCCTCGTTACGGTAACGGTTACTGTGTTAACGGTTGGTTTGGTAACAGTTAGTATGGTAATAGTTGCTATAGTAACCGTTGATACGGTAATTGGTTATTGTTCGTATAGTAACTATTACTATATGTTAACGGTTGCTATGCTTAATTATTTAATTAATTAATTATTTGCGAGACAATAACAATTCTATGCTTAATTTTTATTAAATAGAAAATATAATCCATTGTTTCTTTCGATTAAATTCAAATGTAGAAATTCAATGATTAATAATGTTTGATATCCTTGTCATGGTGTCAGAACCAATTGAGTCGTTTTGAAACTTGTTTTTTGTTTCTTCTTCTTTTTTATCTTTCTCTTTCATTTTCTTATTCCATCGGCTCTTTCCGTTGAATATATATATATATATATATACTCATCTTCTTCCTGTCGACATTTTGCGTAACCATAATGCTGACTCTACATTGGCTTCGTAAACGTGTACGTGAACGTGAACGTGCTGACGTCACCCATTTGAATAACATTGTGACGTCAGCACGTTCACGTTCACGTACACGTTTGCGCAGCCAATGTAGAGTCAGCATAACGAAACGCGCGCGTTGTGCCCTTCGGGCGGAAATACGAACAAGTACACGAACTCTATGTGTGTATGTTTTCAAACAGTAGAATATATAATTTACACCTAATAAAGTAATGAGTACCCTTGCTACCTTAATGACGACGAGAGTAAACAATCTGTGCGATTTCATTTTTTGACTAAAGTGACGGAGCAGGGAAACACACTTGTAACACACTTCCTTTTTCATATTATTAATATTTATCTTAAAATCAGAGTCGAAATTGGCGTCCAGTAACTATTATATGCAATTATAATGACATTTTTTCAAAGAAATTTTAACAATTATTGATATTAATATATTAGGCTTATATTATATTAATATATAATAATTGCAAGATAATTATGGGATTTTTATTTTAACCTTTTTTTTTAAACTAATTCCTATATACTCTGCGCGAAAAAATGATATTGGAAATAATAGAATTTTCTTTATATTATAATGAAATATAAATAATATGTAATATAAAACTGCACGACCTTGAATGAACAATAAGTAGAAAATTGATAAACTCAATGATGGGTCATTTGCACCTTTTATTGTAAGTATGCATCGTTAGGATTTTAAATTATTATTGGCAATATTTCGAACATGCAATTTTGTACGATACGTGATCAAATGCTAATTTATAGAATGAAGGTTGCGGTGGGAACGAACATTGTATATAATATTCACATACAAACTTATTTAAAATAAAAAAAATTTTTTAATAAACATTTATAATTATTCGAAATATATTCAATTGTTAAAATAATATTTGAACTAAGGAAACAATTAATTATTTTCTATATAAATTTTGTGGTACGAGTGTTCATTATTTTACTACAATAATAATAATCGCATAAGAATAAATATAATAATAAAAATATAATAATAATAGTAGAATAATAATAATAATTAACGAACTTGAAAATCGATCTGGATTTTTCATCTCTTCTTATATTGATCAATATATATATATATATATGTTATCTTTTGTGCATGATATACGGAACCGTGAGATTAACGATGGAAGTTATATATGTGTAATTAATAGTGAATCACTAAGCTATTATTAAAACGTGATTAAATACTTAAATCACTTAGATAAATTTCCACCTGCATTGAGTAAAAATGATATAATAGCATGTACTTTACTATTATAAGAAAAAAGAATCTCAATGCTTCATGGAATTATCAATTGTTCAATTTAAGAAAAAAAAATTTAATAAAAATGATTGTAATTTCTCCTTAGTTAACTTTCATTCAATATGACAATGAAATTTTACAATGAAAATTAATCTGGATACTTTATTTTTATCCTACTATACTATAAGTGTATTAATTTTGTTTTAGATTTAATGTAACATTTAATAATGTTAAATTATTATTATTAGCAAAATAGCATATCTAAGGAGAATATCTGGATATAGAGCGCTTTTAAGATTTTTAAAATAACAAATATGGCAGACGCGTTCTTAATTGTTTGCGGATGAATACTGAGCTGACTTTGTAATTGATAATGGATTTTAATCAATTTTTCAAAAAGAAAAATAAGAAATGGAAAACAATCCATTTCCACTTTTTTAAATTTCCACTTCCATATTTTTCCACTTCCTTTCCACTTGTTCTTTTTCTAATTTATATTTCCATTTTAATTTCTAATCCCACTTCTACTTTTTCCAATTTCAATTCCCACTTCCACTATTTCCAATTTCCATTCTCTCTTTCATTTCAATTTTCACTTCTACTTTTCCAATTTCCTCTCCCACCTGTACTTTTTCCAATTTTCATTTCCACTTCCACTTGCTCTTTTCCCAAGTTTCACACCCACAATTTTCTTAATAATTTCTGATTGGATAATTTTAAAATTCGTGCCGAAATTTTTCTGTCCGTTTTTTGTTCGTTCATTCACATATTTTGGATTAATGGAAATTGTGCGTTTTAACAATAAATAAAATAAAGATTGTGAATTTGAATAATTTAAAATTTCATAGAATGAGAATTCTACTAAATTAATATTCATCAAGTAAATTAGAATTTTTAAAATAAAAAGTTAGGTATAAATTAAAAATTCTGTCAATCTGAAATTGAGTACCTAAAAATGGTGTTTAGTAAAATTCCACTCCCACTTCTATTTCCATATTCACTTTTTCTATTTTTGCCTTCTCATTTCTTCTTCCAATTTTTTAATTTACATTTCCCTTTTTAATTCCAACTCTACTTTTCCCAATTTCCATTCCAATTTCCAAAAAGTTGAAGTGGAATTGGAAATGAGAAAAAGTGGAAGTAAAAAAAAGGGAATTGGAAATGAAAGTGAAAATGTAAATTAGAAAATTTCAAGAGAAAATGGGAATGGAAATTATAAAAACTTGAAGTGGAAATAGAAGTGGGATTAGAAATTAGAAAAAGTGGAATAGGTAATAGAAATTGATAAAAGTGGAAATAGGAATGGAAATTAGAAAAGGTAAAAATGGAAATGGGATTGAAAATTTGGAAAAGTGCTAATGGAAATGCAAGTGTGAGAGGAATTTGGAAAAAGTGGTAATGAAAATTGGGTAGAAAATTAGAAAAACTGGAAATGGAAATTGGAAAAACGGGAAGTAGAAATGGAAAGGAAATTAGAAAAAGTTGAAATAGATGTAGAAATAGAAATTAGAAAAAGTGGAAGTGGTAATGGAAATTAGAAAACTAGAAGTGGAAATGGAAATTAGAAAAACATTAATAGGTAACAGAAATTGATAAAAGGAGAAATGGCAAAAAAATTAGAAAAAGTGGAGTGGGAATGGAAATTAGAAAAAGTGGAAAATTGGGGTGGTAATTTGAAAATATTTTTATACATATGAAAGTGGTAATGGAAATGGGAGTGGAAATTAAAAAAAGAAGTAGGAATAAAATTTGGAAAAAGTAAAAATAGAAGTTGGAATAGAAATTGGTGATTGTGGAAATATGAGTGAAAATTAGAATAAGTTGTGTGGATTTCACTGTTTTATTTGTCCATCTAAGATACCAAGTCGGAAATTATATGAGAAATTATGTAGAAAATTATATAGGAAATTATATGGGAAATTCCAATATAGATGTAGATCATCATAGTTCCACTCTTACGCCGCCAGATGGTGATAATTTTTTTTCTCACAGTTGAGATCAGTCTTGAATACTATAAAAGCTGAGACTCTAACTCAGAAGGTGTATTGCAAAGCACAATTTTTTTTCTTTTCAGATGAATTGCAGTAATATTATTTGATTTATAATTAAATAATTTTCAATTTTTATAAACTGCCGTCTGCCAACTAAAAATTCCTATATGAAATCCTATATTGTTTCCTTTATATAATTCTATGTGAAATCTATGATATAGATATTTCAGAATCTACATGAAATCCTATATGATTTCTAATGTTCAAATCAATCATAATGATCCCACGTGAGGATTTTTAATATGATTTCATGGCAGATTTTTTGTAATAATTTTTTATTCAAGAATCGAAAAAAGATTTGATGTATGATTTGATATAGGAAAAATTCTGGTTAAGGATTGAGCAATGAATTTTAGTATGTTTTTTAATGGGAAAACACGAAGGAAATTGACATAAGAAATTGAAGGAAAAAATGGGACCAGAAAAAATTGTAGGAATTTACATAATTTATTACTTAAGAATACGTTTATAAGAATTTACATCGAATCCCACTTCAAATCATGTCTCAATTTCCTATATGATTTTTCATAAGATCCTATATAGTTTCTTACATGACACATAGGATTTTATGTGGATTTTAATATATGAATTTATGTGAGATCCTATATAAGATCCTATACATGAGAATTTTCAGTAGGGTAAAACTTCATATTATTTGCGGATTAATACTGGACTAATTTTATAAATAATAATTGATTCAAATAAATTTTTCAATAAGAAAATTGACAAGAGTTTAAAAATTCCAAATTGTTTGCGAATGAATACTGGACTAATTTTCTAAGTGATAATGAATTAGAATAAATTTTTCTAAAATCAAAAGAAGAAATTAGTAACATTCCAAATTGTTTGCGGATAAATACTGTGCTATCATTGTATGAAATAATAAATTTCATTATATTTTTTGCTGAAATAATAATAAGTAAAAAAATTTCCAAATTGTTTGCAGATTGATACTGGACTAATTTTATAAAAGAGGGTTGAAATAATTTGTTTTAGATGAAGAATATAATAAATAGGAAAAATTACGAATTATAAATAATCTATAAATATTGATAATGCAATATAAATTACTAATTTAAAAAAATTACTCATTTTTATAAATCTTCTCTACCAAACTAAAAATAATTTGTTCAATGAAGAAATCTAATTTAAAAGAGTAATTTAATACGTATATAGGATTAAAAAAGAAAAACCCAATCATGTACTACGTTACGAATAAACAAGATTAAAAAAAATGTCATTCAAATCATCGTAGATATATATATATATATATATATATATATATATATATATATATATATATCGAACGTAAGAGTGGTAATTTGAAAGATGTTGTAACGGGTAATTTTATGCTGAAGAAAAAAAAGAAGTGAAAAGGATGCACGCAGGACGAAATGTAGTTTGTATATAGAATATATATACTCTCTTCGAGAAGTTAATGCTCTCTCTCTCTCTCTCTCTCTCTCTCTCTCTCTCTCTCTCTCTCTCTCTCTCTCTCTCTCTCTCTCTCTCTCTCTCTCTCTCTCTCTCTCTCTCTCTCTCTCTCTCTCTCTCTCTCTCTCTCTCTCTCTCTCTCTCTCTCTCTCTCTTCCACCCCCTTGAACGGAAGGTTATCTTTGAGAGGGTGTTCAAATACACACTCATATATACATATACATACAGCAATATGTATAATGAAAAAGCACTTGTGTGAAAATACATATATATATATATATATATAATATATATATAGTTAGGTTCTGCAAGCTGGCTTTGCGCGGACCACGAAGTAATGCAATAATAGGTGTATACTAATGATACGGGTCTCTCGGGCTTGCAAGGTAGACTGAGGATTCAGTCACGTAGTTGCATTAAACTTAATATAAATAATAGCGGTTTGTGGATCGGCGGCCATGGAGAATGTATATATACCCACCTATCTCCATCTTCTCCCGCACACACGGCTTATATATATATATAATACTTGGATATATACCGTCTATCCATCCGCACTCGCCTCCACTTAATAAGCAGGATCATCATAACGAACCTGAATCACCAGCAGCTCAACTTTAACTAAAATTCAAATGAATTCTTCTTCTTTAGGATGAGAATGCTATAGGAAACGAATACACAAGATTTTGACACGCCAAAAATTATCGCATACGAATTGTACGTCATTTTTTAATTTTGAAAAACGATTTAAAATATTTTTTTTGGTTCATTATGAGCTACAGATTTTCACACGGTTGACAATTGACTTCGAAACAGTTTGATATGATATAAGAAATTTCAAAATTTAAATTTAGCCTCCCAATAAAACGGATTGGTTTTGAATAATGATTTTTTGAGTTTACATAATTTTGAGGATAAAACTATAATTCGACTCGGAAACAACCCCTAGCATAATACCACAAAAATTAATTAAAAAAGTCCGAAACTTTTGTGTAAGGAAGTTGAATCTCACAAGGAAAATAATGAATTAAAATGATATAATAAAAATAATCAAAATTTGTCATATCTATATAAAAAGTTTGCTGAGGAAACTAAAAATGTTATATTCCCTCTTAGAATGGCGAAAAATTAATCTATAATTTAATACGATTAATATAAAGAAAAAGAAATAATTCCTCAACAATATATATGTATATTGTTACAATTTCTTAAATCTTAAACAAGGCTGATGATTATGAAATAACTAAATATAGTCTCCCACGCCAATTTTGTGTTCTAATCTCCCTTTACCATATACTCGTTCTTTATATATAAGTATAGCCTCTAACAATGATTTGTACACAGTGCGACTGAAACGACTCTTAAAGTATAGGCCTGACATGATTTGTATAGATGCGTCCGTCAGAATGTTTCGCACCTGAATCATTTTCAAAAGCACTCTCATCGAGCATATATATGAAAACAAAAAAAAAGATGAACGAAATAACTAAAAACGACGAATCTAAAGTATTCTTTTTTTCAAAAGCTTTCTTTTCTCTTATATCCCTATATATACTTGGCCTGAAGGGTCATCGCGTAATTGGCGGCGATATAAAACACGATAATTATGCCAAAATGTGAGCGCAGTTTCGCCTAATTGTCGGCGTACCTCTCTTTCTCCCTCTATTCGAAATTTGTTTGAAGAAACCATTTTTCACCTCGTAATAGTAGTGATTCGATTGTGACCAGTTATTATCGCCCCCTAGCCAAAAAACCCTAAGTTCCCTCTCTCTATATATATAGTCTTTTATCTCTTGTTTACTATATAGTCATTAACTGCTTTTGAATTCCGACAAATTCGCTAAATAGACCTGGCCAAAGGTCTTCAGGTTCAATCAATCATATTTTTTTGTTGAAGATGATCGCATATGTGCTCTCGGGATGTGATAGCTTTGAGCTATATGCATTTTTTGAATAGTTCGCTCCTATATATATGTTGTATTAAATTTATTATTATTAATGTTAATATTTTTTGTTTTACAAGGGAAGTGGAAAAATCTCCAGATACCTGGAGCCCAGTGTTTCGAAGTTATGTGAGGATGACCGTTCTAGCTCTGATTGATCTACTAAAAACTACATTCTTTGGCTGGACCAATCCTTACTCAACGGAAATACCGTCAGGCTTTAAACTTCGTAGGTGAATGTACATGGGATCTTCCTTTTGCGGCTCTTTCATTTATTTAGTGACTTTGCAAGAGTTTACTTCGTTTCCTCGAGGTCTGACCGGAAGACTCCGTATATTGCAAATACTCCTTAGGTAAAGCAATCCAGGTCGCAGATCTCCAGTGTAACCCTTGGATCCACTGTTAGCTTCGATGCCATATGCATTCAACCGTTTTGGTGACCTCCGCGATGAATTTCTCTATGTTGAAGTCTTTTCTAATTTTGATCAGGACGTCTCCGTTTCTCGTAGGTATTATTGCACCCATGACCCACGTGTGACTGACGTCCGGATTTAGTTTCCTAAAAAGTATGCTCAGTACGTCGGAATACGTCTTTTTGGCTGTAACTCGAATCACCGTTGAAGATCTTCTTCTTCTGGCTTCTGTAAAGGCTATAGCGCCACCAAAATGTCTGTCTCCGTTAACTGCTAGAGCATATTTTATCATTGCCTTACTGACAATAAGAACCTAAAGAGTCCTTAGTCCGTTCTTAACAGTCCTGTTGACGTTTTTCTGGACTTCACAAGACTTTACCACCTTTACGATCTTTTCTTCGATCCTCTGAAGTTATTCAGCCTCCACCTGCCTAATCGTCACGCATTTATTGCGTTCCTCTTCGACTGCCTCGTTGTCTAGGTAAGACGGAATCAAACTTCTTTCACTGCTGTCACTAAAAAGGCTCAAAACTTTTCCTCTTCTACTTCCGTCTCTTTCCACAATGATCATGTGGAACCAACAAATCTGACCACATCCATGATCCGTTCTCCTTATGGCATTGGATGCTGTAGAACCAAAAACGTTTTTTGCATTTTTAAATTAGAATATCTCGATTCATATCCAACAGTGGAACTGGAAGTAAACATAAAAGTAAAAAATAAATTCCGTAAAAGTGGAACTGAATCTGTAAATATAATAATAAATAAAAATTAAAATCAACGGAAGTGAAATTAGATCACATGATTCATTTTTAGAATTATTTCTGAATTTAAATAGTTATTTGTCAGTAATGAAAAATTTACCTGAACTGATAAGAATTCAATTTACCAGACTTTCATTTCTCCTAAATCTAAAAACAAATGAAAACCGTCAATATGACTAAAAACTTCTTTGTCTTGATAGAACTTTCGGAAAAATTTATATAAGTTTTACTCAACTGAAATCCCACAATTTAAAAAACGTTTTCGAAACTAGTTTTGAAACTCATATCTAGATGCAATTGATTTTGATTCACGATTGATATCGAGGTTAAAAGAATATGATTAATTGAATATCTTGCGAGATTCTGTAAAAATCAATATATAAACTCTGCTCTTTAAAATGGACTACAAAATGTAATATGCATCAAATCACAACTTTCTTTGTCATGGTTTTTATATCCTCTCTCTCTCTCTGTCGATATTGCAATATGTGTATATGTACACACAATGTAACTCGCGTTGTTTCACTTTCTCAGACTTTAAAGTCAATGACGGCCTATCATACATAAATCTCAACGATTCTTGACCAGTTTTGCAGCTAATTTTTTTCGTTTCACTTATTTACTTTTTTTTCCTAACGAAGCAAATCTGTCATCAATCAATACGATCGCATGCCTCGTTCACAAGTCGAATAGCAAGAAGTCTTCTCCGATCTTTTTCCAGCGTTCTCTCTCTCTCTCTCTCTCTCTCTCTCTCTCTCTTGATCGGAACCAAGCTCTTGAGAGCGCGTTTATATCAGGATAAATAAAAGTGAAATAAAAGGGAAACGATATTGCCGTTGACATGGAACGCGCCACAACCCGACGACGTTCAAAGATAAGCATCGCGTATATATATGCTCCATGTGCCTCTTGGTCGCATTACCTTTATTTGTATAAATATATTTCACAAAATTCCATATTTCTATTTTTAGAAAAAAATTATCCTTATCTTTGAAAATTGTTATTAAATATTTTTATATTTGTTAATTAGAGAATTTATTATGGGTGATTCTTCAGAAACCAGTTACTTTTGACAATGGTACTTTTTTAAAAAAAAAATTTTTGATTAATTTTTTTTCCTACTAATCTTATTACTTAACATTAAAAAAAATTAATCAACAAGTATTTGAGCTTAAATTTATTTTATAAGTCCTGTATGAGGAATTATGGAGGTTTGCTTCAGTAATCGTCACATAAGTAATTTGAGAATTTAAAGCAATATGTATTGAAATCATAATTATTATAATTTGTTATTTGTATAAAAAATAATTATTTAAAATTGAAAAAACATTATCATTATTTGTTTTTGAAAATTTTTTTTTTGTAATTTTCAACCAAACTGACGGTAACTAAGGCAGTGACGAAGACTGGGACATTTACCTTATGTATAGTTTATTGTTAAATATTTATTTTTAAATAATTAGTAAATATTGTAAACTTATAACTATAGTAGTATTTTTCATTCACTATATCTGATAAACGTAAAACATTATTTAAAAAATTCATTACATAAATTGACAAAACTATGATGAAAACATGACCTCTTTTACTCATTTAAAATACATATATACCTTTGCTTTAAATAAAACTATAGCCAATTTATCACTTGACAACATCGGGTTATTTCGTGTGACACGAGTATTTTTGACGAAAATTAAACAAAACGATCTTCCTAAATAAATACCGACGAAGTTCAAAAAGTGAAGGAACAAGTGAGATTAAAATCAAAAAGTGACAAAATTGATAATAATCGTCGATAAGTAGCAATTTTATAATTTGAAAATTTTTATAAATTCATGCAGGGATTAGAAAATATTTTTTCTTTTATTTCTTTTTTTTATGTTTCAGATTACAAAATCTGATGGAGTCCAAAAAAGCCAAAAGAATCTCGTCACGTAAGTAGTATTATAAAGATTTTGCATAAAGGATTAAAGAAGTTCTACTTTCAGTAATAGGAGACCGCAAGAACAGAAGAAGAAAGATTAATTTTTGGAAATTTTACCAAATTTCCTCATACTAGATCATGAATAAGTTTCTACGTTTTTGCTGAAGATTCTGCAATTCTCTGTGAGAATGGCAAGAAACTTTCAACAGAAAGACAAAAAGCAAAAGTTGATTTTTGGAAATTTTACTAAATTTCCTCATACTAGATCATGAATAACTATTAACTAACATTAATAACTAATTCTCTGCGAGTTGGATAATTTGGTTTTTTAATTTAATTAATGCAGTTTAATTGTGCTGATAAAATATTACGTAAATAAATATTAAAAATAGATTCGTAAATAAATATTAAAGAAAGTATAAAAATCAAAGTAAAATAGATTTTTTTATCATTGAATAATGTCTAAGGTGTTTTGATTTCTTTTGTGTTTTTATCTTTTTTTTGTGGTTTTTTTTGGCAAATGGAAATTTAATTCAAAGCTTATTAGCAGCTATTATTGTTAGTAATATACTGAAATTTATATGTATAATTTTCAATAAAAATAGATAATGAAACTTTTCAGTTAAAATAAAAAACAAAAAATCTTTCTTTTGGTATTGATAAATATAAGGTTGAAAAATAACCCTGAAATGTTTCAAAAAAAAATTTTCAATTAAAATTTTAAAGTTATTTAGTAGGGAAGTAAAAACGTCTTATTTCTGGAGAATCACCCTTATAAAATCAATTTTGTTTTGTAATTTAAATTTTTAGACAATTATTTTTTTTCTTCTTCACAGATGAAAATCAAGATAAAATCAGATGTGAGCCTTTGGTACTGATACAGTTTGTATATATATATATTAAATATACATATATATGTGACGCATTTGTCCCAGAGTTAAAGAGTGAGAGGTGAGAAATGAAGTTTAATTATGGGAAACTCAGAACCGCGCATAACAAGCGTAAATCAGAGACAATCTCTAACTGCAAAGTCGTAGGTATATAGAGTCGACGGGAAAAAAAAAGATTATACATGCGCGGCAATACCAAAGGCAAAAAACCTTCGTGCATTTTATACTTATAATATAACGGTCCGGTCACGAACCTGAAAGAGTTTCTCACGACCGAAAGGCAAAATATCCGGTCGCCTAAAATTTTAATTGCAATCTGTTCCTCCAGCCTCAAATATTATTGCAAAATTAATCTTAGTTTTAATTTATAATACTTCAAACATGATAAAACTGTTCAAGAATCAATATTTTGTCACCCTAGATAACTATACTATTTTTCTTTATCTTTCAGTTTCGTTCCAAATTAACAATAGATTCAATATGATCAATTGCCTGATAAGTCACGGCTGCTGCAAATCTAATCTGGATGAGATTCGAGTAGTCGAATATTATTTTCACAAGATCGAGCCTCCTTCGATATAGACACAAAGGAATCAGATTGGTCCTGGTTCGTTGGGTTGTCGATTAATAACCGCGGAAAAGCTTCGCGCCGCAGAACTTGCTAAGAATTTTCCAGTCACGTACAAACGCCTCGGAGTTAATTTACGAAATAAATAATATCTTCTTCTTCTTGCGCTGCTGCTTGCTCGTGTCTTGATGTGAGGAGAAAGGAGGTGAGAGTTAAGAAAAGAGAGTGAGAAAGATATGGACGGAAAGCATGGGGTGTGTGTGTGTATGTATGTATGTGTGTTGGTCAGGGAGAGAAAGACAGGAGGGCGAGACTCATAAAGCTGCCTACGTGTCGGGCGTAATGAGAGCCGGTGATTTTTCTTCCCTTCGCTTCTGCTCACGAATCTTAAGGGAGAAAAAAAATGAATATATATATAGTATAACTGAAACAAAAGATAATATCTAAATAAATTAATCATAAATTAAATGAAACATGTTATATAAATGTATTTAATTATTATAATTATCTGTATAGGGAATTCCCTTCAACTGATCTTTTAAGATGATTTCTTCAAGAAACTGTTTGGAATTATAAAAACTCCTGAAACTTACTTGGTGAGACTTAAAATTATAAAAACAGTATGCAAAGTCTAAACGTGAACAATGATATTCAGACATGAGTAAGGAACTGAAACAAAAAAAAAACGATGAAAATAGTGACGGAGGAACGTGGTTTTTTTGTCCTAAAATGCGGAACGACGAGATTGACCATTCTCAAGGACGTCACGCGAATCATCACCTACTGTGAAAAAGTATATACCATATTATTGGAATATCACGTTTAACTAAATTGATCAGCTACTGAAAAAATAGTATCACTAATCGTTCAATACTAATTTCACGTTCTTTAGAATTCTTTTTAGCATAAAATGAAATACAATTTTAATTGATACAGAAATAACTATTTCCTCTGGGTCACATAACTAAAAAATTGTGATAAATGAATTCAAAATTATAAATACTATATATTATTTAAAAGAATTCATTATTGCTTATAGCACAGTATTCATCCGCAAACAATTTGAAATTTTATTAATTAATTAATTTTTATTAATTTTATTCGACCAAATAAAACAATATCCATTATCATATACAATTTAAGCACAGTATTTATCCACAAACAATAGTAAAAGAAAAAGTTATACGAGATAGAACTAGGAATTCAAATAATTTTATAATAGTGTTGATCGATTTTTAAAACCTTTTGACGATCTTATAAGAAAACCAAGAGCTTTATTAGATGCAGATGTCACCGCAACCTCGAGATTTGATCATTAAATGACAAAAGGTCATCAAAGATCATACCAAGGTCACATGTAGAAAACACTTTTTCGAAAATGGTATCGTCAATTATATAATTATAAAAAAATGGTTCACTACTTCTTGTAAAAGTAACTAAATGACATTTTTAACATTAAATGGAAGTTAATTAATTTTAGACCATCAAACTATTTTATTTGAATGTGAAAAGTAATTATGCGTCTAAAGGAGAATGAATAATACGAAAGATTTTAACAACGTCTGCGAAAATGAGAACAAAAGATTTAATATGTAACATTAAGTCATTATTATATATTGGGTTATTAATTTTCACAGACTAAAACACTGAAATTTGTTTAATATATTTGAAATATGTTTATTTAAATATAATAAAAATTTTGACAATAAATACAAAAATTATAACCCGAAACACGATTAAACGCATCAGTTAATCTGCTGAAGGTTTCTTAACAGACTAAATTGCAAATCATACCTGGATCTTAATGGTGAATTGGGGAAATAAACAAACGGTTTCTCAGCTTAGAAATTGCTATCAGGTAACCAATGAAAAACTTAGGGGAACACAACATTTAAAATACATAGAAATTTTTTCTATTTGTAATTTTTCTTTATAACAAATTTAGATCGATAAAATTATTAAGTTTAATAGTTGAGAATTCCAATTTTATTTCCCTTTATAATATATTTCTTTATAAATTCGACAGGCACAAAATTTAACAAAAAAAATCAACGCTACTGGTCATTCCACACATTCATTCTCAACTCATACAAAATATAAAATAATCGTATCTCCAAATTTTGTCGATTATATTAATATAAAATGGATTCAATTTGAGATTTGCGTTTAAAAATTATATAAAGACAAAAACAAAGAAATTTGTGGTGAAGGATGGTTGAAAAGTCGATACAAATTAAAAGTAAGCAGCACTCACCAATTAGTCGATAATTTTTTACAATTTTCACCTATACGCAAAGTAAGAGTCAGAAGTTGCGGGCATAGACTTCCGGCCCACGTGTATCTCGACGCTAGAAACTAGGAAGATTTGTCGGCCGTAGAAATCTCCTTTTACTCCAATGATCGAGAATCTGTGATCAATGAAAAAATGTCGACGATAATCCACCTTTGGTACCGAAGTCATATATCCCAAAAGAAATAACTGTGTGTATAGAAAATTGGTGAGCCACAGATACTGCTCGCATATAGCGTGCTTGGCGACAAAACCAAAGACACGGTGATTTCTCAGTATTCACCAGCCGCTGTAAATTCCTTTAAAATTGAGTATAAAAATAAATATCTAACACAATATTGCACAGACTATTTAAACTTAATTACCCCAATTGGGCGTTGTGTCAGATCTCAGTTTACGGCGCTTGGCGCCTTACAATATTAATCTATAAATTATAATTTGAGTATTCCTTTTAGCATGCTTCGTATGCAAAGGGCCCTTGACCACTGATTTCAACCTGCGCATTTGACAAAATTTCTAATCATAAGCCTCTCCCCTCTCTCCGCTACTACTACGACGATTATACACAAGTAATCGAAATTCTCACATCTTCTAGAACTTTTTTTTTTAAAATCCATTATCATTTATAAAGACAGCTTACAATTAGTATTCACAATTACATCTGAATCTGAAATTAATCCATTCTACAAAACTAGTAAAATCCAAATTATACATTAACTAGTTACGTTTGATGGAAATTACTTCGTATTAAAACTGATAATTTCGGCTTTACTATGTGAAACCTGATCAAATTTGGTTTTAACTGGATTTTTTCCGGATACCAAAAACCTGATAATACTATTATTATCATTAAATGACTAACAACAAAAGATTTAAGAAAAGAATTATCACATTTTATTAAAATATATATATATATATATATATATATACATAAACCAACAATTATTTTTTTCCCCTCTCTAGATAATAGCCATTTTTGCGATCAGTCATTTGGTGACCGTTGTATAGTATTAATATTGTAGCAGGACGGGTTTTTAATTCCGCATAAGTCCTTCTTCCGTTCGTTGAGTTCGCCTCGCCGGGTTTTCTCCAGAGAGAAGATGTTATTAGCAGAGGCATTAATCAGAAGAGCGAGAGAAAGCTCCAGCATATATATATATATATATATATATATATATATATATAGAAGAGGGGGTGTGGGTATGAAAGAGGAGGGGGTGAGATATGAAACGAAGGAAAACTTAGCGAAGCAAACCCACCACCTCCACCTCTTCTTCTTCTTTTTCTCCCTTAAACCCCAACTGCTTGAGCCCCCATGGCAAGAAAAACCTCTCCCTCCGTCACCCTTTGACATTCTCCTATCTTGAGAAAGAGAGAAGCTCACTGCGGTTCTATATAAAGGGATGGGTACAGCGCCACTACGCGGCTTCTAGATGAAACGTTTTAATGAAAAGATGGTGTTACACAGGGCGCCGGTATACTTTGTAGCCAAGTCAAGGGGTTGAAGGGAGGGCGAGTGAAAAAATAGGGGATGAGGTGGCTGCTTTAGTTTGCTCATCAGAAACCACTGCATGAGTCCAAGCTCAAATGAAATTGCTGCTATAAAAATGATGCCCGTGTATATGCCCCGGGTATTAGGTTGCCGCGTGTGCAGGTCTCCTTGGGATTCGCTGCAGAAATTGCACGTCCAAACTTTCCACACTCTCTCTCTGTATGTGTGCGGGTGTGTGTTGTGTCATTTTTAAAGTTGAACAAAAAACACGGTTGCAAAAATTAGTTTGCAAAACTATGGAAAAATGAATTGTAGAGGTAGTTGGTTTTTTAATTAGTGTAAACAAAACTGTATAAATACGATCCAAGGGTATTTATCAAAAAGAGTTTTAATGATGTATATAATTCCGTTGGATGCAGAGCATTCCCTTTGTTTGTCCAGCTTGGATTCGAATTAAATTGTTGCCGCAAGTTCGCAGCGAACCTCCCGTCATATGCATAATATCAACTAAAACGTTTTCCATTTCCCAATTCTGTCATCATTTTAGATATATTAGGTATTACTTATTCCATGTTTCATCAGTAGTGCACGGTAGTGCTATTCTAAATTTCCAGCATCAGTAAATAAAATTAGATATATATATATATATTGATCACAGTAACGAATTTTTGGAAATGGAAATCTATTGTATATTAAAATTATCGAAACAGCTTTCGAGAATATTTTGTCCTAGAAACTCCGAGGAGATACACACTTTCTGAAATCGTTTATTAGAATCAAAAGCGGGATTCAAGTCGTGGGAAAAAGAGAAAAAAAGATGTTTACTTTTCCTATACATGTATAGAAAAATAAACTTGTAGAAAAAAGAAGGCGGACGTGTATACGACCTTTCGTCAATGCGGATTCTTCATTGCAGACTTATAAACCGTGTGTGGCGTGTGCGTCGAGAGTATGTAATTTATTAGGTGGACAGGGCAGTTTAGTAATTAGCCATTTGTAATGGGTGCGAGGGTACCGCTGCTACTACTACTACTACTACTACTTCAAACATATACGCGATGATGGAAGTCGTAGAAAATGTGTGGCGTAATTCTTGTCGATAAACGCAATTCAACTATTTTCTTTTTTTTTACATTTTACTTTTCATTTACTTTGACGAAATCGATTTTATTAATTTTATCGCGCACTCTCTCGCTTTGTAGAAGTCTGCGAATTCTCGCGCTACCAGGGAACTCATTATCCAAGCTGTCGTTGCCTTTTTCATATCCCGTCACTCACTTTATAGTTCGTTGGGAACCCTCGCGAGCGAGCATCATTTTACTACTTTGTGAAATGAGAGGGAGGGAGAGAGAGAGAGAAAATTTTATGCCGAGACTAACGTTTTAACTAGCCTACACTCAGCTGAGTAAAAAAGTTCTCATTACTCTTACGAGATTGGATACATACTTTGCATACGCTATGTTGAAATATTTCTTTCTTCAACTTACCGCTATATAAATCACGATTTTTCTCATAATTGTTACTAAATTGAATCAATGTTTTATTCACGAGGTTCTGTACATAGTCCTAATCCTTTCACTTTTTTTTATATTTAATGCTAATTCTCCGCATATGAAAAAAGAGAGCCAATTTTCTTCATAGCAATAAAAAAAAAAAAAATTATATTTACTTATAATTTTCTGTTTATTTAAAATTAGGAATTAATTCAGAATTTTTATTAATTTTTAAATTGTATGGATTTTTCCATTTGGGAAACGAGGCAAAGAAGATGGAATCCATTTTGAGAAGATCATTTCAAAATATAGCGAATACTCTTGAAGTAATATAACAGGTGAATGAACGTGACAGCGGCACAATTTCTTCGTCATTGTGACAAAAAAATCGGCCTCCTCTTTGCCTGAGAGAGGTTGAAATGGAGAACATATCAGGAGGAACCGCGCTGAGGAACTGGTCAAGGAGAAACAAAACGTCTCACTGCTTCCCATTTAAGCCTGTTTCCTCGGAACATCAAAGCGTCTCCTTCGCAGGCCTCTGCTTTTCTTTTCCACTGTGAATTCAAGTTACACACGCGGAGCACACACTCGTCTAATTTGACGAGAGGTACTCTCCTCGTTTTACAGAGTATATTTTCTGCCATTGCAGAATTCGCGACCTTTTCCAAGGATTGTATTCCATCTGCAATATATAATTTCAAAAACCTCGCAAGCTTGGTATATCTTGGTATATGTAGCAAAATATTAAATACCAATAGATTTTCTTTTTCAGTTACTTGAGAATATTGCAGAAATGTCCAGAAAAAATTTCATTTGAAAACTAAATCGTAATTATATTTATAAAATCTATTTTTCAAGATGCAAAATCTTGTCAAAATTTTTTTTTAATGAAATGGTATAAATGACTTCTTTGGCTACTTGCATAGTGGCTACTGAAGATTTGAACTCATGTCAGAAAAGATTTACCATGAAGACTTGCAGAATAGTCTATACACTCGAGGTTAATAGAGATCGCGTCAATCCCTTTCTCTCTCTATATAATATTCCATGCAGTAGCAATAAAACGACATCTAAAGTATCTCTGCCAATCCTTTTCTCACCGCAGGGTATTCGTTATCTTTAGTTTCGCATTATTTGTAAATTAATATTCACTATTCTCCATATACATATCCAATTATTCAACTTTACTATTAATAAGTATTGAAAAATTTGGAATTTTTCTAAATTTTTAAATACAATAATTTTACAAACTTGTTTTATTTTTTTTTTTTTTATTCTTAAGGCTATTATTATTTATCGTTTTGTGTGCAGACAATTCTAACGGTTTATTTTGTTAATATAATAGAAGATTATAATTGAAGTTCTATGATGATCAATTTTCACTCCTTTCTACTTCTTTCTTATTGATGGAAAAAAAAGAAATAAAGTGCGAAGTTAAAGATTGTAAACTAGATCAAAACCTTTCTGTCTCCTCTTTTCTTGGATCGTTAAGCAGCACTATTATCCATTAATCTAATCGAATCTATCGCGTAACGAGCTCTAATTCGAATCCGCGTGATCAGTTTAACGGTACAAAAATTATCCTTCCGAAGCATATTCCTCTAATTGGTTACCAATAAACACAAAATTATTTTCACCGCGTCTTCCATCATCCAAAACAAATGTGAAAATCCTTATTCAATTTCACAACTTTTGAAATCTGATCCTCTATGCGATTCGATATTATCAGACTATTCTTTCGATATTTTTTATTTTTAAATAAAATAATCTTTTGCAAACCATTCATTGCAAAAATATTTTTCAGTTAATAATAATTAGTTATCATAGAATTTCAATGATATTAATTAATAATCATATTATTAAATAAGAATGAAAAGAAAAAATTTTAAAAAAATATCGCTACTTTCTTTATTGTGTGCTACTTTGCGTAGGTGTAGAACATAATTACTTCTTTATTGTCATATAATCGAATTTATTAAACAAAAATTATTATACTCAAAAAAAAGGAACACAAGGTAATTTCTTAAGGGTCACCCACAGTATATCAACGTTGCCCGAATGCAATTGGAATTTTTTATCGAAAATTAAATGGCGCTTGCAGTTATAATATAGAGGAAGAGAAAAGAGACGCGCGCGTGTATTCTCTTTTCTTTTGTGTCCCACCTCTTTTAATACCTTCTCGTGTTCCTTTCTTTTTTAATTCTGTAAGGTTAAAGTATATAAGCTCCCCTTGCATCAGCTTATTATCATTATTTTGCGATAAATATAAAATCACTGGCAAAAGAAAAAAAAATCTTCACTGGCACTTATCAACTTGAGTTTGTGTGCGAGTATAGTTTTTCCATTTTTTTTTCTTCTTCTTCTAAAGAGATGGGTATATATATATACGATGGTGGAAGCTGATACCTAATCGATTGAGATCCAATCGAATATTATGGCTAACGAGCTGTCACGCCCGCTTGAGCACGTTCTCTTCCTCTATATACAGAAACGCCATTTTCTTCCAAGATGTGCGCTATAGGGTTTTTTATTGTTAGGTCCACGATAAAAAGCTTCTCCTCATAAAGATGTTTATGATGGACATGTAATTCTATTTCAATGTTTCACATTTTGTTTGTTTGATTTATGATGATAGTATAATTTCTGATGACAAAATTTGTGTTTTAGGAAAAGGATATATCCTTTATGATATGTCCAATTACTTTAACGGAGGGTCAATTATGTAAATTCATTTCTATTCCATCTTTCATTTCAACTATCACTTTTACTAATTTACATTCCCACTTTCATTTCCACTTTCACTTTTTCTTCCCTTTTTTATAATTTTCTTTCAGGGGGTGGATTTCGTAACTTTTCAACTTTTCATTTCCCTCATCCTAATTTTCAACTTCCCACTCTTATTTTCTACCTCCCACATATTTTTCACATATCATTTTCCACTAACCAATTTTCACTTCTCACCTTCCATACTGAATTATTCAATTCCAAATTTCCACTTCCCTCTTTCCATTTACCCACTTTTTACATTCTACTTTCTACTTCCTAATTTCCACTTTTTCACTTTCTACCTCCCACACCATATTTTTCACATCCTACTTTCCATTTACAAATTTCCAATTCCCAATTTCCACATCCTAATTTCGACTTTTCCACTTAACTTTCCACTTTTCACTTCCAAATTTCTAGTTTCCACTTTTCACATTGCACTTTCTACTTCCCGCACCCAACTTTCCAATTGCAATTTTCTACTTCCCACTTTTCACATTTTTCATTGAACATCTTAAATTTCACATCCTACTTTCTACTTTCCGATTCCACATTTCTACTTCACACTTTTCCACTTTACTTCACATTATTTACTTTCTACCTATCACATCATATTATTCACATCTTATTTTCCACTAACCAATTTTATCTTCCCACTTAAACACCTGGTTTTTCAGTCGCAAATTTCCTCTTTCTTCTTTCCACTTACCAACTTAATACATTCTACTTTTCACTTCCTAATTTCCACTTTACTTCCCACTTTTCAATTTTTACATTCAATATCTTATTTTTCAAATCCCACTTTTTTCTTTCTATTTTCCAATTACAAATTTCCACTTCCTACTTTTTACATCCCACATTCTACCTTCTACACCTAACATTCGAAGTCCAAATTACCACTTCCTACTTCACTTTCCACTTTTTACATTTAATATCTTAACACATCCACTTTCCAATTTCACATTTCTTCGTCCCACTTTTCCACTTCACTTTCCAGTTCCACTATTCACTTTCTACCTACTACATCATATTATTCACATCTTACTTTCCACTAACCAATTTTCACTCCCCACTTTAAGACACAATTTTTCAGTCCCTAATTTTCACTTCCTTCTTTCCACTTACCAACTTAATACATTCTACTTTCCACTTCCTAGTTTCCACTTTACTTCCCACTTTTCAATTTTTCCATTCAACATCTTATTTTTCACATCCCACTTTTAACTTTCCTATTTTCCAATTCCAAATTTCCACTTTACTTCCCACTTTCTACTTATTACATCTTATTATTCATATCCCACTTTCCGCTTTCCACATCCTATTTTCTACTTTTTACATTACACAGTCCACTTCCTAATTTCTACTTTCCCACTTCACTCCTTACTTTAAAATTTGTACCTCCCTAATTTTATTTTCCATATCCCACTTTCTACTTTTACATTCAACTTTCCAGTTCCCACTTTTCACGTTCTAATTTCAACTAAACTAATTTAAACTAAATGAAGAACCAAAAAATGGTTTTAACAAGAAATAATATATATTGATTTAAAATTAAAGTAGGATGTGGAAAAATGAAAGTGAGAGGTGGAATATACACGAAAAGAAAAAGTCTGAAAAATATTTTAATATTGAGTATTAAAATGTTGGATGAAAGTGGCATTCTAAAGAAAAATCTTATATTGTATCTTAAATTAACAGAGAAATATAACTTATAATAAAGTCTAAAGAAAATAAAGAATTATATGATTAAAGTTTTGATTAATATTAAATAAATTATAATACTGTATTAAAATACGAAATCTGTGTATGAAATATTAAATCTTCATATTCATTGAAACATTTTTAAGACAGTATAGTAATTTTTTTCATACATTAAAATTATTAAAGAAAGTATTTTTCAATTTTAATTTATTGAAACACCATATATCTTGATATTGCACCTACAATTTGTTCTTCCTTCATCACTTACATACATTATAATCGCTAACGGTTTTAATAATCGCCTACCTAACAGAAAATCTTCGAAGGCTGGGGAATTGAACGCACACCTTAAAACTGATAGATCGCAACCCTAACCGCAATGAACTACACAACGCACGCTGGAAGGGCTTGTATAATAGTCAATGATATTTGTCATTTTGAATAAAACTGACGCATGCGTAATTCTATAAAGTCTTTTAAACAGTATGATAATTTTCTTAAACTTGTATTGGAAATTTATCTAGAATCATCTTTCTCATATAAGTAGAGGAGAGTGGGGCAAAACCGGGTACCTTTTTGGAATTCTCGGTTTATAAAGAATCTATCAAATAAATTAGTTTAAATCTCGTTGAAAATTCTTCCTTGAACATTAGAGAATGAGAAAATAAGGTCGATTGCATGAAAAAAAAATTTTTAATCAATTTAAACCAGGTTTTTCAAAAAAATGCAAAGTACCCGGTTTTGACCCAATGGTGGGGCAAAACCGGGTACTATCAAGAAAATATATAAATCATGGAATATTTTTTAACTTTTGGTTCAATTATTATTATATATCATTTACATTATATAAAATAATTAATAGGTATTCAATAAAAATTTAAATATATTATATTAATAATGAATAACAGCTGTTAAATCTTTTAAAACGAAATTTTTCATATTTTTATTAATTTTTTATCGTTTATTTATCGATATGGTAAATAATTGATATATCAAAAGTTAAACATCGATTTCGAAACATACATGTCGATTCTTTTGAAATAAAATTTAAATATGTATATGCATTAAATTTAAATATATCCGATTTTGCCACACCATTTGGTACCCGGTTTTGCCCCACTCTCCCCTATTAAAAAAGTTTAGTAAACTTACCACGACCTTACTGTGTAAGCTTACCTTTGCTTTACTGTGTAAGCTTACTGTAAGGCGGAAATTTTAAAATGACCTCAAGTTTACTGCAGGCTTACACAGTAACCTTACAAACCCTACAGATATCCTTACAGTAACCTCACAGCAAGAAGTCGTGCTATGTGCAGGTATTATAAGTTATTTCTCTGTTAATTTAAGATACAATATAAGATTTTTCTTTAGAATGCGCCACTTTCATCCAACATTTTAATACTCAGTATTAAAATATTTTTCAGACTTTTTCTTTCCGTGTAGAAAGTGAGATTTAAAAAATGAGAAAAGAAGTAGAAAGTGGGATGTGAAAAATGGGAAGTAGAGTGTAGAAATTGTGAAGTGACATGTGGAAATTGGGATGTAGAAAGTGGAAATGAGGATGTGGGGTGCACGGAAAGAAATTTAGTAGCAATATTTGATAAATCTGATAGGAAATTTTAGTATTCTCTTTTTCAAACGCGGAACATTTGGGTTTGATAACGAAAATCGGTATATTTTTACCAATAGTCTTTTTAGTAAATATATTCCAGAAATTGAAATTATTATTTCGTAAATTGATAAATTTATACGAAAAACCAGAAGTAAGTTAAACCGACGCGCACTTCGTTATTTACTAAATTTATATGAAAATTTGGAAAGATTATTTCGAAATTTGTTAAAACTATACTAAAAATTCCAAGTGGTTCAGTCGTGACAGATGACGACAGAAACGCCAATAGATTCTACGCCTAAGTTTTATCTCTTTCTCATCACGAGGATAGACGAGGATATGAACTTTTAAATGCACACACACACACATACACCGCATTGCTTTACATCGATTGGGTTATTTTTATTCCTAACCTATACTAACGATAATACGTATAACATTCGCAGGATAACGCTTCATATACAAATTTACGCTCATGTGAAAAACTGATGTGCACAGAAAATTAAAAGGCATTAAAATAAGCTGCAACGCTTATTATTTTAATCTAATTTTGCTTATTTTAATCCATTTTGGTATTAAAATAAGCAAAATTGGATTAAAATAAGGAGCGTTGCAGCTTATTTTAATGCCTTTTAATTTTCTGTGTGACCATTCTTATATACTAACCAGACATATTTTTCACCGCTTATGAGAAAGGTGAAATTATATCAAAACATGTTTAAAAATATAAATAAAAATAATTATTTATTGGGAAATAATTAAATATTTTATTATTTTTTGAAGAACAATTTTTTTTACTGATTTATTGTAAAATCTTCGAAATTAATTATATATATAAAAGAAATTCAGGTCTGTATCAAGATAATGGTAAAAAGGGGCTTGTCTAAAGAGCTTCGTCAGTCTTCGTTACCACTCGGTGAGGATCGGGCAATTCCGAACGTTCAACTTCGGCAAATTTCGTCGAATCTCGTTAACTTTGATATTTGATTTTTGTTGTTTCAATAAAAAGATTTCAGATTTCGTAAATATTATATCAAATTTTTTTTCCAACTATATTAAATATTCTTATTTTAATCTTAATCATTCTTAAAAATAGTATCGAAAATCGTTATCATGTCAAAATATTCCGCAATTGTAACCAAATATACTAAAAAGTAACACCATAATATCAAATATTGCTACAAACTTTCTTTCCGTGTGTGAAAAGTGGGAAGTGGAAAATTGAGTTGTGCAAATTGGGAGGTGAAATTTAATAAGTGGAAAATGCGATTTGAAAAGTGTAAAGTTGGGAATGGGAGTGGAAATTAAAAAATGAAAATAAGAGTAAAAATTGGAACAAATGGAAGTAGGAATAGAAAATGTAAAAAGTGGAAATGTGAATCAGAAAAAATGGAAGTGAATATAAAAGTGGAAAAGGATTTACATAATCGACACCCGAATGTCAAATAAGATATTCCTAAGACGTCCATAGGATATAAAATATATCTATATTCGCTGTGAGGATTGCAAAATTCTTCAAAAGTCTTCGAATTTATTTAGATGAATTACTTTTTCTGAAATAGAAAAATTTTATAAAGAGGGTTTAAAAAAAAAAACTGAAGAAGGCGATTTTTAAAGGGGTATATATATGAGAATTTATTATTTCAGGTGTCCAAGACTCCTGTTAGTTCTCGGGGCATCGAAGCGGTAACGCGCATATAACACCAGATGCGGCGCTCCTACTAAATCACAGCCAACGCATTTATGAAGGTTGTAAAAACCCCTCCTTTTAGCGTCTTGTAAGAAAGAGAAGTTCTATATATGTATGTATGTATGTGTGTAGCAAAGCCCTGTGTGTCACGCATCCCCCGAAGAAGTCAATGTCACGCGATAATCCAAAAGAGAATGAAGGCAAATTCCATTGTCAAATGTATTATTCAAGTTTATTAGGAATCTTTTTCTCCATATCTCACACACATACTATATTCATATTCCTATATGTATATATATATAATTACAAGGTTTGAGATTATATTTATTTTCCATTTTACACTTTTATGTTCCTAAAACCACTATGCGGTGGTTGGAACCATCGAATATATTTATGAGTAATGGATATTCCCTCGAGGATGTTTCGCCTAAATTAGACTGCTCCTCCTTGATCGACTCTCTGATAAAATTTGATTCAAAAGAACACTTTGTATCTCTTCCCCTCTCTTGAAAAGGCGAATGAATCTTCGCGCTTTCAACATATGATTATATCGTTTAGGTATATATATATATATGAATATAATTTTCTTTAGCCTGATTAATTTAATTCAAATAATTATTATATCTGTTATAATTAAATTTTTCTTTAATATATTTTTAATTCTTTTCTCTGGACAATTATTTAAGAAAAATGAGTCACTGTGAAGGTAAAAAAAAATTGACTAAAAGATAAAGACGCTATATGAGGTTTAAGGAGATCGTACGGGATCTAGAGGTAATATTTGCGTTTGGTATCGGGCACTCATCTGCCAGAGAGCCTCGCGCTTATAAATAACGTGTCGCTTGACTTTCGCAATGCTTGCCCGGCTTAAAGAAATATCGTGCATTATGCTTGTTATTGTAATACCATATAGCCCGTGTCGACTCGATGACCGATAAGCCAAGAAAACCTGGGAATCCTTTTGGTTATTCTATCGTACTTTTTTTTTATATAAGAAATATACTTATACCAATCTAATAATATAGGCCAAAAAAAAAAAAAAAATTTTTTCCCAAAAAAGGGAAATAAAGAGAATTGGGTAATCTAATCTGGATTAGGGTCCAGAATGTAGGTCACCTTTTGGGACAAAAGATGAAGAACTTTGATTTAAATCAAAATAGATTTCATGATCCTTTTAACTTAATTTTTTTTAAACTTATATTAGATTTTGTATTCAGTTATTTTTCATATATTAATTAATAATTAATAATAAAATAAAGAAACTAAAGTAAGAATGTAAAAAGTAGAAGAAAAATTAAATGAAGGAAAAAATAACGAATGAAGTAAAAAAAGAGAAAGGAGAAACAAGGGAAAAGATGGAAAAGGTGGGAAGAAAAATAAGAAGAAGAGAAGAAGAAGCGATATTCCTCGTGAGAGATTGGTGAGAATGATAGTCTTTCCAATAAGGTTCGTTACCATACGAACGCACATAAACGTATGGCCATGTAACGAGGAAGAAACATCAAATTAAATGAATTACGCGCATAATTACGCCGCGTGATCGTTATCGTATCTCGACAAACGCTGGTAATGTGGGGTTACGCGCAACCCTAACGCATCAGGTACTGAAGGTATATATATATATATGTATATACGATTGTTTCAGCACAAGCAGGTGCAGTGTAACATACACGATTTACGAGTCGACTTCACTTTGTCTTTTAAAAAAAACGTATTTCGGCAGTGAAAGCGCGCCTTATTTAAATACGACCCTCATCGTAAAACACTAGCACGCGCGCGTGCAACACGTCATGTGGAATTTTCAACATTTATTGAGATAAGTCATATTTTTAACTTGGTGAAAAATAAAAATGTCTCAGAATAATAAAATTTTTGAAAATCAATAAAATTTTTAATATAGGTAGAGAATGGATTTATCATTTTGAATTTAAGAAACCTAATATCAGATTCGTAATTATCAACCGGATAAACTTCAAGTTTTTTTTTTGAAAATTTTTCCAAATACACGAAATATTTCGTTATACAGTTATGGAAAATTAAATTTAAATGTTATTATAGACTATTTTATATTTCAAGGGAAGAAACAAAATTTAATTATTGGCTAAAATGTTATTCGAGAAATCCTTTAAAAATTGGTAAATCTTAAGTCTAATGTAGGCGAAAATATAACATAAAATCCTTTATCACTTACGAAAGTTAGAACACAGTATTTATTCGCAAACAATTTGAAATTTTTCCAATTTGTTATATTTCTTCCAGACAAATTAAAGGAAATATTCATTTTCGCAAACAATGTTAGCCCAGTATTCATCCACAAACAAGTTTTGGAATGTTTCCTATTTGTTATTTTTCTATTAGAAAATTTATTCAAATCCATTATCACTTATTCAAAGTTAGCCTATTGAATTTTTTTCCAATTTTGACTCATACTTCCATGTCCACTTCCAGTTTTTCCAATTTCCACTCCCACTTTTATGTTCACTTCCACTTCAATTTCCATTTTTCCTGATTCCCATTCCCACTTTTTATAATTTTTACTCCCACTTTCATATCCACTTTTTCAGCTTCTATTCGTAGTTGCCTTTCCACCTTCATTTTTTCCCATTTCCATTCCCACTTGCATTTTCGCATACACTTTTGTCAATTTCCACTTCCGCTTTCCCAATTTTCCTTGTAAGTGGGAGTGGAAATGGAAAGGGGAATGAAAATTAAAAAACTGGAACTGGTAGTGAACAAGTGGAGGAGAAAGGGGAAGTAGAAATGGAAATTGGAAAAGCGGAGGTTGAAATTCAAGTAGGAATGAAATGGAAGTGGAAGGAAAGAAAACATGGAAGTGGGAATGGAAATTGAAAAGGTGAAGTTGAAATTCGAGTTGGAATGGAAGTGGGAAAAAGTGGAGGAGAAAGGGGAAGTGGAAATGGAAATTGGAAAAGCGGAAGTGGAAATTCAAGTAGGAATGAAATGGAAGTGGAAGGAATGAAAACATGGAAGTGGGAATGGAAATTGAAAAGGTGGATTGGAAATTCGAGTTTGAATGGAAATGGGAACAAGTGGAGAAGAAAGGGGAAGTAGAAATGAAAATTGGAAAAGCGGAGGTGGAAATTCAAGTAGGAATGAAAGTAGGCAAAAATGAAGAGGAAAGGGAGGTTGGAATGGAAGTGGGAATAGAAATTGTAAAAATAGAAATGAATGTGGAAGTGTGAATGAAAATTAGAAAAAGTGGAAGTGGGAGTGGAAATGAGAAGAAGTGGATGTGGGAATGAAAATGAGAAAGTCGAAATGGGAGTGGAAATGAGAAGAAGTGGAAATTGAAATAATGACATAATCGAACTTCTGGACTAATGTTGTAAATGATATTGGATTTTAATTTCTTTTAGAAATAGAAAGACAAATGTGGAATATTCTAAATTGTCTAAGGATAAATACTGGACTACTTTTTTAATTGATAATGGAAGCATTCCAAATTGTTAGCGGATGAATACTGTGCTATTTTTGTAAGTGGAAAAGTATATATGGATAAAGATTCTATATATAAATAAATTAGAAAAAATATATTGTACAAAAAAATCAAAAAAGGAGTATTTTAAGAGTATCTAGGTGAAGAAACAATATCTTACATTGTATTTTATCTTGTGAATATATATATATATATATATTCGATTGGGGAATTCGATCTCCGCGTATTGAATGAGATTCCAAGCGTGTAAGGTCACTGAGGACCTCCGGCCGCGAGTGGGTAGACATTCAAGAAAGACCGGTATAAGCGTGCGTGCTTTTCAGAATGTTTTATTTTCATCAGGAATGCCCATTTGCATGGTGCAATATCGTACATTCTTAAGGTGCCCAATTACGCGAGTCGATCCAAGATCGATAAGAATCGAGAGAACCAGACGCCACATGAGGATCGGATATGTGGGTCCACCCAATGATACATTGCAAACGTGCACGCTATATCCTCTCATGCTCCATATGTTTATATATACACTCATACATACATAAGTATATGTGTTTGCTCCTGGATAGAGGACCCCATATCGCCGTGGGGTATTACTCGTCCTTCTAACGCCTTTCGAGAGATCATTAGCATGACAGGAAATGAAATTTCATAGCGCACGCGATGACCTCAACGATTTTTTTTTTTTTTTTTTGCAAGCGAAACATATATTATTTTCTTCTCTTAATGGAAATAAGACGTTATAATAATATATTTTTAATTTAGTCAAAAATTTAAATAAGATTTTGAAATTATTATTAGATTCATATTTTAATATATATATATTATTTTGACTATTTTATCATTAATTCGTTTTTGTAAATTCTATTTTTTTGCCGGTTAGTTGAACAATATGGAAATGTAGGTAATTTTTTATATAAGCATCAATTTTATTGTGTTAAATGTGTGCTCGCAATGCGAAAGTGCGAAAGCAGTCTTAGTAGCGCGAATTTACAGCGAGCGATGAATATCTATGGAGTATGCAAAATATTCCGTGTTTGCCATAACAAGCACCTCATTGACCCATTGCACGCCTGCGGTATATTATTATCGTAACGAACTGTATATAGAGAATATAACCAGTTTAGTGGGTGGTGTGCAGAGAATCCTTTCGCATGAATATTAGGACTTTCATCATCATCATCAGCTTTCTTCGCTTAGTCATTTATTTAAATTCAACAACGCGTATCGGATTTTATATACAATTATATTTAATTTTGAATGAAAATTTTTTTAAACACAAAAAATGGCGACCTACTTTTGCGGATATTTTCTTTTGCTCAGTAATTCATCATCAATATGGCAAAGAGAAAATGGATCATTTGCCGCGAAATCTGACTCGGGTGCGGTTTGCAGTTGCAGGTTGCGCGGGTGCGAGAATCTCGATTCACGTGCCGATAGGATCTGCTTTGGCTTCAGCCAATTACACACCCGCCCCAGTCTCTGTGTAAAGTCCTCCTCGCTTGTGGATTCGAGTTAGGCTTGGTTGTATTGCCTATACGTTGGTTTTGTTCCTGCATACGCTTCACGCTCTCCTCCTGAACCAAGAGGGATCTTATCTATTGTACGTTATACGTTCGCTCATGTACGGGCGTCTACAAAAACCTTTAAAAAGCGGGGAGCTCTCTGTGTCTATACTCTCGTGGCTCTGGTGCAAAAGTGTGTAAAGCGCACCTTATACCATAAACCCCTACGTAAAAGTGATTTCAGATCTGCTCACGCCACTGTGCCCTGTGAGAGTCCTATCCTGCCAATATCGTGAGACGGGCTCCTTTGCTCGCTACCATCTGGCTACACTTTGAATTTTCGTGCACGGAATATATCCACATACTCATTCCATGTTAAAGTTCACTTATACTTATCTCATACCTTAAACCCTTTCACAATCTAACCACTTAGCATCAAAAAAAAAAAGAAAAAAAAACCCTTCAAGCCAATTTACGTAAAAAAACAACGTACTTTTTCGCTAACCCAATTATTTTTTATGATCCTCTTTTTAATAAATTTATATTCGAACAATTTATCAATGTAACGAACTTGTGTGAATATCGTAGTAAAAAAATGAAATTTTATCAGTTAGAATAAATTGACGTGAAATTAGTCCATAATATAAAATTCGAATCTAAGTATAATTTAAGAATATTGAGGATTAAGGAAGAATTGTTTGGCACTTGGAAAAATGATAAAATTTGAATACTTTGACCACTCAACCAAACTTAACTAAACTTCTTCTAATTTACATTCCCACTTACAATTTTTCTATTTTTCATTTCTACTTCCATTTCCACTTTTTCTAATTATAGGCCTGAGCAGAATAGAAACGCAACCGGAATCGTAATCGCAAATACAACCGGAAGAATAAGTTAGAAAAGAATAGACATATTGTTTATCCTTCTCCAACTCATTATTGCGATTGCGGTTACGATTCCGGTTACGTTTCTATTCTGTTCAGGCCTTATCACTTTTTCTCATTTCCAGTTTAAGTTTCATTTACTGTTTTGGACTAATTAGAAGAATTATAAGGATAACCAAATAATCCATCAATTTATAAGACGCACAAGTAGCACCACCATCGATTTTTGACAGCATATATAAAGTTTTCTACTAAGAAATCTCATCGTGCTGATACACACACAACTCAAAACTGACAGCCTACCCGAACAGCATTGTCGTCAATATTATCGTATTAAATTCTCTCCTTTATATTAAAATCAAAATTGACTTAACTAAAATAAAAAGAGATAAAAAACGAACAATATAAAAATATTAATCTATAAATGTTGGTAAAAAATAGTAAACTAACAATTTTTTTTTTCAATATTCAACTAACTGACAAACAGAAAAATAGAAAATGCGATAGGAAATTACAAAAAAGAGTACGTGTGAGTGGAAATCAGAAAAAGTGGAAGTGGAAATGGAAGTGGAAATGAAAAAAAGTGGAAGTAAGAATGAAAATTAGAAAAAGTAGAAGTGGATGTGGAAATGAAATTACATAATCGACCCCTAGTACCCAGATAGCACGGAAACTTGCAGCAAGCTTGCGGCAAGCTTACCGTGTAAGCATGTCTGAGTTAGCGAAATGTCCCACCTAGGGCAAGCTTGCCGTGAAAGCTTGCTGTAAGCTTGCTACGTAATGTTGCAGGAGAATTTCAACAAGCTTCTGGAAAGGTTGCTGCAAGCTTGTTGCAGTTTTTAAAAAATACATTTTAAATTAAAAAAAAATTTATTTGTTTTCTAAATTTGAAAATTCTTGTGACGTTTATTATTATTAATTATGTTCTGTTTATTTTCATTTGGAAACTTAACGAGAAAATTTTCGAAACTAATTTGAATGGGACTGGGAATTGAACCCGGGTTCGACAGACACTAACCAAAGATCCTAACCGAGAACCTACTCGACCAACTATCAGAGAATAAAAAAATCTTGCTCTTAATCCTCGACTTTTTTTATGAGTTGAAAAACAGTTGAAAAACGGTGGGCTTTTTCAAAATGCTTTTAAATAGAAATTTTGTGTTTTCTATTTTATTTGTTAATTAATCAATGTTATTATTGTTATATTTTATGAAATTTATTTAAAATATGAAAATACTTATTGAAAAGATGAATAAAATTTTTTAAATGTATTAAACATTTGTTAATTTAATAATAATATTTATATATCTTATTATATACTTACTTTATTTATCATTTTAATTTCTAGTATTAATTGCCGTTATTTTTTCAATATACCATAATTTTTAACTAATTAAATTAATTTTTTATATTTTTTTAAATATTTTTAATTTTTTTTTTGTATTATTTTGTATATAATAACATATTATAATAAAATTATAATAAATTTAAAATGTATTTTTTAAAAATTGCAGCAACCTTTCCAGAAGCTTGTTGAAATACTCCTGCAACCTTACGTAGCAAGCTTACAGCAATCTTTCACGGCAAGTTTGCCGCAATCATTCTTAGTATGCTTGCAGCAATCTTGTAGCAATCTTTCATGGCAAGATTGCAGCAACCTTTCCTGGAAAGCTTACAGCAAGCTTTCACGGCAAACTTGCCCTGGGTGGGACATTTCGCTAGCTCAGACAAGCTTGCAGCAAGTTTGCGCGGCAAGCTTGTCGCAAGCTTGCTGGAAGTTTCCGTGCTATCTGGGTATTCATCTGCAAACAATTTGGAGTGTTTCCCAATTGTTATTTTTCTTCCAAAAAATTTATTTATTATCACTGATGAAGGTAGCACAGTATTCTCCCGCAAACAATTTGGAATTTTTCCAGTATCACTTACAAAGATATAGCCCAGTATTTATCCGCAAACAATTTGTAATTTTTAAACATTTAGCACACCAGGGTTTGTGTGATGTAACCTACCATATCGACTTTAGTTTGAAATCTATTATAATCGATCATTTAATATCAAGAAGGAATCAATTAAGATTTGTTTTTGAAAATATGAAAAACTATGGAAAAATATAAGACTCTTTAATTTCGCTGGAATTTATCCAAATAGTAACTTTTATCAAAATCCATTATTTCTTACAAAGTTAGCACATAGTATTCATCCGCAAACAATTTAGAATATTTTCCATTTATTATTTTTCTTCTATAGAAATAAATTAGTTGGGCAATTAGAAAATTAGTTCATTGGCAAATATAATTTGTAATATTTTCCATATGTTATTTTTAATTTAATTTATTTATTATTTTTTTATTTTTATTCCAAAAAAATGTAACCAAATTTATTTTTAAAAAATTAATCGCCTTTTTTCAGTCAACAATTTTATA
Organism: Leptopilina boulardi; assembly: GCF_019393585.1. Taxonomy (NCBI): domain Eukaryota; kingdom Metazoa; phylum Arthropoda; class Insecta; order Hymenoptera; family Figitidae; genus Leptopilina; species Leptopilina boulardi. The sequence continues at coordinate 589,718 of NW_026137833.1, read as the reverse complement.
CAGAAGTATTAATCAAAATAGTTGTTTTTCCTTAACATGAAACATATAAATTGTAGTGGGCGTTTATAATTCTCAAGATTTCCCCGGAAGACAACAATTATAAAGCAAAAATGCAGAAAAATTGTCTTCATGTTTCCACACACACGTCCATCAAGAAAATAATTCGCGCGCGGGGCGCTGAAGTGCTCATGTGTACAATCATAGTTGCGCATACCGCAGAAACGCTAACAATTTGTAGGTCTTTGATATAAAAAGTGACTAATTAAGAGAAACTCTCTCGCGTTACACCTAAAGCCCGTTGCAGGTTGTATACGCGCCTCTTTTATTGTCCGCAGCTTGGACAATATATGCAGTATCTCTGTGCGACGGGAACTCCAGCAGCAGAGGCGCTTAAGGAGGTTCTACAATAGGTGCAAAAGGCAAGTGAAAGTCCAAGAAAACCATGAGTGCAAGAAAGATAGATAATCTAGCAATCTCTCTTGCACTTGTAGTTTTTTTAGACTTGCACTTGCCTTCTGCACTTATTGTAGAACCACCTTTACTCTCTTGGCGATTTTTTGTTTTTGTTTTTTTTTTTTTTGTTTCTTAACGAGAACGGGCGTTTAGCCTCGAATTATTCTGTCACGGCGCATTAACAATGACGCCGCGGAAAGGACTATTTCTTCCTACACAGCAATAGCTCTCAGTTATACGAGCTGCTAATGAGCCGGTCGGCTTCGTTAAATTTCACGATCATATAAAGACGACAGCTTATTTCTGCGTATAATAATAAACTCCTCTGTATATAATTTTTTTTTTCCACAAAACTTAACATTCATTTTTCCCCGAAAAAGTCCCTCGAGTAAATTTCCCACTTTTGCAATATGTGTCCGTGTTTTGATCTCAGCTGATGTGACTAAAATTTTACTTGACGTCTGATTGGACAAATTGTACTAGATATGATCGTATTCTCCGCGGCTACATTTCTGACATAAAGATTGTCTTATTTTTTTTTTATTTCCATTCTCCAAGCTGACTTACAAGTTTAAATAAATTATAATATTTCTATATAACAAAAATCAATCTCTTATTTACTCGAAAGTGTCGATTTTAAGAAAAAAAATTTTGACAAAAAACAAAACACTAATACAGTAAATACAATTTGTTGAACAAGTCGAAAGACCTTTGTAAATTAATCTTTTTTCACCCAAGTGGAAAAACCATTGGTTAAAAGAGAAGAAGAAGAAAAAAAAACGATCTTAACCGTCGATCAAAGAAGCAAGTACGTATAATAAAGGACGCGAGATCGTGCTCGTGTTTCACGATCGTTCGAAAGATCGTCGCGTCTTCGCCTGCGATAATTCCGCCGTCGATCGTCCCGAGGACCCGCATTTTATTCTGTTGAACTTTTTCCCTCTCTGGGATTTACTAAAGCAAGATCGGATTCCGCGAATGGATTGAACTGCATTCCGTTCGCACCTGGTTTCGCTCTGTGTATGCGCTTCTTCTGTGTCGCGATTCCTTGCTGCGCATACTCTCTTATTGCACACAGAGTTCTTCTTCTTTTTCTTCTTCTTCTTTAGTCTTTCTTCCATTTCCTCCAATGAAAACCCCCGCGCAATCCACCGAATGAACAATTTCTCCTTTCTTGATCCTCGAACGATATCAAAAAGACAACCTATACCATTCTCACCCCCTTCTTCTCAAAATCGTCCTAGAGATGTGCAGCGATTCTCCAGACATAGATCGTAAACTCCCATATATATATATATATATACAATAATCGATCGTTTGATTCGTATCGTTCTTTCGAAGACGAGGATCAAAATTCTCTAATCTTTTTTTTCACACCTTTGGGAAAATTTATCACCTCTAAAAGCTTGTATCATTAACGGTTTGAAAAAAAAGATATCACTTATGTCTTTCATAAGACGACATATAGTAATTGGCCAATTCAAACGCAAACAATAAATTTTTCTTTTTGTTATAAAATTCTTTCTTTATAATTTTAATTGGAGAAATTAATATTTTATGAAATGAATCAGATTTTATAAAAATTACATTTGCGGTAAATTTAATTTTATTTCCTGAAAATTTTTGAAAAATATAAAAGAAGATATTTTTTTTGTCACATTTTTTTTTTTGTACTTTTTGGTATATAAAAATCCGCACACACTTGTCAAGTCAACGAAGAGAGAAAGTCGCGCAGCAGTAGACTTTACGTAATCTTTCTCTCGTGTTTAGAATGCAACATTCAACTCGAGGAGTTATGTTAGTGCACGGCTGACGTGCGATTATCGAAGACATCGTGAGACTTCTGTCAGATGACATGCCAAAGATTAATTCACTTTCAGATAAGATCAAAGCATGTCGTTTTCTTAAGAAAGCGAAATTGTTCACTCCGCAAAGTGCTCCATTCAAAAATGAGATAAAGTACAAGAATTAGGTTCACTAAAGAACTTTAAAGAATTATTTTCAGATAACACATGTATTTAGTAAAATTTCTAAATATTTCTAATATAATTGTAAGTCAAATGTAGGTTATGAAAAATAATTAAAAAAAAGAAGTTTTGGTTTTCAAAAGCTATCATCAGAGGTTCGATTATGTAAATCCATTCCACAGTGGTCCGAAATGGAAAATTACTGTTCACGAGGGGCTACAGCCTTCAATTTTTGATGGATTTGGACATTTTTTTTTTGAAATCTTCAGGGATAAATTCTCTAGGTCTCAGCTTCGCCTGATTTTTGAATTTCATTTTGCAAATTTTTTTATTTAAACAATTGTAATGAAAAATCACCCTACGTTGACATAATTTCTTGTATATTTTTGAAAAAACAGTTTAAATAAACTATTTAACTATCTTTTCAGTTGCATATGTGGACAAGGATAAAAAATGCACCATAAAAGAATTTTTTTTAATTGTTATTAACAATTTTTATAAACAAATTGCGGACTTTTTTAAAAATTCACCGGATTTGCTCGAAAATCTTCACTCGGGAGTTTTCGGGGTCGCTGATCACGAATCCGAAGTTAGTTTTTCAAAATTCAAAATGGCGAATCCAATATGGCGGACAACTTTTTTAAAAAGTGATCGGATTCGCTCGAAAATCTTCACTCGGGGGTTTTCGGGGTCGCTGATCACGAATCCGAGGTGCGTTTTTCAAAATTCAATATGGCGGATCCAACATGGCGGACGACTTTTTTTAAAAGTGATCGGATTCGCTCGAAACTTGTTTCTCGGGGGTTTTCTAGGTCGCTGATAACGAATTTGACATCACTTCTTTAAAATTTACAATTGTTATCATCAATTGTTATAAACAAATACATATAAATAATCAGAAAGTAGAAAAAATTGCTTTTTTGATACAACAATCAAAATAGTAGTTTATACATATGTCATAATAGAACATTTTAATGTTAGTAACCATTATTATTATTATTATTATTATTGTTATTATTATTATTATTATTATTATTATTATTATTATTTATAAATAGAATCTATCCCTCGGTGAATATTTAATAATAAATGATACGTTATCGATCTTTCCGAGTCAAGTAAGTTTTCAAAAAAACAACAAATTTTGTTGACGTTTCGACAGCTCCGCTGTCCTCTTCAGAACTACAATTTTATTAATAAGAAATTAATTTTTTACAAAATAAATTAAAATAAATTTTTACAAAGTTATATACAACAGAAGAAATAAAAGACAATTACCGCAACAAAATTTTTCATTTCAAATTATGACATGTCAAATTATATACACGATGGATTTATACAAAGCTATATTAGTTACTGATGAAGATCTCGACAAGACTGAGACGAAATACGATGAAGACAAAAGAGAGTGACAATTATTAGCACCTTAGACAAAGTAAGTCAATATACGTGTGCAAGTAAGTTTTTTGAAAACTTACTTGACTCGGAAAGATCGATAACGTATCATTTATTATTAAATATTCACCGAGGGATAGATTCTATTTATAAATAATAATAATAATAATAATAATAATAATAATAATAATAATAATAATGGTTACTAACATTAAAACGTTCTATTATGACCTATGTATAAAATACTATTTTGATTTTTGTATCAAAAAAGCAATTTTTTCTACTTTCTGATTATTTATATGTATTTGTTTATAACAATTGATGATAACAATTGTAAATTTTAAAGAAGTGATGTCAAATTCGTTGTCAGCGACCTAGAAACCCCCCGAGAAACAAGTTTCGAGCGAATCCGATCACTTTTTAAAAAAGTCGTCCGCCATGTTGGATCCGCCATTTTGAATTTTGAAAAACGCACCTCGGATTCGTGATCAGCGACCCCGAAAACTCCCGAGTGAAGATTTTCGAGCAAATCCGGTGAATTTTTAAAAAAGTCCGCAATTTGTTTATAAAAATTGTTAATAACAATTAAAAAAAATTCTTTTATGGTGCATTTTTTATCCTTGTCCACATATGCAACTGAAAAGATAGTTAAATAGTTTATTTAAACTGTTTTTTCAAAAATATACAAGAAATTATGTCAACGTAGGGTGATTTTTCATTACAATTGTTTAAATAAAAAAATTTGCAAAATGAAATTCAAAAATCAGGCGAAGCTGAGACCTAGAGAATTTATCCCTGAAGATTTCAAAAAAAAAATGTCCAAATCCATCAAAAATTGAAGGCTGTAGCCCCTCGTGAACAGTAATTTTCCATTTCGGACCACTGTGCATTCCCATTTTCATATCCAATTTTTTCAATTTAACTCCCACTTCCATGTAAACTTTCACTTATCCAATCTCTATTCCAATTTCCATTCTCACTTCCCTTTCCTGCTTCACTTTTTTCCATTTCCATTCCAACTCGAATTTCAAATCCACCTTTTCAATTTCCATTCCCACTTCCATGTTTTCATTCCTTCCACTTCCATTTCATTCCTACTTGAATTTCCACCTCCGCTTTTCCAATTTCCATTTCCACTTCCCCTTTCTCCTCCACTTTTTCCCATTTCCATTCCAACTCGAATTTCAAATCCACCTTTTCAATTTCCATTCCCACTTCCATGTTTACTTCCATTTTTACAATTTCTATTCCCACTTCCCTTTCCTACTCCATTGTTTCCATTTTTTCACTCCCAAGTCCAGTTTTTTAATTTTCATTCCTCTTTCCATTTCCACTCCCACTTACAAGGAAAATTGGGAAAGCGGAAGTGGAAATTGAAAAAAGTGTATGTGAAAATGCAAGTGGGAATGGAAATGGGAAAAAATGGATGTGGAAAGGCAACTGAGAATGGAAGTTGAAAAAGTGGATATGTAAACTTTCACTTATCCAATCTCTATTCCAATTTCCATTCTCACTTCCCTTTCCTGCTTCACTTTTTTCCATTTCCATTCCAACTTGAATTTTCACTACCGCTTTCCCAATTTCCATCCCCACTTCCATATCGACTTCCAGTTTTTAAATTTTCATTCCCACTTTCCTTTCCTTTCCTTCTCCACTTTTCCCATTTTCCTTCCCACTTGAATTTCCACTTCTGCTTTTCCAATTTCCATTACCACTTCCTTTTCTCCCTCCACTTTTTCCAATTTCCACTGCCCCTGAATATCCCTTGAATACCACCGTGGAATATTCCCATGATCTTTCAGGAAAATAAAAATGTCCGCATCATGGGAATATTCCACAGTGACATTGAAGGTAATATTAAAGGAATATTCCACGGTTATATTGAATTTTTTTTGAGTGTTGCAATAATAGAAATGTGTTATAAATTGTTATTTGAATAAGCAGGAAGATTAAAAACACATTTCAAAAAAAAATTCAATGTAACCATGGAATATTCCCTCAATATCACTGGAATATTTCCACAATATCACCTGAATATCCCCTTAATGTCACTGGAATATTCCATGAATGTCACCGAGGAATATTCCCTCAATGTCACTGGAATATACCCTGAATGTCACTGGAATATACCCTGAATGTCACTATGGAATATTCCCATGATGCGGACATTTTGATTTTCCTAGAAGATCATGAGAATATTCCACTGTGGTATTTAACGGATATTCAGGGAATATACCGTGCTGCTTGGGTTTGAAAAATAATAATTCGTTGAAAAATAATTATACCTAATAAAATTTTTGAAAATGGAAATTTTAATTCAAGAAAATTCTCATTCAAACAAATTATTATTTAACAGAATTTCTAATTAGTTCTATGAAATGACAAATCGATTAAATGGAGTTTCGATGAAGTGGAAATTATGCTATTTAAAAATGAAAATAAATAGAAATTCCGTTTTATGAAAATTTTATTCAATTAAAATTTGTTAAAATAAAGATTTCCCTTCATGAAAATTCGGTTAAAGAAGAGTAATGTTCCATATAAATTCTGTGCGTGTGTAAATTAGAAAAAGTGGAAATGGACAAGGAAATGGTAGTGGAAATTGGAAAAAGTAGAGGGGTAAAAGGAAGTGGAAATGCAGATTGGAAAAAGTAGAGGAGAAAAGAAAAGTGGGAATGGAAATTGGAAAAAGTGGAGGAAAAAAGGGAATGAAAATTGGGAAACTGGAAATGGACATAGGAGTGGGAGTGGTAATTGGAAAAATTAAAGGGAAAAGGAAATGGGAAAAAGTGGAGGATGAAAGGGAAGTAGCAATGAAAATTGGGAAACTGGGAATGGAAATTGGAATTAGTTTGGAGAAACGTCCCCTGGGCTAACTTTGTTAATGATAATGGATTTGAATAAATTTATCTGGTAGAAAAACGAAAAATGAGAAACATTCTAAAAATTGTTTGCGGATGAATACAGGGGTAATATTGAATGAAAATTGGAATAAGTGGAAGTTGGAATGGAAATTGGGAAAGCGGAAATGGACATTTAAAAAAATGAAAATGTGCAAGTGGGAATGGATATGGGAAATAGTAAAGGAGGAAAGGAAAGTGAGAATGGAAATGAAAATGGGAAAAAGTGGAGGAGGAAAGGGAAGTGGAAATAAAAGTGGGAGAGAAAATTTGGAAAACTGGAAATGGTAATGGTAATGGGAGTGGAAATTGCAAAAAGTATATAGGGAAATAGAAGTGTGAAAGGAAATTGGAAAAAGTGGAGGAAAAAAGGGAATGAAAATTGGGAAACTGGAAATGGACATAGGAGTGGGAGTGGTAATTGGAAAAATTAAAGGGAAAAGGAAATGGGAAAAAATGGAGGATGAAAGGGAAGTAGCAATGAAAATTGGGAAACTGGGAATGGAAATTGGAATTAGTTTGGAGAAACGTCCCCTGGGCTAACTTTGTTAATGATAATGGATTTGAATAAATTTATCTGGTAGAAAAACGAAAAATGAGAAACATTCTAAAAATTGTTTGCGGATGAATACAGGGGTAATATTGAATGAAAATTGGAATAAGTGGAAGTTGGAATGGAAATTGGGAAAGCGGAAATGGACATTTAAAAAAATGAAAATGTGCAAGTGGGAATGGATATGGGAAATAGTAAAGGAGGAAAGGAAAGTGAGAATGGAAATGAAAATGGGAAAAAGTGGAGGAGGAAAGGGAAGTGGAAATAAAAGTGGGAGAGAAAATTTGGAAAACTGGAAATGGTAATGGTAATGGGAGTGGAAATTGCAAAAAGTATATAGGGAAATAGAAGTGTGAAAGGACATTGGAAAAATCCGTTTGGAAATGAAAAAAGACAAATAATTTCTTTTTAAGTATAGCAATAGCATGAGAATTAATTTTATTATAATTTTTTCTGTTAACATATTTACATGTAAATAAATAATAATGAGAAAAAAAAATTTTTAAAAAGTAAGACAAAAAGTTGATTGAAAAAAAGGTGGGGTCAGGGCCAACGAGCGGTCATCCAACAACGACTTGCGGAGTTATTCAAATACCTGCTCGTCTCTTTCAGTGAGCGTCACTGAGCGAAGGACAGTTTCTTGTGCATTGGGTGCGCCTGTAAAAACAATCGTATCAACTCAACTCACTCATGGCATGGCAAGTTCAGCAAGTCTGCTATATACCAAGCAGAAACAGCCAGCAGTCAAGTGAGGCAGCCAGTCAAGCTAGGCTTCATCGCCGCAAGCTTTGTCCGTTCAGGATTCGTTGCTATGCCTGGCATTTTCACGAGAAGTCTTTGATTCAGTCGCGGCAGAAATACCCCTATCGGGGTAGCCACGCGAGTGTTTTGCCAACTACGCCTCTTGAATCCCGCACCAACCGTCTTCTCATCACGGTCTCTTTATTTTTATTCTTTTCAACTTTACATCAAATTATTTGAAAATCTCATGACTATTTTTTTAAAATAAATAATATATATTTTTTTTTAATTAAATAATACAAAAAGTAGTATCATCGTTTGAAATTTATTCTATAACTGCTGACTATGAATTTTTTTCTTTTTTTACTGATTTTCACATTCGTTTAGGTGGCATGACTGATGCTCTCGTTTTTCCTGAATCTTTTGCAAACTTTTTTTGTTTGTTAAAAAATTTCACGTTCATATCAAGACACAACCAAAAAATTCGTCAATTTAACTTCGTAAACAGTTGGTTTCCATTATCACCACTCGCTATTTGTCATAATTCTCGTCAACTACCGCACTCTGCTCTAGTAAAATTTTAGTGACTTTACTAAATTTTTACTAGAGCAGGGTGCGACAGTTAACGAGAATTATGACAAATGGCGAGTGGGGATAATGCAAACCTACCAAACGACATTTAGTATTCAGTGCTACCAACTAATGAACGCAAATTTCCGTAAGTATCGATTTTATATTTTAGAGTTTTCCCTTCTACATTTTTTATTTTATGATTTAAAGGTAAATGAACAATAATTAAAATATTAATATAAAACTGTTAATTAAATTTGTATATAAAAAGAAAAGTGGAAAACATTTTTTTAAACAAATTTTTCAAAAATTTCATGAATGTAGTTTGCGATACACATACACATACAAAACGAAAGAGAGTTTATACGAATACTTATCAGGTGTATATAGAGGGTCGTACAGCACTACTGCTATAACCAGTACGTGACCGCGCATGCGCGAGCTTTTTTGCTCGAAAAGAATGCTGGAACGGCGGGTCGTTTGAATCGGACTCTGATTGCACACAGTTGCGCGACCACAGATCGACCGATTGTTATATACCGACTCTCGTCGCGACTGATTTCGTATGAGTTGCGGCGACCAGTTGATCACCGTGGAATTTGTAGCTCAATTAAACCTTCACTACAAATACCACTCTATACACAATGTATCTCATTGTTCAGTCAATTTTATTTACATTTTTCCCCCTAATAAATAATAATATTTTCAACACTCTTTTTAGAAAAAATAATTCTCCTTCATGGTATTTTTGAAAAAATATTTTTTATTTATTTTTCTAATGAAGGAGAGAATATACAATTTTTTTTTAATACAATTAATTTTTCTCATAATTTGTAATTATCTGTTTATTATTATTATTTTTCAAAAAATAAAAATGTAAATAATGTTCTATACACACCTAATTGCATAAATTCTGTTCTTCCGGTTTGACATTTTTGAAAAGTCGTGACACTTCTATAATAATTTTTAGTTCATGGAGTATGATTATTGGTTACACCATACGCCATGAACCAATAAAATTATTATAGAAATGTCACGACTTTTCAAAAATGTCGTCAAACCAAAAAAAAAAAAAAATGCTTATTTTATATTAAGTGAAATATCATATATTCGTTTGTTGACTTTTAGACCTCAATTTAGACCTCTGACATTTCCTGGTCAATTCGTTTGGAGTGGCGAGTTGATTTATCATTACAGGGAATGCAGATACTTCATAAATTATATACGATGGACATCCGACGTCGGTTCTGCTTGCACACTACTGCCAAAGAGATGTCGTCTGGCACGCCAAGCACGAGCCTCGAATACCGTCCTCACTGATCAAGAATCCCAACTCGAAATCTAATGGGAAGAAAGTAGACAATTAAAAATGATGATCAATAATTAACTATATATCTCATATATAATTGTCTAAAAAAAAGTTACGAACATTCAGAAAAGTTGATTTGCTTTCTAAGTTGACGTCTTTTTTTTAGACAGCTAATTTTTTCTAATAAGATAGTAGGTAGTGTTTTTTTTTTGTAATGAATTTTTATTTATTTTTTTTTTTTAAAAGAAAACTTAAAAGATTAATGGCGTCTTCAATATTTGTATAGCTACTCTCTATGGGAAGAGAATCTTTCTTTAGCACACCATATAAATAAAATTGGCAAATAAAATCGAATGAATGTATGTTGGGTGAAATTTCTTGCGAGTTAACGAGTCAATTTAATTAATCAAGCATTATAAGTGGTATCCAATTTCTCAATGTCGACGACCCTGCAGGTCCCACGCGATTAACCATCGGGCAGTGTATAGACGTCGTCATTATACACGATGGTATTATAGCGATCGATCGATCGACCAGAAGGACATATCAGAAGGGAGCGGTGATCGCGTCTCGTAAAATTATGCAGCAGCGCCAACAACAACAACCACCACTACCACTATACTCACGACGGGGGACACCTGAGACAACCTGTTTAACCTCGCGAACGACTCCTCATTATGACAAAAAGAGGATAAGAGACCTGGCAATATGGCGCTTGTGTGCTTATTAAAGATGGCGACTTCAGAAGGCGGCGACGGTCACATCTTGGTTTTCTTGCTTTGCCCTCGACACACACCATATTTGAATGTGACTTGAACAACGTTTTCTCTCTCTCTCTCTCTCTCTCTCTTTCATCCCGACAATAAGACAACGCACCGACGGATGGACCAACAAGATCGAGGTATATATATATATATATATATATATATATATATATATATAAAACGAGAGGGTAAATTACTCTGAAAGATTATGTGTTCTTTACTTCCTTTTTCAGAGACGCACACATTGCCATCTTAACATGGCAAACATATTATCGTTTTATTGCAAAAGAGACACAAGACTATTATCCTGTCCACTAAAGACGTAGAGACTTTAATAATTTGGAAAAAAGAAAACACTTATAATTTATTTTTGTAAATAAAACACATATAAAATGTTACCATAACCTCACTTTTTTGTATATAAAATACATGAAATAGTATAAGGAGCACTCACTCTATAGGCCCTTTTTTGAAAATTCTTCACCAGCCTTTCCAGATTTAATAGAAGCATTTACATATCCCTGATACTAACAACCCTAGCGGAAAAGCTACGAATTACAGGTCACGTGGTACATTGTTATACAAGTGTTTGTGTGTAACTGTCAGTTGGCGTTTTTTTTTAAATGTGTTTGATGCAAGTTCATGTTGTACAATTAGAAATAAAAACAGTAAAAAATGAGTCACTGCTTTGTAAAAGGGTGTACCTCAAAGTGGTATGTGAAAAAAAAAATAATTTTGAAAATTATAAGAAACATTATTTCTTTTCACCTTCCGTAAGTATATATAATATGATCATATTTTTAAATTATATAATTAATTTTTAGATTATTTCAAACTTATATTGGTAATAATGTAAAGGCTATTTAAAATACAAAAATATTTTTTAAAAAATAATAAATGAAAAACTTATTAAAGAAAATATAGATCTCAATATTCAAATTTCAGTTAACGTATTTTATTTATGCCTTTCTAAAGTTATATATATATATATATATAAAGTGCTGCCCAATAATATTATTTAATAATACAAGGACATCACAAAAATTTCTGTATCTTCAATTCTAGTAAATAAAATCTTCGTTAAATATTAAATTTTTGTATGTAACTTTTTTCTTTCTTTACACTTTTTCTAAAATTATTATATATCACTTTACACTGTTTACTATATGAGAACAGCTGTCACTAGGCGCAGCCATATTTTGAAAACTTCTAAGTAAACCGCTTTTCCACTAGAGGCGTCATAATCGGACATATGTAATTTCGGATTTAATTCTCATGCAGAGGGCCTATATGCTTAACAAGCAACTGACAAGCAGTGAGTGCTCCTTATACTACTTCATGATAAAATATATAAATTCATGTATCTTAATGTATGCACTAGAAAATTTTGTAGGTTAGAAAATATTTTTTCTTTTATTTCTTTTTAATTTAATGAATGTAATTTAATTGTTCTGTTAAAATATTACGTAAATCAGTTTCAAAAATATATTTGCAAATAAATATTAAGGAAAATATAAGAATCAAAGTAAAATAGATTTTTTATCATTGAATAATGTCTAAGGTGTTGTGATTTTCTCTTATGTTTTAGCTTTTTTCTATACTATTTTGGCGAATGGAAATTTAATTCAAAGTTTATTTGCAGCTATTATTGTAAGTAATAAATAATGAACCTTATATTATAAATAAATACTTTTTATGTATAATTTTTAATAAAAATAGATAACGAAATATTAAAATAAGATAGATAATGAATTCGTTTTTCAGTCATTTTTTCCTTCTATTATTCTAAATCTAAAATAATTATATTAAATACTAAAAATTATTAATATTAAAAATATTATTTAGCAATTAAGAAAATTTGATAGAATTAATAATTATTAGCCATTAATCATATTATCAGTCTGCATAAGAAAATATTTATTTTATATGTGTATGATTCTATAACTATAGAAATAATAATATTGAATTAAATATCACCAGTAAATTAATATAATATACGATATTTAGAAACTAATACAGTTAACAACAAAATTTTATATGTTTATATTTTCCTCAATATTTTACTTTCTAGAAAACTAACCTCAAAAAATTTGCTTTATTGATTACAAATTTTATAAATATAAAGAAATTTTTAAATAATTATATTTTAAAAGTAACTTTTTTTTGTACATTAAATCAGAATAATGAAATTTGTGATAATATTAATAAATATCATGTTACTTAAATAGTAGTTAAAATAATTTTTATTTTATTAAATGGTGTCGTTCACTGTTTTCATACCATACATTTTTAAATTAATATTATAAACTTTTATCAAAGTGTTTCTTAATTTTAAACTCATGTACTATAAATCTTAACCCAAATTTTTTATTTGAAATTTATTTTATAACTAAATATTTAATGGATTCCGATAAAATGTCATTTAAAGCAAGTATGCCCAGGGTGTCGGTCACTGTACCCGCTTCTCTAAATATATATATATATATACTTATTTAGTATTTTTATATAGTACAATTGTAAATGTAAATTTATTTATTTATTTAAATATGTTAAAATTTCAATAATAAAAATCTTTTTCTAAACCATAATTTAACTATTATTTTATTGAAAAAGATTTGTTTATCGAAATTAGGTCGTAAATTTTTTTTTCTATTTATTGCATAGTGTTTTACTGATAAAACTAAATTTAAATGAATTTAAATTTCCCACTTTATTTTGCTATACTCAAAATAAAAAAAGTCAAGTTTTGACATTGTCCTAAAGGTGCTTTTATACTTCCAGTATTTTGATCAAGCAATCGGCTGGATTGAATTTTCACGGAGAATCACTGAATTTGATTGGCTCTAAAAATATTCAATTTTCACGGTGGAAATGGAATATTAGTCAGAGCCAATCAAATTCAGTGATACAGCCGTGAAAATTCAATCCAGCCGATTGCTTGACCAAAATATTGGAGGTATAAAAGCACCTTAACTCGACAAAGTTTTTTATTGATATTTATCATAATTCTCGTCAACTACCGCACCCTGCTCTAGTGAAAATTTAGTGATTTTATTGTTAAAATTAATAGTTATTATGAAGTCACTAAATTTTCACCAGAGCAGGGTTTGGTAGTTGACAATGAAAATAACGACAAGGTGACAAACTGTCTGTCACATGATTTCTAAAAATTTTCGTGAAATTCTACTAAACAAACTCATCTAGTAACGAAATTTTTTTGGTTTTTTGTTTACAGATGATCCCTGTCAGGACTTATATCGTGTCCACCGTTAAGACTTTTTTTTCAAGAACCACACTAAATTCGTTATACCGCTAATAATTTATATTATTTTTTAACAAAAAAAATTACAAAACGTTCTTCGAATATAGATTAATATGATGCAAAAAGTTAAAATAAAAAAATGTCATTAATTTTTTTACAAAAAAATCGAGTAAAACCGTCTATTTTCGCTTCGCTGACTGCCTATGCCCCCGTTAAATATCTCGTCGAGATTTTTTTTTTCCTCTCAAAACAGGAATATTTTTTTTTCAATGTTATTAATTAAAAATTGACTTGATGAAATCAAAGCTATATATGAGTTAATAGAACACAAATATATTTGATATAATAAATAATACAAAAATAACGACAAAAAGCATTTGTGAAAAAAAATATCCGCACCTGTTTCCGGCTATCAAAGAAATTATTGTCCGCGTGAAGAAATGAAGGATCTTTTTTTACATCACCTAAAGATTTATCGAGAAAAACGTAGGTCGTTCATTTGCAAAGTATTCATTTAATTTAATTTTTTTTTTGTTTTTCTTTTGTTAAGAATTGCATCTCTCAAGACTCCGTGACTTATTGCTTTTCGGCAACGGAGCATGACATTCTTCTACGGCATGCTCGCGAAGCAGCAAAAGAAGAAGCGAACAGAATCAGTTGAAAGAAGAAGTTGCAGGTGGGTTGCTGGCTAAAAGTTTCAAGAGCGATAAATGATTTTTTCTAAATTGATCTATTTATTTGACGGGTGATACACGTATATAGAGAAAGAGAGAGAGGGTTGTTGTTATGGTGACCAACTAAAATTCCGGTGGCGTGTCCGTTCTTACATATCGATGAGAAGACTGTAGAGAGATGAGAAATAACATCAGCGAGAGATGATGGTGTTGTCGGTACAAGGTAAAAGATGTCGAACGAGGAAGGTATCGCAAGAACGGATTTTGCCACAAGAAGGATTGGTGAGACGGGGGGGATTGGTGCGGGGCACATGGCTCTTTTCTGCGTCAAGGATGACGTATGGCCCGATCCCCAACTCGAGCAACTGCCACCTTCAAAGCTCATTCTTATTCCGCGGGTCTCCACAAAGTGTCTCGTACATCTTTTTATCAGAGAATTTCCCTGTCAACATCAACACCAATCCTTGTTCTACTCCATTCTCATACAGAGCCAAACACGTACATCTCTCACCTTAAAGGTATAACTAGATATACTAAATATAGAAGCGCAACTACAAATAAATTCATCATCATTTACAGAATCTCGATAATAAAAACTTTTAAAATTTTAAAGAAATAAAAAAAATTTTTAAACAGATATAATTAAACGCTTAGAAGGTTTATTGACCCGTGAAATTATTTTAGGAGGCTTAAAACAAATGGCGCATGGACGCTACAATTCGTAATCAAAGATCAATTTATCAATGTCAAAGAAGAGACTTCAGAAAAAAATGCTACCATATCATCGGTGACTGTGTGTAAACGATTCGGTGGCGTGTATATTCCGGGGTAGGACAAAACAATTATACATTATTTAATATGTCCCTGCGTGTATATACGAAGGAGTCTTGGGAGCCTTCCTAATTGTAAAGCAAGAGTCTGCGAGTCAGTACTTTTTTCGTCTATCCGTCACCCTCTTTGCTCCTCAATTCTGTTCCTCTCTCTTTCTTTCTCTGGCCTCATCCCCTCATTTTTCAAGTCCGCATGCCTTTGTTTTTTTCTCTCTTTTTCCCTCTCATGTCTTATATATATATATATATATTCTCTACCCGAATTACAAAGTCAGGGGGATCCATACATCCATTTTCTTTATAGGTGATCGACCTCTCTCTATCCTTTGCGAATACACCTCTCTTTTATAATACCTACGTCATTGCCTTAATTTTCGTATTGATTGACAGATCGAACAGAAAAAGCGTTTCTCTGCTGCGCCTACCTCTTCCAGTGATGATAGTGATGAGTGAGATTCATCAAAAATTTTCTCAAGGAAGTTGATCTTGTAAATATTGGTATTTATTTAGCGAAGTTCACAAAATATAAAAAATACTTGTTTAATGTATTACCTTGCTTTTTTAATATTTCCTCAATAAATCTTTCTTTTTTTAGGTTGTCATAATTGCAAATTGTCAAAAGGTAGCGTCATCTTGGTTTGAAACAGCGGGTATGTACTAAAAGCTTTAGAATATATTGATTTTATTATCGACCGACATTTTCTTTATTATTTAGTATAATTTTAACACTATATTTGAAGGTAAACTATAGAACACGCACTCTAAATAATAAAATGTAAGATATTTAATTTAACTCTCCTGCGGATGAAAAAGTTAACAATTCTAAAGGGATAAGTTAACATCTTTTTTTTCTGGCAAAATAATCAGTTGCAAAAAATATTCCAGTATTCAACCACATAAACCTTCTTTTTCTCTAAAAGAAAAAAGACGATGACAATATAATGTGTTTTTAAAATTACATATTTTTTTCTCTAAATTTAACCCACTAGTTTCCCTTGTGAAATTTAGTTGTTTCATTGAGGCAGATCAAAAAAATGAGTCAAAAGTGTTATCTGGTAGTAGTTTTATTTTATAAAAAAGGTTAAAAATATTCTCTTTTGTTTCAGGTTTCAGCTTAATTTTGATCCATTTAAACACGTCTCACAATGAGATGCAATTTTTTCCATTGTACAAATAAAAAGGAATTGTAATATAATCGATCACGTAATGACTAATTTCTGCAACAACTATACTCTAATAGTATGACAAATAAAATTTTTTTAAAAATAATGTTCTCTTTAAAAAAGAAAATGAAAAACTATATAAAATATATTATAACAATTTCAGGGCGTAATCAAAAAGTAAAAAATTACATAGGAGTGTGTAGAACGAGTTTATTGCCGTGAGTGATTTGAACAAGTTTAGAAATCGCAATGTAATTACTCGGCGAAATTAGAATCTTATAAAAGACGTTTATATTTATGGGAAAAAGAGTCGCACGACTGTCGCAAGTGTAATTAGTTAGTTGACAATCTTTCCGTGAATAGATGCCATGGAGACGTTACGAATTGATAAATAAACGTAATTTTAGCTTGCGTCAATGGTTTCTACAGTTATTTTCATTATACTAGCTTTGACTATACATACAGTATTTTAACACACATTTATATAATAAATATATTAATTTTCTTCTAAGAAAAATGTTCACTCTTTTTCTAAAGTTAACACTAAATTTAAAGCTCTAGTATTCTCCGGAATATATTGTTAAAAATTTACATGCCTTTTGTATTTTTTCTTAGAATATAAACACTTGTAAAGATATCCCAGTTTCAACCGAATAACCTTATTAATTTAGTCTGATTGAACAAGACAATGTCAATATAAAATGTATTTTCTTATTAAATTCTCGAAAAAATTTATAGTCATTCTCTTTTTCTCTGTTAAAAATAATCAGTTGTAAAAAATAGCCCAGTATTTAACCGAATAATTTTTTCTTTTTCTCTGAAAGAAAAAAGACGATGACAATATAAAATATGGGTTTTTTTAAATTGGCGAAAACTTTTGATTCTGAATTTAACCCTCTAGTTTTCTTCGTGTTGTTTAGTTGTTCCATTGAGGCAAATTTACTTGTCTTTAGACAAATTTTTTTACACAAAAAATAAAATTTAAGCAAAAGAAAATAAAAATTTTTAAACAGATTCAAGCCTGACTTAAATCTATCACTACACAGATGTTGGATCGCGGACGTTCAAACAGAACCAAGATTCTGAGGAGGTGGAGGAAGGTTGAGCATGAGTAAGCGAGGAAAGGGGAAACGTAAAGAGGGAAAGGGGGGAAAAGGAAAAGGAGAGGCTGTAAGATGATTCTGGACCAATGAGAAGCTGTACTCGGTAACCGTATGCAAACTACATGACCGCCTCCACGTTGCTTGTTCATCGACTATGCAAAAGTCCTTGCGACATGCTCCGCCCATCTTAACTGGAATTCACATCCAGAATTGTTTTCTCTCGTTCTCTGTGTATATACCGCAGTCTACATCTTACACTCTCTGCTGCTGCGGTCACTCTCTTAAATCCATTTGCTCTCATTAACTCTTGCAAGTGCATCGGACTTCGCTTTGAGTAGCGCGCTCTCTTGCGGGAATAAGAAAACTTGTTTCCATATATAAAACATCTCTTGCGAGCAATTCCGAATTTATTTTTTTACATTTTATTATATTAATCAAATATCATTAAAAATCTAAAAAATGCAAAAAGTAAAAAATTTCATATGCAATTTTCGTTAGAGAGAATAATTTTAAGAATTTCCCAATTATTTGTATGTATGAGATATGAAAAGAAAGGAGAAAGAAAATGCATATTGGGAAAGTTGGGACTTGGAAAGTTAAGGAAGGCGTGAGATTTCAAAGGGAAGTCCACAGCTTCGGGATGAAGGGTGGATTTTATCAGCCGAAGGAAAACTCGTTTCGCGTTAACGTTACGCAAGCTGACCCGACACGACGGCTTCTTTACGAGCGCCCTGTATACGTCGATAGTAGTTGTGTGTCCCGGGAAAAATTCTCAGCTTCCCGGGGTTTATAGCCTTCAACTTGTCGTATAGCCATATACGAAAGGCTCTCGCGCGCTATGTCCGCTTGCTTATTCTTATAACTACATAGAAGGTGTTTCAATTTTCTATCAAAATATAAATTTTAATAGGAATTCTAAATTTCCATAAATATGTATTTTTAATAAGGCGGTGAAAATAAATTCTTTTTTAATTTTGTCCAATTTTTTTAGATGTTATTATTATAAGGGTACCGTCACATGCTATGCAGATTAGATTTCAGCCAAGCAAAATTAAATCTCTATCGGAAAACGTCACATACCACAAGAGACAGTTTTTTAAATAACGTATGACATGGTAGAAAAAGGCCACGTTTTGTTTTAATACACTTTTCGATCGTAATACGCTCCCGGTGGCAAATTTTAGAAAATGTGTAATTAGCCTAATACCCTCTCCACAAAAGTTACTAGATTTCCTTAAACGAAAATATTTGTGGAACTTTCTTGTTTACTTGTGTAAGTTATTGAATTATAGGATATTTCTAAACTCCTTATTTCATAAGTATGAAAAATATATATGAACTTCTAGAAACGAAGTAAATTGAATGATGTTAATTAATATTATAAAAAATTGCTTACTCCCTTATTAGTTTATTTTAATATTTTCATTTTTCAGATTCTGTGATTACTATTAGGTTGTGATTTTGTGTATTGTATAGTTAACCTCAAAATAAATTTGAGTTGCTGCCCACTTTTATTCATTAAAGCAATAACTATTATTTATTATCAGATTAATAAAAATTATTAAATCATTTTTTGTTTTATTTTTTGTAGTGTAATGTAAATTTTACTTACAATAAAAACACTTATAAAGAAAGCCCAGTTTTCAACCGAATAACCTTTTTAATTTGTCTGATTAAACAAAACAATGTCAATATAAAATATGTTTTCTTCAATTTTCGAAAAATTTTATTGTCATTCTCTTCTTTTCTCTAAAAGAAAAAAGACGATGACAATCATTTTTTGTTTTATTTTTTGTAGTGTAATGTTTACTACTATTTTACAGTCGGTGATTGAATGTGAAAAATTTTAAAAACTTTTCTATTTTTATTTTTATGGATTTGGGTTTTCAAAGGGAAAAGGAGACTTATGGTAAAGATATTTAAAGTTATGATTAATAACAGTTTTATCTTGATAAAAAGTAAATTTTTTCATTCGTATAAACTATAAATTTTTAATGTAATATGGCCGCCAGAGTAAAACTTGGAAGGAAAGAGAGAGAGAGAGAGGGAGATATATGCTTGTGTGTACAATGTCGGTTGTCTTTATTGAGCTGAATCCGCGCCGCGCGGGTTAATAATGGATTTTCAACCTGTCCTTACCTTTACGAGAATTTCTCTTACATGACCACCGCGCCTCTACCTACTGTATATATACATGAGCGATAAGGTTTGCCGCATATGTGGAGATCGCTCCTCATCGTTCGACTCTTCACATCAGTTTCGCGATTATGCCACTTTTTGCCATTAGTTTCCCTAAACGTGAGCTCTCTCGGCGTATAGTCTGCGTCGTCTGCTCTCTGACTTGTTCAGCATAGTTGCGATTCATCCCTATAAATATACGATATAACTGCGATACAATCTCCCTATATGCTGCTTTTATTTTAATAAATAATTATTCATTTCAAAAAAATAAAATTCCTTTAAAAAATTTTGTATTACATTTGTTTTAAATATTTTTTACTCAATTTTTTGTTCTTTGGAATTTTAATAAGTAGATTGTTTAGGCGTGATTCGACTTGCGAGAGTTAACCAACTTTGAATGAAAGTTTCCAAAATCTCACAAATTTTAGACTATAAATGTACAGCGAAGAGAATTATCAAAAAGCAGCAGTAAAACCATTTATAAAATGCGAGCATTTGAATGATTAAACATAATGATTATTATAATACTATTTAATAATTAAGTTAATTATTGTAACAGAATCTAAATTGACAAATGGCTTTATGACTCGAGCAGTACTTGACAACATCGGGACATTTTTTGTGACACCAGTATTTTAGTTAAAAAGTAAACAAAGCGATCTTCCTAAATAAATACCGGCGAAGTTCAAAAAGTGAAGGAATAAGTGAGATTAAAATAAAATAGTAACAAAATTGATAATAATCGTCGATAAGTAGCAATTTTATAATTCGAAAATTTTTATAAATTTATGCATCTTAATGCATGGATTAGAAAACTTTGTAGGTTAGAAAATATTTTTTCTTTTATTTCTTTTTTCTTATGTTTCAGATTACAAAATCTGATAGAGTCCAAAAAAGTCAAAAGAATCTCTCGTCACGTAAGTATTATTAAGATTTGTATAAAGGATTAATAAAGTTCTACTTTCAGTCATAGGAGACCGGAAGAACACAAAAATTAGATAAATTTTTGGAAATTTTACAAAATTTCCTCATACTAGATCATGAATAAATTTTTGCTTTTCGTTAAAGTCTCTATCACTCTATTACGAAGATGTCAAGAAAAACATTCAACAGGGAGACAAGAAAAAATAATTAATTTTTGGAAATTTTACCAAATTTCCTCATACTAGATCATGAATAAATTTATACGTTTTGCTGAAGGTTCTGCAATTCTCTGCGAGAATGACAACCCGAGTCGAAATTTAGAGTTGATTTAAGTCCTACTACGAAGTATTAAGTTCGATTTTGATACTTTTTAGACCTGTTTCATCGACTTAAGACCTACTAGGACCTATTTAGATTGACTTAGGTACTCTTAAGTTTCCTGACTTGAAATTGTATAACTGATTTAGAGCCTACTATGTCCTGTTAACATAGATTTAAGTCCTCTTTGGTACCCTTACATAAAAACGTATGACTGACAGAGCCTATTAAGTTCTTTTTAGATCGAATTAAGTACTTTTTGATGCTCTGACCAAAGAAACTGGAAATTTTTTATTTTGGAGAATGCGTGCGCATTCCCTCCATAATGTCTTGGTTCCACACGTGTCCATTTTTAATACTTAGTTTTAAAACTTTTGTGTTTGAAAGAGGACGTGTATAACGAGTAGAAAATTATAAAAAATGACATGATATGCATCAATAAATTTATATAAATCATTAAGTTTAAGCAAGTTTTATTATTTATAAATTTTAAAAAATAATTGTACAACGAAAAACATTGTTTCTGTAGAATCAACAAAACTATTTTGTTCTTACTACAGTTGTAACTGTATTGCTATATGAAAGAAAGAATTTTTTGTTTCATACAAATTCTAATTATTAAGACAGCAAAAAAGTGACAAAAAATCGTCGGCTTGGTGAAAAAACATATCACTGCATAATAGCCTCGAAAAAAACTGTTTCAAAAATTCATTGAAAATCAACTAGAATGTGTCAGGTGAGATTTGGAAAACATTTTACATTTTAGAATTGTTATTTGTCTTTTTTTATTTTAGGTTGCCAGTATTAAAAAACTTACCTTACAAATTTTTACAAAAATAGTTTATTGAGCTTGTAAATGTTAATTAAAATTGTATTTTTTCTTACTATTATTTTTCTTTAAAGAAACAAGACTATTTTAATAATTACATTAATATTTGATAAATTTTTTTTGTAAAATTTATAAGGTAATTCTTTTTAATACTGGCAACGTAAAATAAAAAAGCCAAATATAATTCTGAATTGTATATGCCTTCCAAATCTTATCTAAAATGTTTTGATTTTCAACGGAATTTTGAAACAGAATATTTTTTTCAAGGCTATTATAAAGTGATATGTTTTTTCGCGGAACCAACGACTTTTTTGTCACTTATTTGAGTAGGTCCTAGCAGGTCCTAAAGAAGTTTAAATTAAGACCTCCATAGAACCTACTAACCACCTCCGACTAGTTCTATGCGCAAGCGCATATTGTATTGAGCAGTAGTTAGCAGGCTCAGAAAAGGTCTTAATTAAGACCTCCTTAGAAAATAATAACTGCCTAAAAGTGACATAAGTAGCATCTATGAGGTCTTAAGTCGATCCTAACGCAATGTAAATAAGACCTTCTATAACGTACGTTTTAGCAGGCTCTAAGGCGACTTTAAATTTCGACTCGGGAATATTTGAAAAAAGTAAAAAGAAATTTGATTGTCTACAGTCTCATATAGTTCATAGTGATTTATGTTTCTTATCCTTCGCAACATTTTGTCCGAAAAAAGAAAAATATTTGTATTTAGTATATTAAAACTAACTTAATTTTTTCTTATGTTTCAGATTGCAAAATCCGATGGAGGCCATCAAAGTAAAAAAAATCTCGTCACGTGAGTATTATTACGATTTGCATTAGGGATTAATTACGTTCTATTTTCAGCAATAGATGACCATCAAAGAACAGAAGAAAAAGATTAATTTTTGGAAATTTTACCAAATTTCCTCATACTAGATCATGAATAAGTTTCTACGTTTTGCTAAAGTTTTTTCAATTCTCTGTGAAAATTGCATGAAACTTTCAACAGAATGACAAGAAGTAAAAGAATGATTTTTGAAAATTTTAATAAATTTCCTCATACTAGATCATGAACAACTAATAATAATAACTATTAACTATCATTAATAACTAATTCTCTGCGACTTGGATAAGTTGGTTTTTTAATTTAATAAATGTAATTTAATTATACTGTCAAAATATTACGTAAATAAATTTCAAAAATATATTCGCAAATAAATATTAAGAAAAATATAAGAATCAAAGTAAAATAGATTTTTTATCATTGAATAATGTCTAAGATGTTATGATTTTCTCTTGTGTTTTAGCTTTTTTCTATGATATTTTGGCGAATGGAAATTTAATTCAAAGCTTATTTTCAGCTATTATTGTAAGTAATATAATAAAATTTATATTGCAAATAAATAATTTTTATGCATAATTTTAAATAAAAATAGGTAATGAAATATTAATTTAAGATTCACTTTTCAGTCAGTTTTTCCTGATATTATTCTAAATCTAGAATAATTGTTAAATTTTAAGAATTATTGATATTAAAAATATTATTTATCAAAATAATATAACTTGATAGAATTATTAATTATTAGCCTTTAGGTAATCATATTATCAGTCTGAATAAGAAAATATTTATTTGATATTTTATGATTATTCTAAGTTTGTGGCGCGTATTAATTTAAAGTAAACGGGACTATTAATTAAAAATAGTAAATTGGAGAGACGATCGAAAACAGCATATTTAAATAAAAATTCAATTTAGTAAAGGAAATTCTTTCGTTACAACGTACAGTAAAAATTTTAGTTTATATTTTGCAATTTAGGGAAAAAGTGTGAAAATGTAAAATATTAACATAGAAAATAATTCAAATTAAAAGTTTTACCTAGATGAGATGCGTTACAATAAATAAATGACAAGTAAAAATACGTTTTTAAAAATTAAAAATACAATTGTTAAAAAAAATTTGAATGTTTAAATCAAAGTTGTAATATAAATCGCATCTTTAGTTGCAAACAAAAAGGCAATGAAGTGTAACTTATCAAAAGGTGTAAGAAATATATTGTACATTGCATTATACTATGATCCGCGACCAGAGCCCCTTGTAATTCAAGCGCGGGCAGACAATTCCCGATATTACATTGACCTACGAGAAATCGTACACACAATAATACAAAAGGCCATAAACATCTGATGCACACGCAGGGAAAAACTGTTATATAGTAATACACACTATATCTGAACAATTCAAGAACATATATATATATATATATATATATATACACAATACGTATATATATGTCATAAAAACATATCACGAATAAAATAGAGAAAATCTTACCATTAAACGCGCGTATACTTTATTACCAACAAAATGCATTTTACCTCGATATATTATAATTTCACCTTTAAATGAAAATTAAATTATTCCTAAACCGAAAATTCTTAAACTGTTATAAAAAAATGCGTTCTTTTTCTACTTTTATGTTTTTTAGCTTTATATTAATATATCAAAACTGTATTTGAAAATTTATAATTTAAAATAAATTTTAAAATTGGTATATGAAATTATTTTTGGCTATTAGGCATTTTATTAATATGTGTGTAAAAATTTGATTTTATGTAATAACATTTTTTTTAAAGAAATTCATATATAGAGATAAAAAAAATGTATTGTCGTTTTTGTAGTAAAAGACGCAGGGTTTATAGTGGTTACTTGGACGTTATCGAAGTTATATGACGGTGGAGAAGCAACGCGTTGACCTCCCCTGACCTCCTCTATAGATATCACCCACTCTAACCTTCACTTTTTTATTATAGTCGCACCAACAAATATAAAATGATGCTTAAAGCGCTTTTATATACGATGAATTCAATAGCGAAAGTATGTTAGAAACACTTATATCTATAATCCAAAAATTACTTCAAATCAAATTCCACTTCCACTGATTTTAATTTCCATTCATATAAATATTTCACTAATTTTAATTTCTACTTCCACTGATTCTAATGTTCACTTATTTCACCCAAGTAGAAATATCCGTAGCTCGCCGTAATTAGACACCGGCATGGTACTGATCCAATACTGGCTGTCGGTATTGACTTTCAGTACTGGCAGTGTACTGACTAATACACCGAATCAGTACTATGTCGGAGGTAAAAAAATATTAAAACCAGTACTGGCAGTACACCGTAATTCACACCGAATCAGTACTATATGTCGGTGATAAAAAACATTAAATGAAAAAGTCTTTAAATTATTTCAATAGGTAGAAAACGATGATTTTTTATTTAAAAAAATGTATATTAATTTCTTTCGAATACTTTCCCTCAAAATTTTGGATGTAATTGTAATGTATTATTATATACCTATATAAAATATATTTATGTTTTTTTAGTTATTTTAGTACTCATTGAAATATGTGCATTAAGTTATTTATCATGCATACAATAACAATAAGTTGAGAATTTTTTTCTAATAGTTTTAAAAATAAAGCAAATGTAATTTTTTCACCGTAATTTTTAAATATTATTAATAATTAAATATTAAATTTAAAAAATTTTTCACCATTCATATTTTACAGTCGTCTTTTATTAACTTATTTTTAATTATGTAAATCATCAATCATTTTTGTCTGTTTTAATATTATTTACGGTAAAAATAATTTATTAAAAATATTTAACTGAAATTGATATCCAGTTTTATTTCTTTAAATCTTTGTAAAAATTGAAAAAATTTTGTGAGTTTAAAAAATTTAAGATTAAATTCATTTTATTTTCGTGATGAATAGATAATATAAACTTTGAAATCAAAACTTTTGTATTAGGTGAACTACTTCAAGTCAGCACTTCAAGCCAGCGCGGCTGTGCGGTATGCGTATCTGACTTGCGTTCTAAGGGTTTAGGGTTCGATCCCCCATGCGTGCGAGATTTTTCGTTCTTAGTTTTAAGTGTTATAAGTACAATATTTGTTCATGTGTAATATCAATTATTAAATAATTATTAAATTAAGTATAAGTGCAAAGTAAAAAAAAATTAAATATTATGAATTTAAAAAAATAAAAAAATTTACAACACAAATTACTTTTTGTAAAATAATTTATTAAAAATAAAATAATTTAATTAATATAAATGATAATTATTATTTTAATTATTTATTGTTAATAATATTTTATATATTCTAAATAACATTAACTATTATTGGCTTCACATTACCTGTTCGTGGTAAAAATGGGAGTAATAAGCTAATAAGGATGAAATTTGCATTGGAAAGCGTGTTTTAGCATTTTGTAAAAAAGTGAGATTTTAAGTCCGGATGAGTACTTTGCCAGTATTATGCCAGTATTATTCTAGTACTACGTTAGTACTGGTGAGCGGGACAAAATCAGTACTGGACAGCGTTACCAGCCAGGGTTGGTCCACTACTGGCCCAGTACGGCAGTCAGTACCGTTATACTGACTGGCAGTGTTGGGTCAGTACTATGCCAGTGGCACATTTCTACTTGGGCACTTTCACCTTCCACGGATTCTAGTTTTCACTTTGACTAATATCTAATTAGTGAAAGTAAAAACGAAATTAAAAATTAGAATCGGTGAAAGTGAAAATTAGAATCAGTAGTGTAAGTAAAAATAGAATTACCTAATTGACCCCATTTTTTTCTAATGAATTTAATACATATAATCCAGAATTATTTGTATAATAATTTACAAATAGCATGTAAATAATATATATGTAAATTATAAAGTTTAAAACTAGAGTTATAAAATAAAAATACAGTTAAAGTTCTAAAGAGCGATATAAACTTGGTAAACCCATCACGACCGGATGTCGAATACGAGACATAAAATTGACCATAAAAATGCACGTGCGTGAATTTAGTTTCATTTCCATCAGCATATATTTGTTACTTTTTCTTGTCGTTTTTAAATTTTTTTCAATTTTTTAATGAATTTTTCTTATAAATATATATTCTCGAAAAATAATAGACTTGCTTAAAGATATAAATGTGAAAATATACAAGGGCAAAGGCCAAAAAATTTTCCAAATGAACAAAATTATTGTACCACATCAGTAGTGATTAATTAATAGAATTGTAATTTTAAAAATTTTTTTGAAAATTTAAAAATTCGAAACCAGTAACAATTTGGAAGCTTGTAGTGTTTGCTCCATTCTTAAACCCCCTTCCACGAGATATATTTTGAAGTAAATAATTTTGAACTGAAAATTGGAGGCCTGAAGGTTTTGAACTATAGATAACCTTAAATTGATAATGCGGAATTGTATATATTTGGTTTATTTACAAGAAAAGTAAACTAACGGCTTTTGGCATATTGCCAAGAACCGTAAATTCCTTTCCAGCGAGAAAAATAGTGCGAATGCATCTTATACCTTCCTTGTTGCTATAAGAATGAATCGTGTTTCGTATTTATAGTATATATAGTAAATTTATCATTTGTGAGAATATATATTTTTTTAAATCATTTACAATATAAAATATTGAGTTAAATTAACTTTATATATCGCGTTAAATTAAATAAATTAAATATCAATGCTTCCTAAATTTTTTTTTCTGATTCATTTTGCTAATTTTTCCCAAAAAAAGAATTTGCATTTGAACTTTTCTTAAATAATTTAAAATTTTTTGAATATTTCTCTCTTCTATATAGATAAGCACAAAGAATTTTTGTGCAGCAGTTATCGTGAAACTTTGTCGGCAAATTTATTGTAAGGAGCAGCAGCAAGAACTGCGGAGAATTTCTCTATGAAATATATCGCGAGCCACGCCTCGTAACTCTTATCAAGATGGCGCCGCGACGCTGAATATTCGTAGGAGTGTTCCCTTCCTATGTAGAATGGTATTTTTCCATGTGTAAGTATAAGAAGTTGTATATAGAAGTTTATAATATAGTTGTATATGAATCTCTATGTGTGTAACAGAGTCCGCAAAACGTAAAGGGATTTCTTCCAAGTGCCGCACTAACACGGACCTCTACTACTTATCGTCTGATTCCAATTTTACTACTCAAACTATTGTATATACCTAGGTATTTCATATTTCTTCATTTTCTATATATACATATTTAAATAAGTCCTTATTTATATTTTTTCACAAACTTTCGAAATAATTTTATTATTGTAGATAGAAAAAATATTTATCGATTTTTTTTATTCCATTTACATAGTTTAATACTAATTTTAATTTTTATACTAAATTAACTTTTTTTTTCTTTTTACAGGATCAAGGAGAAATAATTTGAGAGCATGCAGAAACGTAAGGAATTGTAATATAGTCGATCACGTATATATATATTTAACTAATATAAAACCTTATTTTGAGTTTACAATGATAATATAGAATTTATCACAGCACATATTTAATTTCCAAATTATCCGCTGATGGTTTCAACACTATTCACAGAGCAAGATAGCATAGTATTTTCCAAGAATATTTTAATCAAAGTTTTTTAATAATCTTAAATGCTTCTGGTAGAATCTGGAAGTAAGATTGTATTCGCAAAGTAAATTTTAAATAGAAAATAATATTAGTTTTTTCGATTTTAATTTGAATGGAAACGATATTGCTGGGTATTCTATAGAAATAATAAATGTATGCCAATTGAATTGAACATTAACAAAGAACGTTAATTATAATTTGATATCATTAGCGGATTTCCAAAATTTAAATTTTTATACTAAATTAACTTTTCTTTTTACAGGATCAAGGAGAAATAATTTGGAAGCCTGCAGAAACGCAAGGAATTGTAATATAGTTGATCACGTATATCTATTTGACTAATAAAAATATAATTAAACATAAATAAAGAACGTTAATTATAATTTG
Organism: Leptopilina boulardi; assembly: GCF_019393585.1. NCBI lineage: Eukaryota > Metazoa > Arthropoda > Insecta > Hymenoptera > Figitidae > Leptopilina > Leptopilina boulardi. The sequence goes on along the minus strand of NW_026137833.1, from coordinate 560,954 downwards.
ATATCATTAGCGGATTTAGACTGATAAAAATGGAAATTTTTCTACTTTCAAAAACCAACATCACATTCGTAATCGGCAAACCCAGAAACCCCCGAGTAAAAAATTTCATAGTATTTCGAAAATTTTTTAAAAAATTGACACAATATTGGATCCGCTATATGAAATTTTGAAAAACTGACATCGGATTCGTAATCAGTAATCCCGAAAACTCCCGAGCGAAAGTTTAAAGCAAATACAAACTTGTAAATTTTCTTCCACCGCCATATTGGATCGCTTTTTTGAAAAATGTTAGAAATTGTTAATGCAAAACTATTCCTAAAATAGAAATAGATAAAATTGCATTATTTGAAATTTTTATCAAAATATATATATATATATGTGTGTGTGTGTGTAGAAGATAGTGCCTTGGAGGCTTCAAAAATTGAATGTGAATCCTGAGAGATGTGTGTTGGTGAGAGAGTGGAAGGGTAAATGGAGCTGAGGTTGCGAGGAGGGTGGGATGTTGTACACCTCTGCGATCCATATTTTACAATATGGCCGAGGGTGGCAGGCAGGTTAGGGGTGGCCTATAGGCGGCCCTCTGATGTACGCAGGTCTGGCAACGATTGGTCGATAGCACCGCGACGTTTCTTATACCGTGTTTTAAGATTTATGCGTAGGCGTCCCAATGTGTTCGCGTATGCAGATCCCCATTTTTTCATCCCTTCTCTGTATTTTTTATTCTTTAAGATCCCCTCCCTTGATATCAAATCGTTATGACCCCACGCGAATTACAGTATAGACTAGGGGTGGATCCAAAAATTCTACATGGTGGAATTTATAAAAAAAAACATTTTCTTTATACAAGATCTAATTAGAAATACAATTATATTCATATTTCAAAATTCATTTTTATTTTAGGATAGAGAAGAGTAAAAAAAAGAGGATAAATGAAAAGTTTGTATCCCACAGCTTTCTTTAGGAAAGCATTACTTGGAAGATAATCCCTCTCAGGATCCAAGATAATTCTCATCTTATTCTCATCTCGGTCGCCCTCGATCATTTCGCAAATGTCTATCCTCGTAAATAAGCAGAGAGGAAGAGTTTTGAAAACCGGAAAAGTTTCATGCTTCCGAAGAGTGCTCGCGGTGAACGGCGAAAAGCATCTTTCTCTCTCGCTCTCATTCCGTCTCTCATTCTCATGAAACAATGGCAATGGCAAACAAAGAATCCGCAGTCTGCTTCTACATTATGTCCTCTCCTCCAACTCATAAGAAAACGAGACTTCGAAATAGTAATGATATTATGTTTGCGCCCGTTTCCTCGATACGGCAAGATGATCCGTGTTCTCTTTCTCTTTATGGTGAGGATAGAGAGTAGGGGAGAGGGTAAAACGTGAACCCCGAAGGAGGTAAAAGGATGGAAAGGGGATGAAGAAGGAGAAAAAAGTGGAAGGAAGGAAACCTATGGCGCGTCTGTGAAAGAGGATGAGACGTAATATCCCGGAGTAAAACTTTTCACTCAACGCGAAAATAGAGGACGAGAGATGGAGAAAGAGAAAGAGAGCGAGAGAGTTGGGAAGGAGACAAACTCGAAATGTAGGGGGTGAAAAAAGGGGTGGCTAAGTACAAAGAATGTAATGTCCTCTTCCTTCTCCTTCGGGTCGAGTGTACTTTCTCCGGATTTCTACGGGGAATCATCTCGAATAATAAAGATCACAATGTTGGTTTTGAAAATAGAAAATATTTCGGTTCATTTGACTTTGTAGTTTAAACGTATGCTTACTACCATTTTTAGTATATATAAACTTTTTTTTTTTATTCTATTTACATAATTTAATAGTAATTTAAATTTTTATACTAAATTAATTTTTCTTTTTACAGGATCAAGGAGAAATAATTTGGAAGCCTGCAGAAACGCAAGAAATTGTAATATAGTCGATCACGTATATCTATTTGACTAATATAAAACCTTATTGGGTTAAAAACGATAATATAAAATTTACCACATCACATATTTTATTTCCAAATTATCCGCTGATTCCAACACTATACTCACAGAGCAAGACTATATTACTGGAATATAGCCGGTTGTACACCTCACAAATTCTGAGTATCCTCGGAATTTGTCAGAAGTTTCACTAACTTTGATTGGCTTTGCTCATAGAGAATTTCGAAATTTTCCTATCTTTTGGAAATTCTCCATGAGCAAGGCCAATCAAAATTAGTATAACTATTTGACAAATTCCGGGTATACTTAGAATTTGTAAGGTGCACAAGCGCCTTATATTTTCCAGGAATTTTTTTCCAGCATGCAGAAACGCAAGGAATTGTAATAGTATATCTATTTGATTAATATAAAACCTTATTGGGTTTACAACGATATAATATATAATTTATCACATCACGTATTTTATTTCCAAATTATCCGTTAATTTCAACACTACTAAAGAAGCAAAATAGGCTGATATATTTCTGAAATTTTCCAAGAAAATTTTAGTTGAAGATTTTGAATAATCTTAAATAAATTTTGTAAGATTCTGTAAGATTGTTTTCGCGAAATAAATTTTAAATAGAAAATAATATTTTAAATTAAAATTTGATATAAAATTATTATTATTATTATTTTCGTATAATTATTAGATGTTGCCATATTTTTTCTATGTTATCACATTAATTAGAGATTTTCCCGGTTTTTGATTTAAAACAATGTTCCCGTTCATTTATCAAAAACATCCCCCAAAAATTTAATTTGAAATTATTCTTAAAACATTCTTTACGAGTGTTCCTATAGATAAAATCGTGATGATAATTTAAAAATATTCTCCTTAATCTCTGATTAAAACATCTGATTCTAATTGCGTCGTCATTAATTTATTTCGATTAACGATAAAATTTCCATTTTCCTCTCGGGAACCGCCCTCAATCGTACGTGAAAATATTTCTAAAAATTAATCAACATTGCGTATTTTGATTTTACCACATCTGTATGTGTAAATTTATAAAGTTTTTTTTGCCTTGAAAATTTACGAGATAGCAGCTCGTTATCTTTTGGAACTAGTGAAGTTTGTTTGTTAAAATGCTTATAATCCAAGTCTGATTCATCCAGAGGCATATGTTGTTCAAAAAATGCGCGTCTATATACCAACAGGGAACACCATTTACGGTGATTTTAACCATTATTACGATGCCGTTGGCATAATGAAGGTAAGTTTTTATCCTCTGGTGCTAGCCTAGTCGAGAGATTACTATACGCTCGTTGTCGCGCTATAGTTCCAATTCTCACGGTATCCCTTATGGACGGTTGTCCACATCAACTCCCACCGATCTTTATACATATATATCAATCCAACTATGTATATATATATACACTTGTCTCTTATAGACCTCTCTCGATACAGATTACGAGGAGGTCGCAAGAACTATCCTGCACTGTCGCCGTGCACGACGACGATGAATGTTTAAATAATTAAGGCTACGCATCGAGGCCGAGTTAATAAATCAGGGTTCCGACGAGAGTTGCTTTCAAGCTTTGCGTTTCTCGAGTAGCTAACATTCAAACCTTCATCCAACACAACAATAAGCACTTCCAGTTATATGCTGTTGAATTTAAAATGGATAATTCTTAGAATTATGTAAAAGTGCGTACATACTCTAATGGTGAAAATGAGTTATTAGAAACGGATGGATCGATCAAAATGGTATAGGTGACTTTAAATCACAAAAAAAAATCTAATAGAAGACTAGGCAACAAAAAAATTGTGCTTCTGCAATTGTACATGTATAATATATACCTGATGTAAGATTCATTTGATATAGCATTTGGAAAATGTTTCTCTTACCTTCGTGGGTAACCAGTCATGGGTGCTAAATAGTTCTTGTGTGACATATGAAATATTTTTATATATGGTAAAGTAGGACGATACATTACTTTTTCTTATACACACAAACGGAGGGACAAGAATTTTTTAATTATAGCATCAACTGTGGGGCTTTAATGACTACATCAAGAGTAAAAAAAAATAAAAGGCGATTTTACTATAAATCGTTTCTTAAGTAATAATAATAAATAATGCCTTCCCATGAGTTTCACTTATTTTATAATTTAACAAATTTATTTTTATAAATAAATTAAATAATTTATAAATAAAAATATAATTTTTAAATAATTTTTCTATTAATAAGGGTTACTGATTATTATTTTTTTAATTATGATGTTATAATGATTTCGCACTAATACAATGAAAATGGTTTTCGAAATTATAATTTTATTAATCATTTTTATAACTGGGTACTATGTAATTTAATTATATTATCAAAAGTCATGAAAACAGTAAAAAAAACAACAGAAGAAGTGCTTGAGAATAATAGTCAACTTCCTAAGAAATCAGTTACGGTAACTGTGAACAGTTTAATCGCAATGAAAGTTTTTACTGATAGTTAATTGTTAGAATGAAAGAATATAAAAACACGCGAAGAAATCAAGATGAAAGGTATCATCTTTCGTCATTTGATGTTATTATTTAACATTTGGATAGTGGGCAAAAAAAGTATGTATTTCCGTAGGATGGTCTTTTGGAATAATAGATTATTTGAATCTAATTATATACTTATTTCTGAATAAAATTTTTTAGTCTTTTTTTCTAGGGATAACGAAGATTCTAAATTGGATGACAATTAGATTTAGGCTCCGAACTACAAATTAGCTGGTACCTCAAATATATTTCTAATTTTCCCTTTAGTGGTATTTTAACTTCGTCTATGATAATTTCTGGAAACGTCGCGCTAATTGTTTTTGCTAACTAATCGAATATCGCAAATTTAAAATTAGGGAACGAATCGACAAAGATGAGGTTAAATATCCCATCGTAGTAAAGAGAAAAACTAAATATAGGAAATCTGTAATGGTATAATCAAGAAAGATAGAATAGTTAAGAATATTTCTTTTCATTGAGGAAATGAATATAATAGTTATTAAGATTTTGTATGTCATCTTTTATTTAAAATTATACATAAAAATTATTTATTTATAATATAAATTTCATTATATTACTTACAATAATAGCTACAAATAAGCTTTGAATTAAATTTCCATTCGTCGAAATACCACAGAGAAAACCTAAAACACAAGAGAAAATCACAAAACTTTAGACACATTATTAAATGATAAAAAATCTATCTTTGATTCTTATATTTTCCTTAATATTTATTTACAAATATATTTTTGAAACTGATTTACGTAATATTTTGACAGCACAATTAAATTACATTCATTAAATTAAAAAGAAATAAAAGAAAAAATATTTTCTAACCTACAAAATTTTCTAATGCATGGATTAAGGTGCATGAATTTACAAATATTTACGAATTACAAAATTGCTACTTATCGACGATTATTATCAATTTTGTCACTTTTTGATTTTAATCTCACTTATTCTTTCACTTTTTGAACTTCGCCGGTATTTATTTAGGAAGATCGCTTTGTTTACTTTTCGTCGAGAATACTCGTGTCACACGAACTGTCCCGATGTTATCAAGTACTGCTGGAGTCATAAAACGACCATTAAAATTTAGAAAATAGCAACTCCAGCAGTTTTGAGTGTCAGTTACGTTATGCGAAATGCTACCCTTTCATCATTTGTTTCATCCCTGTGATGGGAAGGGTCAAAGCGAGTGGTGATGATTTTTCGGAGATCAGGTGCTCATAGGTTCACTGAAAATTTAATTTCTCAATTGTAGGTTGAGAAACTAATTAACAATTTCTGGGACTTAATCTTAAACTTTTTGATTATTATCATGATTATTAACAAAATCCAATAACATCATTACCTAGTCTGAAAATATTAGTAAATGTAAAAATTATCATGGCAAGTTAAGATTAATCGTTAGAATATATTTTTTCAAAAAGATCTTATTGTTAATCATAAGAAGCTCATAAACAATGAAGCATAACAAGAGAAGAGTAGAAATAAAGGCAAAAAAAAAAGCAAAAGACACCTCCCTGAGAAATCGGTTACGGTATCTTAGAGAAGTTTAATCGCATTGAGAGTTTTTGCAGGCACTAAATAGCTGGAATGAAAGAAGGGAAACGAAGCGATCGAGATGTATAAGATCTTCTCTCTCTCTCTCTTGTCATCGCTCGATCTTGTGTATAAACGCGCATTAAAGAGAAGCTTACCCACGACCATGGCTGCAATTAAAATGAGAGACGTCCCTCGGCAGCTGCAGAATCCTCGTTTCCAGCTATTAGTAGCCTCTGTCAAGCATGTTTTGCCCGTGCACTATAAGAGATGGAAATAGCGTTTATAATCGTAGAAACATAGGTGCACACATATATGTCAGAATGCATCAGCGTACCTATATATATATATTTATACGATCAACATAATTACTTGGCAATTATTCATTAGAACGCTTTACGTATACCGATTCAATAATATAATACTAGCTTACCCCTTGTATACAATTACTCACTTGCGATTGGAAATTTCGCGCTTTTCTTGCCGCGACCTCTCATCGTTACTTTTTTTTTCCCAAATAGATTTCGCTGCTTCTTTAATTGGCTGCTCAATTTCAATTCCATCTAAAAAAGGGAAATTTCTGGTTTTGCAATTTCAGGTTTTCTATAATGTCGCATATGTTTTATGTGTGACTTCTTATCAAGGTGACGAGTATTCATTCATTGAATATATAAATAAAATAACTATCATGAATTGTAAATATACTTATAAGTTATTGCGGTTGAATTTTTTTTTTAACGGCATACGAACATTACGAAACTTTTTTTTTTCATTTAGGTAAACAATTTATTTTCTTTGGTATTTTTTTTTTTAGAAAATTAAATTACTTATTAAATCTAGCGCAGAAAGGAAAATATTTTCTTAACAGCTGCATTAAAAAAGATTCAAAATCTAGTCTATCAGAATTATATTTTTTTTTCTAATACTCAGCAAAAATAGAAAAAGTAAGCAATGAGAGGGAACAAAGGCATGACAATGCTGAAGATGCTTAACTGTCAGAAGAGACTTTTAACGAATTCCTTGTACATGGTAGCGGGGAAAAATCACGGTGTCCTGGACCAGTACGTGATGTCGACGTGTGAGAGGATGAGACATGATAAGGGAAAAAGAATTCAAGATAGGAAGGGAGGGGCGCTGTGAACCTCTGAGAGAAAAAGTAAGAAGCATAGAATCGGAGGGAGGGAGGGAGGTGGTTAGGTGGTAGGAATAGGGGGTTAAAAGGGGGGGGAGGTATCTAGGGGTTGAGAATTCGCTCGGTGGCGTTTGCAGAAGCGAGGTCATTATATTTTCTCGAAGCGTCGCGGAGAAGCTTAATCAAGACGCTAGCCGAGTGGAATCAGCAAGAAGCCCATTAGTATAACCCTCTGTATATGTTCCTCTCCCTGACTCCTACTTCTCTTCTACTCCTCTTCCTCTCTCTCTATATATATACTGATGAGTTTCACTCCTTACTCCCTCTTTTCTATGACCCTTTATACTGTTGGGACACTCAGGGGACTCATTGTCCAACTTAATAACCGCAACTTTTAATTGAATTTCTGACTGACTTGGAATCAACTTTTAGTCGTGTGTCCCCTTGTTGTTGATTGGTTCTCTCTCGTCCTTGTCGATTACTCACCTGAACGAGTTTCAGTAAGGCAATACATCATTTCTTCTTTGATCTTCTATTTTTTTTGTACTCTTAATTTAAAGAAAAATCTTATTTTTAGAAATGACACAAATATTTCAAGAATCAAATTTCAGAATTATCATTGTGACCAAAAAAACATCAGGAAACAATTACAATATATGAAAAATAGTAAAGTTTATATGCGCTCTTTGTATGTTATTAATTCTTGCTCCATTAAGGCCATTTCTTCCTTGATCTCTAAAGATCGGATATAAATTCTCCATTGCCTTAATCGATTCGAATTCGCGATAATTATGAGTTTCTATATGTTGCCAGCTAATATCTTAAATCGATTATCTCTTGGCTCTCCACCAAAGCTTGATTCCTTATATCCAAGAAAAGAAAAATTTGCATCATTTATCATTGCCTATATAGAAATTGTTAAAATTTAATAAATTGACGCACTATATCTTAAATATCAATATATTTTCAAACACAAGCAAAAATAACAGTTATATTAAATAAAATGATAATAATAATAATAATAATAATAATAATAATAATAATAATAATAATAATAATAGTCGACAAAAAAAAGTTGAAAGGATAAATTTATTATTGAAGTTAAAATTCTTGTCGCATTTGATTTGCTGTGTACAGTTAGAAGACAAGAAAGAATCTATTTTCCATAAAATTGCATCTGTCTCCTTAAGTTGCAGGAGTGGATAAGTGGAGGGTTTTAGAAATTATAACCAGGATCGAGTGATATACAAACAAACGTATATCTAATAAATCAGACTGCTTCTCCCTCAAACCTCCCCCCCTCCTACACGACTGAAAAACAGTAAAATGATTCCTTAACTACACTGGCACGAAGATTCAAACCGTTAAGCTAGTAGAGAGAAAACCATCGCACAACTATAAGACAACCGATTATCTGTCAAGAAAAATCTTAATTCTTAGGATTCACCGACAGACCGGTTGCAAACGAAGAGTAAAGAGAGGATCGTTGAGTTGAGAGACAAAAAACATTTGCAGACACGCCTTTAGGAAAATATAACAAGAAAGCACCCATAGTTGCGCTTAAGGCTAAATCGCCATTTACCAACGTTTGGTTTTGTAAAATAAATTATATATTTTTTTTTTAAAACTCTTATTTAAAAGACACTTTTCTCGCGCTTTATAAATCAACCATCAATTAACTCTTTCCCAAAGAAAGGATTAGGAAAAAAAATTTGTCAAATTGAATCTTTACGAGGGAAATGTTGAACCGCATCTATACATTATCTTTATCTTCTTAATATTAACTGATCAAATTAGTTGAATTAGGCCAGTAATAGAAATAAATGAAAACAATACATATTTTTAATACTTTTTAATTTTAAGGGATGTAACTTTAATAAATAATTTAATTTAATTAAATTATTAATTTTATATTCAGTGTAATTAAAATTCAAAAAATTTAAGTAATTAATATTTTCTTTATTACAGAAAAATCTTTGTTTGACGATGAAGCCAAAGATGAAATCTTTGTAGCGGGAGAAAATTTAATTTATATAGTAAAAAGAGGTTAGAGTTTATACAAAGGTAAACGTAAAAGTTAAATAATCCTAAAATTATTATTTTTTGAGAAATTAAAGATTTTTGCAAATAAAACTTAGTTAAAAGGAAACTGATAGACAGCTAGATAATGGCAATGTTCTCGACAAACGTTAGAAATGGAATTAGAAAGAGAAAAATCGCTCTATCCTTAGTATTATAATTTAAACGTAATTAACTACCTGAAAATAGACGCCGCGAAAAGTTCAACTAGAGGGAGAAATTGTCGGTAAGAAGTACATGGAAGAAGCGCCCCACGGAAAGTAGGGAGGGAAAATCGCTTTTGCACAATCAATTTAATGTTTCTTACTCACACACCCAAGCATTTTGAATTTTACTTGCCCCGTGAAAATAAAAGTAGGGGCGAGCCTTTATAACCCGAGGAATTCATGTTTCTATCTTTTTATTCTGAACAGTGTTTAACTGGTAAGAGCTTTCTTTTATATTACTAGACTGGCCGGCGCATGTGCACGCGTGTTAATTTTTTGTAATTTAATAACATAAAATTTTGAACGAATCATAAAATTTATTTATTAATTTTAAATGTATAATTTTGTATATATACATAATTTTTAACAATATTTTATGTTTGTTGACTTGCAAGAAAAATTTGAGAGATTCCCAAGACCGATTTCTTGAAAATGAAACATATAATTGACCATGATTAAATACATCTTTGCGTAGATCAAGTCAATCATCTCGAAAGTTTGCTTATCAAATTAGTAAACAGATAATTTCGATTAAATATCACAATAACACAGAAACGAATACAATAGAATACATTTTTCTTGCCCAGTTCATAACTTCTTTAACACAAAAACTGAAATCACTGTAAAAATACAAAAAATTATTTTTAATAGTGAAATCATTGATAATTAGTTAGGAATGATCACTTAATTTTTTCTCACCAAAACAAATTATTACGTATACTGAAATGACTATAACAATTAATTGCAAACTAATACTCTCAATTTTTTCTCACCAAAAAAATTAGAATGAATACTGAAAACATTGTATAATCACTAACAATTAATTACAAACTTAATTCTTTGTTTTTTCTCACCACAAAAATTATCCTAAATACTAAAAACACTGTAATCACTTTCAATGAATAACAAACTGACACAAAAATACACAACTTTTTCAGTAGAGCTATCATGTACCTACCGTCACCAAATGCACAGACTCATCCCCTCTGTCATGTTCATTCTATTTATGCACCTTCATTTCTATAAATGTTTCAATTAAAAATACTGTTATTTAAATACAAATGATTTTAAAAAAATATAATTTATGCATATGTTGTATAAATTTCTTTCTTTTTATATTTCGTGATTATATAACCTGGAAACTATAATTAAATGAACATGATATGAAAAAACAATTTAAAGAAAATATTTAAATCAAGGTAGCTACCCAATCTTGACAAAAAGCGAATTGCACCAATTCATAAGTTTATTTATATTTTTAATGGATTCACATCTTTATTTGTAAAACTATCGATGTATTCCTCGCTCACTAACGCTCGATCGGTTATAATTGTACTTATTGTTGTTTACTTATTTTAGTTTATGTATATTATATATATATAATTTATCGCCTACGTATGTATATATCATAATCCAATTAATGCTTGCGAATTATATGAAAAATATAAAATGCACTTCTATCATCCAAAAATAAATCCTGAGCAAGGAGAAATTTGGACTTTAAGAATAAAAAGTAATATTCTAATAATGAATAGTTTATCATTAAATGATTTAAATTTACCAACAAATATTGAATTATCTTTCTCCATTTGTTACTTAGAACTATCCATTGATAGTGAAATAAAACCGAGAGAAAATAAAGTAAATGTTAACACTTTAACAAAAATTCATAGATACATATTTGATTATATAGTTGATGTATTTTACAATAAAATTGTAAATAGAAATATCTTCATTGATGGTCCTGGAGGCAGTGGTAAAAGTTCTTTACTGAATCCACTTATTGAATTCTTTAATGAAAATGAAATTTCTATAATGTCAGTGGCATGGACAGGGATAGCAGCAAATTTATTGATAAATGGCAAAACTGTACACACACCGTTTAAATTACCATTGACGATAAATGAACAAACAATATGCAATATAAATCCTAATACAATTGATGGCAAAAAAATTAAAGAATGTCAAGTAATAATTTGGGATAAAATAACCATGGCTTCAAAGCATGCTTTTGAAACAGTATAGATAGATTCAAACCTTGTCTTCTACAAGTAGGAAATGGAAAATTTAACAATATATTTGAAGAAAATAATGAAGTAGTAAAATTACCTAATGAAATAATATGTAATGATGATCTAATTACTGAAATTTATAGTAAATCCGTAGACTCAAATGAATGTGATATAAAAGAAAAAGTAATATTAGCACCAAGAAATAATGATATATTTGAATTAAATAATGATGTTGTTAAATGAATGACAGGTGAACGTAGACAATATTTAAGTATATAGATTCATCGCCTATAAGAGGAGCAAAAAGCACAATGAAAAGAAGAAAATATATAGAATATAATCTAGAAATAACAAAAATTGTAAACTGCGGCTGCGCTGAATAGTAACGGCTGCGCTATAAGAAAAATATATATTATAATTAATATTATACTGATCATATCGCCTATAAGAGAAGTAAAAAGCACAATTAAAAGAAGAAAATATATAAAATATGATCTAGCAATAACAAAAATTGTAAACTGGCTGCGCTAAATAGTAACAACTGCGTCAAATAAAAAAAATAATATAATAAATAATAGTAATACATTAATAACATCACTCATACAAACCTAAATTATAAAATTTTCATTTAAAAATTAATCAGAAATAAAACAACTTACAAAAATTGCACAATGGATGCGATGAATAAGTTAAAACATATTATACCTGTACATAAAATAAAATGAAAATTAGGCATTAAAAATAAATACAAAATATAGAATTAAATTTGTGTTTTTATATAACAATAAAAGAACGACATATTATAAACATATGATAAGTTAAAGAAATAATAATAAAAAATTAATAAACCAATGGAAGTAACTAAAAAAATCAACGATTTTTTTCTAAGTCCCTAATTTTTTTAGACTTATAAAAAAAAGTATGTAAGATTTTCTAAAAGCATATTGCAAAGTATTTCGATTTATTTGAAAATAAGTGAAAATAGATTTTCCAAGAACGGTGTCGAGGACACGGTGTAGGTGTCGCTTTTGAAATTTGTTAACTTAATATAATAGAAGATATTTATTTCAAAAAATATAGCTTTATGTTATTTAATGCTTCATGAAAAATATTTATTTTTTAAAAAATATTAATTTTTATTTTCGAATTAGAAAAATTAACCAATAAAAATTAATTAATTCTGGATGAAGAAGATCACAAAGATTAAATCGTAAGAATTAATTTTGAATTTACTAATTTGAAGAAAGCCAATTGTCAAAAGCCTTCCAATGATTTCTACCAATAAAATTGGTTATGTAAAAATTAGCAATAGAAATTATTGTTAGAGGGAAATCAATTCTCAGGAGCCTTCGAAAGATTTCTACCAAGACAATTGATTTTCCGAAGCAAATATTAAAAAATTATTCTAAAAAAAATACACAAAAATAAACACAAAATAATACATATCTTCAAAGTCAAGCCACGGAAAATCAATTGTCAGGGGCCTTCGAAAGATTTCTACCAACACCATTGATTTTTCAACAGTGGTAAAAAAGAGTAAATCGTAATTCTTGTTTAATATTCTTATGAGTCATGTGCATTGCAATAGCTTATCCACATGACAATTTGAAAGATTACTAAAGAGATGACCCCAACAAACCCAAATATTAAGGATATAATTAATTCATTTGAATTCATTATCTAGTAGGGTTTTTCAGAGGTAAATCTATTGAAGTTTAATGAAAATTTATTAATTGAACAAATTATTATTAAATTATGATAAATCATTAAGGTTTAATTTTTTACTGTGAATATCTTTATTTTTGTCTTACAAATATTTATCGTAAAATTCACCGGAAAGGAGAAAGTGTAACTGAAATCAATTTTGAACAATGTATATATATAGTAGGCATAGTAAATATATATACATATATATATAGAAGTGTTTCGAAGAGTAAGCAGTTATCATTTGGACTCCTGCTGTGCAAGGATGAATCTTCTGTGTACGCACATTATTCGCTGTGCACGATCGAAGAGGCAACAGTGTAGCAACTCAAGAGCCCGCGAAGTTCAGAACGTCCTGCATATAAAAGCCTGTCACGCATGCATCCCTCGCTTTATTTATCGTCCCTTTTCAATATGGTTAGGCCGTAGTTTCGCACCATGGACCAAAAGTTATGTCGCCGCTGCGTTCAAGGATCATTGGGGTCAACTTTCTACACACAAGAGTCTCCTCGATTTTATTCATGCAGTACAAAAAAAGTAAAAAAAAAAAAAATGAAAGAGAAAGATATTTGCCTCGCAATCGATCGCATAAAAATCAAATAATAACCTGAGAAATTTGCAAATCAACGTCATCCTTAAATGTATAACTCGAGCATCGATGAATATTTACGACTCTATTTTTTTTCCTCGCACCTTGAAATCCAAACTGTTTGGTTATGATCAATACTTTTTTAAAACTTCCTCCTTTTTGCTCCCGCAACTTCTTATATCTTTTCAATAAGATTATTTATCGCTCGTTATAATAGTGTGCGCCAAAAGAAAATAAAAGTTATTCTCTCTTGAAAAATTTTCAAATAGACATTTTAATGTTCTATATATATGATGACATTGTAAATTCTTTTGTTATATTTCAGAACAAAAAATTATACAGTTAATTATTTTTCTTATCGTGTTACATTTTTTTTGAAAAATATTTAATCTTTAATAAAATGTCAATGTATTAACTATATTGACAAACGGGAATTGACCCCTCAATAAGATTGTGCGTTGAAATAGGTTGTAGTTTCATTTTCAACTGGTGTGGCACGGTTATTCGTCTCGAGCTGTCTAAAGAAAGTAGGCTTGTAACACACCCTCGATCGGGCTAGCGCTAACGACTTTTAGATCATTAGTTACCGAAAGTACCAATACAATTATCGATCCAACAAAATTTATTCTCTTAATCTTGGTGCGAGACACCATACAAGATTGGGTACCAGTGGCAATTTCCCGAAAAAAAGCCATTTCGTGCCCAATAAGCCTTATGTTCTAACCACAATTTTCCGATGACTTCAATTAACAGACTTCGTTCGAGAAAATTTACAAACCCATTTTTTTTGCTTGATACTTTTCGGGTTGATACGTTTTTGGGTTAATTTTACCTGCGTTAGTGGTTTATAGTGTAATATAAATTTTTCTTTGTTTAGTATCTCCTTTTACAGGTGATCTTCTGGTAGAGGTAGTTTTCTGATATTTAGATTTGAAGTTTAAATACAGAGTAATAAACAAAACGTACAATGCAAATAGTTTTTGGCTCGTCTAAATATCAAACGGAAGCATGTAGAGAGTTATAATGCTAAAAAATATACATTCAACTTATCAGCTGGAGGTTGTAATGAATTTAATGACAAAAATAAGTGTTGGATTAGCTCGCCGGATCAGGGTTCGTTTTTAAACAACGATATTCCATTAAAATTACAGACACAATTCGAAAAGTAACGTTTATTTACAAAAAAAGGATAACATAACCTAAAAATTGCTTACTTACAACGCGATTACAAAAAAGTACAATATAAACGATTTTACAATAAGAATATACGATGAGTACAATTTAAATATAAAACGATCAAAAAATACGAATTACATTACTCTACGTTACGTTACGTTCTCTACGTCGGAGGAACGAAAGCGACGACGAACAACTACGCCAGGGGTTACGTACAAAACGGGAACTCGAAAACGCAGTAAAACTGCTTTGTGTCTTCAACGGGTAATACCTCGTTGAGACGAGAGAAATATTCTCATACGATACGCCGGAGTAATGCTCCATAGTACTTGAGGAAATGCCACTCACCGACTCCGTGAACCACAAGAGTCCCCGATTTTCTGCGGGAATGCAGCTTATATAGCCGATCGGTTGCCGGGACGCTTGCGAGAGAGCTCGGCGATATAGCTCTCGCGGCGCGATCGGGTACTACGATGTACTTTACAGTCGGTAACATTTTATCGACATGGAATATATATTTTTATCGACGTGTGGGGCAAATATTTATTACAAACATTTACCCGCAAATTTTTAAACAATCTTTACAAGGTTTACTGTTTTCTTCCAATACAGAAAAACAGATTTACCTTTGCTGTTATAGAAGAAAATTTTTTTTCGTAAACAAGAAAAATTCCTTTATTATAATTTTAAAAAGCCTTCGAATAATTCATTAAAGTATTAGAGGCTTCCAATTAAGAAGTCACTTTAATTATATACACAAAAATTATTGTGACATATATTCCAGTTGATTAGAATCGGAGATTTTCAAGGTAATGGATTTGCATATAAAAATATTAGCTGCGCTTAAAGTTGAGAGAAGGGCATGAAAATATTTTGAAACGTTGGACACCTGTGCCAGCCGCAGTATATGAAGCAAGCCTGCATATATGCGGAACATTATTCCTCGCTTCTTTTCTCATAATATACTCTCCTCTCTTCTGGGCTCTTCTCTTTTCTCTTTTGCTACTTATGCTCTTCTCATCTTTTCTTCTATGTGGTTAGATCTTGCGCGCGTGTAACGTACGCAACCGCGTAGTAATACTTATGTAGAAATATACATGTAGGTATATATATATATACGTACCCTACATTAAGATGCAACCGATGATAAGGGCGGCTTTATGATCTCACGCTCCGACGATTCATAGCCATGCAATACGAACAGCCGTCGTTTACCGGTCTTTCAGTATTTCGAAGTCAAGTTTCACCTTCTTTCTTCACCTCTTCATACTGCTTCTTCTTCTCTTCTCCTTCGTAGCTTCTCTTTCTCTATTTTTCAATATTTATTAGCGCTTCCGCAGTATTGTTTCCAAGTAGTGAAAAAATTATTTCTCCTGTATAGAAGGGAATTTGCGCTACTCCTTTCCTTCCTTTTAGCAATCTCTTCTTCGCACTGTTTTCATGTTCATCGCAGTATCCGGATATTTAGGATTTCCTACGAACTAGAAATATGTCCTAGAAATATCATTTAATTCAGAAAAATTGGTGGGATTTACGTGAAGATCCGAATGAAAATTTCTAATTTCCCTTAAATCGAATGATATCTGTAGGACATCTTAAATATTCAAGTACTTCTATCAAAGAATAAAATGAATTTTCCAATTACAATTGTTATAATTACTCTGTTTGTTATATACGAATTATATGAAACATCTGATAAATCTCATCGATTATCGCAGCTTAACGAAAAGGGTTGAAAAAGCAGGGATGAAAGATTTCCTTTCATCTTATTGCATATTTCGTATCGTAAACTTATATATACTTCTTCTTTTAACTAAAGCCCAAGCTATATGGTTGTGTGTAAATCAAAGTTTGCTGCCATGTCAGTAAATCATTCGATAAGTACACACTGCTCGGATAATTTACGCAGGCCACATCTATATACCTTACCTTAGTTTAGATCCAATCGATGCAAAAATTTTTTTAAAATAGCCCTTGAATTTGTTTCCTCAAAAAAAAAATATTCTTTTTTTTAATTATTTCATGAAAAAAGATATCTTATACATTTATATTTGAAGTGTAGTTTTAATTAAAAACACATTTTAGATATGAAATACAGAAGTTTAAAGATAAAAGATGTCGATGAAAATAAAGTTGATATTTGTTATCTGGGAGGCATAAGTCTTTAGAAGGTGCACAGGTCGCTCGTATATCGTGTGCGTTCGTATATATCATTTTGACAATGAGATGCGTTTACACACACCTAATGTGTGTATACGATGCACGCGTGTTCAAAGGAGGACCCACCTTGTTTCACTCTTTCTCTCTCTCTCTCTCTTATTCTCTCTTGTAGGTATATATATATATATATATATATATATATATATATATATATATATATATATATATATATGAGAGAAACTCAAATGGTGCGCTTGCCAAGGAGTGACGACAGGTGGGCTAGTTCCTTGATAAATGAAGCGAGAACTCAACGCTACTTATCCGCCAATGCATCAAATCTGTCTGGTACACTGATCCCTCTCTACATTAGATATGTTTATGATTCACATCCAAGATACCGACACTTTGATAAACTTGTTATATGCTTGTTAGCAATATAAATTCCCCAGTCTTATCTCTCAAATTTCGTCTAAACATAATTTAGGTATTTGGAAATTTTTTCAGTTTATTAATCCTTTTGAATTTATTTTTTTATCTTTTCAAATCAATTACAAATGTTGCGTGACAACATACTAAACGTAATAACATTTGAAGTCTTAATATTGTCTTAATTCTTCTTAATTTTGCTTAAATTAAATTTCGATCAATAGAAATTAAAATTTGGATTTGAGATTTTGATGATTTTGCATTTAGATTTTGGGGTTTAGGATCTATTTAGTGATTTTGGATTCGAGATATTTTGAGATTTTCGTTTGTTTTGCAGAAGTTCAACGCTGACATTCATAGATTTAACTTCCATAACAAATTATTTAATCACAATGTACGGGCTTACAAGAAAAGAGAAAATAATCCCTTTAGTGAAAAAGCACTTCGTAATTTAAGAAATTAGAATTACAATTACAAAATAAGCAAATCATTTAGGTGACTAACAAAATAATACAAAATTAATTTTCGCATGTTGTTTTTTGTTTAAAGATACACCAAAGAAGTCCAATTTATGATAGAACTCATTACCTCGACTAGCACAAATTCTATTTATAGTTGGGTCTAAAAGTAGTTAAACTTGTTGAATTAAATTCTAAACAATCTGATTTCTCATCCCCTTTGAAGGAACAATAAAATTTATGCTTGATAATATCAATGGATAATCGACCAATCCGTTAATTATTTTGAACGAAAATAATAGGTACAGAAAAATAATTCTAGAAGAGAATTTTGGAACCACTTCTTAAATCTTCTTAAATTCAATGGATTACCAAAAATCCATAAAGCTGGAATTTCACTTCATTCAATAACACCTTTTAACAGAAATCCGATCTATAATATTTCAAAATACATTTGCTAATGCAGAAAGATTTTGTTTTATTTGTTATCGTGTTTGAAGATCTCAAGCGCTAATCTTAGCAAGGGTCATCAGTAGGCAATTAGTTTGCAGACACGTCAGCGTCATTTCTAATCAGTGTTGTTCCCTAATGTCAAATATTGACACAATACAATATTTTGCATAAACGATTGATCATGAATAATAGCTGCTGAGGAAACTAATTCTGATCACCGAATTCAAAGAGGATTACCAATTAGACTAAAACTACAAACATCCACTTTTTATCTACAGCTAAAAAATTAAGTGTCATTTTGTAATACGCGAAACTATTTCAGTAAAAATTAGCGACGATAAAAATAGTAAAATATTTATACAGTGAATTCCTTTAAAAAGCTTTCTCATCATCATCATCATCATCAGAAGAGTAGCATTTCTCAATTACAGCGAAATGTTTGCCAATTGAGATTGCTTCTTGTGTCGACGTTTATTCTTCTGAATTACAATGACTACACTGAATGAAATAATCGTAGCCATTGAGGGGAAATCATTACATTTTTATCGGAGTTGGGAACCAGTCACTGCTGTTGCAGAAGTTTCCTGTTAGCGCAGGTTTATTCGTGCAATCGAGATCACAACTTGCCGACTTTGAATGACGAGTCTCCCGTTTAAATCCAAGCACATACCAGCGCAATTTCTAGCTCTTGACAGAGTGAAGAGAGGAGATCAGGTCCAGGGCCGTTGGCTTCGTGGAGATGAGGACTAAAAACCAGGGCTCCGCAAAGGGACATTTAAATGATGTCGCCGCAGCTCTCTCTCTCTCTCTTTCTTTCTCTCTCGTATAAGAGACCGGTCCCCATTGGCATCAGGAATAACTCAGGCAAACCTCACGGCCACGGTTAGACAACTAGATGGACAGACGGACGGATGGATGGAAAAGACGAGGCACTGCCAACGGTGACATCGCGACTCTACCTCATCTTGTTTTCTTCGTCTATCACTCGGGGACGAATGATTACATTCTACTGTCTTTCTCTCTCTTTTGTTTCTCTCTCTCTCTCTTCCAAATGAACGAGGTGCAGGGTGGCGCGGCTCCAGGACAAACAGGGGAAAGGGGGATGCTAATCAGATGCCGACAACCGCGGCAACATCAAACGAAAGAATAGCGTCACTGCTCGTCACCACGCGCGCGGACTCTGCTATATTTGAATAAACCTTATTCTGAATTTTTTTTCTGCCTTGTTTTTGCTCTTGCTCGTCATACATAAACTAAGGAAATGTCTCCCTTTTGTTTTATACAATAATTTGAATTTTACCAAGTCAATTCCAATTTATAATTTTAGAGGTAATATTTTATGCAAAAAATACAATTTCGATGAAAAAACCCAATTCCAAAATTAAACAATCTCTTTTTAAAATTACATTGCCCTATTTAGATTTGACGAGAGATTAAATAGCGTTATATATATATGACATTGTGCGAACAGGTTTTATACTTAAGGATGTGTAATTGCTTCTCTATGGCATGCACATCTTGTCTCAACATAGCTGCATGTGCAGACTCTCATAAGTTATTGAAACAAAACAAAATGCAAGGAAAAGAACAAGTAGATCTTTACCAAAGGAGGGTGGGAGAATGAGAGGGAGAGAAAGACATATAATTGCCACAGTGGATTAATGAGACGGCATAATTGCACGATAATCGCTGATCGTTTTATTAGATGACAGTGTCTCTTTTCCTTGAGGATAAACCGCAAGCCGCATATTATTAAGACTCACACAAATACGCAATGGAGTATGTTTGGATGGCCAGAAATGACAATTACCAAAGGTCCTATGGCTAAAAAGCATCGTCAGATGAACACTAAGTTCAAAAGCAATGTTTGGAATGCAATGTCAATGGTTTATTTATCATGATTATGCTCGCTCTTGCATTTCAGAGAGTTAATTTTCATCAAGAACATTCAGAATAATTAGAAAATTATTTTTCTATTTTAATAATTGAAAGCAATTAATTTCAATTTCAGATATATAAGTATTTATTGCATTCTGTTTTTGAAACTGTTTCTTTTTAGATATCATACAAGTGTGTAAATTATCACTTATTATATTGACGAGATGATAATTTAAAAATTTTTTTGATTAGAGCAAATAGATTTTAACTAAAAATGGTTTTTTTAATTTTGGCCTTGCTTTGTTTTATTAATATAAGTGACGTGTTTTGACATAGAATTTTGTGTTCTCATCAGATACACTTTTGCAAAAATACATTAATTAAAAATTTTACAACGAAGATCTTTATTTTTATACAGAATACATTTAGTTATATATATATATATATATATATATATATATATATATATATATATATATATATATATATATATATATATATATATATATATATATATATATATACAGGGTGATGAAAAAGTCGCATTCAAAATTGCAAAATGAGTTCCAGGAAAAAATTCTAAGATAGCACTTCTTGTTCTTTTTTCAAAATTCGCAATAGTTTTTAAATTAATTGAAATTAACTATATTGAAAAGTCACGATAAATTTGAAAAATTTGATCGCCATTTCTGTCACGCGGCCAACTTCTCTATTGAAAAAAAATCAAAAGAATAGCTAACTTTAGCCTAAATGTCATGAAGTGATTTGTCAATTAAAAAAAATTCAGTCTTCATTGACAAATCCAAAATGGTTGTGTATACACATCAAGAATATAAAAATATGCTTAAATGTCATACATTAACGGGCGGTAATTGTCATCGTGCAGCTGAAATGTATAAGGAAAAGTACGCCGATGATCAACGGTTTCCCGGGCACCAAGTCATCACCCGGTTAATTATTCGAATTAACGAAGGAGGGCCAATGGTGCCTGACAATAAAAATATCTCCGGCAGACCGAGATCAAAAAGAACAGCGGTCATGGAAGAAAATATTTTAGAATATGTTCGCGAACATCCTCGAACTGGTTTAAGACAAGTCGCGAGAAAATTCAAGGTGTCTTATTCTATAGTGCAGGCGACGGTAAAAAAAGAAAGGTAGTTTAGTTAAAATAATAATAATACTAATAATAATAAATTACAATTTATTTATTAATTATACATATAATTATTATAATAATAATTAAATTAGAATAGGTTAAATAAAGAAATAAAATATCAAAATAATCAAAAATAATATAAATATATAATAAATATACAAATAATATACAAATAAATATACAAAATACAAAAATCATACATAGGACACAGTATACAAAAATAATAAAATAAATTTATATACAAAAACAATAAATCTAAGAAAAATACAAAAGTAATAAAAAGAAATAAAGAACAATTTATCAACAATTTACCTCACATCATCTAATGCGATGATATAAAATATAATAATAAATAGAGAAATAATGGAAGGGTAAAAGTTAAATGAAATGAAGTGTAGTGAAGTGTGTTAAGGTATAGTGAAATAAAATTAAGTATAGGGAAGTGAAGTGTATTGAGGTGAAATGAAGTGTTGTGAAGTCAAGTGTATTGAGGTGAAATGAAATGAAGTATAGTGAAGTGTATTGAGGTGAAATGAAATGAAGTGTAGTGACGTGTGTTGAGGTATAGTGAAATGAAATTAAGTATAGGGAAGTGAAGTGTATTGAGGTGAAATGAAGTGTTGTGAAGTCAAGTGTATTGAGGTGAAATGAAATGAAGTATAGTGAAGTGTATTGAGGTGAAATGAAATGAAGTATAGTGAAGTGTGTTGAGGTATAGTGAAATGAAATTAAGTATAGGGAAGTGAAGTGTATTGAGGTGAAATGAAGTGTTGTGAAGTGAAGTGTATTGAGGTAAAATGAAATGAAGTATAGTGAAGTGTATTGAGGTGAAATGAAATGAAGTATAGTGAAGTGAAGTAAAGTGAAATTATAAAATAGCACCTCTGTTGTGCTAGAAAATATTTTTCCATCAAAACTAAAATCAATTAAAAAATAATTTTAATAATCAATAAATTAAATTAATTGTTTATAATATATTTTAATAAATTTTCTAATTTCATCGACAGGTTGCATGATTATAGCTTTACGAGGGTCCAAACCTTAAGTCATCAAAATGATTGCCGGAGACGGTTAAAATTTTGCAAGTGGCTCGTAAGACGATACGAGCGTGACCCCAGTTTTGTGAATAACATCCTTTTCACTGACGAGTCATGTTTTGCTAGAGAAGGCCCGTTCAACTATAAAACGGAACATTATTGGAGTGATAGAAATTTGTTTTTAGAGATGCCACGTAATAATCAAAACAGATTGTCTGTGAATCTGTGGGCAGGAATTATAGATGGCCGATTGGTAAGCATCTTATACAACACCAATTCTTGGAGAAAAACATTGGCAACGTTTTCTTGATTTTCCCCACGTGGAAAGACTTCTAGGAAAGTGCTCCTGGGAAATTCGGTGGGATTCTGATTAAATTCCGATTGGAATTTTTCTGATTTTTTTAAATATTAATTTTTACATAATTATATCGGATTTTTTTGTTATTATTAATATATGATAATATTAGCAGAAAAATCCAAAGGATGTTATCCAATATCATTATGTAAAAATTAAGATTTAAAAAATTAGCAAAATTCCAAACGGGATTCAATCAGAATTTCAACTAATAATTCTAAAACATTAAAGAAATAATAACAACCCTAAGACATAGTTGAAAATTAAATTTTTTTTTCCATTTTCATACGTCCTTCAGATTTTTCATTTAAAAAATTTTAATTTCTTCTTTTTAGATCGGTCCTTTCCAAATTAATGGATATTTAAATGGTGATCGATATAATGACTTCTTAGTCAGACATCTTCCTCGTTTATTAAGAGCCAGTGGAATTAAGAAAGAGAGAAAGCATTGGTTGATGCAAGATGGAGTACCATCCCATAGAAGTGCGAAAGTAATGAAAACCCTTCGAAAAAGATATGGAAAAAGGATGATCGCACTAGGAACTCGAAGAGAGTGGCCCCCAAGGTCGCCCGATTTAAACCCATGCGACTTCTTCCTTTGGGGGCATGTGAAAGCTCATATTTATGCCAACCCTATTGTAAGCGAAGAACAGTTACACCAAAAAATTAGAGAAGCATTTTTGACTGTTACTCCTGAAATGTTGCAGAGATGCACCTTGAATTTAATCAGACGGGCAAGGTGCTGTATTGAAGCGAAAGGAGACACTTTTGAAAGCTTGCTTCCAAGGCACATCAGATACAATTTATCTGAAAATTAAAGGCATATCTGGTTTGATGACTACGGGGCATCACGAAAAACATGTTTCTGTCACAAAAATAGTACCGACCCCCTCTCTCTCTCTCTCGCTCTCTCTCTCGCTCTCTCTCTGTAGCTCTCTCTCAATCTCTCTCTGTAGCTCTCTCTCTATCTCTCTCCCTCTCTCTATCTCTCTCTGTAGCTCTCCCTCTCTCTCTCTCTCTCTCTCTCTCTCTCTCTCTCTCTCTCTCTCTCTCTCTCTCTGTAGCTCTCTGCAGCTCTCTCTCTCTCTCTCTGTAGCTCTCTGCAGCTCTCTCTGTAGCTCTTGCAATGACTTTAAATTTTTGAATTATTATTATTATTACTTTTGTTAACATTATTATTATTTTTAATTATTATTATTATTTGATTGATAATTTTTTCACTTATATAATAAAATTATTTTAAAACAAAGTAAGTGTTTTTTTGCAAAATTTAAAAATATTTTTATAAAAATGGTGTCAATTTTTTATTTTTTAAGAATTTAAAAGTACATAAAAAACAATAATACTTTAAAAACATTGTAAAAGAAACAATCAACAACGGAATGTAATTTTTTTTTTAATTGGACATTTTTTCATTCCTCAAATTGTTGCAAAATTTCGTGACGCATTTATTAAATTTGATTGTTGTTAGCCTTTTCTCTTCACGGCTATGTCGAAATACGAAAACTGCAAAAAGAAACAGTCATTACATTATTAGTTTTAATTTCAGAATTATAATCATATCATCAAACGTCTCAGATCCCTTATAGTTCCAGATATTTAAGGATATCTTACTTTACCTTCTACAGTGTTTAAAACGTTTTCAGGGATAGCCTCATGATTCCCCTTTCCCGTTCGGGACATTGATTTTAATTTTTCTTTCCCAAATAAATACACCAATAATTTAGTCGTCATTTTTTTAGGGTTATTTTTCAAGGACATTAAATTTTTTTCTTCCATCAAAGTAACAAATATACCACTTCCTTCAATAATTTCAACTTTATTTTCATTAACTTCAGGAATCTGCGCATCGTTTTCAGCATCTTGAAGCGAACTGTCATCTTTTGGTTCTTCATTTATAGCTCCTTCTGCAACTGCAGGTTCTTCATTTGGAGCTTTTCGCGCAGCTGCAATATGAAACGGTTATTTTTTATAAAGAAATCATAAGAAATGAAAAAATTAAATTTCAAGAAATATGAAAAAATTGTAGGAGTTTTTTAAGTTATGAAATTCAAATGTTTTGAATATTAAGAAAATGAAAATTTTATTTATTTACAATTTTTTTAAAATTTGTAATGTCAAAAAAAATTTTTTTTATTTAGATGAATTGAATTCCAATTTCTTTTTGAAAATTTAATATAACCAAAAAATTAAAATTCTATAAATTTTAGTATTTAAATGTTTTTAGAGATTGAAATTATAATCAGCGATCATAAAATCCTTTAGGTACTTTGTTTTATAAAATCATAATCAGTTTAAAAATTTTTATCTGTTTAAAAAAGTACCAAAATTCATAGATTATTATAAATAATTACCATTCAGCATTTTTTGTCCGCAAATGTAGCCTGCAGCATTGACTTCCAGTGTTTCTAACCACTCTTTGTCATCTAATAAGAATGTTGAAATTTTTAAGTAAAAATATTTGTCAAAATTTTCTGGAATTTAAAAATTATATCAAAAATTGAATTATTAAAAATATATCTGCGAAATAGAAGTTACCATTAACCGCAATTATCTTTGCTTTGTAAGATTTCCTTCCCCATGAAATGAAAGCAGTAGAATTTTTCCTTTTTACAATATCCGTTTCTTCAACGATGCTTACAGTTTTTTCGGAAACCCAATAAACAAGATAAAACATTTTTGTTTATTAACCTTTATTTTTAACTGACAAGCGACTTTCAGAAAACTCAAAGAGTAAATTTTTGAAAATATGAAACAGGTTAAACAAAACACTATTTAAATGTTACGAGGATGAAAAAGAAGTTCCTTGATAAAAAAATATCAGCAATTTTTAAAAAGCATCGATTTTCAGCGCCAAAAATATGCAATAACTTCAAAATATTTTTATCGAACATTTTGCCAGTAGTTCATTTAAAAGCTTTTAATGTATTTTAAGACATAATTGGTTTAATAAAAATAAAACGAAAATTGTAGAATATTATATTTTTATTAATACTATCGATAATATCGAAATAAAACATAGAGTTTCAGTTATTTTTTTTTAAGTTGACATAAAAAGTAAATAAATAAAAAAAATGGATTGGGTTTGTATAAAATATATTGAAGAATGCCCTGGACACAAAAACAACAAATCATACATTTTACCATTATCCGATGTAGAAATTGAAAGCGAAGAATTTAATACTAGAACAACATATTTAGCAAAATGTTTCCGAAATAAGAATAAATGGTGTCGTGCACTAATTGCGTTCATCGAAAAGAACAGTAACTTATTTTTCAATTTACTCTAAGCATGTTTTATAGACTAATTTTCATTTCAAATGTATATATTAACATATTTAAAGTATGAATAAATTATAAATACAATTATGTTAGGTTAATTTTGAGTTCAAAATTAAATGTAAATTATCGTAAAAATGAATGATAACGTGCAAAACTAAAAATATAAAAATTCTATTTTACAAATACACATATGACTATTTTATACGAATATATGTATATGTGGAACAGGTCTAATTCATACTTTAATAGACTTCAAACCAATTAATCTATATACTATTAAACTATATGATTAAAATAATTGTTGGTTAAAAATAATAATAGTTTGATTAAATTATAAATTAACTATCAAATACACAAACAGTTTTATTAAAAACACACATACTGTCATTTTCATATTTTGTTACATTTTCTCAAACATGATCTTGAAAAAAACAGGCACAAAATATAAGGCTATAGAAAGAAAAAATAAGTATAGATTGAAGTATCCTCCAATGAAACAACTTGACATAAATGATGGATCCTCCTTTGAAGAAGGAATACACGCTGAGAAGGTAACAATTGTGAAATAGTAGCAACAGAGGTATCCGTCAAGTCCTAAAACTGATATTAAAAGATGCGATCCATTAAGTCCTAAAATTAAACCTTATAGATGTGATCCATTAAGTCCTAAAATTAAACATTATAGATGTGATCCATCAAGTCCTAAAATTGATCCCAAAAGATGTGATCCATCAAGTCATAAACCTAATCCTAAGAAATCAGATCCATCAAGTCCTAAAATTGATCCTAAAAGTTGTTATCCATTAAGTCTTAAAATTGAACCTAAAATATTTGATGCATCAAGTCCTAAAATTGATCCTAAAATATTTGATCCATCAAGTCCTAAACCTGATCCTAAGAGATGAGATCTATCAAGTCCTAAAACTGATCCTAAAACATGTGATCCATCAAGTCCTAAAACTGATCCTTAAAGATGAGATCCATCAAGTCCTAACCTTGAACCTTATAGATGTTATCCATGAAGTCCTATAACTGATCCTAAACGATGTGATCCATTAAGTCCTAAAATTGAACCTTATAGATGTGATCCATCAAGTCCTAAAATTGATCCTAAAAAAAGAAATCCATCAAGTCCTAAAACTAAACCTAAAAGATGTGATCCATCAAGTCCAAAAACTGATCCTAAAAGATGAAATCCATCAAGTCCTAAAATTGATCCTAAAAGATGAGATCCATCAAGTCCTAAAATTGATCCTAAAATATTTGATGCATCAAGTCCTAAAATTGATCCTAAAATATTTGATCCATCAAGTCCTAAACCTGATCCTAAGAGATGAGATCTATCAAGTCCTCAAACTGATCCTAAAACGTGTGATCCATCAAGTCCTAAAACTGATCCTAAAAGATAAGATCCATCAAGTCCTAAAATTGATCCTAAAATATTTGATGCATCAAGTCCTAAAATGGATCCTAAAAGATGTGATCCATCAAGTCCTAAAACTGATCTTAAAGATGTGATCCATCAACTCCTAAAACTGATCCTAAACGATGTGATCCATCAAGTCCTAAAACTGATCCTAAAAGATGAGATCCATCAAGTCCTAACCTTGAACCTTATAGATGTTATCCATCAAGTCCTAAAACTGATCCTAAAAGATGAGATCCATCAAGTCCTAAAACTGATCCTAAACGATGTGATCCATCAAGTCCTAAAACTGATCCTAAAAGATGAGATCCATCAAGTCCTAAAATTGATCCTAAAAGATGAGATCCATCAAGTCCTAAAACTAATCCTAAAAGATGAGATCCATCAAGTCCTAAAACTAATCCTAAAAGATGAGATCCATCAAGTCCTAAAATTGATCCTAAAATATTTGATCCATCAAGTCCTGAAACTGATCCTAAAAGATGAGATCCATCAAGTCCTAAAACTGATCCTTAAAGATGAGATCCATCAAGTCCTAACCTTGAACCTTATAGATGTTATCCATCAAGTCTTATGACTGATCCTGAACGATGTGATCCATTAAGTCCTAAAATTGAACCTTATAGATGTGATCCATCAAGTCCTAAAACTGATCCTAAAACATGTGATCCATCAAGTCCTAAAACTGATCCTAAAAGATGAGATCCATCAAGTCCTAAAATTGATCCTAAAAGATGAGATCCATCAAGTCCTAAAATTGATCCTAAAATATTTGATGCATCAAGTCCTAAAATTGATCCTAAAATATTTGATGCATCAAGTCCTAAAATTGATCCTAAAATATTTGATCCATCAAGTCCTAAACCTGATCCTAAGAGATGAGATCTATCAAGTCCTCAAACTGATCCTAAAACGTGTGATCCATCAAGTACTAAAACTGATCCTAAAAGATCAGATCCATCAAGTCCTAAAATTGATCCTAAAAGTTGTTATCCATTAAGTCTTAAAATTGAACCTAAAATATTTGATGCATCAAGTCCTAAAATTGATCCTAAAATATTTGATCCATCAAGTCCTAAACCTGATCCTAAGAGATGAGATCTATCAAGTCCTAAAACTGATCCTAAAACATGTGATCCATCAAGTCCTAAAACTGATCCTTAAAGATGAGATCCATCAAGTCCTAACCTTGAACCTTATAGATGTTATCCATGAAGTCCTATAACTGATCCTAAACGATGTGATCCATTAAGTCCTAAAATTGAACCTTATAGATGTGATCCATCAAGTCCTAAAATTGATCCTAAAAAAAGAAATCCATCAAGTCCTAAAACTAAACCTAAAAGATGTGATCCATCAAGTCATAAAACTGATCCTAAAAGATGTGATCCATCAAGTCCAAAAACTGATCCTAAAAGATGAAATCCATCAAGTCCTAAAATTGATCCTAAAAGATGAGATCCATCAAGTCCTAAAATTGATCCTAAAATATTTGATGCATCAAGTCCTAAAATTGATCCTAAAATATTTGATCCATCAAGTCCTAAACCTGATCCTAAGAGATGAGATCTATCAAGTCCTCAAACTGATCCTAAAACGTGTGATCCATCAAGTCCTAAAACTGATCCTAAAAGATAAGATCCATCAAGTCCTAAAATTGATCCTAAAATATTTGATGCATCAAGTCCTAAAATGGATCCTAAAAGATGTGATCCATCAAGTCCTAAAACTGATCTTAAAGATGTGATCCATCAACTCCTAAAACTGATCCTAAACGATGTGATCCATCAAGTCCTAAAACTGATCCTAAAAGATGAGATCCATCAAGTCCTAACCTTGAACCTTATAGATGTTATCCATCAAGTCCTAAAACTGATCCTAAAAGATGAGATCCATCAAGTCCTAAAACTGATCCTAAACGATGTGATCCATCAAGTCCTAAAACTGATCCTAAAAGATGAGATCCATCAAGTCCTAAAATTGATCCTAAAAGATGAGATCCATCAAGTCCTAAAACTAATCCTAAAAGATGAGATCCATCAAGTCCTAAAACTAATCCTAAAAGATGAGATCCATCAAGTCCTAAAATTGATCCTAAAATATTTGATCCATCAAGTCCTGAAACTGATCCTAAAAGATGAGATCCATCAAGTCCTAAAACTGATCCTTAAAGATGAGATCCATCAAGTCCTAACCTTGAACCTTATAGATGTTATCCATCAAGTCTTATGACTGATCCTGAACGATGTGATCCATTAAGTCCTAAAATTGAACCTTATAGATGTGATCCATCAAGTCCTAAAACTGATCCTAAAACATGTGATCCATCAAGTCCTAAAACTGATCCTAAAAGATGAGATCCATCAAGTCCTAAAATTGATCCTAAAATATTTGATCTATCAAGTCCTGAAACTGATCCTAAAAGATGAGATCCATCAAGTCCTAACATTGATCCTAAAATATTTGATGCATCAAGTCCTAAAATTGATCCTAAAATATTTGATCCATCAAGTCCTAAACCTGATCCTAAGAGATGAGATCTATCAAGTCCTCAAACTGATCCTAAAACGTGTGATCCATCAAGTACTAAAACTGATCCTAAAAGATCAGATCCATCAAGTCCTAAAATTGATCCTAAAAGTTGTTATCCATTAAGTCTTAAAATTGAACCTAAAATATTTGATGCATCAAGTCCTAAAATTGATCCTAAAATATTTGATCCATCAAGTCCTAAACCTGATCCTAAGAGATGAGATCTATCAAGTCCTAAAACTGATCCTAAAACATGTGATCCATCAAGTCCTAAAACTGATCCTTAAAGATGAGATCCATCAAGTCCTAACCTTGAACCTTATAGATGTTATCCATGAAGTCCTATAACTGATCCTAAACGATGTGATCCATTAAGTCCTAAAATTGAACCTTATAGATGTGATCCATCAAGTCCTAAAATTGATCCTAAAAAAAGAAATCCATCAAGTCCTAAAACTAAACCTAAAAGATGTGATCCATCAAGTCATAAAACTGATCCTAAAAGATGTGATCCATCAAGTCCAAAAACTGATCCTAAAAGATGAAATCCATCAAGTCCTAAAATTGATCCTAAAAGATGAGATCCATCAAGTCCTAAAATTGATCCTAAAATATTTGATGCATCAAGTCCTAAAATTGATCCTAAAATATTTGATCCATCAAGTCCTAAACCTGATCCTAAGAGATGAGATCTATCAAGTCCTCAAACTGATCCTAAAACGTGTGATCCATCAAGTCCTAAAACTGATCCTAAAAGATAAGATCCATCAAGTCCTAAAATTGATCCTAAAATATTTGATGCATCAAGTCCTAAAATGGATCCTAAAATATCTGATCCATCAAGTCCTAAAACTGATCTTAAAGATGTGATCCATCAACTCCTAAAACTGATCCTAAACGATGTGATCCATCAAGTCCTAAAACTGATCCTAAAAGATGAGATCCATCAAGTCCTAACCTTGAACCTTATAGATGTTATCCATCAAGTCCTAAAACTGATCCTAAAAGATGAGATCCATCAAGTCCTAAAACTGATCCTAAACGATGTGATCCATCAAGTCCTAAAACTGATCCTAAAAGATGAGATCCATCAAGTCCTAAAATTGATCCTAAAAGATGAGATCCATCAAGTCCTAAAACTAATCCTAAAAGATGAGATCCATCAAGTCCTAAAACTAATCCTAAAAGATGAGATCCATCAAGTCCTAAAATTGATCCTAAAATATTTGATCCATCAAGTCCTGAAACTGATCCTAAAAGATGAGATCCATCAAGTCCTAAAACTGATCCTTAAAGATGAGATCCATCAAGTCCTAACCTTGAACCTTATAGATGTTATCCATCAAGTCTTATGACTGATCCTGAACGATGTGATCCATTAAGTCCTAAAATTGAACCTTATAGATGTGATCCATCAAGTCCTAAAACTGATCCTAAAACATGTGATCCATCAAGTCCTAAAACTGATCCTAAAAGATGAGATCCATCAAGTCCTAAAATTGATCCTAAAATATTTGATCTATCAAGTCCTGAAACTGATCCTAAAAGATGAGATCCATCAAGTCCTAACATTGATCCTAAAATATTTGATGCATCAAGTCCTAAAATTGATCCTAAAATATTTGATCCATCAAGTCCTAAACCTGATCCTAAGAGATGAGATCTATCAAGTCCTCAAACTGATCCTAAAACGTGTGATCCATCAAGTACTAAAACTGATCCTAAAAGATCAGATCCATCAAGTCCTAAAATTGATCCTAAAAGTTGTTATCCATTAAGTCTTAAAATTGAACCTAAAATATTTGATGCATCAAGTCCTAAAATTGATCCTAAAATATTTGATCCATCAAGTCCTAAACCTGATCCTAAGAGATGAGATCTATCAAGTCCTAAAACTGATCCTAAAACATGTGATCCATCAAGTCCTAAAACTGATCCTTAAAGATGAGATCCATCAAGTCCTAACCTTGAACCTTATAGATGTTATCCATGAAGTCCTATAACTGATCCTAAACGATGTGATCCATTAAGTCCTAAAATTGAACCTTATAGATGTGATCCATCAAGTCCTAAAATTGATCCTAAAAAAAGAAATCCATCAAGTCCTAAAACTAAACCTAAAAGATGTGATCCATCAAGTCATAAAACTGATCCTAAAAGATGTGATCCATCAAGTCCAAAAACTGATCCTAAAAGATGAAATCCATCAAGTCCTAAAATTGATCCTAAAAGATGAGATCCATCAAGTCCTAAAATTGATCCTAAAATATTTGATGCATCAAGTCCTAAAATTGATCCTAAAATATTTGATCCATCAAGTCCTAAACCTGATCCTAAGAGATGAGATCTATCAAGTCCTCAAACTGATCCTAAAACGTGTGATCCATCAAGTCCTAAAACTGATCCTAAAAGATAAGATCCATCAAGTCCTAAAATTGATCCTAAAATATTTGATGCATCAAGTCCTAAAATGGATCCTAAAATATCTGATCCATCAAGTCCTTAACCTGATCCTAAGAGATGAGATCTATCAAGTCCTAAAATTGATCCTAAAAGTTGTTATCCATCAAGTCTTAAAAGTGAACCTTATAGATGTGATCCATCAAGTCCTAAAACTGATCCTAAAAGATGAGATCCATCAAGTCCTAAAATTGAACCTTATAGATGTGACTTGAAACTAATCATAAAAGATGTGATCCATCAAGTCCTAAAACTGATCCTAATAGATGAGATCCAACAAGTCCTAACCTTGAACCTTATAGATGTTATCCATCAAGTCCTAAAACTGATCCTAAACGATGAGATCCATCAAGTCCTAAAACAGATCCTAAAAGATGTGATCCATCAAGTCCTGAAACTGATCCTAAAAGATGAGATCCATCAAGTCCTAAAATTGAACCTTATAGATGTGATCCATCAAGTCCTAAAACTGATCATAAAAGATGTGATACATCAAGTCCAAAAACTGATCCTAAAAGATGAGATCCATCAAGTCCTGAAATTGATCCTAAAAGATGAGAACCATCAAGTCCAAAAACTGATCCTAAAAGATGAGATCCATCAAGTCCTAAAATTGATCCTAAAATATTTGATGCATCAAGTCCTAAAATTGATCCTAAAAAAAGAAATCCATCAAGTCCTAAAACTAAACCTAAAAGATGTGATCCATCTAGTCCTAAAACAGATCCTAAAAGATGTGATCTATCAAGTCCTATAACAAATCCTAATAGATGAGATCCATCAAGTCCTAAAACTGATCCTAAAAGTTGTTATCCATCAATTCCTAAAATTGAACCTTATAGATGTGATCCATCCAGTCCTAAAACTGGTCCTTAAAGATGAGATCCATCAAGTCCTAACCTTGAACCTTATAGATGTTATCCATCAAGTCCTAAAACTGATCCTAAGAGATGAGATCTATCAAGTCCTAAAATTGATCCTAAAAGTTGTTATCCATCAAGTCTTAAAAGTGAACCTTATAGATGTGATCCATCAAGTCCTTAAACTGATCCTAAATGATCAGATCCATCAAGACCTAAAATTGATCCTAAAAGTTGTTATCCATCAAGTCCTAAAACTAAACCTAAAAGATGTGATCCATCAAGTCCTAAAACAGATCCTAAAAGATGTGATCCATCAAGTCCTAAAATTGAACCTTATAGATGTTATCCATCAAGTCCTACAACAGATCCTAAAAGATGTGATCCATCAAGTCCTGAAACTGATCCTAAAAGATGAGATCCATCAAGTCCTAAAACTGATCCTAAAAGATGTGATCCATCAAGTCCTAAAACTGATCCTAAAAGATGAGATCCATTAAGTCCTAACCTTGAACCTCATAGATGTTATCCATCAAGTCCTAAAACAGATCCTAAAAGATGTGATCCATCAAGTCCTGAAACTGATCCTAAAAGATGAGATCCATCAAGTCCTAAAATTGAACATTATAGATGTGATCCATCAAGTCCTAAAACTGATCCTAAAAGATGAGATCCATCAAGTCCTAAAACTGATCCTAAAAGATGAGATCCATCAAGTCCTAAAATTGAACCTTATAGATGTGATTCATCAAGTCCTAAAGCTGAACCAAAAAGATTTCAAGATAATGCCAAAATTCTTTTAAAAATGCTTTATTTTGTCTAGTTCCTAATCTAATCCCAAAACCATAGCTTATTTGATTTATTATTTTATTTGATAATCAGCCTTTTAATTTGTCTCTAATTTTCTTATTTTGATACTAGTTGTTACTAGAAGAAAAGAATCAAATTGCAAGATTAAGTAAACTAAAAGAAAAATATCTGTCATCTAAAGGACAATTTCAGAGTTATAGGGTTCAAAAGGTTCGTGTCGACATGGATGAGGATTATAACTTTGAAGAGGACGACGAAGCTGATTCTAATAGGATTAGAGAAATATTAGGACAACCAAAAAAAATAAGAAATGATGTTGACGAAGATAATAATAATAATAATGATGATGATGATGATGATGATGATGATGATGATGATGATGATGATGATGATGATGATGATGATGACGATGATGATGATGACGATGATGATAAAGATGATAGTGATAACTATAATGATTATAAAGACGATAAAGATGATAATTTTTATTTTGCATTTGTTCCAGAAAATATTAAAAAAATTCTTTTAAATGAAGGTATTTAAAATTAGTTGAAGCACGATGACAAAATTACTTTTTTTATATATCATAATTTTTTTGCTTATTTAGTGCTTATTTAACTGAAATGTTTCATTTAGATTCGGTAATGGAAGAATCTAAAAATAATTTTTCTACAAAAGTGAAGGGAACGAAAAGGAAAAATGAGTTGTTATCCTTCAATAATAATAAATATAAGGTAGATGCACTTTTGCCTGAAAATTCAAAGAAAATTCCAATTGTCAAAAAATTAAAGATAAAAAAAGAAAGTTTGGAAGATAATTTTTCTACACTATTCAAAAAAAAGAAAATTGAAAAAAATTCATTATGTTGCAATATTAATAATGAAGATACAATAGATGCACTTTTGCATAAAAATTCAAATGAAATTCCAATTCTCAAAAATGGAAATGATCCAAACCTTAAGGTATAGTACATTTATATGTAAAGACTTTTAATTATTTAAATTCAAAAAATATGAACAAACTAATATTCTCATCTGTCGATTTTTGAATATTAGTATGGCTCTTCCAATCAAATTGATCATCTCTTGAAAAAATCATTTAACTTATAACGTTCGTAGCTTTAAAAGTCAAATTTGAACATCTTTCTTAAAAAATTTTTTTATTAAAATCCAACAATTTTTTAAAACACTAGAAATTTTTGACCGTTATATTATTACAATTATCATTATTTACATTTTATAGTACAATTTCTTTTCAATTTTAGAGTGTAATGATAAACAAAGTGAACCATAAATTTTCAAACACTTGTGGAATGGATTCGTTGCTGGAGATTTTAATTGTTGCTACTATTGATAATTTAAAAGTTGAAAATTTAATTTCTCAGCTTCAAGCAATGAATACAACCATGAATTTAGTTTTATTCATAAAACAGAATGGTGTTAAAGAGGCTTATCTAAAAAGAGGAATAATTTTGAAGGAATTAATTAATAATTTAGATAAGAAGAAAATAACCTCGTATAAAAATAGCATTTTTGTCGAGTGTTCGATAAATGCGTTTTATTTATCGCAAAAGTTATTCGAAAACTTACCGCAGTCGCAAATATGCAGAAAATGTTTGAAATGTGGACAAATGAAAAAATACTTAAAAAGAGAGTTTTTATTGAATAACTCCTTTTTGGAAAATCCCCGTTCAGAAAGAAGTTTGTTCAATTTTTTTGAACCTGATAAATCCTGCTCAAAATGCTTGGGAATTGTAACAAGCACGTATGAATCTAGTGGTAAGATTAAAGAACCATCATAAAGGTGAAATTCATAATAATGATGAATAATAGAATGATTTCTAGAAGAAATTATTTTTAGGTTAACAAATTGATAAATTTTTGCCTGGAAAATTTTCTGCAAAAATTTATTGAGTCAAAAATTTTTAAAAACATTCTAGAAAAAAGAACATTATATTTTTTCAAACAGTTGATATAGCTCGGGTGGTGTATGGTTGAGTATGGTTAGTACTTCAGATGAGTGACCGCCGTGGTACTCGCCGTAGTCATGGTGTTTTTCATTGTAGTCGAGATATATTAATTGGGAAATTCAATGTCAATTATGTGTTTCTGATGACTTTTCAAATGTTCATTTAGAACTTGTCTGTTTTATAATCCTTTAAGAAAGCTGAAATAGAAAATGATTAAAATTTTATAATTTTCTATAAACTGTTTGATTAAATAATAAGTTTTTACATAAAATATCAGTATGAGTTAGTCTAATTAAATGCAACTTGTTAAAAATAAAGGTACATTTGTGTTCATGGAAATGGAAAAGGACGATGAAAAAATTAATTTAGAAAAAATTCCATCCAGCTTCCCTGATTTCGCCGGAAATGAAGAATATGAATTCATACTATTAGGCGTAATCAGGAATATAAATAATCTTCTAGAACCAACATGCAAAAATAAGAGGTTTAAAGTTGGCGCTGATTCACAAGGCATGATGGGTCATTATACAGCGATATGTAAAAGACAGAATATCTGGGTTGAAATTGATGATATTACCGGAATTCAAAGAAATTTGACAACTGAAGTGGCAAAAACAATTTTTATTGGGCTACTCATATATGCAAAAATTTCAAAAATATAAATTAATATAATAAATGTTCAAATTAATTTAATATCATATTAATATTAATCAGTTAAATGATTAATGATTTATACGTTAAATAATTTTTTATTATTATTGTTTATTAATATTTAATTAATTTAAATTCAGAATTATTAATTTAATTTATTCTGTGTATGTAAAATAAATTAACCCAATTTTTAACCTGCAAATTTTATTTAATTGTTTTCTACTTACCTTTACACAATTAATTATGAACAATGTTTCTCAATATGTATGTTATTCCTGTTTCTTTTTCCGGCACATCACTTTTTATTTTATATTTATTAGATTCAATAATAATCAAAATAGTATCTGAATAAACAGAACCTCTTTTTATAATTAAAAACCAAAATAAGCATGTGGTTTTCAATTAATTTTCTTTACAAATTGACAAATCACTTCATGACATTTAGGCTAAAGTTAGTCATTCTTTTGATTTTTTTTCCAATAGAGAAGTTGGCCGCGTGACAGAAATGGCGATCAAATTTTTCAAATTTATCGTGACTTTTCAATATAGTTAATTTCAATTAATTTAAAAACTATTGCGAATTTTGAAAAAAGAACAAGAAGTGCTATCTTAGAATTTTTTCCTGGAACTCATTTTGCAATTTTGAATGCGACTTTTTCATCACCCTGTATATATCTGTTGTGTTCAGAGTGAAGTATGACGCAAGTTTCATCAAAATCGATGATTAACAGTTGGGTTTGTATTTGATATTTTGGCTTTACAATTTTGAATTTAGAAAATTTAACTTCGAATTCGTAATCAATGACCGTAAAAATCTTTATTCAAAAACTTTTAATCGTTTTTAAATATATTTCAATATTTTGGCTAGAAAATAAGATGAAATTTCCCATAGTGCATTAATATCAATGTTATTTATAATATTTTTTTTTTTTTTTTGGTCGACCAATTACTTCTTTTCTTAATTCTCCTTTGTATAATGTTTCTAAATTTGTTAGTGAACCTGTGAGTAAGGTTATATAGGTAAAACTGTATCCTACATAAAAGCCTCTTGACATTTTGCAGATTTTATAGAAAAAAAAATTTAAGATTCCGGAAAATTATATTTTTGTTTCTCTTGATGCAAAATCATTATACACTAGTATTCCATCATTCATGGTAATTGACTCAATAACTAAAAACTATGGAACAAAATTAAAGAGTTTACTAAATTAGATATTAATGACTTTATATCTTTAGTCAAATTTTTTTTTAAAATAATTCATATTGTTGCTGCGAACAGAAATTTTATCTACAAATTTTTGGAACTCCTATGGGATCTCCCTTATCACCATCTATCGCCAATTTAGTTATAGAGGATTTTAAAAATAAAGTTCTAAGTAACTTAGATTTCAAGTCTGCACTCTATAAGAGATTTGTTGATGATATCATAACGTTAATACCAAATAATAAAACTGACTATCTTCTTAAAGAAATTTAATAAATACAATCAACATATTCAATTTACAATGGAAGTTGGATCAATTTTTTTTAGACATTACACTCATAAATGAAAATAATAAAGTAATCAAAAACTGGTGTAGAAAATCTATATGGTCCAGAAGTTACATTAATTTTAACTCTAATTCTCACGTAAATTTTAAAATAGGTATAATAAACACTTTAGTTGATAGAAGCATTAAATTGTCTAACAAACGCTTTCATAAAGAAAATATAAAATTAATAAAAATTACTCTTAAAAATAATAGTTATCCTCCCAGATAGCACAACAATTTGCAGCAATTCCTCAGCAAGTTTACAATGCCAAATTTGTTAGTTTGCAATGTAAATTTGCTGCAAAACTGTGGCAAATGCAAGTTACATACAATTTGCAGAAAATTTTTATGGCAAACTTGAAGAAAATTTGCTGATAATTTGCTCAAGTTCATGTCATGCGCAGTAGTTTTCTATAGCACTTAGGGCTGCGCAATAGATTTTAGTCGCCTTTCCTTTAGGAAAGGTTTGCAGTAACAAAATATCATCATATTTACAACAATGACATTTTTTAATTTTTGTCGAAAAATGTCCGCAAGTTTTCTTAAAATTTGTCATAAAATTTTCCTGCAATTTTTCTGAGAAATTTTTCTGCAAACTTGCAATGCGAACTTCGCAAAGCGAGGACATATAGCTTATTTGCCACAGTTTTGCAGCAAATTTAAATTGTAAACTTATAATTTGGCATTGCAAATTTGCTGCAAAAAGTTGTGCTATCTGGGCTGATGAATTCATAGAAAAATATACCAACGAAGACTCTTTAATATTGATCATGAATTTCATAGAAATAGACTAAATAAAACTTTCAAAAATAATGTTTTAATTTTTCTATATACCCATGACATAATTTATTATTTATTAATGTCTATTTATTTATTTATTTGTTTGTGCAACATTTATTTAATTTTTAATGTGACTGACAAATGTTCACTGAGATAAAAACTATTAACGAATTTCTATAACTATATAAATGTTGTAAGTAATTATGAAATTTTGTGCTGATACATAACCTACAAAATGTTATAAATTAAATTAAATAATGATACAGATATATTGATAATGACATACGTGAAATGTCGTTTACCTATGTTAATTCCAATTATATTAACTATTAAAAGAATAATATAAATAATAAATCAAATAAAATACCCAAATTATCCCATTTTATAAAATGCGGAAAGCTGATTTACAGTCAGTCAAATGATTACTAATAACATTATGATATTTTTCGTTTAGTTCAATATTTTTAATATGTTCTGTCTACGAATATGTAAAGGTCTTTTAGTTTGTCCTACATATGACTCTATAAGGTACTTTTTTAAAATTTAATTTCCTACTTTTAATAAGGTTGGTTTCCATTGTCCCCACTCGATATTTGTTATAATTCTCGTCAGCTACCGTACCTGGAGTGGGATTACAAATAGCGACAGCGCTAAGAAGATTTCGCTTCGTAGCGATTCGCTACATTCACTTTAAAAAATTTTCTAGCTATCGGGTGACTTAAAAAAATGGTATCATTTTGATAGATTTAGGTTGGTACAATTGTTTTTCTGTGTATTTTTCTTCTCATATTTGCTTTATTTTATAATTTAACAATTTTTTTTAGAATCAAGAATGTATCAAATTCATAAGGATTTCCCACGATGAAGAAATGAAGCAATTAAAAGAAGTATCTAAAAGGCTGACAAATTTTTCAAGTGTAACCCTTCAAGTCTCAAAAGTTATAAAAAGGCAATTCGAGGCAATGATAATTATTAATATTATTATATTAACACTTTTATTTCCAATTTCTATCCTTACAAAAAAAGAAGAAAATAATTCAACTTTATCCAATAATAATAAACTATTTACTTTTGTTTTTTATATTAATAATTAAATATTTATTACATTTATATTTATTATCTTTTTCATAGGATTAAAAGTTTCTATTAGACATTGTCTAAAATGGGAAAAAAATTTAATTTAAAAAATTTTGAAGATATATCCTCGAAAATAGAATTTTTGTTCTCACGCAAGGGTTAACTAAAAACAATGTATACAGCATTTTTTGTAAGTTAAAGAGTTTTTCAAGAAATGAAAATTTACATCAATTTAATTAAAAAATTATTAATTAATTTAATTTAAAAAATTTATCAATTTTTAAATTTAGACTGGTAAAGAATATCCTAATTTTAAATCTCATGTAATTATTATTTTTAATTCTTGCAATAAGATTAATTTTCTTAATTTTTATTTATTAAATTAAATTAAAAAAACTTATTTCCCGTTATAAATTATTTTTACATTAAACTAGATAATTTATTTTTAATATGCCATGATTTGGAACAAATTTTACTAAAAATATGTAAGTTTTTAATTCTAAATAACGAAAAGCGCTACCCTTCTAGAAAAAATCGATTGAAAACGATTGAAAACAATAGAAAAGAAATTTCTATTGTCCCCAATCGTGTTTCTTAATCGTTTTCTAACAATTGAGAACGATTGACTTTCTTATTATATTTAATCGTTTTCAATCGTGTTCTATAGATTGTATTGCATGGACTATTGTTTGGCGGGAGTTTTTGAAAATTTTAAAAAGTGCAACTAATCAAACAGTCTAGAAAAATATCATTGTTTCAAAGATTATTTTCCGAACTAAAAAATTAAAATATTTATCAATGTATTTGTCACCAAAGAAGAAAATCAAATATTTGAGCAAAAATTAATTAAAATTTATTTTTTTATTTATCTTTGAATGAAACTGCACAAGACGAAATGTTTATAATTTATCCAAAAAATGTTTAAAAAATAATTTTTGTCTAATACAGCAAGTATTGTTTTAAATTGAAATATTTATTAAATTGATGAATTTTTTTAAATTTCAGTAAATATTAATTTTTCTTTTAAATAATCGAATATTGGAATATCTACAATAATAATAAGATTCTTTTTAAGAATTTTTATAGAATTTGATTAAATGTTTCGAAAATATTTAATTGAAAAATTATGGTTTTTTTTCGCAAGGGTTCAGGTGAACATCGAACAAAATTTATATTGAAAAATTTTTTCTTAAATTTGTTTGAAAATTTGCTGGATACCTAAAATTTAGAAAAACTAAAAATTTTGTTCTAAAAAATGAAAAATTGAAATTATTTTAAAATGTAAGAGATATAATTTTTTCTTGTATTTATTTTTATGTTCCTAATTATTTATTTAATTTCTGTTTATATGTATATTTTTACGTACCTATATTTATTTATTTATTTCTATATTTTTGAGGTTATGTATTAATTATCAACTCAAAGGTTGTCATACTTGATTTGTTCATATATAGGATAAGTAAACATATTGACATTATCCACATCACTAAAAATTTTACTTTATATTTTATATATTTGACACATACACACTAACAGAACAAACTATATATTACAAAACACTTAGAAGAAAAAAAATCTTTCCTGTTTGATTCAACACTATTCTTATTCCTATTATTAACATTTGCGCATGTGAGTATATCATTCGCCCTATAGCACCCGATTAAAAACAATTGAAAAAGTCTAACTTATTTTACACGATTGAAAACAATTCGATTCAATTCAAAAAATATATTCTCCAATTGGAAACAATTCAAAACAATTAAAAGATTTTTATACTCAATCGTTCTGAATCGTGTTCAATTGATTTTTTCTAGAAGGGTAAATAGCGTCTAGCGCTATTAGTAATCCCACTACTGCTCTAGTAAAAATTTAATAACTTTATTGTTAAAACTAAAAGTTATTATAAAGTTTGCAACCTTAATTCGTGGTTCTCTTTTTTTTATATTTATTAAAGAAAATAAACCATCAATATTTAATTTATAAAAATGATTTTAATATTTGAATTTCGAGGTTAACAATTTGATAAAAATAAATTAAATAGAACTTATTCTATAAAGAATAAGGATTCTATATTCGAGAGATAAGACACACAAAAAAAAGTTGAATTACAATTTTGAATTAAAACATCTGAAATCTTGTGTTTTAAACACAGTCGAAAATAGAAGAGAATTAAGAAAGATTATCTTTAGTGAAATTAACAAAATTTACCAGGATAAATCCTATGAAAGTTGATTGGAACTAATTTTCCTTGATTTGTTTTTAAATTATTTCCAAAGATTTAAAATTATTTTCAAATTGGCTTCAAATCATTTTTGAATAATATTCAAATATTCACAAACTTTATTAATTGATAATAATTTCAAAAATTAGAAAAATTGTCACATGATTTCACTTTCTAGAATGAAAAAATGATCTTATTTATTATTCTCTAAGGAAAATTAATTGCCAACCAAAAAAAAGGAAAAATGAATGTTAACAATTGAATTCCGACATAAATTCGTAATTATTGTTGGTTAATAATAAAATAAAAATCTTCTTTTCTTGAATGATGATAAAATTAAATGAATTGAAAGGAAATGTTGGATACTCTTCTTTAAATTAAATAAATTTTAATTTGGTTTGATACCAATTGTTAAATCGTCATAACACTC
This sequence comes from Leptopilina boulardi, assembly GCF_019393585.1. Classification (NCBI taxonomy): domain Eukaryota; kingdom Metazoa; phylum Arthropoda; class Insecta; order Hymenoptera; family Figitidae; genus Leptopilina; species Leptopilina boulardi. Next base: position 518,105 of record NW_026137833.1, on the reverse strand, counting down.
CTCCAATATAATTTTTGACATATACGCAAATATTATAACTGCGACTTCAAAGAACATTCTTAAATCCAGATTTACATAATTTTTATGAGTTAAACAAATTAAATGGGCTTTGTCTTCCACGCAGCAATTAAGAGTTTCGAGCGATAGCTCAAAAGGATGACGAAACCTTCCAAGATTGAATAAATTTAGAAATTATTGATATAAAATTCATAATAATCCAATATTTTCTTGGGTACAATCATAGAGTCCAACAATCAAATGAGTTAAGGTAAATAATAAATAGAATAATTTTTTCTTAAATCTTGAAATCTTCATATTTCTTCGACTCGAACGAAATTACATAAAAATTTTTAAAAAAAGGGTATTACATAAATTATTTATTGTTAAAAAAAATTGTGTCTTTATTTTGAATTTTGTGAAATCATTGAAGTAAATCAGACATAATTAAACGACAAATTTAAAAAAAAATTAAAAATTGAGCTAAACAAATAATAATTAATATGAAAAAATCAAATTTATGTTCGTAAATTGTAAAATTATTAATTTTACAATGTTACAAGTTACTAAATTTTCACTAGAGCAGGGTGCAGTAGTTGACGAGAATTATGACAAATGGCGAGTGGGGACAATGGAAACCAACCTACGCAGTTGTGTATGAGGTGCCTGCATGATTTGAAATGTATTCAGACTTTACTATAGAATTATATTCAATCAAAACAAAACTATATATGTTTTATATCTCCTTTTTATTGTTTTTATGCAAAATTGAAACAAAATTAAGATCTTTTCATAAAAGAATTCTCACAGTAAATAATCTCTCTTATATATGAAAAATATACAGTAACTAGTCATTCCTTCATATATAAAGAAAGCATTCTCATTTTTAAGAGCATCGTTTTCATTTCGATGGAATGGAAACAAAGTTGGAACAGAGAGAAAGAAAGAGAGAAAGGTTTCTGTGATGATTGAAAAAATCCGCGATCCATTCTGTGTATATATGTGTGTGTGTGTATGGGGATATCCTCAGTCCTCAATTCTTGAGTGACGGGCGGCGGCGCTTTTGCCACGATGTAGATTTGTTTGCATTTAAAAATCAAATCGCGACGTGGACCTTCCTTACCGCGTGGTGGACTCGATATCGGGTAGGTTAGTCGGGTTGGTATGCACGGATATTTCAGCCGGGTATCCACTACTCTGCCTTTGAAACGCTCTCACTCTCTCTTTCTCTCTCAAGCAGAGTCAATGCTTGCCAGTTTTTGTGTCGTTTGCTTCCTTCGAAAGGAAGGAGCGCGCCTCTTCAAACCAAAACCAAATGTGTTTGTGTGTGCCTCCTTCTGTCTTTATATTCCTCTTTCCTTGTTGTTTTCCTTATCCTTTTCTTTCTCCTTATAAAAATGTGACTCGCAGATGGAGTTCTCTCTTTCCCACATATTGAATTTCTTTCTCTCTTCTCCGTTATATAGTCTTTTTGATGTTCCTCACTCTCTTCTCAACAATGAAAGCCAAAAATTCTCTTCACCGTTTGCTGAAGAATGCCGCGCGCATAATTACCTATATATATATATATACTTTGAAGCGTAAGCAGCGACCGCAATGTTGAAATCTCCGTCTCCTAAAATCAAACATTCATTTTTAATAAAGTGATTAAGAAAATAGTGAAGAGTGTTATAATAGACATTAGTTTCATTTAGTTTAAATTTATAAACCTTTGGACAACTCACGTTTGTCATTTTTAATAAATTTATAATTTTTGAAAACATTAGTTTAGTTGGTTTCCATTGTCCCCACTCGCCATTTATCATAATTTTCGTCAACTACCGCATTCTGCTCTAGTAAAAATTTAGTGACTTTATTGTTAAAATTAAAAGTTACTAAATTTTTGCTAGATCAGGGTGCGCTAGTTGACGAGCATTATGACAAATGGCGAGTGAGGACAATGGAAACCAACCGTTTTTTAATGGAACGATGGAAGGGGAGCATTTTGCATGACGTCACAGCCACTCAAAACTGCTGGAATTGTAAAGCTACTAATTTTAAAATTTTAATGGTCGCTTTATGACTCCAACAGTACTTGACAATATCGGGACAATTTTTGTGTGACACGAGTATTTTCGACAAAAAGTAAACAAAGTGATCTTCCTAAATAAATACCGCCGAAGTTCAAAAAGAGAAGGAATAAGTGAGATTAAAATCAAAATTGATAATAATCGTCACTAAGTAGCAATTTTATAATTCGAAAATTTTTGTAAATTCATGCATCTTAATGCTATAGCATTAGAAAATTTTGTAGGTTAGAAAATATTTTTTCTATTATTTCTTTTTAATTTAATGAATGTAATTTAATTGGGCTGTCAAAATATTACGTAAATAAATTTCAAAAATATATTCGCCAATAAATATTAAGGATAAAATATAAGAATCAAAGTAAAATAGATTTTTTATCATTGAATAATGTCGAACGTGTTGTGATTATTCCTTGTGTTTTACCTTTTTTCTGTGGTATTTTGACGAATGGAAATTTAATTCCAAACTTATTTGCAGCGATTATTGTAAGTAATATAATGAAATTTATATTATTAATAAATTTAGAATCAGATTACTGCGCATGGGCATACAATATAATTAGGATAGTTTATGAAACCACTTCAAGGGAGATGAAAAGTATATTCATTGAAGATACCCAAGAAGCACGTAATATAACCTAAATATGAAGGTAATATTACATGTAAGATTCGTAATATAGCGTTGTAATATTACAGTAATCTTACAGTGATCTTAAAATGTCCGCCTCAAGGTAATATTACCGGTAATGTTACTGTAATATTACGCGCTAATATTAATGTAATATTACAGTAATATTGTAGTAATATTATACCGTAATATTAAGGTAATATTACAAGAGAATATTACAGTAATATTATGGGAACATTTCTTTACGAAAAAAATCTACCCATCCAGGGAATCGAACCCCGAACTCAAAGCACACGAGTCCAGAGTTTTACCAACAAGCCAAATTGACTTATAATATATTTACGTTTTTTATGCTTTATGAATAACTCAAATCAGTCTGTAATATTACCGTTAATATTACAGTAATATTCCCGGTAATATTACCTTGAGGCGGACATTTTAAGATCACTGTAAGATTACTGTAATATTACAGCGTTATATTACGAATCTCACGTGTAATATTACCTTGATATTGAGGATATATTACGTGCTTCTTGGGTATCTTCCCACACAGCACCCAAAATTTCCTGAAACTTGACAGAGCCTCACACGGCAAGGTTAGAAAACTTCAGCGGCAAGGTTCATACAAGTTTGTGTCGATGTTTAAATATCCACATGAAAAGAATATTTATTTAAAGAATATTTATTTAACACAAAATATTGACTGAACATTGCACGTGAATATTTATGTGTAATATTTCCTCAAAGTTTCGTGTGAATATTCTTTTCATGTGGACATTTTAACACCGACACAAACTTGTATGAACCTTGCCACTAAAGTTTCCTAACCTCGCCATATGTGAGGTGCTGTCAAGTTTCAGGGAATTTTTGGTGCTGTGTGGGTTGTAAATGGCGCAAGTAACAAAAATGTTAATTTAAATTAATTTTTCTCACATTATTTATAGATTTTTCGAGTTCTCAATATTCAATTAATTTTCATTTTTAATAATTATTTAAAACGGAAGTTTAACTTAACCAAACTATTAATATGAGAGATTCTTTTTCAATCGCCCCAGCCCAAAAAGTCAATGTTCTGGGATTGGCTTCATACTTTGGTAAATTGTTGTCCTATATGATAGTAATAAATCCCTAAAATATAAACTCATTAAAAAAATATTTGTAGAAAGTAGAGGGGGTTGAAGTTTTGACGTTAAGGGTAACATTGTCATTTTCAAATCCGTTTAACTATGACAAAAGTTAATGGATTTTAATTTATCTATAATGAATTTTATTGCATTTTTCACGTACTTTTCAAAAATGTATACGAAATTTAAAAAAAAAAAATTTTAACCCCTTTTTTTCAAAATCAACCCTTATTTTTCGATTTTCACCCCTTCGGGTATTTTTTTTTTTATTTTCATTGGAAAGCTGAGGTTTTTTCCGATGAGCTATGTAAATATGAAAATGGGACAACAATAATTTTGTGAGTAACAGAATATTAAAGTAGGCGGTGCCGATAAGGGGTGTACCTGGAGATCATCTTTGAGGATTTAGATAGGCACCGCCTAATTTAATATTATGTTTCTCACAAAATTATTGTTGTCCCATTTTCATATTTACATAGCTCATGGGAAAAAACCTCAGCTTTCCAATGAAAATAAAAAAAAAACAAAAAAAAATTCCCGAAGGGGTGAAAATCGAAAAATAAGGGTTGATTTTGAAAAAAAAGGGGTCAAAATTTTTTTTTTTTAATTTTGTATACATTTTTGAAAAGTACGTGAAAAATGCAATAAAATTCATTATAGATAAATTAAAATCCATTAACTTTTGTCATAGTTATACAGATTTGAAAATGACAATGTTACCCTTAACGGCACCCTTATCGGCACCGCCTACTTTAATATTCTGTTTCTCACAAAATTATTGTTGTCCCATTTTCATATTTACATAGCTCATCGGAAAAAACCTCAGCTTTCCAATGAAATTAAAAAAAAAAAAAAAAAAATACCCGAAGGGGTGAAAATCGAAAAATAAGGGTTGATTTTGAAAAAAAAGGGGTTAAAATTTTTTTTTTTAAATTTCGTATACATTTTTGAAAAGTACGTGAAAAATGCAATAAAATTCATTATAGATAAATTAAAATCCATTAACTTTTGTCATATTTAAACGGATTTGAAAATGACAATGTTACCCTTAACGTCAAAACTTCAACCCCCTCTACTTTCTACAAATATTTTTTTAATGAGTTTATATTTTAGGGATTTATTACTATCATATAGGACAACAATTTACCAAAGTATGAAGCCAATCCCAGAACATTGACTTTTTGGGCTGGGGCGATTGAAAAAGAATCTCTCATATATAAATGTAGATATATTTATTTTTAAATATTTTTAATGATTATAGAATTTAACAATAATTTAATTTAGAAAAACAATTGTAAATCATGAAACAGATTATAATTTTTATATTTTATTTTCAATTCGTAATATAATATTTAAAGTTCTAAATAGATGGAAAGACGATAATAAAGGAGAACTCACATACCGATAATTTATAAATTGTAAAAAAAAGATTAAAAAAATAATTTAAAATAATAATTGAATCAATTAAGTGAGAATTTAGTTTGGATTCATTATGTTCTTGTTTGTTGCATTTCTCTGATTTGTTTAAATGGATTGATGTTCTTTTACCGCTAAATGTGCAATTTCTTTAGGTTTTCGTGATCTGAAGATATTAAAACACACTTTGAAAGTACAAAAGATGATTTGAAAATCCTGTCGTGATGATCGATCGATCGATTGAAGGAATCGTAGAAAAACACTTCGTTATATACAAGAATGGTATATTTACAGCTGTTGTTATAGAGTTAGAGCTGTGAAAAGACGTGCGCTCGATACTTCTTTTTTTTATTGTTCAACCGGTTACGACTATTCTATGAACTTAGAATGTTGAATTTATAAAGAAGAGACTCTCTGCCCACGAAGACAAGAGCAAAAAAAAAAAAAAAAACGGAAAAGAAAATATATAATTACAAGTATAAACAACAGGATGATGAAAGAATCATCCCTTTTCCTTATCTCATTATCTCTTTTTCGCTGATGCGCATAAGGATGCTAAATACCTTTAAGAAATTTTGTCTAATTATAACTAGAAAACAATTTTCTCAGTACTTCCAATTATCGATTTCTTAAATTGGATTATTATTATCTGTGTTGATGGGGGAGAAGTTTTAAATATAATTCAGATAATTATATCATTATACTAAAAAAGAGAAGATAGTAATGAAAAAGTCATAAATCAAATAGAAAAAAAAATTTAAATTCGAGAAGGAAAAAAGTTGTAAAATGATAAGCAGAAATGAAATAAATAATTTTTTAAAAAATAAAATTAATTATCTGTCAGTATAGTTTATATATATAGTAATAAGTAGTAGTAGATGATTCAGAAAATTTAAAATCTCTTCAAAAATTTAATGTAATTGCTACCTCCATTTCTAAAAAGAATAAAAAAACAACCATGACCATGACATTTTGACCTCGGTTTAGATCTGCGATAAATTCTGTAGTTGATAATCTTATCATGATGCACGTTCAGCCACTAAGTCAGTGCAGCACCTGCACTTAAGGTGGAAGATTGGAAAAAAAAATTTGCATTTTAAAGACTATTCAAGAATTTCTTCTTCACTTTAAAGAGTCTGCGTATTTTGACGTAATCAATTTATAATTAAATAATCGATTTCATATGAAGAATTGATATTAAAAATCAAATTTTTCTTAAATCTTTTCAATTGCTCTTTAAAATGTAATGTTTTCTCCCCCTCCCCCCCCCTCTCCCTCTCTCTCTCTCTCTCTCTCTCTCTCTCTCTCTCTCTCTCTCTCTCTCTCTCTCTCTCTCTCTCTCTGCAAAAGATAATATATAGAAAGGGTGGTCGCCGCTTATATGCAACATTCATGCTCGTGAAGTTAACATTTGATAAAAAGATGACGAATGTCATCACAGAAGCATCTCTCCCAGGTTTGTGAATGTTGCAGACGGAAAATATAAATTTCAAATCGTCACAATGTGACGCGGCCAGTGCATTTTTGTTGGAATTTCGTTGACTTAATTTCATATCCAATTAGACTGCAACAAGACGCAAGTCTTGGGAAAAAAAGGCCCCTCTCTCTCGCTCTGTTTGACTCAATATGAAAAGATCGCAACGGGTTGTCATTTTAAAACATTTTTATCTTTTCTCTTTTTTTCGGCAAATTTTGCCGAGACACAATTTTCCAATTATAAAAGCGGGAAAAATTATACTTTTTTCTTTATTTGCGTGAATTTTATATAAATAATTATTTTTTCTTAAATATATAAATTAATGCAATTTATGAATTCACTAAGTAAATTAAATTGATTTCCATAATTTTCATTTTTTATATTAATAATAACTGCTCTAGTAAAAATTTACTGACTTTATTGTTAAAATTAAAAGTTACTATAGGGATCTGAAATCATAGGGAATTATGGGAAAACTGACCCCGTTGCGTCAGCCATCTTGATTTTTTATCTCTTTCTGCTACATATATTTTAAAAAGGATGAAACGAAAAATGGCTGTCACAACGGGATCGTCACCAGATGGCGTATTGCAGTATTTCAGATCCCAATAAAGTTACTAAATTTTTACTAGCGCATTAGTTGCGGATTTCACTCACCAGGATCGCTAGAGGCAAACTTTTCTATAGCGCCAAATTTTAATTCATAATTTTTTGTATATCAATTGAAAAATGATTTATCAGTTACTAAACAGAGATGGGTAAAAGTGCTTTTCTGGAGGTTTTCTACGTATAATACATAAATGACGTATTATACGTATAATACTGTAGAAAACCACGTTTTCGACATTGTAGCCGCATCAATGGCAACATAACCTCTTTTTGTTATTTACTTTCTGGTTTATTGTTGATAAATAAGTATTAATCAGTAAATAAACTATTTAAATATTTGTCAATTCAGAACTTTCAATTGAGTTAAATAATATTATCTTATTTGCAATATTTTCGTAAAAAATTTTTACATTTTAAATGTGCTTTCGTTCTCAATTTAGAAGAGAAATACTAATATAATTTAAATTTTATCAAAGAATCGATAATTAATTTTTGCCAAAATCAGAACTTTTGAAAATTAAAAACTCGAAACAAGCAGATTTAGGGTTATGTTTCACAAAATTAGCCTAATGTATAATACACATGTAGAAAACTCATGTATAATACGTGTATATTACACGTAAAATACCTTGTATTATACTCGAGGTTTTCTACGTACCCATCTCTGTTAATAAACTTTGTGTTCCGTTTTTTAATTTGAAAAGAAAATACCTACAAACGTAGAATAAAAAATGAATATAAACTCAAATATATAAGTATTAATAATAATAATAATAATAATAATAATAATAATATCTGAAATTCAATAAATAACGTAGAAGAAAGAAAATTTTTTTTTTCATTTATAAAGAAAGAAATTGCGGAATTTCTATTTAATGAATGATGATTGTAAATTAATTTTGAGTTTGAAGAAGCATATAATATTATATAAAACAAAAGAGTGTCTATATACAGCTTTCAAATTGAAATTGAGGCAAATACTGTGCAACGTGGGTAATAAAGAAAGAGAGGTAGGGAATTAAATCACGTCGATGTCGATTAGTATTGACAACGGCGATTAAAAAGCAAGAATGATCAGTGTGGTCAGTCGGTATAATGACTAAGGAGAGCGTAGCATGCAATGAGCACTGTAATTTCATTGATAATATTTAAATAGGGGCTTTTAATAGCCCTTCTTTTCTCTCTCTATCTCTCTCTTTCTTTCTTTCTTTCTCTTATAGGAGCCTGCGGGTCCACTTGCCCCTACCATATATTGCTTAAGTTCCCAATATCCCCACATTTGGACACTGATATCCACACAGAGAGTCATACTATTTATTGACTGGGCCCCAACCATTATTTCATCCAACTCTTTCATCGCCTCGTGCTTAATCGAGAATCATAAATACACTAACTACATATCAGTTTCATATATACAATATCCACCTGCTCGCGAAACATCTCTTCAGATAATCATTTGCTTAACCCCTTTTTACTGATTGCTAACCACAGAGTTTTCAGGTTCAAAAAAAAATTTATTTTTTCTTATAATTATAATTAGTTCCAAAAAATTGTTCTATTTGTTTAAAACGAATTTTTTAAAAATATAAAATAAAGTTAAAAAAAAAAAATTTAATTTAAAAATTTTCAATGTATTTTTTGTATAATATATATAGTACATAGAAATATAATTTACACATCACATAAAAAAATATATTACGAATTGAAAGTATATAATGAAGCAAGTGCGATTATTATCTGAACCGTAATGTTGGCGTGACTGACTGTAACGTCATGTCATATATCTGCCGGCGCATTCCCCTATCTTGTGCACTTAAAAAGCGTAAGATAAAACAAATTTCAAAAAAAAAGACGTGTGTAATGTAAGCAACAAATATGAATGCAAAACACGAGAACATACTTTATGTTTTTAGGAAATGCTATGTCAAAAGCGCAAAAAAGGCAAAATACCATGTAAATACATTATAACTTGTTTATATATATATATTTAATTTCTTATGCAAATTATAACTATTCAAGTTTACAACATTTTCTCATTCGTTAAAATAAATTAGCCATATGATTTACTAAATATAGATAACAATTTTTTTTCATAATATAATGTTTTTATTATTAGATTTATAATAATATTTCTTTTATATATAACTATTTTTAATGTATGTAGGTTAAAATAAATTATATAAACTTTTCGATAGTTCTGCTCCAAGTGGCCAATTTTGGAAACAGCGTTTCATTGAATCGGTACTACACTCAATTGAATAAATACTGTATTTCCGGTTAGTTTCCATTGTCCCCATTCGCCATTTGTCATAAAGCTCGTTAACTACCGCACCCTGCTCCAGTAAAAATTTAGTAACTTTTAATTTTAACAATAAAATCACTAAATTTTTACTAGAGCAACCATCCATTTATACAATTGGGTGTATTTTGATACAAAATTTTTCGTAATAATTGTTATATTATACAACAGATGATAATGTCAGTTTGTACAACTATTAAAATTTAAAATGTCAGTTTTTACTATTCTTATATGAATTAAGGTAAAATAACATTGAGGTCTAAAGAGTCAAATTTTTTAACTAGACTATGAGTGCGAAAAGGACAAAGATTAGTATAATATTGCAGAATAAAGACTTTTCTCAATTTTTAAAATTTTTGGTTGATTCCTTGTGGAATATCTTTATTTCATCATAAAAAAGAGAAATTCTGTGGGGGAAGACAAAAAAGTTAAGTACCGGAAGTCAGGGATGGGGAAATATAAATTAGTTACAAAATTTGATGCTTTACATATGATTTCATCCTTTAAGCCCTGAGCAGAATAGAAACGTAACCGGAATCGTAATCGCAAACGCAACCGAAAGAATGAGTTAGAGAAGGATAGACATATTGTTTGTCCCTCTCCAACTCATTATTCCGGTTACTTTTCTATTCTGCTCAGGGCTTTAGGTACCGTCCCATGACAGCGTGAAAACGTAGAGTGGAAAACTGAAAGTTACTTGAATTCAGTAACTTTTGGTCAGAGGCACCGATTGACACTCTACATGTTGAATATTATCACTGACTTATGGGAACAGTGACGTGACTTACAATTTTTATTCAAAATCAAACAATGCAGCTTTCTTTGACTGAAATATTAGTTTTTACAAATTCGACGCATTTAAGGTAAAATTTTATACATGGTGTGAAGCTAATTAATGCCGGCAATGTTATTTTTTGCGTGATAAAGTATAAGTGGGAAGTGAATAGTTTTTAGGTTAGGTGAAACGAGATACGTTACTGTATAATACGAGATATTATTCTAATAAATTAAATAATATTTTTTTTAAATCCAATTTTTAAAAATATTTTTCTTTTTTTTATTTTTCTTTTTTTTTATTTTTAGAATAAATAAATGTATAGGAACTTGATTTAGTATCATATACAGACAAAAAATGTAAACTCGAATCTATGCACTTTCTATTGCAACACCCAAAAACTGATGTCGCTACAAGATGGTGTATCACAATTTAAGATTATTTGACTGTTAGGTCTGTAATGTTAATTTTTCCGTAACTTTTCTCGTAAAATACTGAGTGGATTGAATTGAAATTTTATGGAGGAGTTCCAAATATGATAAAGAATGGTTGTCGAGTGCGAAAATATTGATATATTGTTAAATAATTATATTATAAAACACTTGAAAATAGTTAGAAAATGTGGGGTTAGGAGTGTTGTATTTTCTAACAATTTTGCCTTTTATCATATTTATTTAACAATATATCAACATTTTTGCACTTTAAAACCATTCTTTATTATATTTTAAATTCCTCCACAAAATTTCAGCTCAATCCATTCAGTATTTTTCGAGGAAAGTTACGGACAAATTAATACATTACAGCTAGACCTATAACAGTCACATGACCTTAACCGTTCTCAAATGTTTTTGATTTTTGTCGTTTTCACGGGAACAGGAATAAGTTACTGAAATAGAAAAAAATGTTTTAAAACGAATAAAATGTTGATGTAATAACCCTACTGTTAATTCCCATATGAGAATAAACTGTTAATATAAATCAAAAAATTTTTTTTGTTTCTTAATAACAAATGTATAGAGCTCAAAAATTAATATTTGAGCTCTTCTAAAATTAATTTTTTTTAAAGAGATATCACAAAAAAATGAAGAGGTTAAAAAATTACTTTGGAGTGCTAAATTCAGTTATAGATATCTATACTCCACAATAATTAATGAATATTAATGAAATTTTGTACAAACTTACAGTTCATCAAGTACTTTAAGCAGAATAAAGAGAAAAATTAATGTAACTTAACACTTTTGAATAAACTCAAGTGCGCCAAGCAACCCCTGCGCCAAACAGCCCCGGTCTCCCCTACTACATATTCCCATGTGGGATCCTATATGAGATCTCATATAGAATTCTATATGGACACTCATGAGATTTGTCTCATGAGTTTCCATATAGGATTTTCGTAAGATTTCATGTAGTATCTCATATGAGAAACCATAAGTGATCTTATACGGGATCTCATACGGGAATTTACAATAGGGAAGTAATTAATAAATCCTTTAATTGTGAAATAAAGATTATATCGAAAATTATAAGGGAACAAAGAATGTAAATTTTAAAAAATTATTCAAAATTTTAATGTTTTTTGAGGTTATATTAACTAACAGTTTTAAACGAATTTACTAAATATAAATTTATCGAGAAACTTGAATTCCTCATTTACACACTGAAATGCAATGTGAAAATGATGGAAAGTCAATTAAATAAATTTAATAATTGCACGCTTTTATTACTGAAATAAATGACTTTCGTATTGTATATACATATATATATATACAATATGTAGAAAAGATGGTTGGTGAAGAAGCAGAGTGGCGCCAGTATTCTTTCACGTGCCATTTTAATTAGTTTCAACTAATATACATGTACTAAATTGTTCTTAACACGTCTAAAATGTGTAATTAATCTTCACAATGCAGAGAATGAGAAATGAAATTAATGTTCCTTCCATAATCACAATGACGGTACGAAACGGAAGGAACTTGACTGCACTTGATTAACATCTGGAGTAATTATAAACGTATTTCATTCGCTGTTGATCATTTAGATCATAAAATTAATGTATTAGTTCATTAACTCATATTCCTCGCTTTCGTAAATCGTATAGAGAAAATATGGAACATCAATGTCTTTTTTTTAAGTGAGAAAGATATTAATTATTATTTGTTATAGTCGAGGAGTACAAGAATTTAATTTAAAGAAATATATTATATGCGAAGAAGAACAAAATGTAATGCGTGTAATTTAAACATTTTCATTAATATTTCTTTTTTTCTGATCTTTTTTACATTTTTTTTATTAATTTTATAATACACAAAAATTCATTAGTTATTGACAAATTTTTTTGTTCAGCGAACAGAAATATTTTGTTCAATATGGATGGAAATTATAAATCTCTTTCGTATTCTTTATTTGTAGTTCTCTTTTTTTTTGCTTCATTTTGGAATCAGTTTCCCCAATTCATACGTGCAATGCTTCCAGCAACGTCATCAAAGCTGTTGAAGTAGGAAGAACGAGAGAGGTAGGCCAGCAGGAAGAACGTGTCGGCTTTGTCAAAGGCTTTGGTGTGTAGAAGGAGTCCGAATCAGAGATGAGAGATCAGATACAGAGGTATACCTTCTCAGATTACTGCATGCGCGAGCCCCCGCTGGGACCAAGCACCTTAAAACATCATTCTCACGTGCTGCGCGACATAATAAATGCACATAAGATTTGCATTTCAGAAATTTAGACTTCTCTCATAAAACTGAAACTTATCGGTGAAGAAAAAGAATTTCTGGAATTTTAAAGTCTCTATTTACATCATTTAATAAGATGAAAAATAGTTGACATTTTGGCTGTGCTTTAATTATTCCAAATATATTAACAGTTACCCTCAACCCATAGTACAACAGTTCTACCATAGATTATTGCACATCTGATGCACCAAAATTTTTTCCATGATAATTGAAAAATTAAGATTACAACACTGCAATGTTAAATTAAATAAACTTTACCGCCGGTGGTATGCAATATTCTTTACGAGAGAATTGTTATAGTCGTCTATTATTATTGATAAGAAAATTTAGAAATTGGAACTTAATCGTACATCTGCGAGAGAAATTGGCTTTGGAAGCAGAACCGATCTCTGATGTCGACATGATCTATGGCACGTCGATATTAGCATCCGAGAACCATCGATCACAGCGTCCATGAGAGAAAGAGAGAATCGAGTGGTTATATAGATTTAAAATGAAACGCAGAGACGTGATCTCCCTTTATTATCAGAGAGAGATCAATAAGGCTCCTCTCTATCTCTCCTCGGAAGGCTTTTGGAGTTTGCATGCCCGACCTTAATAAGCGGTTTGCCTCAGAACAATCCGATTAATTCGAGAGTGCCTCGAACTCGATTCGGTTCAGACTCTCTTCTTGCTATGTCTGAACCTGCGCTGATAAAGTTGGCTTGCCTTAGCTTAGGCATCAAAGTATCGTGTGTAATCATAGTGTTTCCTTGCATTGCTCGAACGTGACTTGTGACCGTGTGCGCTGTACCAGGAGTCCATTTCCCGCGAGACCTACAACCTTCATTCCTTGAAATTAATTATTTACTCTAAAGATACGCGACTGGTATATATATATATATATGGTAGGCATTCCATCGTCTTCAAAAGATTCAATGTTCCTTATTTTCCAATCATTATACTTGTCTTTAATCATCATTATCATCAATGCAGCTAATAAATTATCTTTGACTTTCTTTGTTTTCTCTTATTTTTTTTTTATTTTTAATATGCATTTCCAAAAAAATTATTAAGAATAGAACATTGAATACATATTGTATAGGGTAATTAATTAATTTTTCTCTTTCAGGATCGAGGTGAAGCGATTTTGTTGCGAGAATACCATGAAGAAGAAACAGTCAAAGATTCTGTAGAGATGAATTAAAAAAGGAATTGTAATATAATCGATCACGTATTTTGAATATTTAAAGATATTCTTCCCTTATTAATTACAGATAAAGATTCTGTAGAGATGAATTAAAAAAGGAATTGTAATATAATCGATCACGTATTTGAATATTTAAAGATATTCTTCCCTTATTGTTTATCAACGACATTTCTTGAATCTTTAAGTTTTGCTATTTTTTCTGTATGCTGATAATGTTAAAAATTTTCAAGGTCATAGTAAATGATGAAGATTATAAAGATATGCAATCTGATTTATCTCGTTTACTAATAAATAAATTATTAATTATAAGAGCTTTTTAAAAATTATTGATAATTATATTAACTGATGGCAATTTTTTATAGGAATGTAATAAAAAATTTCGATCAAAATTTACGTAATATCAGAAAAATTCTTTTATTTTATTAAATTAATACAGTATTCTTTGAGAAGATCAGTTGCTATATTACAATTCATAATATACATACAATATATATAAATTTTAATGTAGATTGAAATTATTTTATAATTTTGATAACAATTTTCGGTTTATTATTTATATGGAAAATTTTCCCATTGTTACGCTTTTTTTCTCTATTTTTATGATTGCAAATTACAGTTTCACAGCTGCAAACAAGCAAACTCCATCATGTTTGCAGTGATTGAGTGCTGAAAACACATTATATTATGTATTTAGAAAAGTTTTTTCATTATCTTTAATATTATTATTTAATTTTTCTATCACAATGTAATGTTCAAAAAAATGTCTTCTCATTTAAAATGATTTTTTTCGAATGTAGATTTAATGTCAGTAGTGACAATTCGTCATTATAATTTAGTCAAGCGGAAAATTAGGTTTAATGATTTTTAGGAAATATTCATACGTTATGTAATTTACCAATTGTTAAAGAAATTCATTACTATTAAAAATACCTTGTTTATTGTGCTCCTATTGGTGATTCTAATTAGAAGATTTTCTTTTGTGGTTTTGAGCAGCATACTTCCTGTTTTGGTGGTTCTGGACAACGTACTTCCTGCTTTGGAGGTTCTGGACAACGTACTTCCTGCTTTGGTGGTTCTGGACAACGTACTTCCTGCTTTGGTGGTTCTGGACAACGTACTTCCTGCTTTGGTGGTTCTGGACAACGTACTTCCTGTTTTGGTGGTTCTGGACAACGTACTTCCTGCTTTGGTGGTTCTGGACAGCGTACTTCTTGTTTTGGTGGTTCAGGACAGCAGACTTGTTGTTTAGGAGGTTCTGGACAACGTACTTCCTGCTTTGGTGGTTCTGGACAACGTACTTCTTGTTTTGGTGGTTCTGGACAGCGTACTTCTTGTTTTGGTGGTTCAGGACAGCAGACTTGTTGTTTAGGAGGTTCTGGACAACGTACTTCCTGCTTTGGTGGTTCTGGACAGCGTACTTCCTGCTTTGGTGGTTCTGGACAGCGTACTTCTTGTTTTGGTGGTTCAGGACAGCAGACTTGTTGTTTAGGAGGTTCTGGACAACGTACTTCCTGCTTTGGTGGTTCTGGACAACGTACTTCTTGTTTTGGTGGTTCTGGGCAAGGAGCTGGTTTAGGGCAGAGAACTTGCTTTTTTGGTGGTGGGCAAGGAATCACAACGGTTTGTTGACTCATTTTTGATGATTCAAAGATTTTCACTTTTCTATTAAACAATTAATATGGAAAAAAAGGAATTAATTTCAGTTGTTAGCTGATATTTGCTGGCAGTTACAGGCAAATTTAGTTTAAAAAAATATTTTTTAACTGTATATATCAATCAGCAAACTAAAATTATTAATACTTCAAAATCAAAAAATTGAATATACGAAATATGATTAAAGTTTAGGATGAAAAATTAAGTATTTAAATGAAAAATGTTAATACTTACGAAGATTCTAAAGATGTAGAGTATCTTTGAAGGTATTTCTTCTCTGTATATCGTATTGAACTTAACAACCGTTTATATATATATTCATAAAACGAGCTTCACACCTTAAGCGTTAATGATTTTTTAATGAGCTTATTAAGACATTTACCAAAGGCAATTTCGTCATTTTAATTAACTTTGATATCTATTTTTTTCCAAAGAGAACAATAAGTATTTTGTCATTCAATTAATAGTTTCACTTAATATTTAATCGGTGTTGTTAACATTACCTATACACAATTATCACTTTGATTATTACTGTAATCATTGTTAATTAAAAAAATATTTCTTTAAACTTGTTTTAATAACCACGTAGTTAAAGAAATAATTAATAGAACCATTATCGAAAAATAATTTACTAAATTATTTTTATTCTACTATATTTATTAATAAATGTAATTTGATATTATTTTTCCTTAAAAATTATTACAATGCATAGTATTTCAAATGAAAATTTATTTTTCATTTGAATATAATTTTTGATTGAAAAAAGTTTAAAAAAATTTTATTAAGTAAAAAATGTACACACCGTTAAGTAAAACTTTTTTCTTCCAGAAATAAAATTCTTCAGCATCTTGTATTTTTTTTCAAATATTTTTCTTCATTTTCATTTGTCCAAGTTTTCCTCCACAGGCCTCAGGATATCACCTTAAAAAAGGTCTATTATTAATATTCATAATCGCAATAAAAATAAAATTCTTTTAATTATGCAAAAATTAGAAATTTTAAACAAACAAATTGAATAAAGAAAAATAATAGAAAATTAAAAACATGGAACTAAAGGATAATGTTTTAATTAAGAATATTTATTCGGACAAATGGAAATTCTGTAAAATGTAAATTCAAATAAATAAAAATTTAGCTAGAAATCTCAGAATTCTTTTAAATAATAATTTCAAAGAAATAAAAATTTAGCTAAAAGTAAATTCTAGGAAATGAAATTTTTACAAATTATAGAGCACATTCGATGCGTCCCTTATACTTTAGTTGAAACAACATTATCTCGTTAAATTATATTTAGATTTTTTTTTAATAAATATAAATAAAATTTGAATTGCAAAAGAATGTAAATAAAAAAAGTTATTTTAAATTTCTATATTATATCCCCCTCGCAATGTGGAACGTGTCCATCAGTAAAAATTGAGGATCTGGATTTTCAACAACTCATAGTCATGCCTTTGAATGGAGAACGGCTTTTTACGATGTCAATAAAAACAAAGCAAAAAAAGAAGAGAAAAAAAGAAAAGAAGAAGAAGAAGAAGACAAAAAGCATATAGACTGCGTTCTGTTGACATAGAGTCGATCATAAAAATATATCTCGATGATAAATCCGGGAAATCAATACTCAATATATATATATATATATATATATATATGGGAACATCATTCGCAAGACTGCAGTGAGATGCATGATTTCATGGAACTGGCTCCTTCATACAACAACGTTGTGCTTGCCGCGAGTTGCGTGTGTGGGAAAAGTTGCCGGATGCATTATGTATTTATTGCTTTGCTTATTTAGTTGAGAATTACTTTACCCCAACGTAATGACTTTCAGTAGGTAATGCTATATCTTAGGAATTTCAAACACCTGATTTATTGTCAATATAATTTTATTTATATAAATTAAATATTTTGTCATCCACAAAAGGCTTCTTTAGATTATTTTTGCATTCATTGTAAAATATTTTTTAACTAAAAAGAAGAAATTTTTTTTCTAATTTATCTATACAAACAATCATACAATATAAAATATTTTTTTATTTTTAAGAGTTTTCCTCTTATGTTGCTTTAGTTTTAAATAAATATTAATTTTAATTTTATTATATTATATTAATACCTTATTCATATTGTTACATTTAAATATTAATTATTATTTATTTCAAAAAATAATTAATTTCATAAGTTTTCAAATTTAGCGCTTTTATTAAAGTTGGCAGTACCGTTCCTGCTATCGAAACCAGTGTTGCCATTGACCATATATAATCTAAACTGCGCTTGCGTCACCAAAACAATCTCATTGAGAAGAATTGGCGCATTTATATGAAATGCTTTTTTATAAAAAAAATGTTAAAAAAGTAATATAAAAACATTTTTACTGTTGCATTGATTGTTTTTTTAGTTTATTATAATACTTCAAATGAAAATGAAATTTTATAAAAAATTTTCAAATAATTTATTAAAAAATAAAATAAAAATACATTTTAATCAAAAAAACATAATGAAATATATACTAAAATTTTTTTTTTTAATAAAATTTTATTTACAAATGCCTATAATATTATATTTTTTCTGCAGTTTAATTAAAAAAAATAGTTCAATAATAATTGATATATTACGTAGAATTTTTTTTTTTTTTATTATTATTATGAAATATTGAATTGAATTTACCATATTAAAAAATGTAAAGTTATTTTTAATTTAAGTGATGTACATTTTAAATCAAAATATTATTGTAATAAGAGTCTAAAAAATGGCATTTATATTGCCTTTGAGTAAAATTAATAGATTGCAATATATGTGTATATATATATATATATATATATATATATATATATATATATATATGTGTGTTTTGTAATGCAAAAAAATAAATAAATTTTTATTCCTCGAGAGCTGAATATACTCATGATCACTACTGATTTACCGAATAATCATGTCATGAACAAATACCTTTGAATTTCTTAAGTTTGCCTTTTAATGAGAAAATTATCTATAATGTTTGGAATCTAAAGAACTCTCAATGGCTCATTTTGAATAATAATAATAATTTATATAAAATAAGAAGTAAGTATTTTTTCATAAAAACTGAAAAATCTTTATAAATTTTGTTTAATCAAATATTTAAATAACAAATACAAAGAAGATAATCAAATTAAAATAGAAAAAGAATAAAGTATAGAAAAAAAAATTGAAAATCTGTCAGTTTAAAAAAAAAAATTTTTTTTTAACAAACGGACAATTCAATACAGGAGCTTTTTTTAAAATTAGAATCAGGAAGCTAAATACGTAGAATGGACTTCTAATGAACTCATTATTGCAAGGAAGATGTTTGCTGACTTTCAGCAAAACATGGCAGCACCTTGCGTTAAAGAAATCTCAATTTTTAACGCTTACATTTCGCTAATTGCCGCCGCTTGCATGTGAACTCGCAATAAATATTCGTGATTACATACGTGAGATATGCAGAGGCGTTATGAAAATAAAGAAAAAAAAATAACTCGCTTCAAAGTTCCTTTAATTAGGTCGACGTGTCCTTCCTCTGAAACGAGGGGGAACTCAATCGCAAATATTCAACCTTTTCTAACCCCCTCCCTAAGAATATATATATATTTTAAATTAATAAAAAATTCATTTTTAAAATACCTATTTAAAAATTAATAAACATTCTCTTTTGAGTCAATCAGATTCAAATATTATTTATTTTGTGCAGTAAATAATTTTTATTAAATTTTTTTTCAAAATTATTTATGCCTACTACTAACAGAAATCATAATTATACTTTTTTTTTTACTAATTGAGTTACAATTGTTACCTTTTATAAAAATTAATGCTTTAGGGCTTTAATTTAATTACTCAACGAGTCACGGTTAGACTTTTATTTAGATAAACGTTGGCGATATACAAAAAAATATGTTTTAATGAAATTCATGACACTGATTGATTTGGCGAATATTATAAACCGTCTCGTCATAACAAAAAAAATATATATATAAAAATAATTATTCCAGATCCTCATTTCCGGTTAACAAGATAATAATATTTTTCTATGTTTCTTTCATGCTTCTTAATAATACACAATAATAATAATAATATATTTTCATGATCTGTGTGTTGATTGAAATCGCAAATCAAATTCCTTAGAAATTGTGTTGCTTCACGCAAATGTCACGTGAATTAAAAAAAATTGAAAATACATATACATAAAAGAGAGAGAGAGAGAAATCTTCGGAAAATATTATCGCAAATTCTTATCCATTTTGCAGAATCGATTAAACAAAATCAATATCCATTTATTCCAGCTACATAATGATAAAACTTATATACGCTAATACTATTGATACAGATTTTTATTCCAATCGTTTTTATTTGTACAGTGGCGACTGTCTATCGACAATGATAAATTCTTGATTCGTGATAAGAAAAGTTTCTCAAAAAAAAAGAAATAAAATAAAAATTGAAAAATTTTAATTCAATTTTGAAGGTGATATTATGTTTTCTCATCTGTGGAATTTATTTCCTGGTAGGGCAGTTTTGATAATAATAACAAACAGTATTATATATAGATTTAATTATATGAGCTGCAATTAATTAAAATTTAAATGTTTCTTTTTTATATAATTTATACTTTTCTAGAAATGAATTTAAAAAACCCGATTTCTTTGTCAGGTTATATTATTGGAACATTTTGGTTTTTGGAATTTATTGAAACTTTTTTGCTCTGGAATTTCTTTTTTTTTTGAACTTTTGTCCTCCAATCATGTAGATGATATTTTCACCTGCATACCTAATGAAAAAATTTATTACCTATTACATAACTGTCGTGATTTATATTTATTTGTCATAATTCTCGATTACCTACCGCACTCTGCTCTAGTAAAAATTTAATAATATTCTAGTTAAAATTAAAAGTTAATGTAAAGTCACTAAATTTTAACTAGAGCAGGATGCGGTAGGTGACCGAGAATTATATGACAAATGGCCAGTGGGAACACTAATAATACGCACTTAACTAACCCATCCTTGGTGAGATAGTACCTTTAATACTAGAACAACCTAACTGTTTTTAAAAACCTTAATGTTCATACTCTGGCCGTTTTCGAATTAAGCATACTTGCATGCATTTCGCATATACTTTTGAAGTATACACTTAACCACACCGTCACCGCTACTCAAAATTGCTGGAATTGTGAAGCTGCTATTTTATAAATTTAAATGGTTGCTTTATGACCTCAGCAGTACTTGACAACATTGGGACAATTTTTGTGTGACACGAGTATTTTCGATGAAAAGTAAACAAAGCGATCTTTCTAAATAAATACCGTCAAAGTTCAAAAAGAGAAGGAATAAGTGAGATTAAAATCAAAATCGATAATAATCGTCACTAAGTAGCAATTTTATAATTCGAAAATTTTTGTAAATTCATTCATTCTTAATCCTAGCATTAGAAAATTTTGTAGGTTAGAAAATATTTTTTTCTTTATTTCTTTTTAATTTAATGAATGTAATTTAATTGGGCTGTCAAAATATTACGTAAATAAATTTCAAAAATATATTCGCCAATAATTATTAAGGAAAATATAAGAATCAAAATAAAATAGATTTTTTATCATTGAAAAATGTCTAAGGTTTTGTGATTTTCTCTTGTGTTTTAACTTTTTTCTGTAGTATTTTGGTGAATGGAAATTTAATTCGAAGCTTATTTGCAGATATTATCCCTAGAGTATCGGTTCGAGTGTATAAAGATTTTACATAATTTTTAGAGAAGTACATTAGAAATTAACAAATAATTCCTTTAATTATATTAATTAACTAACCACAGATTTGTAATCAGTATCCCCAAAACTCCCGAGTAACAAGTTTCAGGAGATTCCATCAAAGTCATTGTCTAAAAAAACAATTAGTTTATAACCTATAATATTTGTTAATTTAATTTGTTTATAAAATGTAAACTTTTATTTTTGTAATTTTTTCGTTTAGAAAAAGCAGTGTTTTGAAATAGTTTTTACTATTTATTTACATTCGCTTATAAAATTGATAATTTTGTTAAACTTTGCATTAAAAAAATAATTATAAACAAATAAAAATGTATTATTAATAATATTAATTTATAAATATAAAGTTATTTTATATCTTAATTATGCTTAAATAAAAAATAAAATGCAATTTAATAAATTAATACTACATCCCTATTTTACTATAACAATTTTTTTAATCCAAAAAAAGAAACATTTTTAATAACATTTAATAAATTTTAAATATTTTAAAGCAATAAAGAGGCACGTGTAAAAAAATGAATCCTTGAAAACATATCGATTTGTTGAAGAATAATAAAAAATTATCTTTTAACAAATTTGAAATTAAAAAATTACTAAAATTTAGTTTGATAAACAGGACGCATGAAAAAGCTCTAAAACAAATTTTTTAGAATTATGATTTTATAGAATCTTATTCTGTAGAATATTATTTTTGCAGAATATTAAATTGTTAAAATATTAATTTTGTAGAATTTTCATTAATCTAATTATCAACGTTGCAGACATTTTATTCAGACGAAAATTAATTTGCCAGAAATTAAATTTGATCGAATCTGCATTTGTGCAAAATTAATATTCTTTTTAATATTCTTTCTTTAAAATTAAGATTCATTTAAGTTACTACTCTTCAAAATTAATATTAACAACCTTTCGATCAAATTGAGATTGTATCAAATTGAATTCCTGATAAATTGTTTTTAGTTTAAATAAAATTTTTTTCAAAGTGATTTTCGACCATTTAAAAATTTCTATAACATCTATAACAATCGGTTTAATCAAAATTCTAAAAAATTAATATTTTAACAATTTAAAATTCTACAAAAATAATATTCTACAGAATAAGATTCTATAACATTATAATTTTAAAAAATTTATTTTAGAGCTTTTTCAATGCGTCCTGTTTATCAAACTAAATTTTATTAATTTTTTTATTATTCTTCGATAAACCGATATTTTTTCAAGGATTCAGTTTTTTACACGTGCCTCTTTATTGCTTTAAAATTTTTGAATTTAAAATAATTTTTCAATAAAAATGTTAATTTTTTTTGATTAAAAAAATTTTTATTTTAAAATTGGCATTTATGTATTAATTTATAAAATTGTTCAAAACGCGTTGAACCGATCAGCTAGGGATTATGCCAAATAAGAATCAGGTTAAATAAAAATTAAGCCAGATAAATATTTGGCCAAATAAGAATTAGATTAAATAAAAATTAGATCAAATAGATATTTTTGTCCAAACAAAAAATATGTTTAAAATTTGGTCTAATAATAAGATATTGGGCTCAATAAAAATTAGACCAAATAAGAAATAGAATAAATAAGAATTGGGACAGTGGAGATTAGAACAAATTATGTCAAATAAAGATTAGGTCATACGGGACTCAAATATGAATTAGGTTACAAAAAGATTAAGGCAAATCAGATTTAATAAGTTAAATTAAGTTTAGGCCAAATAAGAAAAGGTTTAGGGCAAATGAGAATTAGGTGAAATTAATATTTGTCCAAATGAAAATTAGACAAAATTAATATTATGTTAAATGAGAATGTGAATAAATACAAATTAAGACAAGTGAGAATTAGATCGTATATGGCAATCGAATTTGAACGAATTATGTATTACGCCGATTTGGAGAAAATTCATCTAGAACATAAATTAAAACTCATAAAAATATGTCCTTTTTTCTGTTAAATGAATAAATTCTCTTTGAGTTTTGAAGTTTAGCTTTATCGCAGCCATATTTGCAGCGCAGCTATACTATTATAGAGGAAAAGTATCATCGGCATTTCCCTGTTGGCGTCAATAAATCAATGCGTAGTTAACGACAATGAGCCGAGAAAACTATTCTGCCATGACAGGGTATGTCATTACTGTGTTACTTATAAGCTCCTTCATGATACGTTTACCGCATACAAATGAAGTGACCGATTACAAAACCTTTTTGAAAAAGCGACCTCCATGGCATGCCACGTATGCACAAGGATGCAGGGTGCTCGCGCCATAGAAAAATACACATGTGACACACGCGGGCAGCGATTCTTATCTCAATGGCGAATTAATCGACCATTAACATGCAACTTGAATATTGATTGATTTTTTGAGAAAAAATATTTCTTCACTCAAAACAAATGAACGCAATATATGAGAGGTAATCGTTTCAAAGAAAAATTTCACATCTCGTGTGGAGAAATTGAAATCACCAGATTTTGTGAGATTTTATTTTTATTTCAAATAAATGACGATTTTTTACAATTTTTTTATTTCTTATATTCTATACGATGTCAGTTTTTCAAAATTCAAAATGGCCGATCGAATATGGCGGTTAAAGAAATTGTTACTCTGGGGTTTTTAGGGTCGTTGATTATGAATCTAATATATCAGATTGACAAAATTCAAAATGGTGAATTTTTTTTAAGTTCAAAAAATATTTTTGTTATATTTGATCCGCTATTTAAAATTTTGAAAAACCACCATCGAATTCGTAATTGGTGACCACTAAAACTTCTTATTAACAAGTTTCAAGTAAATGGAATAAATTTACAAAATTATCCGCCATATTGGATCTGACATTTTGAATTTTGAAAAACTGACATTGGATTCGTAAAAAGCGTTCTATTTTCTATATAAAAATTCGACAAAAAAAGTAAAAAGGTTTTCTGGAACTATTTCTAAACTAGAAAACCTATAATAAGAATTAGTATATAATATATAATAATAATTAATTAATTTTTATGTATTCTCCTATCTACTACTATTTACATTAGAGAAAATTATAAAAATTTATTTTAAAACATTAAACATATTATATATATATATATATATATATATATATATATGTATATATATATATATATATATATATATATATATATATATATATATATATATTTATATATATTCTTATTTACAATCTCATTTTTTTTATAGTTGTAAAATTTTTATTAATTACAATTTGTTTTCCTCCTTTATTAGTTTTCTATATAAAAAAAAAGTAAATTTTTTTATTAACTCACCTTTTTATTAAAATTTGCCTTTATAAATTTTCAAAATTCCAAGAATTTCCCAATTTTGTAAAATTTTCTTCAGACATTCGCCTTCCAAAATTAAGAACCTTAAAAAAAGACTGTTATTAGTGTTTTACTAAATAATTTAAAAAACTGAAATTTGTTTAAAAACTTGAATTTTAGAGGCGCATGATTTTTCCCAAAAATTAAAAAGGTCGAAAATTTAATTGATCGAATTACATTAAGTCGATATTTTATTTGAACGAAATTCTAAATGATCGATATTTAAAATGGTCAACATTTTATTTGGTCGATATTTTATTTATTCGAAATTCTAAATGATCGATATTTAAAGTGGTCGATATTTTATTTGTTCGATATTCTAAATGATAAAAATTTAGAAGCATCGAATTTTATATCCATCGAAATTTAATTTGGTCGATATTTTAAAAGCTCGACACTTTTTTAGCTATACGAGTTTCCTTTCTATGTAGATTGTCGGTAAAGTACATTGAAATTTTGCGGGAAATTTGAAATTATTGATGTAAATCATAATAACAACATAGAGAGGAAACTCGTATAGCTAAAAAAATGTTGATCATTTAAAATTTCGACCAAACAAAATATCGACCAAATAAAATGTCGACCACTTTAAATATCGATCATTTAGAATTTCGGTCAAATAAAATATTGAGTAAATAAAATGTCGACTTTCATAACTGTCGTTCTTTTAGAATTTCGACCAAATCAAATATCGACTTAAAGTAATTCGATCAATTAAAATTTCGAACTTTTTAATTTTTGGGAAAAATCATGCGCCTCGAATTTTAGAAAATTTTAAAGAAATTTTTTTCATAAAAACATTTTGTAACGTAATTATTGAAACTAAAAAAATTTAATCTATCAATTTACCCCTCATTCGTGCGTCAAACTAACCCCATACATGTGGGTAAGTTGTTACACTTTCGCAATAAAAAAAATTGGTTCCAATCTCATGTGATTAAAAATAAAAATTTAAAAAAAAAAAAGATTTTTCCAGATAATTTCATCCATCAAGATTAAAGATAAATTTTGATTTAGCCAATAAAGAAATTCCAATAACTTATAAAGACTGATCGAACTAGTTAACAACATACATTCGATAGCTGATAAACACGTCATTCTTGAAAGCGTTGAGAGTAAAAATCTCGACAATATAACCCCGTATATCAAACACACGAGACGAAGGCCAATGTACACAATTTCCACTTTTAGAAAAAACATCAGTCGAGCGTGTGGGATTGAAAAGCGTCACTATCGCCATCTCACGTGAGAGTAACAACAATCTCCCCCCCCCAAAAAAAGGTTAAATGGTATTGTGACCAGTTTCCGCCATCAAATATAGACTTCAAGTTAAACTTTTATATCTTTTTAAAACTCACTTTTACCCCCTTTTCTATTATTGTCCCCTTATCTATATACATTTAACCCCCCCCCCTCAGCCTATCATACCCAACTAGGAACAAAAATCGCGCTCCACCCTCTATTATTTTTCACTTTAATGCTTAATTTTTTAAAAACTTGCAAGTATTGAAATTATTAAAATTTTATCTAAATTTTGAGGTTATATTTATTTTTTAGTTAGAAAATTTTGAATTTATGTTTGTCGAACATACATTCAAACTCAACGATTCCTTAATCTATATATGTCCTTAAATTTTTAGGTTATGTTTAAAGTAAGGCCTTGAATCCTGAAAATCTTTCCCTTTGAATTTTGACGTTGTGTGAACGTAGTCAAAATCGGCTATATTCACGCCACTGAGTTAGAAACGTTAACGTATCCGAAACATAACCTATAATTCGTTTACTTTTTTGCAACCTTTCATCGAGGCGCGAAAAGTATCTTTAGAAGCAAACAAATTATAGGTTATTATTACGAAAGTTTTACTTTGATTAAAAAATTCATTTTTATTTATATGAAAAGGAAATAAATTTTTATTTCAGATATGTAACCACCCTGCCGGAAGGGTGGTACTGGATTGGTACTGGAAAATTGGAACTGAGGGCTCAGTACCAACTCAGTACTAATTTGGTGCATTTTGGTACTGAAATGAAAACTGGGAAATTTACCTGCGAAAAGGATCGAGTTACCGTTAATACCCTCATAAAAGTGAAAAGCGACTAGCTTTTTCAATATGTTTAAACTAATACTTTATATTTATTTCAATATTATATTTGTTTTTCCTGGATTTATATTATTTTCATACATTATTATGCATATGATATGTCCTTTGGCAGCTAAATTCAAAAATGATGTCCATTTTTTTGTCAAACTTAAGGTATACGAGATAAATTATAACTTTCTTAAATGTAATTATTTTTTGATAAATTTTAGATATTCATAATCTGGAAATATTAACGAATCTCAATATATATTTTTTAAAGTTAAGTTATTAAAATTATAAATTTTTTAAGCAATAAAACTCGGGTTAAAATTTTAATCCTTCAACAAAGGACCTACGGGTCTATTGTTCAAGGAGGGATTGCAATATAATTTCTAAACTTAACAGAAATTTTCTACAAACTATTATGTTTTTTTTGCTGTTTTACACGTATATCGTGAGAGACGGTTTGTTGATCTTATATACCTTTAAAACTATTGTTAAAGTACTTTAAAAATGTCTTCTTACGGGTTATCAGGTAGTGGTACTGAAGTGGAACTCAAGCCAAATCCGAGGCCAAATCCAATTCAGTACCATTCCAGTACCACTCTTTCGGTAGAAATATGAATTATTTATATAATTTGAGAGTTGATCCGCTTTGTATGTATTTTCAATTAAAAATTTCTAAACATAACCTAAAATTTTGTTTGTTTCTTATGTACTTTTATTCGGAGCGCGACAAACATATAAATATCAAATTTTTATATGGCTGATTTATATTTCTCATATACACACACAATTGTCCAAGTTGACGTGTCTCCGAAATTGTGGTAGTATATTTGTGAGCGCGTTTACCACCCAGGGAAGAAAATACGAAATAGACTTAAGTTCCGCCGGAAGTAGCTACTGACAAGACCGGAAAATGTTACTGGTTTTTCCTATGGATGGATACATATATTTTTGTTGTCGATAAAAAAGCAGAAGACAATCATTGGAATACAAAAGTTAAATTCATCTTTATTTTATAGTTTTATTAAAAAAAAAAAATTTTCTTCCACATTTAATCAAAGCACGGTATATTTCCTGAATATCCCTTGAATACCACCGTGGAATATTCCCATGATCTTCTAGGAAAATCAAAATGTCCGCCTCATGGAAATATTCCACGGTGACATTCAGGGAATATTCCAGTGACATTGAAAGTAATATTAAAGGAATATTCCAGTGATATTGAGGGAATATTCCACGGTTATATTGAATTTTTTTTTAAAAGTGTTGAAATAATAGAAATGTGTTATAAATTGTTATTTGAATAAGCAGGAAGATTAAAAACATATTTAAAAAAAAATTCAATATAACCTTGGAATATTCACTCAATATCACTGGAATATTCCCTCAATATCACCTGAGTATCCCCTTAATGTAACTGGAATATACCCTGAATGTCACTGTGGAATATTCCCATGATGCGGACATTTTGATTTTCCTAGAAGATCATTAGAATATTCCACTGTGGTACTCAAGAGATATTCAGGGAATTTACCGTGCTGCTTGGGTATATAGTAGTGCGATGTTATTTTGTTTGGTATAATAATCCACATTTTATTTTTATATTAATTTACATATTAACTTTTGCCCATCAACGTTGGGCCTCTTTAGATAATAAAAACTGTAAAAAAATTAATCTCATATAGAAAAACAAAAAACATAAGATTCTGACGATATTAATATTAATGAATTAAAAATGTAACGAAGAAAGACAATTCAAAAATCAAAAATGAGAAGCTAATAAGTATGGATTATAAGATCTTTCTCTTAGTTAAAAATATGATTAGTTAATTTTTAAAAAATATAATTTAAAGGAGTAATATAAATTGGTAAATCATCTCCTCAGTGCCAATAGAATTCAGTTAAAATCCTATAAATTCGCGCCACAATGATAAAATAGTTATCTTCTTTACCAACCCATATTAATAATAGTTTTTGACCTTTCTTTTCATATAATATTTAAAATAAAAAAATAAGTGAGTGAGAAATCCACAATGGTAAGTTTGAAGTTATGTACTCCTTTAAATAGTATTTTTTAAAAATTAACTAATCATATTTTTAACTAAGTGAAAGATCTTATAATCCATATTTATTAGCATCTCATTTTTTATTTTTGAATTATCTTTCTTCGTTACATTTTTTATTTATTAATATTAATATCGACAGAATCTTATGTTTTTTGTTTTTCTATATGAGATTAATTTTTTTATAGTTTTTATTATCTGTAGATGAGGCCCAGCGTTGATGGGGGAAAGCTAATATGTAAATTAATATAAAAATAAAATGTAGATTATTATACCAAATAAAATAACATCGCACTACTTATATAAAATTCAAAAAACCAGGTTTCTCCTATTAAGTATTTCATTAACCTAATCATATCTGATAAGGAAGAAATTTTATTGACCAACAGTCAATTTTGTATGTACGAAACTCGTACAAATATTTTCGTGCATGGTTTTCTGAAATGAAATAATGAAATAATGAATGAAATACTTAATAGGAGAAACCAATTTACCATCGTAACTACAATATTAAATTCAAAAACAAAATTACCATCCTCACTATATATATATATATATATATTATTAATATATATAATTAATTAATAATCAAGAAAATTTTTTTATTATTTCATTTTGAAGAATTTGTTTTCAAGATGTACCACGGGTTTAACTTATGACCCTAATTTTGAGGTTATATCAGTATTTTTTTCTATGACTTTGACCAAATTTTGAGGTTATGTTCTCCTCCACGCCTATAACCTTTGACGTAAATTTGAGGCTATGTTCTCCTTTGACCTATAACTATTGAAATTTTAAGGGAGAGGATCATCTCTTGACCTCTGATTAAACTCGGGTTAAAATTTTAATCCTTCAACAAAGGACCTAGGGGTCTATTGTTTAAGGAGGGATTGCAATATAATTTTCAAACTTAACAGAAATTTTCTACAAACTATTATGTTTTTTTTTGCTGTTTTACACGTATATCGTGAGAGACGGTTTGTTGATCTTATATACCTTTAAAACTATTGTTAAAGTACTTTAAAAATGTCTTCTTATGGGTTATCATGTAGTGATACTGAAGTGGAACTCAAGCCAAGTCCAATTCAGTACCATTCCAGTACCACTCTTTCGGTAGGGATATGATCTTGAGGTCATATGTCATTTTGAGGTTATGTTCGTTTTAATCTATGTTTATGTCGTTTGACCTTGAGTATTGATGTTGTGTTAATTTTTAACCTATGTTTTTGACGTAGTTAATACAATCCTGGAGACAGTGTTTGGTCATTCCACATCAAGAGGTCGCTAGGTTTGAGGTTTTTAATTTTTAAATCTGACTTCAAAATCGTAATCATTGAATCAGAAATTCAATGAGGAGTTTAACAAAACATTGATATTAATTTTTCCTTTCATCATTTTTAAAAATAAATAATATTTAAAGAACGTGGAAGGGAAGAAATTAATAGTACGATGAAGATCAACTTGAAGAAATAAAAACTTCGTAAATCTACCCCGTGTCTAATTTCAGTGCCGTGAAATTAAAGACCAATGGAGAAATGATCGCCGATATATATATATATATATATATATATATATATATATATATATATATATATATCGCTCGTATTCATCGTTTCTCTTTCCTATGTTCTGTAATCTATACTGTGATCACCTGTGTTTCAATTATCTTCAGCAACAGATGAAAATACACAACCAAACCCATCACGCACTTTAATCGTCAATTGTTTACTTTGGTTTAAATTAAATTGACTTTATCTCATGTATCATTTTATTTAATTGGATTTATTCAAGTTCATTTTCATTATTTCGTCAAATTTTATAGAAACATTTTATCTTTTTTTTTCATAATTAAGCTATGAATAATAAATAATAATAATAATTAAAAAATTATTAAACATAACCAAACCCAGATAGCACGTAAGCTTGCAGCAACCTTGCGGCAAGCTTCAAATGTCCCACCTGACCCAAGCTTGCATGGTAAGCTTACCAAAAGATTGCACAATAAGATTATTGCAAGATTGCTCAATAAGCTTGCACGATAAGCCTGTAGCAAGGTTGGTGCAAGGTTGCCAAATAACCTTGTTTTAAAGCTAAAAACATTTTTTTAAGACTGAATATAAACTAAACGTTATGATCAGCTGATCATAATAATAATAATATATAATATGAAAAATCAAAAGAATTTTTTTGTCACGATTTTCTGATTCAGAATTGATTATGTGTAATCTGTCTAATATATATATATATATATATTTGAAAGTCCCTTTGGATGGAAAGAGATTGTATTTTTGTTGTGATTCTTTTGTACGCATATTATGGGAAATTTCTGTTCCTTGAAATGTCGTCTCTTGGTCCATCGGAAAAAAGAGAACGAATGAGAATCGTTCACAAGAAATGAATGAAGGGTTTATCTTAATCCACGGTTCGCCGAACAGACAAGCTTTAACCAACCAACCCCTTTGCAACCCCTATATATATCCGCCTTCCTTCGCCATAACCGATCACACTTCACTTGTTTTACCAGATTTCTTCTACTAAAAATTCCAAATCAAAATTACTATCACAATAATGAAAATTACGAAAATCTTTATTTTACTTTTATTTTTTCTCTTAATATTAGCCTCAATATTTTTTGTTTGTTTAATATAGATGTTTTCTTTTTCCTCAATTTAATTAAAAATGTTAAATAAAATATATGTAATTCAAATAAATCACTAGATATTCAATTAAAGTTTGGTACTCAGACGTAAGAACATAACGAAATATATTCTTCAGCTGTTATATGATATTTTGAATTAAATTTATGTAAAAAATTATAGTTTTTTTTAATCAATATCGCATTTAAGGATCTTTAAATGATCTTTTTGTCTTTTTGGAGAATCGACCATATATATATCTATTAGTACAAAAAGATCTCGCATCCGCAGCTGTTTTAAGAATTTATCTTTTTCAATTTTTTAATATTTTAGCTCTGATTTTAACTTCTAACCCAGCGGCTTTTTCATTCAGAAATTGACACTGAACTTTGACCTAATTAAAAAGTTATATTACGCGATTTTAACCTACACTACCGTCGGAAATTGTCGGTACGGCTAACGTGCGAAGAGTAGAAATTTGGTGCTGACTTTAAAGCAAGAAAATTTAAGTTAGAAAAAAGATAGAGACTTCTAACTTAGATGGTTGGAAAGGTGATAAAATTCAGCTTCTCAATGTATATCAGGAAATTTTTTTTCTTTTTTTTGGCATTTAATACACCGAAAAGATTTCAAGATAAAATTATGCAATTTTCTACTTTCGTACTAATGTTTTTTGACTCCCGCCATAATCTAGAATAATGCATGGTAAAATTTGACAATTTTACAACATAATCTTTAGGGTCTTAACTTTAATTTGCTTTTTGAAACCAAAAAAATGTTTTGTGTTTCCTGAAATATGTTAAAAAAGGTCCGAGCATGTTTTCCTACAACTCAGCCGTCAATCATCACTTTTCGCCGTCTTGTTGCTGGGTTGTAGGAAAACATTCTCAAACATTTTTTAACATATTTCAGAAACAACATAACATTTTTTTTTTAATTTTAATCCAATCTTTAAGTTTTTAGCTTTAATTTGCTTTTTTGAAACTTCAAAAATGTTTTGTAGTTCCTGAAATATGTTAAAAAATGATTGAGAATGTTATTTTACAACCCAGCAGCGAGGCGGCGAAAAGTGATGATTGACGGCTGAGTTGTGGGAAAACATGCTCGGACCTTTTTTAACATATTTCAGGAAACACAAAACATTTTTTTGGTTTCAAAAATGCAAATTAAAGCTAAGACCCTAAAGATTATGTTGTAAAATTGTCAAATTTTACCATGCATTATTCTAGATTATGGTGGGAGTCAAAAAACATTAGTACGAAAATAGAAAATTGCATAATTTTTTCTTGAAATCTTTTCGGTGTATTAAATACCAAAAAAAAAAAAGAAAAAAAATTTCCTGATATACATTGAGAAGCTGAATTTTATCAGCTTTCCAACCATCTAAGTTAGAAGTCTCTATCATAGGTAGTTTGCATGTTGAGTTATAATGGAGACTAATACTTTGCCTAACACCCTACAACATTAAGGTATCACGTAACTTGTAAAAGAGCGAAAAAGTCTGGAAATTTTTTTTCCGAACTATAGTGAAGATGTTATTTTTAGGTAAAGTCTTAGAACCTGCTACAAACCCTAAATTTAATTGTTGAATTTAAGAATCTACAGAAAGCAGTTGTTGTTTCAGAAGAGAATTTGATGAAAGCGGTAAATTTGGTTGTAAAGTCTGACAATCTGGTAAAGGTTGTAAATTTGGTTGTAGCGTTTTATAATCTGATGAAAGCATTAAATTTGGTTGTAGAGTCTGGGAAATGGTTGAAGGCAGTGAATTTAGTTGTGCCGTTTCATAATTTGATAAAAGCATTAAATTTTGTTTTACATTCTGTGAATCAGGTAAAAACCTTAAATTTTATTCTGGTGTTTCAAAATCTGACGAAAGCATTAAATTTGGATGTAGGGTCTGAGACTCCGGTAAAGGCGGTGAATTTGGATGTAGCGTTACATAATCTGACGAAAGCATTAAATTTTGATGTAGAGTCTGAGAATCTGTTGAAGGCAGTGAATTTGGTTGTGGCGTTTTATAATCTGACGAAAGAATTAAACTTGGTTGTAGAGTCTCAGACTGCGGTAAAGGTGTTGAATTTGGTTGTACTGTCTGAGAATCCAATGAATTTAATTGTGGCGTTTCATAATTTGCTGAAAGCATTAAATTTGGTTTTACAATCTGTGAATCAGGTAAAAACCGTAAATTTAATTCTAAGGTTTCAAAATCTAATGAAAGCATTAAATTTTATTGTAGCGTCTGAGACTCTGGCAATGCAGGCGAATTCGGTTATAGCGTTTCATAAACTGACGAATGCATTAAATTTGGTTGTAGAGTCTGAGAATCTGGTGAAGGCGGTGAATTTAGTTATGGTGTCTGAGAATCCGGTAAACTTAATTGTGGCGTTTCAAAATCACATATTTCTCTTTTTTCATTTCTTCTTATTGGCACCGTTTTATACAGGCAAGATAATTTTTCTTTTTATATTTAGACATAAATTGTGTACAATTGCTCCTGCAGTCTGGAAAAATTAAAATTATTTTGAGAAAATAATATATTATTAATAATATATCACGACTACCTAAGAAAAATAATAATAATAAATAAATGAAATATGTTTATTATTATTTTAAAATCATTTTAATATATTTTAAATTCTTTAACTTTTATTATTTATGCATTTTAATTTTTCTTTTATAATTTCTCGTATTTTGTATTTTACAAGAATTAAAACTTACGTACTTTAATAATTTTTCATTGGATCACTTAAATTTGTTACTTTCATTTCATTTGGTTGGTATGTATTTTGTACCACATTTGTCTTTACAGGTTAATCTATAATAGGCATATTACTATTTTCATTTTCTTGAGGAGATTGAATATCTCCTATGATAGTTAAAATAAATACTGTTTTAGAGATATTGTATTTATATTCTATTTATATTATATATTTAGTATAGTTAAATCTTATAGAAAATTTCATTTTGTCTATTTTAGCGAAAATGGATTATCGCTTTGGCAGTATTAACTATACTGCTAACTATTCTAGAGATTATTTTCGCTAGTTTATACAAAGTGTTTTTAGTGTAAAGCATTAAATTTGGTTTTAGAGTCTGAGAATCTGTTGAAGGCAGTGAATTTGGTTGTGGCGTTTTATAATCTGACGAAAGAATTAAATTTGGTTGTAGAGTCTGAGAATCTGTTGAAGAAAGCGAATTTGGTTGTGGTGTCTGAGAATCCGATAAACTTAATTGTGGCGCTTCAAAATCTGATGAAAGCATTACATTTTGATGTAGAGTCTGAGAATCTGTTGAAGGCAGTGAATTTGGTTGTGGCGTTTTATAATCTGACGAAAGAATTAAATTTGGTTGTAGAGTCTGAGAATCTGTTGAAGGAAGCGAATTTGGTTGTGGTGTCTGAGAATCCGATAAACTTAATTGTGGCGCTTCAAAATCTGATGAAAGCATTAAATTTTGATGAAGAGTCTGAGAATCTGTTGAAGGCAGTGAATTTGGTTGTGGCGTTTTATAATCTGACGAAAGAATTAAATTTGGTTGTAGAGTCTGAGAATCTGTTGAAGGAAGCGAATTTGGTTGTGGTGTCTGAGAATTCGATAAACTTAATTGTGGCGTTTCAAAATCTGATGAAAGCATTAAATTTGAATGTAGAGTCTGAGAATCTGTTGAAGGCAGTGAATTTGGTTTTGGCGTTTTATAATCTGACGAAAGAATTAAATTTGGTTGTAATGTTTGTAACTCCTGTGAAGGGGGAAAATTTTTTTGTGTTGTGTGCAAAATGTTTACTGTCAATTTTTCATTTGGTTGTTCTTCTTTTTGTATCACATATTTCTCTTTTTTCATTTCTTCTTGGCACCGTTTTATACAGGCAAGATAATTTTTCTTTTTATATTTAGACATAAATTGTGTACAATTGCTCCTGCAGTCTGGAAAAATTAAAATTATTTTGAGAAAATAATATATTATTAATAATATATCACGACTACCTAAGAAAAATAATAATAATAATAATAAATAAATGAAATATGTTTATTATTATTTTAAAATCATTTTAATATATTTTAAATTCTTTAACTTTTATTATTTATGCATTTTAATTTTTCTTTTATAATTTATCGTATTTTGTATGTTATAAAAATTAAAACTTACGTACTTTTATTATTTTTTATTTGATCACTTAAATTTGTTGATTTCCTTTCATTTGGTTGGTATGTATTTTGTACCACATTTGTCTTTCTTTCTTTTTTATCGCACCAACCTTTACAGTCATGATCGTTTGTAAAGTTAATTTTATGCTTAAAGTATTTACAATATCTAATGCAATCTGGAAAAATTAAAATTATTTTGTGAAAATAATTTATTATCAATGATATATCACAGCTCCCTATTGAAAATCCTCATGTAGGATCCTATATAGGATCCGATAAAATTTCGCTGAAAAAAAACTATATAAAATTCAAGAATTTTATATAGCTTTTTTTCTGCGAAATTTTTTTTCGTATATATACGAATTTATATGGGATTCTATAAAAATTCCTATAAAATTCAAGAATTTTATATAGTTTTTTTCTGGGAAATTTTATTGCATCCTATATAGGATCCTACATGGGGATTTTCATAGCTATGTAAAAGAAATAATAATAAAAATAATTATTAAATAAATTATGTTCATTAACAAATTTTTTAACTGTAGTTTTTTTAACTATATTATAATTTTTGATTTGTAATTTCTAATATTTTGTGTGTTATAAGAATTAAAACTCACGTACCATTGTAGTTTTTTTCTCGATTATTTAATTGTCCATCAACCAATTGGTAATTATCAAATAACACATATAAAATCACGATAATTATGAAAGTGAAAAATGTCATGTTGGAAATTGAAATTACTTTTGTGATAAGTTCACAAAAATAGAAAACAAACTTTATTTTCAAAATCAAAGGTTAAATTAAATAGTTTATTTCAAGTCTGTTCGTCTTGAACGAGTAAAATCGGGTTTAATTTCACTGCTATTTATACTAGAGTCCCACTTTAATAGTTTTTTTGATAATGTAAAACTTTTTTTTATATCAAGAAACAATCTAACAAATAATATTATAGTCTTGTCATGCCAAAGTAATTTCAAATTATTTCATTCCAAAAGCACAACGAATTTGTTCTATACTAATTAATCTATTCTATTTTATGAATTTTTTTTGTAAATAAAATTTTTTTTTTTATTATTTAATCTTTTATTGATTAGTTAAAATATTTAGACAAAAAATATAAATAAAAATTGTTAATTATAAGACAAATGAAAAGTAAGAGCTAATAAAAAATAATTATTGTCTTTTATAAGTCTTTCAATTATAATTGAGAGACTAATGAAAGCAATATAAAAGAAACATTAGTTGAATTTTATTCTGTAACAGGAACAAAATCTTTTAAAAAAAGGTCTAAGTTAATAACTGAACAAAATAAATTTGCAAATTTTTTTAAACAAAAATTTTTCAAAGTTTAAAGAAAAAAAAATTGGGGCGGTTCACAGAAAATTAAAAGGCATTAAAATAAGCTGCAACGCTTCTTATTTTAATCCAATTTTGCTTATTTTAATCCATTTTGGTATTAAAATAAGCAAAATTGGATTAAAATAAGAAGCGTTGCAGCTTATTTTAATGCCTTTTAATTTTCTGTGTTCAAATACTACCAATTTAAATTCTACACCGTTAAAACCCTACACGTCAAACTCTACACAGTTAAATTGCACACCGTTAAACCTTATACAATTTATTTTTTAAATTCTACACACTTAATGTGTACAATGTTAAACTCTACACAAATTTATTTTGTAGTGAAAAATTAATTTCTTTAAATTCAACACGGTTAAATTCCACAACGTTAAACTCTACATATATTTCTTTTGTAATAAAAAATTAATTTTCTTAAATTTAACACAGTTAAATTCCACATCGTTAAATGCTACACATATTTATTTTGTAATGAAAAATTAATTGCATAAAATTCTACACATTTAAATTGTTCACCGTTAAACCCTCCACAAACTTATTTTCTAATAGAAAATAAAATTTGTTGAACTCTACACAGTTAAATTGCATCACAGAAAATTAAAAGGCATTAAAATAAGCTGCAACGCTTATTATTTTAATCCAATTTTTCTTATTTTAATACCAAAATGGATTAAAATAAGCAAAATTGGATTAAAATAATAAGCGTTGCAGCTTATTTTAATGCCTTTTAATTTTCTGTGATATTGTTAAACTCTAAAAAAACTAATATTATAACATAAAATTAATTTTAATAAATTCTACACCTTTAAATTGCACACTGCCAAACTCTTCACAAATTGATTTTATAATAGAAAATAAAAATGATTAAATTCTACACAATTAAATTGCTCACTGTTAAATACTAAACAATTTATTTTTTAAATTCTGCACAATTAAATTCCACATCGTTAAATTCTACACAGATTTATTTTGTAATGAAAAATTAATTGCATAAAATTCTACACAGTTAAATTGTTCACCGTTAAACTCTCCATAAAAATCAATTTATGAAGAGTTTGGCGGTGTGCAATTTAACGGTGTAGAATTTATTAAAATTAATTTTATATTATAATATTAGTTTTTGTAGAGTTTAACAATATGCAACTTAACTGTGTAGAGTTCAACAAATTTTATTTTCTATTATAAAATAAGTTTGTAGAGGGTTTAACAGTGAACAATTTAACTGTGTAGACTTTTATGCAATTAATTTTTCATTACAAAATAAATATGTGTAGAATTTAACGATGTGGAATTTAACTGTGTTAAATTTAAGAAAATTAATTTTTTATTACAAAAGAAATATATGTAGAGTTTAACGTTGTGGAATTTAACCGTGTTGAATTTAAAGAAATTAATTTTTCACTGCAAAATAAATTTGTGTAGAGTTTAACATTGTACACATTAACTGTGTAGAATTTAAAAAATAAATTGTATAAGGTTTAACGGTGTGCAATTTAACTGTGTAGAGTTTGACGTGTAGGGTTTTAACGGTATAGAATTTAAATTGGTAGTATTTGAACCGCCCCGTTTTAAATTAATTTTGTTTTTAAATTCACAAAAAATATTAATTTTATTTTATGACTTTTTGTATTAAATAATTTCTTTTACTTCATTGGAATTTGAAATTTTTTTTTTTGTAAACTTAAAAACTTGTTTCATTCTTTTTAAATTACAAAAAATTTTATCTTTAATTAAATTTTTTTAATGCAATCAAGTATTTTTTTTTAATGTTTTGTATTAAGACAAAAATCACAAACATAGCCTAAAATTTTTTTGACGTAAGATCCCTTCTCATGTGGAGCGTCACATATATGTGAAGATAATTATACTAGAAACACATTTATATATACTAGACCCATTTTAATAGTATTGTTATAATATACATTTTTTATAATCCCTTCTGAATAGACACTTTATGTGAACGTAACCAATAAACAATAGGTTTTTTTTAAAAATTTTATATTGTGTTTTTTATGTTAATATAAGGAGTCTATTCATAAGGGATTATAAAAAAATTATATTCTCACAAAACTATTAAAAGGGTTTCAGTATAAATACCAATGCAATTTCAACCGATAATAGTAGTATAAAATTCAACACAATTGAGAACAAATTATTTTATTTAATCTTTTGTTTTGAAGAAAAAATTTCTGTTTTCTATTTCTGTAAAATTAATACATTTCAATATCCAACATGAAATTTACCACATTTATAATTTTATTTTTTTTATGTATTTTAATAATTGACAATTATCAATTGGTCAATGGATTTTTCGTTATTAATCTAAAGGACTCTTTATGTAAGTTTTATTTCTATATATGTAATTTACAAATTATTAGAAATTACAAAAAGAAAATTTAAAACAGTTAAATAACAAATGATATTTTATTTTAAAAATATTGAAATAATTTCAAACTATTATAATAAATATATTTTATTTATTTTTTTTTCTTTAAACTTTGAAAAATTTTTGTTTTAAAAATATTGAAATAATTTCAAAATATTAATTAACATATTTTATTTATTTATTATTATTTTTATTTTTGCTTAAATATTTTTGATATATTATAACTTTTATACATTACGTAAATTCATGACAGTTACCAACTTTTAGTACAATTTTTATTACTAAAAATAAAAATTGTCGCATTTTTTTATTTACAAAGTTCATGTTTATAGATAGCTCTGAATATTATAGATTTAACTGCTTTAAAATTTATATAAATATTCTAATATTTTGTTCTTTTTTTGTATAAAAAATTTTTTTTCTTTGAACTTTGAAAAATTTTTGTTTTTAAAATATTGAAATAAATTCAAAATATTAATGAACATATTTTATTTATTTATTTATTATTATTATTGCTTAAATATTTTTGATAATATAACATAATTATTCATATTTATTAATAAAATTTAATTTTTTTCAGTTTGCAAAAATAAATGTTCATCCGCGTCCGCATGTAAAATGGAAAATACATTATGGAAACCAATAACCAATTGTAAATTATTCTGTAGAAAAGTCTGCGGAATAACAATTTCTAAATGAAAACCACTAATTTTTTATTTTTTCAAATTTATTAACAAAAAACAAAAATTCAAATGAATTTCTGTTATGGGAGTCATAAGGAATAAGAAAAAAAGGTATGATTTTTAAGTCTGTTTTTTTTTCAAATGCAAGACAAAATACTGAAATAAAAAAAAATAAAAAAATCTCAATTAGTTCAACTATTTTATATCTACTACAAATCAAAATCTTTTTCTGCTGCATAAAATTAATCCTGGGAACGTAAATAACAACTTTAAAAAATAAACCCGCAAATATTAGGCTTTTAAAGGAACAAACTTACATAATTTGTGAAAAATAGCGATTTTGTCCCCATTTACCCCAAATTGACCCTACATTATATTAATTTATGTTACATTATTTTTTTCAACAATACATTACATTGTATATGAATAAATAAAATGTTATTATAAAAATAATAATTATTATAGATAAATAATAAATATATTAGAAACCATACATTGTTTAATAATTTTTATAATTGTAAATAGATTCTACTTATTTTCAATTCTATTTTTAACTAATTTTCCGCCATATTGGATCCGCCATTTTG
Source organism: Leptopilina boulardi (assembly GCF_019393585.1). Taxonomy (NCBI): domain Eukaryota; kingdom Metazoa; phylum Arthropoda; class Insecta; order Hymenoptera; family Figitidae; genus Leptopilina; species Leptopilina boulardi. The sequence continues at coordinate 477,101 of NW_026137833.1, read as the reverse complement.
AATTTTTTAAAAACTGATAACGGATTCGTAATCAGTGACCCCGAAAACCTCCCGAGTAACAAGTTTCAAATGAATCGGATCAATTTTTAACAAGTTTTCCGCCATATTGCGTATCCGACAAAAAATGACATCGAATTCCTAATCAATGTATACATTTTTCTATCAAAATCTAAAAAAAAAGTGAAAATAAATTTTAGCAGACTAAGGTCCCTTTATTTATAGCTAAAAAAAATAAAAATATGATTCATTTGGGAAGACGAATAAAATATAAAAACATATAAAATTGCAATTATTTACAGTGAATTATTGGTGAGGTATTTCGAATAAAAATCTTAAAAAATGCAAGTAGTATAATTAAACGGAAGTTCGGCGCAACAGCAATTCTTTTACTGTGGGATTGATATCTTCCCAGGACATTACAATTTCACGTCCAAGAGGAGGGCTTGATCAAGATCAAAAGCCAGAAAAATCATCGTAAAATATATATATATATATATAGGCAAACACCTGTATCATCGGTGGTAAAGTCACGTGCCCAGGCGTGTCCGTGACTAAATTCAAGACCAATCTGCAAAAAAAAAAAAATGAAAAAACAAAGGAAAATGAAAAAAAGTTACTCAGCCCGTGCCTCAAAAACGTAAAATATATATCTTATCTTTAGCAAATGTATTAAACCGCAAATCCGTCGCCAATTCGACCATTAAACGTTCGAATATATATTTCTACAAGTAACTGACTATCAATTTACAATTGTTTTTCTATCTAAAATAAAAATTATTAAAAACTTTCAATTAAGAATTAATTTTGGGGGACAATTTTCAATAGCTAATTTAGGAGAACTTGTCAGAACGATGTCAGTTTTTCTTTAAATTACGCTATTTTGTGAGCCCACGTGAAAAAGTTCCCGGGAATTTCCGGGGAATTTCTCAGAAAAAATTCCCGCAAACTTGTTAACCCTTACGTGAAGCATTGTAGGTGTCTCTGAAACAAAAAACTTTTGTTTAAGGCGTAAAAAATTTTTGTAAGTATTTAAAAAGTTTCATTTAACACTAGGAAGTACCCAGAAGCATATTTAAAGTTTAGGTTAATCATATTTTGCATGTTAATTACTTATAGGAACCTATTCAAGGTTTCAGTCTGAGATCCAGGTAATTAATCGACATTTTCCAATGTATTAAACTGAAAAAAAATCAATAGTCGATTACTAGGATCTCTCCAGGTACTTCTCTAAAAGTTAGTTAAATTTCGATAACTTCTTCGAGGAAGAAAACCCTAAAATATGAAAGACGATCGCTACAAGAGATTTCCAGGTACCTATGATTACTCAGGGTAATTTTTCGTCAACTTCTGGAACAAGTTAACCTTAAAACGTGATAAATGATCACTAGGAAGTTTTAAAATACTTTCCTAGTGTTCAGGTCCTTTTCATAAACTTTTTCAGGGAAGTTTATGTTAAACAGCTCAATAGTTTACGAGAAGCAAATATCATATTACCTAAACTCAGTCAAAATCAAATATCTACAATTAACCTTCAAATATTTGCTCCTAGGTCAATTGATTTTTATCAACTGTCTCCGTCAAATTAAATATAAATCAGTTAATTATTTATTCCATGTAATTTCAAACAAAAAGTTTTTATCATAATTAAAATTTTTTCTTCTGATTATTTACTTATCAATTTATATTTATATTTTTAATTCTTGAAAAACAACTAAAATATCTTCAAAAATATCGTTGATTTTTAATTTTTATTAAACTTTTATGTACAGACATTTACTAAATTACAGAATAAAACATTTTGATTAATTTTTTTTAACTATAAAACATTCTCGAAGTATTAAACATAACATACAAAAATACCAACAAAATTGTCTAAATTTGAAATTTCATAACTTAAACTTTAAATATGCTTCTTGGTACTTCCTAGTGTTAAATGAAACTTTTTAAATACTTACAAAAATTTTTTACGCCTTAAACAAAAGTTTTTTGTTTCAGAGACACCTACAATGCTTCACGTAAGGGTTAACAAGTTTGCGGGAATTTTTTCTGAGAAATTCCCCGGAAATTCCCGGGAATCAACTCCCGGGAGTCTCCCGGGAACTTTTTCACGTGGGAGATTACTTTTATATTTTAAATAAATGACAGTTTTTATTATTTTTCATTTCTAATTTATATTTTATTCAAGACTATTACATACCATACAGTGTATAAAACATTGAATAAAAATTTTGAAAAATCTCGCACGCATGGGGGATCGAACCCAGGACCTTCGGGACGCGAGCCGTTTACTTTAACCATACAGCCACGTTAACTCACAGATATTTCACCTCTAACACTTCTTCTTAAATATTAAATTACTACATTGTGATAACAAAATAATTACATTATTTTGCTTCCTCGTGGAGGAAGCTTTGTAGTCTTTTAGTTTATAAAAATTTTCAAAATGGCGAAAACAAATTTTTCTCTATATAGAAACATGTTATATGAGATCCTGATCAATTGTCCGGATGTATGTGTGTGTGTGTGTGTATGTATGGACCCCTTTTTTGTGAACACAATAACTTTAACAGGTTTTAATGGATTTGGGTAAAATTTGGTAGGCTTATTTATCACATTAATATCTTAAAATGGACGAAAGGATTTTATAAAATACCCAAAAAAAAAAATTTATCGTCTTTTTTCCAAAAAATTTTTAAATAGCAAAACTTAAGGTAATGTATAATAAAATCATATTACTTACGTCAAGACAAATCGATTCGTATATATATAAAGTATAGATTTGATTTAAATTTAAAGAATTAATGAAAGTTAAAAAATCAAAAATTCACATTTTAGCTGAAAAATTTTGTATTCTCAAATGTTTATATTATTATATTATTTATATATGTTTATTACAATGTTAATGATTTCTCCACGAGGAAGCAAATTTTTTTGCTGATCGTAAAGAGGAAGCAAAATATTCATGTAATGAACATCTAAATTTATAACTTGTTTATATTTTTACATCTAATAATAATAGTTTATTTACCTTTTAATAAGATCTAGTTTAAAAAAATCATAAAATAACATTTTTTTTAAGTATAATTTTCCAAAAAATTGTAATAATTCACACTGCTGGTATAAAATTAAAAAAAAAATTTAGAAAAGAATTTACTAATTAAAAAAAAAAGTGCTGCACAAAAAGGATTTAAAACAATTATAATATATGAGAAAGATTAATTTTCGGATTTATAATAAAAGTTCACACGATTTTGTGTAAGTACATAACGTTGAAGGTCAGATAGTCAGCATGACTTTGCAGTCTTTACCCTCCGACCACCAGCAATGTCCTGCTAACTATTTATCTTGTTATATCTAAGAGATTCGATTCTAAGCAGAGATCAATGACGTCCGCCTTGCGCTAACAGCTACTTTTTTTTCCTATTTTGTCGACGATATGGTTCACTGACACATGTGACACGCGTGTAAACATGTGTTTCTGTTTACCGTCAACTTTTTATATTTTTCTTTTTAAATTGCAGAAAAAAAATATTGCCCCTGAATAAAAAAAAAAAAAAAAAAAAAAAATTGTAAATTTAAAAAATTAGAAAAATTCAATTAGCACACTTTGAAAAAAGAATTTTTTATTTTAAAATAGAGATATGTTTGAATGATTTTGTTTAATTTAACACAGGGTTAGTGTCCCCACCAGGGTTGCGTATGTAATATACCTCAGGTAAATAACATAGAGTTTTTTACGTATATTACATATGTAAATTACCTGAAATTTTTCAAAAACAATGCATTTTTCTATGGTGTAAGAGAAGAGTATAGCAAATATCTTTATTCTTCTCTCACTCATTCTTACGTTTCCGTTCAAGAATCTATTCTGCTTAAGCCTTTACCCTAATGAACCATTTTTATTTTCATATGTATATTCGTGGCCAGTTATGCCTACACATTGTTGCCCTTTTCTAACGCATACGTTGCCATGACAACACGTGAGTTAGAAAAGGCTAGAAATGTGTAGGCATATCTGGTCACGAGTATAGCATGTTGTGTTTTAGGTTGGTTTCCATTGTCCCCACTCGTCATTTGTCATAATTCTCGTCAACTACCGCACCCTGTTCTAGTAAAAATTTAGTGACTTTATAGAAACTTTTAATTTTAACAATAAAGTCACTAAATTATTACTAGAGCAGGGTGCGGTAGTTGACGAGAATTATGACAAACGAAATTTATATTTAAATGAAATATATTTTATAAAAAAAAAAAAAAATGTATTATTGAATTAAATTTAAATATTTTTTACTTAACGAAGATTAAGTTTGAATTAAATATAATATGGTTGAACTAAACTTTAATTATTTTACTTCCTATATGTATGTATAATTATAAAATGAAGTTAAAATAAAGGTTGTAAAAAAGGGATACTTCAGGTGTTTTTTTTCCAATCTATTTTATAGAGAGTGTATAACGAATCTTATATGCATTTATTTAATGTTTTCAACGTTATATTAAAAATGCTTATCCTGGAATGAGATTCATGTATATTCACTCTTTCTTCTTCTTTTTTTTTTTAATAAACACCCTTTCTTCACTAAAGGAAACGTGTTAATTGACGTTTATTGTGACGTACGAGATCAATTACAAAGACTGGAAGTTAAAGATGAATCTTAATTATCCATTTTAACGTCTGCTTTTTCTCCCGTAAATATATTTTTTATACACTTCTTTATATGTATACATAAACATATTCTATCAAAACGTTTGAAGTATCGGAATTAATTTCTTCGACGAGATACTTATTTCAAACTTTGTCTATATAATATAAATGTAAATAATAAAGTACGTGATAATTTCTATATGCTTTTGTCGCGTGAGAGCTTGTTAAAACTTAAAACACAAATTTGTTTTTCATTAAAATGCATTTTAGTAATTAATTTCATAATTATTTTTTTATCAGAAAATTCATTATTTCGTTAAATAATAATTCGTTAGTATTATTTAATTAATTAAATTTTAAAATTAAATAACTTTTTTATAGAGGAAGGTCACGGTGTCTTAAGGCACTCTCACACCTTTTTTGCTGCCTGTCTGCCTGCAGGTTACCATGACAACGCATGAGTGTGAGTGAGACAGAAAATTTGAATATTCAAAATTTTAAATCTTCTGTCGCACTCACTCTCATGCATTGCCATGGTAACCTGCAGGCAGCCAAAAAGGTGTGAGAGTGCCTTTAGAAGCCACAAGCCTAAATAGGTATATGACAAAAATATGGTCTGAATTATTATAAATAATAATAGATAAAAAAAAATCATTGTAGGGTGTAAATCCCTAATTAATTGGTCATTCCCCACTATCCCCCTAATATTAAAAATAGATAGAAATTAATAAATTGATTAAAGAAAAATTTAAATATAAATATAGATCATGATACATATATATATATATATTGAATTCATTGAAATAATAATTAATAAACGTATTAACACATCGTACCATTAATATTCACTTCTAATGATTTGTTAAATGCTTCTAAGAAATTAATTCGTTGTCGTTGAAATTCAATTTAGACAAACTATAAGACGCAAAGTCTGTAATTATTTTTATTAATCTCAACAGAAAACACCTGATTCGTGTTTAAAAAAATTCCTTGCATTATTTTATTATTTATTATTGAAAATTGTTAAATCCTAACGTATGGCTGACAGAATTTTAAATAATTTAAATTAATTTTCATATTTTTTAACAAAATATCTTAAAAGCGTAATTTGTCCTTTTTAAGAGAATCACCCATAAGAATTGATTTTCTACAACTAAAATATCATTGCAATTGATTATAGTCACGATAAAATTTAAAATAATTGGAGACCTCCCACACATTTGTATAATATTATAATAAAAATACTTAAAGTCATTTTAATTAATTAATTCCAAAGGAAAAAGTAATTAAGATTTTTAAAATAGGCATTCAATTCACTGAAAATACAATAGATTTTTGTGTTAAAATATAGAAACAAAAGGACATTCACTATTTGATTGTATAGTAATACGAAATTATTAAAAGCATTGATTAATTCTTATATATTTTAACAATAATAAGTCTTTGAAAGTATATAATTGCGTAAAAATTTTAAATAATAAATTTATTATATTAATTCTTTTTTTAGTTTTTAAAGATTATGAATTATTGTTTAAAAATTATTATTAATAAGTTTACTATTTATTATATTTATGTATTATTAATATTATACAATTATTATTATATTGCTTAAATAACAAAAATTAATATTTGGGAGAAGGGGAGCTAAAAATTAGTAATTACTTAAAAGCTTATTAAATACATGCATATGATTTTATTTTTTTATAGTGTAATCAAATAGTAAATTATTAATTATGAAAATAAATAAATGCTATACCTTCAAAATTTTGATGAAGAAACGTCAAGTTCCATTAAATTCTTGGTTCAATTTCCTCCCCGTTTCTCCAAGTTTGTTCACTCTATTGCAATATCCTTTTCTGCTGCAACAAATAAAAAACAATAAAAGAATAAATTTAATTTTTTTTTATTCAATCCACATTTTCAAATATGTGTAAATTTCCAAGTCTTTAATTCTTCATATTTCTTTAAATTGAAAAAAGGAAATTTTCTACTAATAAAAAAGTTGGAATTTTATAACTGAACTATTTAAATTTGATTTCCACTAATATTCAGTTAAATATCACTAAATATTAGTAGCATTATCATTGATTGAAACAGTTAAATCCTTTTTTTTATCAGATATCGGTAAAACAGATTTAAATGATTAAATCTACATTACCAATTGCCAATTGAAACAGTTAAATTTGTTTTTATCGGCAAAAACAAATTTGAATAATTAGATCTGCTTTACCAACTGCTGATAAAACCGATTTACCTTCTTCATTCAGTAATAATTCCAATTTTCATTTTAATTATGAAATATTTCAACTATTTTATAAGGAATATATCAATGAATCAACTTTATAAAGTTTATGGTAATTTTAGTACAGAAAATCATTTTTTTTTTAGCAATTATCGTTGAGGAAAAAATAATGAAACTAAATAAATATTTCTTTTGTGCCTAATTTTTATAGTAAATTAAAATAATACAATATTCAAAAATTGAAAAAGTTAAAAAGCCTCATTTAAACTGCACCCTTAAATATAGAATATATCAATACAAAATTGTGTAATGGAGAACCTCTGTCGGTTCCGGTTTATTAATTGTGTAAAAACTGTGGGACGCACGTTCATCGCCTTTTTCATGATTTAATTAGTTACCATCCAAGGGACCTGCCCACCTGGTTGGGGGGGACCACCGAGGGTTCTCGTGCATCTATGTAATCGAGAAGAATAAGTATATATATATATATATATATATATATATATATATATATATATATATATGATGTGTTTAACTTTTGATTCTTATAAAATAAATATAAGTACCTCAATTAACTACAAAAAATTAGTTTATATAAATAAATTATTATAATTAAATAAATTGTAAATTTTTTAAACAATTTTTCAATTTATCTAATGAATTTTGTTTTAAAACCAATAGAAAAAGAAATATAATCATTTTTCACAAACAAATAAACTTATTGAAACAATAATTAATTAAACATAAAATTGAAAATGAAGAAACTTTGAGTCAATATTTCTTTGACTATTAATATTTAATAAGAATGATAATAAAATAGATTATACATGTAATAAGCGTGAAGAACTTGAATCTTCTAGAGTGACTAAGCAATTTAGTAAAGAACCGCTTTTTCAAAGAAAACATATATCGTTTACTTGTATACTAAACCTTTAGAAAGATAATTAAATAAAATTTTCACTTGCTTTTTTTTCTTGTTCCTCTTCATTCATCATTATCATAAAGATCATTAGGGATAATATTAATTAAATGAAACTTTTATCTTAATTTTTTTTTATCTTTTACTTTGAAGATACGCTATAGGACAGAAATTTCAAACATTTGTAATTAAACTAAAATCAAAATTCATTAACTCTAAATCGTCATTGAATTTGAATATTTTTAAAAATAATTTTTATTATGAAATTATTAATTTTTCATTATTTTTTTTTTTTTTTTTTTTTGAAATTAATTAAAAATCTTTCAGTAAAATATGACCGAATTCGTTAAAATTATTTTATTAATTTTTTTTATTGTCGTTTTTTATTTATTTATGATTCAAAACTTTTAATATATTCATTTGAAACACCCTGAGTTTTCAAATTTTTGGGGACAGCTTGTCATTATTAAAAATAATTTATTTTGAAATTTTCCATAAAAATTGATCAGATTTATTCACATCTATTCGGCGTTCAATATTTTGTGGGAGATGACACTACTCAAAGTCATTTTTTATCTCCTCGCTCTTGGAAACCCACGTGAATCGTTTCCCGGTAAATTTTGCGAAATGTCTCCAGGAATAGTTCCCGAAACATTCCAGTAATAATTCACAGAAAAACAAATTTATAATTTGTTTATTAGTATATTTCCAAGTGTCATCATCATCATTCAAAGCGGCGAAAATGTAACGGAAAATCTCTTGATATTTCTTTTGATTTAAAAAGATTGTAAACTTTTAACATATGTAAAAATTTAAAAATAATGTTGTTATAATATTAACACAAACGGACTGTAGCGTAGTCTGTAGTAACAGACTGTCTTAATATTTAAAAAGAAGTTTCATACATAGATAAAAGATTTGTTAAGCAGCGTGGCCGTGGGGTCATAGTACACGGCTCGCGTCTCAAGGGTCTTTGGTTCGATACCCCAAGCGTGACAGATTTTTAAAAATTATTCTTGGGTTTTATACTGTATATATTATAATGCGGCATTTTGTCACGTACAAATAATTTAAAAATAATAAATTTTGTTTTAATTTTGTTTTTTTTTATACTCACTTTATTTTGTTTAAATAATAAATTCACGTATTAAGAAAACCAACTTGCTCAAGTCGTGTGATTAACAGTCGATTTATAATAAATAAATTCGATTCTGATTTGTCCTTTCGTTCTGTTATGAAAACTCTCGCGAGGAATTGAGGATTCTCGCGCTGGGTCACAAAGACGTTGAGGACATCACTATCTATAATTGAAATTAGAATTCATCAAGGGAAAAGCTTTCTGGTGTATATATATTTAGATGAAAGTCCCGAATTTTCAAGAACACCAGGAAGACGAAATTGCTGTTTTGTTGACGATCTGTCAAAAATCAATACTGACACAGTCAATTTCATATGGAATTCTCGCATTAATCAATTTAACATCGTATAGTGTAGGGATCTGCTTTACCGACGACTGCGTATCGATTATCGGTCGCGTGTATTATATTATTAAATATTAATTGATCTCAATGACACCGAAAAGAGAGGCCGCTGTTTAACGACGCTTTCGAGTTTGACTCGTCAACCATTTTAATCTCATTCTCATCCCGGTGTTCGTAGAGTCGAGTTGTTTTCTATTCTTTTTCGTGTAAAATAATTAAAATTATAAAAATGAGACGAGGCGCTATCGTCGTCGTTAAATGGACGGTGAGTTCCAATAAATTAATCAGGAGCCGTTTCTTTCAGAATCGATCTCATTATTATTAAAGTATAATTAAATAAATAAAAATATATATCTTGTCTTTCGGCCTATTGCCATTATTTAACTTTTTCTAAAATTTGAAGTTAATATTAATAAATAGTGTTATTGTTATAATTTTTGTCTAATTAATGATGTTTATCCTTATCCCCCCTCTCAGCGGTCTATTGTTGCTGTAAAGTAACAATGAAATTCCTAAGCTGGTTTTAGTTTTTCCTAATTAGAATTATAAAATTTACTTATCGGGTTATTTAACTTTTTTTTTGGTTTAGTTAAATATTTCAAAAATATTTTGAAAACATTATGTGCTGTGTGGGAGCCTACATTTCAATTTATACACGCGATGATGGCAAAAATATTGTTTTCCTACATTATTATCCGCCATTCTATATCCACCATTTTAAATTCTAAACCGCCCATATTATATTAAGAAAAAAAACCTGTAAACATAAATTGTAAAGTCTCTTTGGCCCTGGCACATATAATATACGAAAAGTCCGAGAATATATGAGAACATGTCCTGGAGGATGATTGGCGAGTAGAGGTGGGGTTGAAACGAGTTTATCCAACCCCCTGGTAAGTCGCGATGGGAATAAAATGTGAAACTGTAAATTGTGCGTGGGAAAAATTGGTCCCCGGGCGGTCGTGTTGTGGTCTTTTCGAGCGTATATATATTGAGAGAGAGAGAGAGAGAGAGAAAAAGAAACACGGGGTCGTCGTCGTCGCCGCGAAGTCGAGGATTTAAATGTGCAGCCGAGCAAATATAGAGAAGGGGGAATGGAAAATGGTTGGAAATTTGTTATGTTTCGTCGGACTATCACTCCCTGGTGAATATGAAGAAAGAATTCTTTGGGATTTCAGTGAGGGATAGCGGAAGTATAAGAGGGGATAGATTTTGAGCTTTTCTTTGGTGAACGAACAACGTCAGAACGCCCATAGTGAAACTGTTTGAGGGTGAATTCGCGAAGGGTGAAGCTACACGGTGCCAGGAATATAAAACGAAGGATAAAAGAGATGACGGTCACATATGCGAGTCGTAAAAGCACTTCTGAAAAGCTGCAACTGGCCTTCTTCGACTGCCACACAATTCTATTCGCTATTATTCTTTGACGTTACCTCTCAAAAGTTTTTCCTTAAAAATACACTTTTCAATAACATCAAAAAGAAAGAAAAAAAGTAATTTTAACTTTACATTTCGCAAAAATCCTCGACGATTTAGATTACCAATTGGAAGGTTAATACATCTAAAAACATCTTGAATAATAAATTTCTTTTATAATTAAACTGTTATTTTTTAATAATTTAATGCAAAAGGGCAAACGATAAAAATTAAAAGTCCAAGACGCAGAGAGAAGCTTTCCGACGATTAAGTATATACGATCGTAAAAGTTGTTTCACGCGAGAGAATGCTTCTCCCAAAGGAATAGGTGTGGAGAGAATTCTCGTTTCTATGGAAACGTAGTCAGAATCCCTATATATATATATGTATAGACTCGAACGCTATCGGCGAATATTAAGAAATAGCTCGCTGGTATTTCCGTATTTGCGGACAGAAATGAGCCATTTGTCTGCCTCGACTGAAATAAGGCACTGTCTATGCATGGCACGCCACCCCCCCCCCCTAAACCCACCCCTATAAATAATACCTCGCCATTCCTTTCTTTTCATCGCCTTTTCGCTTTCTCTCTCTCACACCATCTTTTCTCAACGCCTGCCTTTTTTTTGCTCGCCCAAGAATCGCTTATAATATTTATTACCGAGGCGTGATTTCGCGAAATTTCAACTTTTCCTAACTTCCCTGTTGTATATCCCTATATTGTATATATATATATATATATATATATATATATATATATATATATATATATATATATATATATATATATATATATATATAGCAATTTTATTATTTGAGATTCAACAAGGAATTATTATTGAAAACATGAAAATTATTAATAAAATTTAATTTTAATCGCACCCTGCTTTAGTGGAAATTTAGTAACTTTATGGTAATTTTTAATTTTAACAATAAAGTCACTAAATTTTCACTAGAGCAGGGTGCAGTAGTTGACGAGAATTATGACAAATGACGAGTGGGGACAATGGAAACCAACCTAAAACACAACATGCTTTACTCGTGACCAGATATGCCTACACATTTCTAGCCTTTTCTAACTCACGTGTTGTCATGGCAACGTATGCGTTAGAAAAGGGCAACAATGTGTAGGCATAACTGGCCACGAATATACATATGAAAATAAAAATGGTTCATTAGGGTAAAGGCTTAAGCAGAATAGATTCTTGAACGGAAACGTAAGAATGAGTGAGAGAAGAATAAAGATATTTGCTATACTCTTCTCTTACACATGCTTAAGTTCCCGTTCAAGAATCTATTCTACTTAGACCTTAAAAAGTACAGTGACTAACACCCTGACAATGAATGACACCTGCTATTATAAACGATAATAACTATAGAAATAATAATATTGATTTAAATTCCACTAGTACATTAATTAATGTACAATATTTAGAAACTGATACAGTTGACACAAAATTTTATTTGTTTACATTTTCCTCATTACTTTACTTTCTAGAAAACTAACCTAAAAAAATTTACTTTATTAAGTACAAATTCTATAAAATATGAAGAAATTGTTAAATAATTATATTTTAAAAGCAACTTTTTTTGTACATTAAATCTGAATAATAAAATTTATGATAATATTAATAAATATCACGTTACTTAAATAGTAGTTTAAATATTTTTTATTTTATTAAAGGGTATCGTTCACTGTTTTTAAACAATACTCTAATACTTATTACAATAAAAAAATATTATTCGGTTGAATACTGGGCTATCTTTACAGTTAATTATTTTGAAAGAAAAAATACGAAAAAAAAACATTTTCAACAATTCCAAAAAAATAAATTCTATATTGACGTAGTTAACGTACGTTTTAAATCTATTAGATAAAAAAAGGTTATTCGGTTGAATATTGGGTTATCTTTATAGTTTATTATTTTGTTAGAGCACAGGAGAAGACAAAACATTTTCAACAATACTGTAACTGTACCCGTTACCCTACTCAACAGGCGAGGTTTAATAAACATTGTGTATTTAAATAAAACGTAGAGTTCTGTTACTTAAAATTTTAAATCTTTTCGGCAAGAAAAAAAAATTTCCGAGCTGATATAAATTATAAAATTTTCTTAAAATTTTTTATAATAATAATAAATCTAACTATAATAAATTTATAAATTGTGTTTACATGACATGAATAGTGCAACTATATTATTGTTATCAACTTTAGAATCCCTTTTACGTAAAATCAACACTATTCAAAGTTTCAGAATCGAGAAAGGGAGAGTTAAATCGTAAATAATAACAGTATATATAGTCAAAAGGCAGGAATTGACTCGATTTTTATAATTTTGGAGAAGAGAAAAAAAGGGCGAGGGTACTGGTCACAATCGTATTACTAATGATTTTACTTGGGGTAACCCTCGCAAACGTCATATATATATATATATATATATATATATATATATATATATATATGGCTATGATAGGAAAGTCTGTTAACGGAAATGTCAGTTGGATAAACCCCAACTCTAAATCTTATGAGCTGTCCTGGGTTCAGAGGTTATATGTGTCGTTGATCAGCTCTTGATTATCGATGATTTTGTTTATCACAAATCGAAAACAAAAACGACACTGTAAATTTATTTTTTATAATCTTCAGAAACAATGTTCACAATTTTCTAAACTATAAGAAAAATATTGCATTCTAAAAATCGGAATAAAAAATATCAAATACCACTAACAATAGGTATTAATACTTTTACTTAAAATTATATTTCTTTCATTATTATTATATTTAAAGAATAAACAGTTTTATTGTCATATTTATTTGTTGTTGAGAAATTGAAACAACATTTTTTGGCATTAGTGGATTTATATACAGTTGACTGATATTGTGAATCGAAATAAATTTGATACGTCTATTATTTTCAGTTTAAAAAAGAAATTGAGAAAAATGATGAAAGGAAAAAAAAATTAAATAAAAAATAAAAATATCTATAAAAATAGGGAAAATTTCGGTACTGATGTATATATATATATATATATATATAAAGTTTATTCATTTTAGTTGGATAGAAATAGAATGTCAAGAGTTTCCTAATAGAGAAAAGAAGAAAACATTCGACATCTCAGTTTTCGGTGTTGTTATGTTCCCGCGAAACACCGCAGGGTATCTCTCTGTAGCTAAATGTCGTTCACCCCCTCCCTTTCTCTCTCTCTCTCTCTCTTTACCCTCAACCCTGGATACCACATTCTGCTTCTTTAGAAGAAAATCCCTCGCGGCGCTCACTCAATCATACGCTATTTTTGTCGCCATACCACATTATCTATATAGAAAACCTCGCAATACAACGACAGATAAAAAAAAATTTCACCAAGTGTGTGATACTCGCCCTCTTTTTCAAACACCCTCCCATCCCATATCAAGGACACCTAATCGCTTTGTAAATGCAGCTTAGTTCTATACCTGTATATAAGAATTTATAAGTTCTATAGCATTTTTTATTGGAAAAATGTATAATTTGTTTTTTAATTTAGTGAGTTTACAGTAACTTTTAATTTTAACATAAAGTCACTAAATTTTCACTAGAGCAAGGTGCGGTAGTTGACGAGAATTATGTCGAGTGAGGACAATGCAACCTTCAATTTTTTGAGACAAAGTTGCGCAATTAAATGACCATTCAAACAAGTCATTACAAAATGAAATCGTTCTATTCTTTCATTCATCTAGAGAGAAAAAACCGTTAATATGGCCCGGTTTATCCCACTCTCGTCTATATTTATAAAATGGATTTTTTTCTTTTGGAAAAAAAATGATAAGAGTAGCCATGTATTCCACAGGAAAAATGGGGAAATTCTGACTAGACGTTTCGTATCTTATCGTAAAGCAGACGTCCAAAGCAGAATCTCCACTTTTTCTCATATATATATATAGATGTGTTAGTGGGTGTACCTGCGCTATGTGGTTTCGCGTATTTCAGTAGACCACATCAGATTCTTTCGATATATATCAATACCGTAGTACATGTACTCACGTAGTCTATATTATACTTCGCAAAATATCGAATAGACATCGTATCATTTTTACCCTCCTCCTCCTCTTCTTCTTTCTTTCCTTTTTTTCATCTTTTTGAACGGACATGCCATGCGAAGGAATAAGATCTTTTATAATAGGATATCGTCCTGTCGTATTGTAAACATATATTTTTTTTCTTCTCCATCCAACCATATATTCTCCCAGTAAAACCTTATACTTCTCTCTTTTTAATTACCTACTACTCATCGCTATACAATATTGTACGAGAATGAAATTTTTACACAATTTCTCATTAAGAATTTTTATTGTTGTAATTAATTATTATGAGTTCGAAGATTATTTTAAAAAAGAAAGTCATTAATTTATTTTACTTATAATTCGCTGACCCAATTACACGAGTAACGAATTTCAAAACAAATCTGATAAGTTTCAAATAAATCCTTCAATATATTGAGTTAGATTTTAAATTGTTAATTTTAAAGTCTTAGTAGTTATTGATGTCAAAAACTCCCAAGTAAGGAGTTTTAAGGAAATCTGATCAATTCAAAAAAAAAATTCTACGCCATAATTGATTCGCCATTTTTAATTTTAAAAAACCTACATTGCATTAGCAGTTAACGTACGTTTTATATCTATGAGAATAATAAAAATGTTATTCGGTTGAATACTGGGCTATCTTTACAGTTGATTATTTTGCCAGAAAAAAGGATCAGACAAAATATTTTCAATAATTCCAAAAAAATAAATTCTAAATTGACGTAGGGTAACTGTGGGTATTACTGCACTGAGAAAACTGTTTGGTATCATGTATCAAAGTTTGGTTGTCCCTACCAAATTTTTTATTTGGTATATGTGCAACTAACCCGTTTGGTTGGGAGTATACTAAATTTTTTTGTCCAACCGTTAAATTTCGCTCAATTGAATTATTTAGTAGGTGTAACCAAATAATTTAGTCTACGTAATAAATACATTTATTAGAATGAAAAAAATGTTCTGTTGACGTAAATAAAATTTAGTTATTTCAACTTACTGTTTTCGTTGATTAAAAAAATTTTTTTTGTAGAAATAACTAAATAATTTATTTTATATAAAATAGTTTATTTGGTCATTTTTACGATTTTGTATAAAAAATAAGGTATTTTAATTCAAGAGAGATGAGATTAATAATATAACTTTATTAAATTCATTATGCTTAGACATTACAAAAATAATTTATCTTCCCGTAAGTACACACTACGCGCGTTTCATGAAATATCTCAAAATGATATCGCATAAAATTGAGGAGCAAGTTTTCAAAAGTTGATACATTCTCTTAGCAAACGTTTTGTCACTTCGTCAGCCATTCTTTCGAAATAAAAGAAACACTTTCAGTACACTTTTAAAAAATAAATATTTATAAAACTTTAATGACACTGCTACGATAATAGACCAGCCGAACAATAAAACAAATGACATAAATGATCGGATAAGCATAACGCGGAAGAGGTCCACGACTGACGCCACATTTTCGAGAACAGCGCGTGCGCAATTCTGCGTGCCAGCGATTTAGTACGGAGAACCAAACTGTTTAGTTCGTAGACATGAAACCTTCAAAAATATTTTTTGGTAGAGCAAACTAAATTTTTCGATTGATTGCCACTTTCTTTTCTGTTGTGCCAACCATACTTTAGTAAGGCCAACTAAAAATGCTTAACTAAATTATTTTCTTATTATTACGATATTATTTTTCTCAGTGTGTGCTTTTTTTGTATATGCTAACTTTGCAAAGCTCAATTTAACCTCAAAAATACATCAAATGTTGTTATTCCAATTGTAGATAAAAGTTTAATTATTAAAGATTAGGTTACCTTTGCGGCGAGTTGCGCAGTTAACGTATTTAAAAATGACAGTAATGCCAACAAGCTGTGAAATTATTGCTGGTAATACAGTTATAAGAAATATTAATTATAAATAAATAATATAAAGATAAATTAGTATTTTTTTAAAACATTGAAGCATACTTAATTGAGTAATAACACTGAATTGTGTATATTATTGAAAATATTGAAAATATTAACGCTTTCGAATAAGTGTTCACGGCAGCCATATTTGATAATTTCATGGAATTCAATCATAATCAATTTTAAATATAAATAATTAAATAACCAATTGATGAAATGCACATTTTTATTGACTATTCCATTAAGTAAGATTTATAATAAATTTTGTAATCATTTTGAAAAAAAAATATATTTATAAATTATATACAATAATAATTTTTTTAAAATGACAGTAATACCATCACGCACAGCAATACCCACAGTTACCCTAGTTAACGTACGTTTTATATGTATTTAAAAAAAAAAGTTATTCGGTTGAATACTGGGCTATCTTTACAGTTGATTATTTTGTTAGAGCTGTTCGTTATAAAAAAACCAACACTTAGAATGTTATTTTATAAAAGTTTTTTAAAATCATTTAAATGTATTTGTAAAATATCAAGGCCAATTTCGTTTAGAATGTTATTGGATGCATTAAAATAAAACAAATTATTGTTAATATAAGGAGAACAATCAATAAGTATGTATTTATTTAAACAATATTAGTTTAGGAGGAGTACAAATTTATTGGTAGCGGCACGTCTAGTCAGTACGAGTGCTATAGCTTGATTCTGCTACAAGTTTTTCTTTTTAAAACGAAGTTTTACAAAATATTGCAACGCTGGTAAAAATTTAAAAATTTGGCAATGTTGGGAAAAATTTGGAAAAGGATAAAATTACATGAAAAACTCATCAACACATTTTGCCTTAATTGCTTCGTTAATCCGACAAGACCCAAGGTTGGGTCCAAGCAATAAACATTGAGTCCTAATCCTCTGTAAGGCGTACGTACCGTACCGAGTTCTATAGCCTCATTTAGTTCTTTTAGTAATAAATTTTTATCTATAGACATTTTGTTACTTTGTGAAATATTATTTTTTCCAAGATTTTGCTTTTATTACCTAAACTTCCTAACAAAGATATGAATTTGACCATATCTTAAAACACATTTTCTGTAGTATACTAAATATAATATGCTGAATATAAAAATAATACTTGAATTTATTTAAACTCTTATTAAATAAAATTTTTATCAATTATTGTTTAAAATTTTATTAAAATGTTACACCAATTGTTACGAGGTGACAAGAGTACAGGAGAAGACAAAACATTTTCAACAATCAAAAAAAAATAAATTCTATACAGACGTATAGTTAACGTACGTTTTATATCTATTAGAATAAAAAAAGGTTATTCGGATGAATACTGGGCTATCTTTACAGTTGATTATTTTGCTAGGAAAAAAGCGGAAGACATGAAAAATTTTAGTCAATTTAAAAAGAATATTTTCTATACTTTAACCATCTAAAAAGTCCATGCGTTAATAGTTAACTGTTTTTTTGTTTCAATTTTTTTTTTTAAAGTTTGTTTTTAAGTTAAAAAAAGAATTTATTAATTAAAAATAGAGTTGCAATTATAAAAGGCAACCGTTTTTTTTTGTGAAAAGTGAAGGTGGCACTTTTGCTATGGCACGCCGAACAAAACAGCAATCAATAAAGGTGAAGTTAGAAGCCGTTCGTCGGATTCCTTCAATCAAATTAGGAACATCAAAGTATCCGGGAAGGCGAAAAGGACGAAAGGACGTTGAAGCAGGAATTGGACTTGGACATTCCTCAGGGGTTGGAGGATAGAAATTAGCCTCTATCTCCAGAATCCAAACCCTCGAGACAAAGAACCAACCCTCTATGTCCTCTTCGTCATCTTTAGAACACGAATCCAAGTACATATATAGCTGTTTTTTGATATGAAGTTCCATCGAATCGGTAATCGAATCAATGTGAGGCGTGTCTCTTATTATTTTTTTGTATTCTTATCGAAAGGAACCTGTTTTTAATTGTCATTATTAATAAATATTTTAGAATCAACTTATAGTAAACATAAGATCGCAGTTCCAAAACAATTTGGTAATATACTATATTATATTTTTCACATTCTTTATACCGAGAAAATAGCGATTACAAATTAAGCAATTAATTAAGTCATGAGAAGAAAGTAAACTATAATTTAACTTAAGAAACTTTATAAGTAACCGTGAGTTTTTTTCATGGTAAATGGATTCAAATAAAATTTAAAAATAAAAAAAAAATTTTAATCGAATTACCGTGAAAGTGGATGGGACATATGATAAAAAAGTAAAATTAACAATTTTGCATTCCTCTCATAAAAAAATAATATACTTGTATAAGAGAGAAATTAGTGTAATTTTTACTGTAAGAAGTTGCGAGTTGAATGAGGTGTAATTAAAATCATAAGTTCTATTTCTATCCTCTTAAAACTATATTAACATACTAACAATTAAATTCAAATGACCGTGAATGCATGCGTTAATTACGTTATAATTATATAGTATTTAGCTATTTTCATAATATTTTTATGGCTTATTCAAGTATATATATATATATATAGAGAGATCAGATAGGAAAATTTTTTTTTCAGGAAAAGAAATCAAATTCAGTCGAAACTGAGATTCGAGGAGTTCTATATTAAACAAAGTATATACCACATATATATATATATATATATGTGAAACGACCCTTGGAAAATTTTCTAGTTTAGTGACGTTATAAATAAATAAGTCATGACGTCACGCACCACATAGCTCACGCAAAGTAGAATTTACCAAGCTCATCCGTTTCCAGACATGTAAGAGAGGATGCACTACGTGGGGGTTTACAGCATCATCAAAAAAGGAATAAATATATAAATATATATATAACAATAAGAGATCAAACAGACCGAGAGTTTTTCATTCTAATTACACTCTTGAGCCGCACAACAATTACATATTAGATAACATCGTCGCGCCTTTTGTTTTCGAAGGACGTCTTCTCATGTTTCGTGCAACATTACTTCTTTAAAGCACAATTTTTCTTCGCACCTGCTGCGTGATTTGCAGTAATAAGTTTATCATATCTCGTTCGAGGGTCAAGATTTCTGTATGAACATATATAGTCTAATCATAATTTCATCTTCATATATTTATGGATTCACTATACTCATTATTTCATGCATTTCTTAGATATATATATATATATATATATATATATATATATATATATATTCAATATGAATTACATTCTAAGTAGTGTACAATCATATAATAATGGTTATTCTAAATTATCACGAAGTAAAATTAGAGATTTTTAAATATTAACAAATTTTTTTTTGTAAAAAACATACATGCTATTATGGAAAAGATTCTGTAGTTGTTATTTCCTCAAGTGGAACTAATTTAATAATTTGCAAATTACATGAATTAGAATAAAACTTAATGGTATGTTTAAACGGAGATGTATATGAATATTACCCCCACTACAATTTGTTTTGATTTTATTTATATAGCCTAATAGGTTTTAAGAAAAAAAAATTTTAATAGTTTTATTTTAAATTACAAGACTGGCCGCCATCTTGTGAGCGTCTGTTAATTTTATTGTAATTTAATAACATAAAATTTTGAACAAATCATAAAATTTATTTATTAATTTTAAATGTATAATTTTGTATAAATGCATAATTTTTAACAATATTTTATGTTCGTTGGCTTCCAAAAAAAATTTAAGAGATTCCTAAGACCGAATTCGTGAAAATGCAACATATAATTGACCATGATTAAATACATCTTTGAGTAGATCAAGTCACTCGTCTCAAAAGTTTGCTTATCAAATTAGTAAACAGATAATTTTAATTAAATATCACAATAACAAAAAAAAAGAATACTATACACATTACATTTTTCTTGCCCAGTTTATATTTTCTTTAACACAAAAACTGAAATCACTGTAAAAATACAAAAAATTATTTTTAATAGTGAACTCACTGTAATCACTGACAGTTATTTACAAATTGTCACGCAATTTTTTCTCACAAAAAAAATTATCATGTATACTGAAATCACTATAACAATTAATTACAAATTTACACTCTCAATTTTTCTCACCAAAAAAATTATCCTGAATACTGAAAACACTGTAATCACTCACAATGAATAACAACCTGATACAAAAATACACAACTTTTTCAGTAGTGCTATCATGTGTCTACCGTCACCAAATGCACAGGCTCATCCCCTCTGTCATGTTTATTCTATTTATGCACCTTTATTTCTACAAATGTTTCAATTAAAAATAATGTTATTTAAATACAAATGACCTTTAATAAATATAATTTATGCATATGTTGTATAAATTTATTTCTTTTTATCTTTAGTGATTATATAACCTGGAAACCATAATTGAATGAACGTGATATGAACAAACAATGGTGAAAGCACACCTTAAAGAAAATATTTAAATGAAGGTAGCTGCCCAACCTTGACAAAAGCGAATCGCACCAATTTATAAGTTTATTTATCTTTTTAATAGATTCACATCTTTATTTGTAAAATATTTATTTCAAAAAAATGTTAGCTTTATGTTATTTAATGCTTCATGCAAAATATTTATTTTTTAAAAAATATTAAATTTTATTTTCAAATTAGAAAAATTAACCAATCAAAATTAATAAGAAAATTGCAAAATAACCAATAAAAAAAGGTGTCTACACTTGAAGTTAGCTGCAAGTATCTGATGAAAGTATGTCGTCAGTTTTTTTATTTATAATGATGAACCAATAGATGAAATAACCAAACCAACATTCCAAAAATGGATTTTGTTTATACTTCATGATTTTGTTGTTTTTGGGGTGAAAAATAAGTATGCTAAAAGGTTTTGCAAAATTTTCAATATTTTTCAAGATATTTGCAATTAAACACCTTATTTAGCGCGGCTACTTCAGCAGCGCCAGCAGATTACTCGAATCACCAATACGAACCAATTATAACTCGAAAAATATAAATGTATCTACATTTTGGTCTCCTTATGTAATATAGGTTGATTATATTTTATAATATGTCAAACTATCAAAGGTGAAAACATTCTTTCATTTCTGTTGCGATTAATAAAATTCAATGCAAAATACTTTCAAACTCCGATGACAGTTTTTCTTCTGAATTAACTATTTTGTGAAAATTTCAAAAAAAAAAAAAATTCTCTTAAAAATTAAAAATACACTATTTTTAGGGTTCCGTACCCGAAGGGGGAACCCTATTAATGAGACTAGTGAAGCAAGGCATGTACCCCCTCCCTAGCGGCCACACGAATTTATCTAGAGGGCTGAAATTTGGTATACATATATGTATTTTGGCGTGTAGATTACAGGAAAAATATAGCGAATCTCATAGGAATTAATTATCATAGCATTGTCAAGGAAAAACCATGAATTTTTACGAAAAATCCCTAAAAATGACTATGAACCCCCCCCCCCCTGGTTGCCACATCTTTTTACATAGAGAGCTCAAATTTGGTACACTTATGTATTTTTACGTGAAAATTACAGGAAAAATATAGCGAACATGATTCGGATTAATTTACATAGCGTTGTCAAGGAAAAATCAAAAATTTTGAAAAAAAGCGTTTAATCCACCTAGCGCACACACTATTTGACCAAGACAGTTTATATTTGGTATACTTACGTATTTTTGCGTGTAGATTACAGGAAAAATATAGCGAGCACGATTGGAGTTGATGATCATATTGTTTTTAAGGAAAACTCATATTTTTAGAAAAAATCATGGATTTTTCGAATAAAAAAAGAAGAAAATTTTATCTTAAGGAATTTAAATTTATACATTTTTACGTATTTTTACGTGTAGATTACAAAAAAAATATAGCGAGAACGATTAGAGTTGATTATCATAGAGTTTTTAAGAAAAAACTGATAATTTTTTATAGAAATCATGAATTTTCTTCAAAAAAAAAGAAAATATTATCTAATGGGCTTCAAACTTATACATTTTTATGTATTTTTACGTATAGATTCCAAAAAAAATATAGTGAGCATGATTGGAGTTGATAATCATAGCGTTTTTAAGGAAAAACTGATAATTTTCGTTATATGTGACTATGTGTCTATCTATGTGTTTTTATGCTCACATTACAGGGAAAATTAAGCAAAATTGGAATTTTTCCACATGCCTTCACACTTTAACCCCTTAAATTTTAGGTTTAAGGGTACGGAACCCTCGGTTTTAATGCGAGTGTAACTCGCACTTGTCCGATTTTTTATATTTACAGAGTGTTTTAAGCACATAATAAGATTTCTTTAAAAAAAAATCTGTCGTCATCTTCATATAAAAAACAACAATAAAAAATTTTTGTTTAAACAAATAATTGAAAAATCAACTTTTGTTAATTTTAAAAATTATATCAAATTTCAATGTTTTCCCTACAATTTTTAATTAGAAAGTTCTTTTCTCCAATCAATACATTGAAAAAAAAATTTATTTGATTCAAATACTCGATTATTTGAGTATTATCAAATTAATATTTACTTGAACCAAATAATTTTTAATTGAATTAAATAAATTGTATTTGAACCAATAATTTTTGTATTTGAAACAAATACCATTTAATTGACTTAAATAATAATTATTTGATACACATAAATATTTATTTGATAATAGCCAAGTAATCGAGTATTTGAATAAAATAAATTTTTTTTTTCAGTGTAGTTTGCGAGATAAAAATTCCCGAAAGAAAAGTGCTTCGTTAATTTTGCTCAGTATTAATTTTATTCATTTTTTGATTTTTGTTACAACTAAGTTTTATTTTATTTGTATAATATTCTATACATTTTTAAAGGAAAAAAAAATGAAAAAAGAGTTGTTGAAAAAAAAATTCTATTTTTTATTTCTTCATGGTACTTAAGAAATTAAGAATAAAATTCATTTACGATATGTGAATTGCAAATTTTTCAGGGTGATATCTTATCATAATGAATAAAACAAAGCAGAATAAGAGAGAAAACACGCATTCAAGAATGCCCACCAATTCATGGTATTCGAATACCGAATGTGTAAACAGAGAAAGAAACTAAAGTATATACGGTTTTGATGCGCGATGTGATGGTGGGGTTGAAAATTGACGCGTAGACAATGGCCGTTGCTTTTGGTAGGGAGGACACAGAACGAGGCAAAAGGGATAAAAGAAGAAGAAGAAGAAAAAGGTGATTGCGCATGCGCAGTTCAGAAAAGTCGCCGCATAAGCATCCCTCAGAAAAAGTGGGAAAGCCCGCGGGTATGGAAGCTCTGGATAGAAAAGAAAGTCGAGAGGGAGAGAGAGAGAAGAAAAAAAGAGCGAGAAAGCGAGTGGGGGATGTAAATGCCCCTGTGATGTATCGGATCGATGCGGCAGCATCCAGACACCCCTTACTACGCGACCTAAAAACGTTTTCCTTCAATGATTGACTACTTTTTCTCTTGATACACATTGCTATTTATTTTCCAATTTTCGAATATTTTTAAAACGTTTACGTTAAAAACAGTTTTAGATGAATTTTAAACCGCCCCCCCCCCTTTATAGTAGGTTATCTTAAATGTGAATTAAAAGAAACCCAATTGAACAAATGCTATCCTTCAGGTTTGACGGAATTTTCAAAATTCGTGATACTTCTATGATAATTTTATTAGTTCGTGGCGTATTGGTTACTCCACGTGCCATGAACTAATAAATTTATTATAGAAGTGTCACGACTTTTTAGAATTCCATCAAACCGGAAGGACAGAATTTATGAAATTGGGTATATTAACATTTCCATAAACTACTTTGATAGTAGTTTACATTGCGATAAATTTTCTACGAGTTTCCCATCTATATTCTAAATGTAGCGTACAGCGCCACTGCGCGCGAAATTTGAAATCGTAATCTTTAAATTTTACTCATAATCTTAAATAAACAGTGAATTAAAATTTTGTCTCGAAAGAAAAAATAAATTCAATAAAACTCCTTTTTTTAAATTAATTTATTGAATAAAAATTCGTCTTCTTTCAAGAAAAGAAATTTTTTTCAAAATTAGTACATAAATCAAAGTGATGAGTACAGTTTATCATGAAATTAGAAAATATGTGTGCAAATGTTTAAATAGAAAATGGAAAAAAATTGTTGCATTTGAAAAATATAATTATGATGCATAATATATATATATATATATATATATATATATATATAAATGATGAATATATGAATTTAAGCCGTTATGCTGAATGATAATGTAAATATAAATATATTTACTATAATGAGATATATATGCACAAGTGTGACTTTGATTAATGAGAAAATGTGTGCAAGCGTGATCATTTGCCATAATTGCATTGGTTTTGGTGCGAGTATATATATAGAGAAAAGAGTGTGAGTGTATGTGCGCGCAAGAGGACTTTTTAAGCGATGAACGAAACAAAAGTTTGAATCGCCGTAAGCGCGCGTCGTACTTTCTTTCTTTTTTTTCGTCTAGAAGGCGAGAGCGGTTTTCTTTCGTTCGTTTTGCCCGAATCTCGGTAAACCGCCACCACCGCAACTACTATACTACTTCCCTCTTATATAGCCTTATATGCGCTGCACAACTTTTTCGACAGATACATTTTTCGCGAAAGGCAGCCAAAACTTAGTCAGTATTTTGCCACCGCTGCGGTGTTAGAAAAGTAAAAAAAAAAAGAAGAAAGAAAGAAAAAAGTTCCGTTTTCCACGTTAAAGAAGATGAGAGTTCCTTCCATCTCAAAAAAAAGAAAGAACAGAAAAAATACTAAAGAAGAAAATGATACAACAGTGTTTTATACTTTTTTTCCATATAGGTACTTCGACGATTCTCAAGAAAAAGAGAATTTTCATGTCTTTGTCTTATATCATCTAAACATCTTATTCAATTATTTGCTTTAGACAAAACTTTCATTTAAGGATTCCTTTACTAGGATACCTATAGTATACATGATAGAAAAATAAAAATTAGTAATATAATAAAATGTCAGTGTACTGCTGAAGTCAGCGAGTTACTATTAAAATGTTTAAATAATACTTCACTTGACTTCATCAGTTTTGCATGGCCAGTGACGTCACACAAAATTCTCCCCCCTTCCATCATTCGATTCACCGGTATAGTCGAAATCACAATTCAATTCCGTTCACACTTTGCCTTTTTGGTGGCTGAAGATGTGGACCACATTTAATAAAATTTTGGGATGATATTGCCATTAATAAGCATCTGATATGGGACGGGGATGAAACGTAACGTAAAAGTGAAGGCAGAGCCCTATACGAGTCGTTGAATAACTACAAAAATAATCGTACCCTTGACTTCAGCAGTATTGAGTGTCAAATGAAACGGGAAATTTAAATTCATTTAATAATAATTCTATCAAGTTTTATTATTTAATAAATAATATTTTTACTTTATTTTTAATATTTAATCATTATTTTAGATTTAGAATAATATAAGGAAAAAATTTCTGAAAAAAGTTGGGATGTTATCAAGGGAGTCATAAAGCGACAATTAAAATTTAGAAAATAGTAGCTTCACAACTCCAGCAGTTTTGAGTGGGAGTGACGTCACGTGAAATGCTATTTATTGTGCGTTAGCCTTAATTTTTTCGTATCTACATAACCGATCATTTACTGTCTCTATAGCTTCTACTTTTACAGTTTTTTTATTTTTAAATTTAAAATTAAAAAATAACTACATGTAAATTTTGGCACCCATATATCCCTTTTGAGATTTTGGCGCCCATGACGCAGCCAGATCAGATTATCACGCGGATCATCATATAATAATTATTATTAAAAGAGCAATAAGCGAGTTTTATGACTAAAAATTGTTGCCTTAATATTACGCTACAATGAATTTTATGGCAAATGCATTTTCATAAAGTCATAAACTGTGAAGTTTCATATACGATCCTATATGGTGATATGAGAATACCCATCATACATATATAAGAAAGCGAACATTTTCACTATATATATATATTAAAAATAAATGAATATACAACGTATCATGGAAGAAAATTGTAACAAACCTTCTCATTTGTACTATTTCGTTGTTTTACGATGATAAAGATTATTAATTATTAAATTAAATCGCAAGCACGTGTTAAAGTCTTTAATTACACAACTCACTTTATTTTATCAAAAGCATATCCGCTTATCGTCTATCGCGCAAGGAAATGCATCTTATATATATATAAGTATAAATATAAAGTGAATAATACTCTCTATTATAGAAACAAAATTGTAAATACTACTGTCTAATTAATGCCTCATAAAGTTTATTTAATTACAATTAGAGATTTCAGGAAATGAGTATTAAAATTGTATCTGCAAGCAAAAGCAAAAGATTTCTTTATCTCCGCGCCCGTCTGGGTCTTTTATTACAATAAACTGTATTTTAATGTTTCATATTCATACCGACTGTTGTAATTATGAAAAAATGCTTCACTTTTAATTTAAAGAAGAAAATCTATTTTTAATTTATAATTAATTTTATGGTTTAAAATAATTTCAAATTTTAATATTCTGTTAGATTCATAATCAGAGAGCCCAAAAATTCCAAACAAGTTTAAGTTTTCATCAAATTCGATCAATTTTTTAAAAAATCTCCAACATATTGAATTTTAAATTTATTTATTTGGAAGGATATAATAAAATAACGTTTAAATAAATGTTTAGTAATCCCATATTTAAATCCTCAAAAAAAGAAAATTATATTTTTTGTATAATATAGAAACTTGCAACTGCTATTAGAATTTTAAACATGTAATGGTAATAAAAAAATTTAATAAAATTTAATCGTAAAAAGAAATGATAAAATTTTGTATTGTATATAAAAAAAAAATTGAAAATGTTAATACTCTTGAATTTATGCGTAAGCATGTTCTTTTTTTGTCTGAATCTTCTCTCGGCCCCTGAAAATACAAAAGTATATACTCAACGTTTTCCTCACAAACTCACACGCAATCTTTCAGTTATCAGTTTACCCCCGACACTCTTTGAAATTAATGTGCTGCCCTACACTCACTGTCCCTACATTGTGAACACGCAAACTTCTCACTACTCGATTTCTTCATTTCATGAAAATATAATCGAAAAAAAAATTGACGTAAAAAAATATACTTCCAATTGTCTGAAAATACATATAATATTTAATTATATTTCAACCTGAAAAATTAACTATGCTAAGAAAAAAAGAAAAAAAAAAGTTTTCAACAATTAAAAAAAAAATACAATATATGTTTTAAACTGAAATGGTGTGCGAATAATTTCTGGTAGAGATTTTTTGAAATGAACGTTTTTAGAGCTTTATGGGTCCAGAGAGTTATCCTTTCAATGCAAACCATCTAACGAACCATCCCTTTTCTGATCTTTCCCGCAGTATTCATCCTAAACGGATTTGGCTTCATTAACCAC
This sequence comes from Leptopilina boulardi, assembly GCF_019393585.1. Classification (NCBI taxonomy): domain Eukaryota; kingdom Metazoa; phylum Arthropoda; class Insecta; order Hymenoptera; family Figitidae; genus Leptopilina; species Leptopilina boulardi. The sequence goes on along the minus strand of NW_026137833.1, from coordinate 449,032 downwards.
CCCTATCGTTACCCCCAGCATTTCTTCGACGCAGGCAGGACGCGTAACTATGGCAACATTCGCAAAGGCAATCAGTGTACGGCTTTGAATTAACGTTCTACTATTCTGATAAGAATACGATTCAAAGTTTAAGAAAATTCCTTCTTATTTATCAGGGAACAAAAAAAGAAGAAAAAATTATTCACAACAACTAAAAATTTATATGAATAGAAATTTTAAATTTAGAACAAATAAAGTATTATATTTTTGTCATTAAATTTTGATTACTTTAAAAAATAATATAGAATTATATAATTATTATGATATAGGAGGGGCTACATGCGCAGAGGAAAAGTATTAACATCCAATAAAAAGCCTCGTTTTCTTTAATGTATTTAAATTTTAAAGAATAGGGTGAGCTACCCTTTGAAAGAGGGTTTCAAAAATACATGCGCAGACTGTATGCAAATGGGGTTACAACCAATCACAATTTTTTTAAAGATTTCAAAAGGGCCGTCTCTATCCAAAGGAGGGACACATTCACAAAGAAAATAATAATAATTCTCTAAAGTACCTATAGATTTAAAAATTAAAACTAGTTTAAAGAATTAGATATCTACTAAAAAATAGGTAATAGAATCAAAAAATAAGGAATTATTTAAAATATTCTACATATTCTAATTGTAACACAACAATTTTTAAATTACAATACTTTAGATATATAAAATTTCAAAAATTGTATAAATAAAATAAAAATGATTTTCTTCTCACAATAACAATTATTGAAATACCATTTATGTCAAAATGTTAAATAAAATAGAAATACATGGTAGACAGTCTTGAGATTGTACCAAAACCAAAAGGTAGTTGGCGTCCATTTCTTTCCTTCTTTTAATCTTACTTTCCCACAAACGGGCAGCCAGGCGTTAATTCAACAGCATTGATTGCCACACGAGTCTCTCTCCCTCACCCCCCCCCCTCTCCACCACCCCCGACATTTCTTCTCCATCCCATCGTCTATTTCATGAATCTACCATCTCCTCTCCTACTTTGCCATTTCTTTTTTATTCTTTACCTTTTTTTCGACCTCTCTTCCGCCCTCAAGCAACGTTCTCCCATTTACTCATTAAAGAACTTTAATACCATTTTACTCCTGTCAATAAATTGATTTCATAAATACAATATTATACAATCTGTGCACTTAAAAATTCTTTTAAGACAAAATTTTCAATTTATAAATTTATGAAAATTTAGAAGTTTATTTTTTTATGTTCATAAATACCATTCTTTAATTATTTTTTTCTTTCCAAATGAAACCGTTTCCATAACAACCGTTTCCGTAACAATCGTTTCTATGAAAACCGCTTCCATAACAACCGTTTCCATAGCAACTATTTCCATGACAACCGTTTCCAAGAAAATCGTTTCCAAGAAAATCGTTTCCATGACAACTGTTTCTATAGCAACCGTATCCATGAAAATCGTTTCCGTAGCACCCGTTTTCAAAACAACCGTTTCCATGATAACCATTTCCGTAGTAACCGTTTATACATAGCCACCGTTTCCATGACAACCGGTTCCATAACAACCGTTTCCATGACAATCATTTCCATAAAAACCGTTTCCGTAGCAACCATTTCCGTGACAATCGTTTCTAAGAAAACCGCTTCCATGACAACCGTTTCGGTAGGAACCATATCCATAACAACCGTTTGCATGACAACCATTTCCATAATAACAGTTTACATAGCAACCGTTTCCATGACAACCGTTTCGGTAGGAACCATATCCATAACAACCACTTGCATGACAACCACTTCCATAGTAACCGTTTACATAGCAACTGTTTCCATACCAACCATTTCCATAACAGCCGTTTCCATGACAATTGTTTCCATAACAATCGTTTCCATGACAACCGTTTCCAAGACAACCGTTACCATAGCAACCGCTTCCATACCCTTATTGTGGTTAAATTTTAAATACCTCAATGCAAAGGGAGCCTGTCTGTAGCAACATTTTTCGGTAGTTGAAAAGTTTAACTATCCTTAAGGAGGTACCACCTATTATCGAATAAACAAGCAGTTTTTGGTAAAACTTGATACACTACTAAATAAAGCTTCTAAAATTCTGTAGTTAAATTTTTGAGACCTGTAAGTTCCGGAGAAAAATGTTCTGATGGATTTATTTTTTCACTGTTTGTTTTGTTGACAACGTACATAACGTGAGTTGCAGTGTTGCCAGACGTTTCAAAATACCGAGCAAGTCAAATCAGACAAAAATGGTTATTGCTTTGACTAGTTCAGTGAAGGGAAGGAACCTCCTTAAGTCTGTTCAGCATGGCACTAGCACCATTAGTATATTTTTGGTAGATAGTGAAAAATGGAATTTGGTGTTTTGGACCGGAGTGTGATAAGTACGTTCGAACATGATTTTTTGGAGTGGATTTTTTTTTATTGTATATTGACTAAAGGCGAAAGTATAAATTCTATAAAGTGTGTTTAAAACATGTAACTCTAATTTGAAATCGATAAGAAAATTCAAAAAATTTGGTCACTGTAAAAAAGGCTTTTAATACATAAATGTCAATACGTATATATACATATATATGTATAGTATTGAAGTAAATACAAAAAAAGAATAAATTCTCTAGGGGGTGTAAAGTCGATGAGGGTAAAGGGGAAATCCTATAAAACCAGAGTGACATTTTATTAAAGAATAGCATTTTTATGATAAGGCCATACGTATAACGTGAGCATTTGCTGGATGCAAACGATCGAGATAAATGGTACGGGGCAGTATGTATGTAGTTGAGAAGAGTAAAGATCCAGTAGAATGTAAGGGATGGCATTACAGACAAAGCGGGATAAAAAGAGAAAACAGGGGGAAAAAAAGGAAAACTGGGGTCGAGTGTGGGGGTCAATCTATAATAAAGCCGGTGCTATCTCGACTGGCTAGTGCGAACCAACACCATGAGTGTCGTAAAAAAAAGAGGGGAAGGGGGCAAACGTTGCTTAAGAACGGATTACGAGGGCGAAATCGCACGACCGATGACCGCTATTCATGTATACAACCTGCTTCTGTTTTTTTTATAGATTTGAAAATTATTACTTCAGTTATTCATAAACATGAATAATCTAATTAATGACCTTATTCATCTTCCAATATATCATTGTCCAAAAAATTTTTATTCTATTTTTTTGGTACCGTTGATCATGAATTTTTTGAAGGTAATGAAAATTTTTGATTATATTTAAGCGTTTAAATAATAAAATATTTTATTATAAAAATTAATAGTTATTTTCTTTGATTTATCTTTAAGAACTTTTTAAAACTTCTATTTTTTAAGTTTAGAGTTTACTAAGGAGAATTTATTAATAGAGTTTTAAAATAACTTTAGAGGGGAAACAAGATTCAAATTTTGGTCAAATGTGAACAAGTGACACTTTTTTTTTTTTTTTTTTGAAAAATCATAACTATTATATAAAGGGATAACAAAAATTTTGACCTATATGTTTACGAAAAGAAAAATTTTTCCTGCTACTATACGAATGATGCAAAAATTTTTTTTAAAATAATTCAAATTTTTTTTCATCCTTTTATAAAATAGTTATTAATATTTATACGATTGTAAAAATTGTAGATGCATACAAAAATGTTAAAATGCATGAAATAGATACGCGTTTATTTCTTGATAGAAAAAATGTAAATTGTCACAAAAAAAATTAAAATCAGTCGTTTCGCAACCAGATTCACTTGCACTTCAAACTGAATTAAATTATTAATTCTTTTTTTTTAAATAAAAATCTTCTGATATATATTTTTGTAAAGTTTATACAAAAAATAATCTTAATATCAATCATGAGACGAAACATGTTTATAATTTTTTTCGCTTTATGCGTTATAATTAATAGTTTTCAATTGGTTTCTTCCTTTTGAAGGGAAAGAAGACAAGCTAAATGTAAGTTTTAATATGTACAATATATTAGAGATTAAGAAAATAAATTTGAATACATAGTTGTATAAAATTGGAATTTTAAAAAACTATTAACATCGTAAAAAAAAATTTCATTTATATACAATCTCTGCCTGATTTTGAAATAAATTTGATCTGCATTAATGTTACAATATAATACCCAAGAAGCACGTAATATATCCTCAATATCAAGGTTATATTACACGTGAGATTCGTAATATAACGCTGTAATATTACAGTAATCTTACAGTGATCTTAAAATGTCCTCCTCAAGGTAATATTACCGGGAATATTACTGTAATATTACAGTAATATTAACGGTAATATTACAGTAATATTAACGCTAATATTACAGTAATATTACAGACTGATTTGAGTTATTCATAAAGCATAAAAAACGTAAATATATTATAAGTCAATTTGGCTTGTTGGTAAAACTTTGGACTCGTGTGCTTTGAGTTCGGGGTTCGATTCCCTGGATGAGTAGATTTTTTTCGTAAAGAAATGTTCCCATAATATTACTGTAATATTCTCTTGTAATATTACCTTAATATTACGGTATAATATTACTGCAATATTACTGTAATATTACCTTAATATTAGCGCCTAATATTACAGTAACATTACCGGTAATATTACCTTGAGGCGGACATTTTAAGATCACTGTAAGATTACTGTAATATTACAACGTTATATTACGAATCTTACATGTAATATTACCTTGATATTGAGGTTATATTACGTGCTTCTTGGGTATATACACGAAGTAGTATAAGGAGACGTAACGCCTATAGTAGATTGTGGTGAAAGTGAGCCCCAAAATCGTGTCCTAGAGTTTACGCATTTTTCTAATAATGCGATGAGGACGCCGCGCGTGGAGAAATAGAGAATTAAAATTTATCACGTGCTCGCATGTGCTGACAAATTGTCTTGAACCGGTGTTTCGCGCTTGCACTTTGTGCTTTGTTAATGTTATCAGTGAAATGTCATGTTTTATAAAAGGATGTGGATCAAAAATAACTACAAAAGAAGAAAAAAATGGAGAAAATCGAAGTTTTTTTTCGGCTCGAACAGTATTTAATTTTTATTATTTATTATTGTTTTATTATTGTTAATATTATATCATTAGAGTTTTAATTATTTCCGAAGTGTTTTTTATTTTTTAATGCTTTCCTATTATAGAATGAAATTTTGTTAACTTGGTCGAGTGTTATATAAAAAACGTTAATCTTTAACATTTATTTGATTATTTTAATTCGTCAACAGCTTTTAATAATGATCAAAACACTTTTGCTGTCAACTACAGTTGTTTACGCGATAGCAGACGACATATTTTGATTCCGATTTATCTCAGTAGAGGCGCTACAAGAGCATTATTCGAAAACCTTAGTAACTCTAGGACACGCATTTGGGGTTGCTTTGAATGCATGGCGTTACGTCTCCTTATACTACTTCGTGGGTATATATTTGATATTCATAATTTTCTTTTTAATTTACAGATTTTTTGTGTTCGCCCATGTGGTAATCAATTCTGCTGCGAAGGTTTAAGTGATTCGGCATCTTCTGAATCAGATGCTTATGTATAATATGATTAGTTCTGACACTTGGCAATACGTCAAATTGCTATCAAAAAATAAATTTGAATGCGACGTTAAATTGAAATAAAAAATTAAATTTTAATTTAACGTTTAAGTTAAATAAAACAATGAATTTGTTGAATTAAATTTGACATTGACGTTAAAATGAATTTGATTTTGACATCAAATCAAATTACATAATCGACACCCAGGTAATAGGGTTATTTTCAAATTCGTATTTTTAAAAGTTTTCATAAAATTTTAAGAAAGTTTCCATGAAAATGTAAATTCTTGACAGTTATCAATTTTTAATACTAAAAATAAAAATTGTCGCGTATTTTTTTATTTACAAACTTCATATATTTGTCGATAACTTTGAATATTATAGATTTAACTGCTTTAAAATTTACATAATAATAAATACCACCCAAGAGAGACAATAATAAATTAGAAAATCTTTAGGGAATGGTCAATACGGATAAAAAAGGGAAATTAATAATTGTTATAGCATAAACAAATATTATTAGAGAAACAGGGCCAATAATATATTTTTAATAAATACACATTTTAAATAAGGGAGGAACAAATAATTAAAACATGTAGGAATAAATCACAAATATTAAATAAATAACAGAAATTCAGAAAAAGAAAATCAATCTCAAAAAAAAATAAATAAAAATATCTGACAATGCCAAAATTAAATTAATATCAATTCTCTTCGCTATTGCTCAATAAAATTAATAATTCAATAGTCTCACCTCCATTATCTTCTAATACATTATTCTGTCAAGACCATATGACATAAAACACAATGTGACTAAATCCAAAAATTGTACAAAATCCTTGAAAGTTTCGTATGACGATTTAAATGGGCCTCAGGCATTAGGAGATTTACGTATAGGAGGTGGAAGGTTAGTTGAATTTTACCAAGTTTTATATAATTTTCATAAAATTCCAATATATTAACGCAGAAAGACAGCAATCTCGTCATAAAATATAATAAATAACAAATATCCTATTAGGCCATGGATTTTTAGGAGTATGGAATAGGTTTCGATCTTCTGATTGGTCGATGAATAACACATCAAAATAGGCGTTAAAATTTGAAATATTTTCTTCAATGTCGATAGAAAATTATTATTTTCCAATAGATAATAGGCGTCACAACCATCCTTGAAATAAAACTATAATTTCCCACGATGAATCATTGAACAGGAATCAGAAAACGCAGTTTACATAAATGAAATCTATTTACAAAATTAATAATGAAATCAAAAATTTGCTAAAGTAAATCAATCTTGGAATATCCACTGCAACCTCCAAATATTTAAAAAAAAATTTATGAAAAATGAATTTGCATAAAGAGGCTGAATGCGTCTTCTGAGGATGGAATAAGAGATCGCAAAGATGGTAAAGTCTTGCAAAGCATTAACAGGACTAAAGACTCTTCAGGATCTTGTCAGTATAGCGAAGGCAGCTCTAACGCTGGAGCGAAAAAGAAGAAACAAAAGAGGAGTCATCAAATGTGAACGAGATTGCAAAAGTGACGGAAGCACCGAATTATAAGCATACCAGGAAGAAGAACTGGTATGCAACTGTAAAGATGAATGCCAACTTACTGAGCGAACTTCGTAGAAATTGAATCCGAAAGTCAGCCACAAATGGGGTGCAAGGCATACGAGAAAGGAAAACCTCCTGATCAAAATAGAAGGAGACTCCAATGAGGAAACATTCACCGCTTAGGTCACCAAAGTGGTTAGAAGAATAGGAAAGGTGCGCAAACGGTGGATCAAAGGATTACACTTGAGATCCACGACCTGGATTGCCTTACCCAAGAAGAAGTGCAATACAGGTTGCAAGAAATGCTCAAAAAGTCGATGAAGCTCGCAACGTTTTAGTCACCGACCACGAAAAGGCAGACAGGCTGGAGCAATTAGAGCGCATAAAGATAGGTTTTATGTCATTGATGCCTTGATTACGGCCACATAGGAAAAGCTTGTAAGATGGCGAACAGATCAGTTCTGTGTTTTAAGTGCGGTGAAGCTGCTCACAATTTTGCAGATTGCAAGAGAAGCCCAAATTGCTTCTTATGGAAAAAGAAGTACAGTGATAAGGCAAATAATAACCATATCGCCAGTACAGGAATGTGAAGAGGGATCAGCCCTCTTGAGAAAGCGAAAAAAATTCTTGCAAGGACAAGAAATAAATACTCCACAAAGATCGTCAATGGAAGGGTCGCTAAAGCAAGATCCCAGGGACCTTCACCTACCAAGTTTAAAGCTTGCGAAGATAGTTCCGTAGAGTGAGGATTAGTTCAACCAAAGGGTATGGTTTTTAGTGAGTCGAGCAGAACAATAATAATAATTACTAGAAAACTTTGTTTAAATGGGTTAAAATTTATCAAACAAATCGATTAAAATTTAAAATATAATTCTTAAATTACTAATTATTTACAAAAGAATAATTTTTTAAGGAAAACTAATTTTTGACTCCTAATGTGATTAAAATTTCAATGTAGAAATATTATTGTTTCGAGTATTGATTCAATAAAATATACTTATTTGATAATTATCAAATAAACGCGATTATATTTTGAATTGGTAATTTATAATATATTATTATTAAATAGCAAATTAACTTCAAAATGAAAACATATGGATTCAAATTAGGAAGCCATTTACTTATGAAAGTCAAGTGAAGTGCATTCTTATTTAAATTGATACACCTGCAATTTCCGTCAACCTAACAGGTGACACATACCCCTCGCCTCCCATCCCACCTTCTTTTTATAGACGATAGTCACTTTTCAGGTGACCCTTTTATGCTAATAAAATGGGGTACAACTTGAAGCGTTTGTGATATTATCTTTCAGTGACTCTTTGAAGCTCATTTATTCAACAGGGTGCGTAGAACGCTGCCATTTAAATATAATAATACTCGAAGATACTAACGAATTCTGAGTGTAAAATTGTTTAAGTCTGGTGTCGGAGCAATAATTGAGAAAATACTCGGTATATTTCACGGGTTCTATATATATATATATATATATATATATATATATATATATATACAATCTTCCATTACCATAATCACTTCCTTATGTAATTACACACGCCTCTGGGCATGAAGTTCTCCCATAAAATTCTGATTATTTTTTAACGCGCGCATCTGCGACTAAATCATATGTTTGCCATTCCACAACAACAACAAATTGTTCTCACTTTTTGTTTATAACTTTATTAGTACAATTTTTTTAAAGAGCACGGCAAATCTTACTTTGAATAGCCTCTAATTATCTTAATAAATGGATTAAAAATTACTACATATAGAAGGAAAAAAAAAATTAAAATTCATGTAACTTTTATATGTATACGAATTATGTATGAGTAATTTATTTTTTAAAAGCCAAATTATCATACATAGTACTTCTAAATATATATTGCGCAAGAATTGTCTAAAAAGGAAATCTTAATGGTAGAAAAAAAATATAAATATATTTTTTTTTGTCCCCTCCTATCCGATGAAAAGTGTGTGGCAATTTTCAAAACTCGTTTAACAATCGTTATCATAAATTGTATTTCGTGCACGAACTTGCTATAATTTCCGTTATTACGGTTATACTTCATGAAGGTTTCTTTTAAGAATCCTAAAGTGGTGAATTTTCGCAAACAATACAAAAATTATGTTCACGAGAGTTTTCCAACGAGAGTTTTCGTAATCTTTTTCGTCATAGTTTTATTTAGCGATACATAACACTGCGGGAGAGTTGGTCGTTTATTCAGAACACATGACGAGTACTACAACGAGATAGCGACTTTATACTTAAGGCTTTCATTTATACTATATATAAATGTTGTAGACACGAAGGCAAAAAGCAGAAAAACCATTTTTCCTAAAGGTGCTGCTAACTTTTGAGATTTAGGACATACTATTTCTGGTTCAAGTACTGTTTATATACACAAACAATTCAGAAGTTGCGCTTCTTGAAACAGTTTATAACTACAATGTAAATTGTTAGTTGGAAGTTGGAAAATATTAATTTTTCCAGTCCAACTTTAAAACAGTGACATAAATATACCGCATTCGAGATAGAAAAATTTTTGAAATGAAAATACTGCAAATTCTTTTTTATTAAGGGGTGAAACATTAGGAGGCTGTTTTTTTTAGTCATTTATCGGTATTTTTTTGAAAGAGTGAACATTTTTTAAATGAAACGCAAAAATGACATTATGTTGCAAATATATTTATCTGTGTCTCATAATTTTTTTAAAGCATTTTTATTTCTTTAATTAGAAAAAATCAAATTAGCAGATCCAATACACGCAAGTATAATCTGAACTTTTAATTCACATGAATGATTTTAAATTTTTGAGCCATAGACAATTTATATAAATTCGAAAGAAGGGAAACAATTTTTTTTTATCAAAATTAAATATTGTCTAAATTGTTAACCTTTATAATTATATTGAGTTTTAAAAGCCTATCTTGCAAACAAAGATAAAGTTTGAGTTGGCAAAGTGAGGTGGGGCTGTCATAAAGGTTACGACCCTTCGCATAGAAGAGTTCTGACCTGTCTTTCCGGCAAACGAGGTTTCTTTTAATTAAACTGTCTCTCCCCCTCCACACCATTGCTACCCGGTACGTTTCTCAAAAAAACCTGGACTCTCGAGACATAACAACCGACAGGCACGCGTTATCAGCACTCACCAGCAATCCGCCTTCTTCTTTTGCTAAGACTCACCCTCCCCCCTTCTTTTCCAACCCTCCCTCCCCCTCTTTCTACACTCCTTTCGAAATCCCCTAGCTTTGCTAAGCGTGATATCGACATCGCGATGCCAATGCGAACTGATACCTCTGAAGGGACGAGCTAAAGAAAATCGACTCTTTCTCAAGTTAATCGCCCTCGATTTTTTTGTTGCTGGACGTAATGAGATACTGAACCCCCCGAAGCAAACTGTTTCTAGACATTTTTCTACTAGTAGGGGACATAATCCCGCCCCTATGAGTATTTTTCTTTTTCAGTATAAGGCACTATACTTCTGTTGAAACTTTTATATATATATATATATAGAAATGTTGGGAGAAAAACTGTAATTAAAAAACCGTAATAGAAGTCTTGAAGACTGTAAAAGTGAGGACAATTTTCATTTATTTAATTTTTTTTTCTTCTCTACTTTGATCGTTACCCATTTTTTTATTTCCTTAAAATTTTTTTTTTTTTATTAAACTTGAAATATTGGAGAAAACTGGATATTTAAAATGAATATCTAGATATTGACGGTCAATATATTTGAAGGTAAAGTATACGACAAACATATTGGACATTTATATTTAATATCCACGGTGTTTTTAAACCGATTGTATAAGTAACCGGAACATTTAAAAGCAAGTGGTAGGAATGTGACTGAAAGATTAATGAATGGAAATTATACTTTGAATATCGTTAATTTTTTATTTTATAATTAATTTATAATTTATTTATCATATTATGTAATATATAATTAATGAGTTATTAACATTTCTTAAATGTGAAGACTGTTATATTAGCAAATAGTGATCCGCAATTACTCCATATTGTTTAGGTGATTGGATTTAATAGTGTATTTATTGTCCCAAGTTTTTTTAAAATCATAGTGGACTGCTTCCATTGCTTGTTCTAAGTAGCAGGCCAAACCCACTTCTTGCATCGAAAAAAATTTTTCGATACGAGAAAAAACAGCGTGGATTTTCGGAGTGATAGATGTTAAAGACGGAAGTTAATTAAGAAAAGAAAAATAAATAATTTAAAGAGAAAATAATAAAGTTAGAAATAATACTAAATTTTATTATTAACAATTCCGCTTATTTGGAAAGCTTAAATGCTCTTCGCTAAACAATGTTTAGAATAAGGTAGTGGACTACCTCTCAGTAAATTATTAATTCAATAAACCCGGATAGACGGTATTTAAGAGAAAATGTTAAAAAGAAACATGAGACAAAGCTATTCAAAGTGAAATAAATAAATGGAGACAAATTAAATTAACACTCAATTTATTACAATTTATTCTCAATATATTTGCTTTATACATGAAAAGAAAGGTTTATTACCAAATTCAATAATCAATTTAATTAAGCTACTTGACTTATGTCAAGTCTCACAAATAGCAACAAGGTAGATTCTATCTTCAAAAATACAAATTTCTGTTTGTTATGTAGGATGTTAGTGTGTTTGTGTATGTTTAATTTTATTTAAGAAGAAACTGTTTTATTAAAGTCAATTATTTAAATAGACTCACCAGAATTATAATCGTAACAGACAAGTATCGTATTACTTGTTGTTTGTCAATTGATACTTAGGTATGCGGAGGTCTTCTCTTATTTATTTTATTTATAATGAATTTCTCAATTAATTTCTATTTAACTTGTATATTTTCAAGACACTTGTACTTTATATTAATAATCACAAATCAACCCTTACTCGGGGAATAATCAATAACTTCAACCACTTTTTGTGGGACTTCAATAATATATAATCATCCGCCTTTTGCGGGAATCAACACAGCATCCGCTCTGCGGGAAATGGTACTGAACACTTGAACTTTGGTTGTCGAAAGACCGACTATTTAAACTCCTTACAACAATAAGATTGGTGACAATGATCACTCCCGATTCATGTAGAGGGAGAATTGATTTAGGAACCGACTTCTCCTTACTTTCATGCAATTTCAACAACGTTGCATTTTTAATTGGGGTAGTGATACATTCAATCACCTACTCTACTTATAATTTTCATTAATATTACTTAATCTTTCAAATGGATTAAGTAACTGTCATATATTGAAGACCCAGATTTAAATGATATAATAATAATTTAGATCATGTTATTATTTTGTAACTTATTTCAATTTAACGATTCATTATAAATAAAGTATATGAAAAGACATTTGGCATAATTATTAAATGATTTCGAAACAATAATTAAAATATTCACAATGAGAAGAATAATGTATGTTGTGTTTTATAATTAATATAATAAATATTTGGATAAAAATTATCAATTTATAATTATATAAAAAAATTATAAAGCAACGGAAATTCCGTCCCTAACAATAGATATGGAGAAATCTTTGAAGTTAGAAATAAAATGGATGTAATTAATTTTCAAATCATTAGTGAAACAAGCTTCGATCACTGCATGAAAAAAAATGCTTAAAATATAAAAGCCTTCTAAGCGCGTCAAATTTTTTAAAAATTGTTTGGGAACTAAGCACCATATTCAATCAATTTTTTATGTTCTAAAAAATTCTTAGATCCTATCTAATTTTTTTTTTTTTTTTTTGTAAAAAGTCATTAAATTAATAAACTTGTCAATTTTGATTGATTGATAATTAATGAGTCTATGAGTATTTCTATTCGCATTGCTCATTAATGTATACTAAATTTTAATGCGAAAATATAATAATATTTTACAAATCCTGGTGCTCTTGACCTTTTGCACCCAATTAAATTAAATATGCATTAACAAAAAAGTAAATTTTTTCTTTCTATAACTATTTAATAAATTGTCAAAGAACAATAACCTTTCTTTCTCTCATTTTAAATTAATTACACTTAATAAATTTTTAATGTCTTTATTGTATTTAATGAATAAAATAATTTGTTTAATTGTAAATTAATTTAATTTCTATTTATTTTTTATTTATAAAATTTTTTAATATTTTACATTTTTAAATATAAGAAAATATTTTTGACTATATTCAAATGTTATTTTAAAAAAGCTTTTATCCTAACAGTATTTTACACATTTTTTTTATACAAACGTCTGTCAAGTTTTACTGAAATAACTTTAAATGAATAGCTCACAGAAGCATTGGTCCCTAATGATTTCCTATCACGTACTTATAGTTTCAAGAAGCTCGAAAACGCGGATCACAAGTTTCATCTCGATGATTATACGAAGTTGCTATATGAGAAACTCACAAGTTGAAACTTTCTAAACAATACACACACAGACACAGGTTTAAAAAAACAATAAAAAATTATATTTATATTTTTAAAAAAAAATTTAATTTTTACTTTCTCTACATTAAAAACAATAAAATCAATTAATATTATTATACTTAAATTTTTTGTTGTACTCTGAATTCAAACACACTTTAACCTGATTGAATAAAATTTAAATATAGGATTTCTTTTGATACTACAAAATAAATAGAAGAATGTTCTCTACAAAAAAATGTTTGGAGCAATTTTTGATAGGACCAATATATCCCTTGTTTCAATTTTTGTTCGAATGTTGAGAATTTTTCCAACCACGTTGCTAAAGACGAAAGTTAATTAACAAAAATAAAATAAATAATTTAAAGGGAAAATAATAATGTTAGAAATAATACTAATTTTTATTATTAACAATTCCGCTCATTGGTAAAGCGTAAATTGCTCTTCGCTAACAAAGTTAGAAAAAGGTAGTGGACAGTCTCCCAGTATATTATCAATTCAATAAACCCGGATAGACGGTATTTTAGACAAAATGATCAAAAAGAGAGATATAATAAAGACATCAAAAAGATGACTAAATAAATAAAAACGTAATTAGCACAACAAAAGAAATCCGTTTATTCATTCAACCCCCAAAAATATACATTTAGTTCCCCAATTGATCATTAATAAAATGTTTACAATGAAAACAACATTTACGTTAAACTACTCGACTAAAGATCAAGTCTCACACGAATAATTTGTTGTAAGCAAAACAAAGAGATCAAATAAAAGAAATTTTCATTAATAAGAAAACAATTTGTGTGTATGAACTTGTGTAATGATGTATGTTTTTCGTTTATAGATTTTATATGTTTCAAGTAATACATGCAGATTTAAAGCAATTCACCAGAATAATGATAAATAAAATGTTACGGAAAAGTATCAAATTACTATTCCAACTCTTTAGAGTTTAAAACTCGTACTTGATATACGATTCTCAAATATGCGGAAGTCTTTTTACCTTCCTTTATTCTTTATATTTTCTTTCAATAAACTTGTCTTAAATATTGCCTTTAAACAATTATTTCAATATTTCAAAATCTGCCTTTTAAAAATTCAGAGTATAGGGTTTTATTAGTGGCGTGATCGGTTTAACCACCTGATTTACCTTTATGATTGTGTGTTGTGTATGTTGTTGATGTATAATTGACAACATTTTTGTAGTATGAATTAACAAATATTATTTTTAATAAAAAAATATTTAACAAAAAAAATTAATTTACGGAATTCCATCCGTAGCACACGTATATACAATTGAAAGTAGTAAATAAATGAATTTTCAAAAAAATGTTAAAAACTAAAATCTGCACAAATATTGTTGATATATACAAATCTGTAGCATTTTTATAAATACAAAAATTGACAAATTTTATCAACATTGTGTTTTTATATGGTGACTATAAAGTCCTGAAAAAATTATATTGCACAGATAGCGTATCATAGGTCAACGGAAAATAAAATCCCTTAGACTGCACTATACATATATACATCTAAACAAGTTATGAGCGTGATGTCACACCGGACGCTCGTAATGTTAACCGGGAACACACCCCTATATCCAACTTTTTCTCAGGCATTCTATGTATACGCTTTTGTTATTCTGCCTCGCAGTTTTGTTTTAGAGTAAAATCACTTATAATATCTAACAGGCAAGACACGTCCGATTTCATTAGTATCATGTAATCTCGGTACAATATTATTGCTTTCTATATTGTCAATTAAATGTCAAGTAATAAAATCCTTTAAAACAAAATTTTTATTCGAAGACCTCCGACCATTTTTTTTTGTATTTTACCAATTACATTTTTTGTCCTGAAGATCTAAAACTAGGAAAGAAATTATGGAAACCTTTTTTTAATGCTGTGGTTAAAGATATAAAACAGAGAAAATGGTACTATTTTTTTTAAGTTTGCATTAACAAAAAAAAAAAAAAAGAATTAATGGTAAACTGTTTAAAATAAAAACCTGCAATTTGGAGTCAAAACCCACACAATATAGACGTCACGCTTCATTTGATGGCTTTCCAAGTCGATACGAATGCCTTCGACGTCGTGCAGTATAAACTGGTCAGCTAATTTAGACGGACTGTTCCGTAAAATTACCGGGGGGTTGTTGGTAATGAGAGAGTGAGTGGGTAAGGGTAAAGAATCCATCCCTCTGAACAGAGCTCGGCTAATCACTAAGACCGCTCGTTAGCGAATTGAATGCGCCCTAACTTGTGCGAAATCAAGACTACTACTATACGACTAAAAAGTTCTATACCATTCTTTGCTATTTCTATAGCTAAATAAATTTTCTTCAAGTTAAAAACCTTATTCACTATAAACGGAGATCATTTCTCATTTAACTTCAAAAAGTATTATTTACTATTAAAATTATTACAGAATATTTAAATATTAAATTATTTACAATTTTTTTGGGTTTGGTTTCATGAAGATAATTCAAAGTCATACTCAAACGAAAATGGAGATTAAATAAATCCAAGATTTTGGAAGAAGTTTAAAATCACCCTCAGTATACCTCTGTATTCTTCAATTTTACTGATTTTTAACGCGTCAGACAAAACTAATGCCGCCTTAAACATTATTCAATGATAAAAAATCTAGTTTACTTTGATTCTTATATTTTCCTTAATACCCGGGATAAAATGAGTAGTATTCGAATAAGTATACGCAGTAATTGGAATATTCGAAATAGTATTCCAAACGGTATTGAAAGTATATAGAGTATACCAAATAGTATTCTAACTTGTATACATAATCTCCAATGTATACCTGAAAGTCTTCCGTAATATTCGAAACGTATATGACAGTACACTGAGTAAATAAACTAAGCTGAATCTTCAAATGGATCATCTTAGTTTTCTAAGTATACCAAAGTATTCAGAGTAATCTCGAAGGTCTTCAGAAGTGTCTTAAAAGTATGAACATCTTCAAAGTAAATAAAATGAATAATGTAGTCTCTGAATTTTTGGATACTTAATTGGTGATACAACACATATATGGCAGAAGTAAAAAATTAGAATGGCACTAATAAATAAATAAAATAATACATAATAAACTGAGATTTACAGTATTTTATTTAAATTTTAGTATTATATTTTGAGTAAGAACTACTAAACATAACTGATAACAAGAGGAAAGATTTTTTATTAATACTGCAAAATATTTTTAGTCTAAAGCAGAGATTGGAGTATTTTTTCGTTTTTAAAGGTTTGCCAAATCTGGTTTGCATTAGGATGACCAGTCAAGGGTTTCTCGATGCAAGAGGTCCTATTTTATGAGTTTTTCGGCACCTGTTTTTTTCTTATAGATTTATTTAGATAGAAAATGTGCGAATTTTGAAGATGCAAAGAGACGAAGAAAATGTTGTTAAATGTTTAGTATTTTTTCAAAAATTTTCCTAAGGCAGACCTTCAAGTTTTCAGTTGCTTTCTAGCATTTGCCAGGAACGAAGGGGAACCTACAGTCGGTAGTTAGTGAGTTAAAGTAAAGAATTTATTGAGAATTTATTTATTAATTATTATTTTAATGTAATTAATGTAAGTTTTTTATTAAACGAAATAATTTGAAATGTAAGATAATTCTTTAACTAAAAAAATCCTGCACTAAGTGACGCAATTCATTAATGACAAATTACCCTTCAAATGGTACGAAATCATATGCTGAAAAAATTATAAGCAAATCAAGTAAGTTTTTCATATGTTTTTTATTTACTAAACCAGAAATTTATATTTTATTAAATATTATAATATAATATTAATATTATAAATGTTAACCTTGTATTCACTGCCAATTGTAATAGTTTATTTAATAAATTATTGTATAAAATATTATAACACAAAAATTTTTTATAAAAAATAATTTAATAACATTAAAATATTTAAATATATTATTGATTAGAATGCAACTTAAAGTTGACATTTTTTTCAAGTGCGGAATTATAAGTTTTATAAAGGATATACCAAATTACTTATCGCTTCAAGTATCTAATTCAGATAGTTATTTTTCTTTATGTTTATCTAATTACTTATTTAACTTGTATATTAATTAATTAAGTATTACATATTATGTATAATTATGTTATTTAAGAAAAAATTTTTGTGTATATTTGGTGTTTATATGTATAAAAAAATATTTAATGAATAAATTAATTATCATTTAATATTATTTATTTTTATTTACATTTATTATTAAGAAGAATTTTTGTCTATATGACAATGCGACATCTATTAGACACCATTAGAACTCTATAGTTGGAGTTCATTACAAGATAATTTGGAAAAATTCATATAATATCCCAATGTATACGAACGGTATACTCTCCTCTCTATGTGGTAGATCTTAGTATACCATCATCAGTTTACTTTAGTAACTTTTCTCAAAGTATTCCACAGTCTACCTTTTGGCACGAAGAAATACTTATTCGAATACTATGTGACTCAAGTTTACTTTTGGAATACCTACATTTTTCATCCCGGGTATATTTAATTGCGAATATATTTTTGTTAGATTTTTTTGAAAAATATTAGGATTTACTTGAAACTTGTTGCTCAAATGTTTTTAGGGTCAGTAATTAGAAAATTAACGTCAAATTCATTATTATTATTTTTACACAAACTTTTTGATTGGACCAACAAGGTTTGCGTTACACGAAGAAAAAACGAACAAAGAATGTATGGAGCACTTTTTGATTAAACCAACAGCGTTTTACTTACAAACTATCAAAGTCTGGATTTTTTAAATTTGAAAGATTTAACCCTTAAATACCGCCAAAATATTATATTTATTTAAATTATTTGATCAATTCAAAATATACTTCATCATTGAAGTTGAATAATACTTGAGGAATTTTGACCAATTATTAAAAAGAAAGATGGGTTTCGGTTGGTGATAATTAGATTGGATATTATTTATATATATGATTTTCTTAGACCCTTCTGGCTTCTGTGGAGTTATGAAAATTCTTTTTCTTTTTTCGTGACAGAAACGTAGAAATTCGATACTCGGTTATCCTCGGCATCTGTTCGTTTTTACGATCGCTATACATTTTTTAATTAGAATTCAAACAGCGAAGCGGGTCCTTCTTCCTCTCTTGTGCCTCGCCGGCACAATGCATTGTGGCACATTGCATTGCAAATCCGGCCACGTACTTGTTCGACTGCAATTAGCGATTTAACTCTCTGGGAGAATTTAAATTTTAATTGATTTATTTATTAGCAGCTATGCCTGAGTATATATCTGAGAGACCATGGATTCTTCATTGGTACGAGGAGAAATGCGAGCGGCCTCGACGAGCGCTACTGGCTGCTGATGCTGCGCGTTCACATCTTAACGAGCGAATCGGACGCGATTAACTTGGCAAAAGAAAAAAAAACAACTATAATATTACCAACGATTATAATTCCGCGAATTGAACAATGTTGAAGTGGTTCACATCCAGTCGTTTTAATAGATAGGAAAAATTTATTTTAAATGAGTTTGCAAAAAAAAAAAACACTTTTTTTCTTCGAAGGAATATAAGAGAAAGATTCAACTTATTTACTTTTATAAAGTAATTTTAAAAATTTCATTTAATCGTAAACTAAGTATTAACGTTATGTGTTTTTATATAAAATCAATCGTTTGATTCATCATCAAAAACAAATTGACCTTGATTGAACCATTCTCATTTCTCTGAGAACAAAGAAGTTATTCTGTCGACTAAAATTTGATTTCTATCGTTTTTGGTGGCAAGTACAATTGAAGTTAATCTCTCTAGGTATAGGGTGGTAACGAAAATCTCTACTATATATTTCTATATGAGATATCTGATTGTTCCCGTTTTTGGGCAGTCAACTGTATTCGTTTAATTTCAGGCTGAAAATGTAATTTAATGTCGCTTTGAGAGTCTATGATATTGTTCTTCTTATACTATTTGTAACTATTTTTCTCTTTTTTCCTTTCCAACCTTTTCGAGCTTTCCTTCCTCGTGTTGAATTATATTTTGTGACAGAGGGTTCATTAATGAACAAAAGAAATCTTTTTTAGATTTCCAATTAATATTTTCTATTCCTATTCTAATATTTAGGTATTTCCTAAAAATTACTCTCTAAATCTAGTTTTATTTTAAAAAGAGATTATTATTCAAAGAAGAAACTAAAATATAGAATATCGTGCAAATAATGTATATTAAATTTCACAAAATATATTCTATATCAATATATATATACAAACAGTGGAGAACCAGTCTGATATGAATTAAATCCAACTGAAAGAGAATTGTTAAAAATTTTGACGTTGAATGAAAGCATAAAAGTTTTTTTGATGAATTCCAAAGTGAATGTATGTCTGGATTGAAAGTTCATCGTCCCCCTATTTATGTTGACGAATCAAGATCACTCTTTCCGGAATCTGTGATCGTATAGGGAAAAAGTGAGGATTCCAGAAAGTGTAAAAAGAAAAGATTTTCTTTTTATGAATTTTGATTAATCCTTCAAGAAATCAAGAAGAAAGGAAGGGGTGTAAGAAGTCAAAGGTTCGATTGATCGAGTTTTTTTTTGAACAGAGGGAAAGAGAGAGGAAGATATATAGTTAAACTGGTTGATGACTCGATGAATATTCATGAGGTATTTTATGCAGAATCAAGATTCTACTTACACCAGAGATGGCGCACAAACCTCAGAATAATGGTTGAAGAGGGAGAAATTGTTCGATCGGCATTCAAGGATCGAAACATCTTTTTCCTAACCGCACGACTTTCTTGTATATACGTGTGTTCTGTGGTTGATTCTTGGTACTCTTTAAAAGAAGAAGTGAAGAGAGGAGAGAGGTGTGTGTTAGCAAGGGACCTTCCTCTAATTAACGAGAAATCAATCAATGGTAGAATTGCACGGAATTCCGAAGAAAGACAGAGAATAACAAGAGAAAGATAAATAGAATGTATACAGGAAAGGAAGAAAGAGAGATGAGAAAGAGGAAACAACTTTTCTCATCCTCTCTCTCTCACGGAGTTTAAAACACTACAAAAGTAGAAATGGAATTTACTTCCGGTCTGATGTCATTCAGTTTGTTCTTCTATAGTCGATGATTCAATATATTAGAAGTTGTATATTTTTTTATTATATTTAAATTTTTAAGAGTCCTTATCCAACCAAATTCTTAATTACAGATTTTGTTATTATCCCAAACAGCAACGGATATTACAGGATATCCTATATGGACGTCCTAGACATATCCGGAAATTAGGATTCTTATCAAATTTTTTAGAATAATGATTTATAAGTTTATGATATCGAATACTAAATTGTTTGTCTAATAATAAAGCAAGATAACCATTTTGAGGTAGAGTTGTTTTAACTAAACTTAGATTTTCAAGATGGTAACGCTCATCATATAATTTAACTACTCTATCTATTAAAGAATAATTTATTGGAATTTTATGTGATAAAGGATAGTGAGATACAAAATTAATATATCTGCCCGATCATATTTTTTTGTAATACCAATTTGTGTGGAGAATATTATTTTCTAATAATTAGCGAAAGATCAAGAAAATTAATTATGTTATTAGATGATAATTCATAAGTAAATTTTAAGTTTAAATCAATATCTATAGTATCTATGGTATTAAAGTTATTGACAATTTCATTAATTTTATTAGTTGGAGCACAAATAAGTACATCATCAAAGTAGCGGAAATAAAACAAAATTTTAAAAGAAAATTTATTCAAAACTGTATCTTCCAAATCTTTCATAATCATATATTGGCAGTTGTTGAAGAAAGAAGGGTACCCATGGGTAATCCAAATATTTGCTTCACGGAGAGAAATTTATGCTACTGGGTAACATAATGATGTTAAGGGCAACCATATTTAGTGCTAAATATACAGACAGCGATATAGATTACTATCAGATAATTATAGAAATTTGATTGTACAATTTACAATCTTTGATGTTAAAAATTTTATACGATCTCTTTACGTTCTCGAGTGGCAAATATACACGAACCTAACCTCGCTTTTTTTGTAAACTTAAATAATTTCATTTTATTTTAATAAGACATTTCGATAAGAATTTAAACTTTAAACTTTTTACATAAAAAAGAGTATGTCTATTTTTTCACTCCGTCTATAAAAAGGACTTGCTTAAACATAAATATATTTATCAAACGGTATATTTTTTTCACAGAGTCAATTGAATTTGTATTATTTTACTAATTTTTAAGTTTAAAAAAAGTAAGAAAAAATATGAAAAAGTTTTTTTCCAAAAAAAAATTTCAATAAACACATGTACATTTATACAAACGAAAAAAAAACTTACTTGATTTTTGTAATCTTGAAATTTTTTAAAAAATTTTAAGCGAGGTTCTGGTTTTGGTATAATGAGTGATATTGTATCATTGTTCAATAAGTAAAACGATTCTTCATCAATTTCACCGTCTAAACAACGCAAAATTGTTTTGAGGTTATAAACACGTTCACACTTCAGTCTTCGCTAATTCAATCAAAATAATAAACCTACCTCCAAAAGATGGAATCAAAGATTCCATATTCCACGACATTAATAAATTTTTAACAAACTCGTCCATTTTTTTATTCACAACTTTTTTCACTATATATAAACACGTGCGTGAAAACACAAGGACCGCAATTGAATAGGCGAAGTATACACCACAATCAGCGCATGCGCTCACATTTAATTTTTACAATATTTGATAGTAGTGACTACAATCCAAAAGCTAACATATTTTACGTCTTTGGGTAACATCTTGGATAGTAAAATGTTGATAGTAGATTCTTGTCAGTAACACAATGATAGTACCTTGTACAATCTTTCTTTTTACTATCAAATTCTTACTATCCATTTCTCTCAGTGTTGTAATAAATTCCATCATATGTACAATATGAGGAACACAATTAAAATTCTAATAATCTAATGAAATTTGGTTTTGAATAATTAGTATGTTTTTTAATTATGTTCCATCTTTTTTTAACTGAAGATGTGTCTAATTTAAAATATTTGAAATTTATCATGAAATTTTAGAAGATTTTTTAGAGCAGAATTAATATTTTTTGTTGGATCAGATTTTAATTTTAAATAAGTAGATGTATCCATTTAAAAGATAACTAATTTTATCACTGTAGTCTTATTATTTCAAAACAACCGTATAATTACCCCCCAAACAGCAAGGTATATTCACTGAATATATCCGTTGAATACCACAGTGGAATATTCTCATGATCTTCTAGGAAAATCAAAATGTCCGCATCATGGGAATATTCCATAGTGACATTCAGGGTATATTCCAGTGACATTGAGGGAATATTCCTCGGTGACATTCATGGAATATTCAGGTGATATTGTGGAAATATTCCAGTGATATTGAGGGAATATTCCACGGTTACATTTAATTTTTTTTTTTAAATGTGTTTTTAATCTTCCTGCTTATTCAAATAACAATTTATAACACATTTCTATTATTTCAACACTAAAAAAAAAATTCAATATAACAGTGGAATATTCCCTCAATATCACTGGAATATTCCTTTAATATTACCCTCAATGTCACTGGAATATACCCTGAATGTCACTGTGGCATATTGTGGACATTTTGATTTCCCTGGAAGATCATGGGAATATTCCACGGTGGTATTCAAGGGATATTCAGGGGATATACCGTGCTGCTTGGGCCTTATCTGCTTTTGTAACAATAGAATTTTCTTCAAGAAATTTTCTTGTTTCTTAAATTCTATTTAAAATAAAAGAGTTCAAAACATTTTTTGATTTTATATTAGTTAAAAAAAAGTTGTGTATGAAAAATAAATTTATTTCTTATCAAATTTTGTAAAGATTGAGGTGCTTTTAATAATCCAAATTCTAAATTAAATATAAGCTTATGGACTGGAATATTATTCTGATGGTAATGGAATAAAAAATTACCTCCTAGATTTAAAATTTCTTTAACATTGTTTGGAATTATAGAATTTGTTGACTTTTTAATTTATTGAATTTATTATTTAATAATGTTAAAAAGATAAATAAACCTCTATAAGGAAAGTAAGGAACTCAATTTATTACATCAAAATAAATGGTTTAAAAACAAACGTCCCTTGCGCGCTACCAAAAGTCAAACAAGTATTAGAGTTTCAATTGAATTGTAGAAAAATCCGCAAGGACTTGACTAAGGCTATTGATACAAAGCGTCTCTTCTGGAAGTCTGAACGATTGAAGAAGATACAGTAGTTTAAAGAGGTGGGTGGTCTTGCGGCTCCTGTGGGAGAACGACAAGGACCTGGCCAAATATTTGGTTAGTCTTTGATGGGCTCGATCCCGGGAAAAGAAGAAGCAGATAGATAGGAATAAGAAGGGAGTTTTATATAAGAGAAAGAAAGAGAAGGAGAGAGAAAGAGAGAGAAGAAATGAAGGAAAGAAAGTCGCGAAGTACCAAAAGTCCTTTAAGAAGTTGAAGGCGCGCGTGCTCCCTTCGAATCCCACAGACAAACGAACAAACGAATGAGCCGTTAGACAGAGAATGTCGAGCATTTTTATTGGTTTCAACTTGGCTCTTCTTTCATAGAAACCCGATCAGAGAAGGGACACAGAAAAATCAAGAAAAGACTTTGCAGAGATCCCTGTTTCGCATGGATCCACAAACCTCTGATCATTCAACTGTACCAAGACGCAATGGTCAAGCATTCTCAACTTTCTAGTGATATATATATATATATATATATATAAAATCGGACTATCATCAAATCTTCAAACTATTTCAATTATTCAATTGATTTTATTGACCAATACATTGAAAACCGCATATTTTCTATTGAATCTAATCTACATGAAACATTAACAAAAATGATGCAAAAGAATACCAAAAGTCCTTGTTCCATATGTTCCTAATCTTTATGAAAAGACTTATTTTCTGAAAAATTATTACATCTTGACTAATCCAAACTATTAATTACAATTATCCTTACAAAAGCCAAAATCGAAATAATAATTTTATACCAGTGAAGAAGGTAAAAATTTTATTTTAATTTTACAATGATAATGACCTATTGTATGACATATTAATTTTAATCAATATTAAACAAAAAAAAAATTTGCAACTCACAATAAAAATCGATTAATACATATTTATTTTATCAGAAAATTATTATTTGAAAGAAAAAGAGGCACGATTGTCAGTTAAAGACGATCAAGGATTCTGGAGTCAAATTACCCTCTCACCCTATATTCCTCTGGCTCTTGAATCCAACGATATTGGATTCCTAAATGCTGATGCTTGAATGGCGGCTAAGAGGGCATTTCCAAAAGCATTTCAACTTCTTTGTTCGCCAATCGGCCTGTCAAATTAGCAGGATTATTGCAATTTTATTGGCTCACTTTTGTTTTTAGAACGAAAGGGTATTTTTATTCTAAAAACAAATGAGCAAGTAAAATTTAAAAAAAAAAATTATTCTGCGATTCAGCAAACGATTATTTTATTTCTTTAAAGATAAAAAAAACCTCTTCTTAAAAAATTAGATATATAAAAAAAGTATTTACTTTATATTCTAGTTCTCTATATTCACGTACAATTAACTGAATTGCAAATAAATTTAATATAAGTGTTTTCTCAAAAATGAAAACATATGCGAATAGATGCACTGTACGCGCAACAAAAATATCTAAGCTTTTACCTCGAAGGTATATTCAACCCTGATCCCCTGTACAATAACATTTCTCTCTCTCTCTCTCGTTTCGCTTTTGTATTTTGTGAGTCAATCCAAAACATGAATCGTATAATAATTCAACGGGGCAAAGGAAAAATACTGCGAATATTATTCGTCCCTCCAAGAACATCCCTTGAATCCACCTCCATATGTATGGAATGATGGTGGATGGGTATGTTTTTAAATTTTTTATGCTTATAAAAATTTCTCACAAAATTGGCATATAAATGTGACCGACGTCGAAAAAAAGAGTGATTACTGATAAAAAAAAAATTATTTTCACTTTTTTTTGCCAATTCTAATAGAAAAAAATCAGACAAGTCGGCGAGTTACACTCGCATTAAAACCGAGGGTTCCGTACCGTTAAACCTAAAATTTGAAGGGGTTAAAGTGTAAAGGCCTATGGAACAATTCCAATTTTGCTTAATTTTTCCTGTAATGTGAGCATAAAAACACATAGATAGACACGTATAGACACATAGATCGAAAATTATCAGTTTATCCTTGAAAACGCTATGATAATCAACTTCAATCGTTCTCGCTATATATTTTTTGTAATCTACACGTAAAAATACGTAAAAATGTATAAATTTGAACACCTTAAGATAAAATTTTCTTCTTTTTTTATTCAAAAAATCCATGATTTTTTCTAAAAATATGAGTTTTCCTTAAAAACACTATGAACATCAACTCCAATCGTGCTCGCTATATTTTTCCTGTAATCTACACGCCAAAATACATATGTGTACCAAATTTCAGCCCTCTAGATAAATTCATGTGGCCGATAGAGGGGATAGGGTACATGCCTTGATTCACTAGTCTCATTAATAGGGTTCCCCTTTCGGGTACGGGACCCTAAAAACTACGCTTATTACGAATTCAATATTAATTTTTCAAAATTTAAAAAATTCCCGATTCAATATATTATTTCTAATGTAAACAAATAAACTGTTAATTTGTTAACTTAATTTGTTTATAACGTTAACAAATAATGGTTTCTGAACAATATAGTTATGTATAATTTTTACTAATAACACAGGCCTACAAAATTTTTGGTTTGTCAAACCTAGAAACCGGAATAGTCATTTCCAATGTAATTTGTCGTCACGCTGAATCCAAAAATTACAGCAAAATTGTTTTATCACGTCAGCATTTTGAGATATTCTAACCTAAAGGCGTGAAAAATGTCGATTATGGAAATATTCGACACTATAAAATCTACAAAAAAAATTTTTTATTCATTAGTTCAAATTTTAAAAGAAAGTACTATATGAGCAATTCCACGTGAGATTGAGGGGTCTATCCTCCGATTTCTTCCATACTACGTTTTTGGGTAGAGGTTATAGGTCTGAAGGAGAAAAAAAAATTTTGAAAAAAAATATTTTTTATTTTTCGAGATATTTGCATTAAAAAATTAGTGCAACTTTTTTTTCAATTACTCATAACTTTTTCACTTTTAGTCCTAGAAAATAGTTTCTTAAACGTTGGATGCGGATTTTGATAAGCATTAGAATGGTGTTTTTAAAATTATTCGAACTTTATTTGTTCGTAAAATATTTCATTTTTTTATTAATTTTTATTAATTAATTAATTAATATCTCAAAAACAAAAAATAAGGTATTCGCCAAATTTAGCACATATGTTTGACTCATATTAAGGAATGTTCATGAATTTTTTCAGCTTAAACGAAGCCCGATAACAAGTTTAAAAATTAAAAATAAATTTTATTTTTTAAATAAATAAATTAAAAAATTTTTAATTTTCAAAATTAATTTTTTTTATTAAACTTCAATATTTTCTGAGCAAAAAACGTTTAAGAAACTATTTTCTAGGAATAAAAGTGAAAAAGTTATGAGTAATTGAAAAAAAGTTAACATTAATTTTTTAATGCAAATATCTCGAAAAATAAAAAATATTTTTTTTCAAAATTTTTTTTACTCCATCAGACCCAAAAACGCAGTATGGAAGAAATGGAAATTGCTCATATGTTCCCTTTCAAATTTTCTTGTCTCAATCCGATCCGATTTTTTTTACTGAGATATACAGACATTTGAATTTTACGTTACATCTTCTTTCTTATTAATAGTAAATTCATTGCTTTTAATATGGATAATTTCTGAAATCAGTCTTTTTTTATATGAAAATTCGTAATCTATATAATTTTTGCCTCATGAAAATTGAAAAAATGATTATAATCAGCTTGATGTTTGTTTACAACTGAATCAAAATTTTTATTATTTTTATGTTAATTAATTTTTTGTTTTAAGTTCGTTTAGATTCACCAATATAAGTAGCTGGGCAATTATTACAATTGAACTTGTATACAACACTAGTTCTATTCTATTTTTTTGTCAAGTCTTTTCCCAATTTTATAACAGAACCTAAATTTTTTTGAACCATTTGAATAGGAATAATTGAAAATAAATATTATTAAAAGGAATAGAAACTTTCGGAAGTTGATGATAAATTGAAAAACAAAATTATTAAATTGTTTTCCTTTAACTATTTTTTGATTTATTTTGTAAGAAAGAGCTTTTATCATTTTTTGAATAAATTCCAATGAATAATCATTATTAAATAAATTTTTTTTCATATTTTCTTTATGAAAGGAATCATGTGATGAAAAAAATAGCTCTATCATATAAATTATAAACAATGTTCTTTTTTTGTTGGATTGGATGATTTGAAAAATAATTTATTAATTTAATTGAGGAAATATTTTTTTTAAACAAATTAATTTGGTTATCAATTTCTAATTCATGGGTAAATTTTAAATTGATATTAAAAGAATTTTAAAGTGTTCACAAAAAGGTTAACATGGTATTCATGGACATACAAAAGGGTGTCGTCAACATATCTAAAATAGAAAATAGGGTGAACAGTTAAATTTCTTTTTTTTTAGTAAATTTAAACAATCAGTCTCCAAATAATTCATAACCATGTCTGCAAACAATAGTGAAATAGGTGAACCCATCGAAGTACCATATATTTGTTGATAAACTTTATCATTGAAAATAAAAAAACTGTTATTGAAAAGAAACAGTACAATTAATAATATCAAGAAACTCCTTTGACGAAATGTTGATGCAATTTCTTCTAATTAGGTAGATATTAGTTTGAATTTAATTTTTTTTTAAATTTTAACGCACTTTTCTAAAAAGTTGAATAACTTTTTTTTGTCAGTCAAAATAAAAATCCTGTGTGTTTATATATAGGAAAAATATCCGGATTTAATTTCACAATTCTATATATGTCATAAATGTATTTTTCAGGATTTTTCCCATGTTGTTATAGTGGGGGCGGTAATGTATACAGACCATATGAGAAGCAAACTCATTGCAATTCCAATGAGAAAAATAGGTGCTAGGTACGTTTTGCGCGCTTCAACGGATTTCTCTTTCGCTTCTCATACATATTATGATTACTTTCAAGCGAAATCGAGACATCCTCAAGTAGTCATGCGCAATGGCAACAAATCGGAAAATCCTATCAAGTAGTCATGAAAAACGCTCATAAAAAATTCACATAGGCTTTCTAAATCCCTTAAATTTTAATTTATAATTTCCTCCAATATTTACTAAATGTAAATATAAATTTAATAACAATTATAAAATATATAAATATTCATTACTGAAACTAGGGTTATTATTATTTTTAAAAGATTTTCAACTAATTTTTGATTAAGAGTTAAAATAACTAAAATTTTTACTGCAAATGTCAATAATAAAGATATATGTATTATTCAAAACAATTTTATGAATTTGGACTTACTTCAAAAAGAAAAAAAAACTTTTTCGAGATATCGTCATTAATATAAGGGATCGTTTCATCACAAAGAAATTTTATCGTGTGTGGTAGTTTTTCCTATACTGCTTTCTTGATTTTCTATTTCATTTCCTATTTTTAACATTATCGTGAATATGCCTCCCTCGCACTCGGTATACAATGCTCCTCGATGCTAAATAGAAGGATAGCATATAATTTCGTGAGTGCGGCTAAATCGCTTTATCGACTGGAATAATGTTTCTTATTCAAGGATAGAGCTCATAACTCTCCTTTCTATAGATCCAACTTTTCGGAAATTGCACGTGTGTCCTTACAGGAAAGACTTTCACTCAATTTATACATATTAGAGTGAATAAAAAAAAATTATACACGTGTGCATATCATTTATTATGATTACCAATTCACGACAAATCACTGAAATTGATATGTGAAAACATTACTGAATCATTAGAATCATTCGTCTAAAAAAAAACATTTTTTATCCTCTGTAATTTATAATGTGTCCCGGAAAATTCATTTCAAAATTTATTAACTTTTTTCGTATTTAATATTTTGATTTTATATTATTAATGAAATAATAATTAATTAAAGTACTAATGCACTGAAATCGAGGATAATTTATAAATTCTGAATTTTTATTAAAATTTTTAGGTAAATTTATTTAAAGAAAAAAAGAAGTAAACGATTTTTTTTTAAATCCTTGTGAGTGTAGCTGTCTTGAAAAAGTGATAAATGAGTAGCTACAAACAAACGCGATTTATTGTTTGTCATTGTACGATTTCCCGGCCAGCTGGGAAATTTAAGAACAACAAGGAAAATAAGAGTAAGAGTGCTATGTTATCTCACAATTCTTTTTCTCTTTTTTTTCTTCTTTCTTTTTTTTTATTCATTTTTACACCTTACACGCGACAGTATTCACCGGACACCCACTCAATTCTCGAGCACTTTCTGTCCGTTCTTTTCAAAACAGTAGAAACATGAAAAAAAATAAAGTTAAAAAAAAGATGAAACAGTAAAGTGCACTCCCTTGAGTTTCGTAGAATAAAGCGCAGGATCGAGTACAATTGCAAAATATCGTGGGATACTTGTCAAAATATGTCTAGGAAAACTATAAATTTCTCTTAAGAGAATAATTATTTCAATTTGCGAACAATAACAAAAAAAAATTATCCTGACCTATAAACAAAGTTTATTTATCGGAGAGCGCCTCGCACCTCTTCTATACTTATTACACGTGTAATAAAAATTTTATTGTACTGTTCAGTAACTTTTTTCCCCATTTTAAATGGAGCAAAGTAGTGTAATTTCTGTATATTATAATGATTAATTTTATGCGTTAAGTATGGTAACGCGGTACAAATGACTTAAAAATAATAAATTTAAATAAATTTTGTAAATAAACGACACCAAAGTGGAAATCCAGCCACAATGTCTGTAAAATGTTATAAATTATAAAAATTGTTTTCTTTTTATACTCACTTTATTTTGTTTAAATAATAAATTCACGTATTAACAAATCAACTTGGCAAAGTTGTCAGTTTAATAGTCGACTTGTAATAAATAAATTCGATTCTGATTTGTCCTTTCATTCTGTTATAAAAACTCTCGCGAGGCATTGAGGATTCTCGCCGGATCACAAAAAAGTTGCGGACATCACTATCTATCATTGAAATTAGAAGTCATCAAGGGAAGAGCTTCCTGATGTATATATTTGGATGAGAGTCCTAAATATTCAAGAATACCAGGAAGACAAAATTGCTGTTTTGATGTAGATCTGTCAAATCAATACTTGCAGTCAATTTCCTATGAACTTCGCGCACCAATCAATTTAACATCGGATAGTGTAGGGATCTGCGTTACCGACGACTGCGTATTGATTATCGGTCGCGGGCATTGTATTATTGAATATTAATTGATCTCAATGACACCGAGAAGAGAGGCCGCTGTTTAGCGACGCTTTCGAGTTTGACTCGTCAGCCATTTTACTCTCATTCTCATCCTGGTGCTCGTAGAGTCAAGTTGTGTTCTATTCTTTTTCGTGTAAAATATTTAAAATTATAAAAATGAGACGAGGCGTCATCGTGATCGTTAAATGGAAGGAGAGTCCAAATAAATTAATTAGGAGTCGTTTCCTTTAGAATCGATCTCATTGTTATTAAAGTATAATTAAATAAATAAAATACAAATCTTTTTTTTCGACCTTCTGTCATTATTTAACTTTTTCTAAAATTTGAAGCAAAATTTTAATAAATAGTGTTATTGTTATAAAATTTGTCTAATTAATGGTGTTTATCCTTATCCCCCCCTCTCCATGGTCTATTGTTGCTGTAAAGTAGCAATGGAATTCCTGAGCTGATTTTAGTTTTTCCTAATTAGAATTATAAAATTTACTCGTCGGGTTATTTTATTATTTTTTTAAGTTTAGTTTTTGGCGTCTTGGCAAAATTAATAATTGAAATATGTAGGTAACGTTGATTGTCTTGAAAATATAATAAATAATTTAAAATAAAATCAATAATAAATTAAACTCAACGTTATAGTATATATCTACAATGATAAATTTAGGCCGAGATATTTAACATTTTTGTAAATTATTCTGTGTTTAAAATATATTTAAGCCAGGAAAAAAATGCGGAAGAAATTTTTATCTGCAATTAAATCGAAAGTTACTCTCATTGTATCGAATCACGCAGTATTTGTTTACAAAAACCGGGTGACATTTTGAAAATTCATGACTCGTTGGACATGGGTGAGAATCTTTTTTGGTTGTCGGTAAAACAAGGGAATGCTAACTGTGCACGCCCAATGGAAACAATTACTCGTTTCGTGAAGTGCATAAATAAAACGCGAACGCACAATGCAATTGCGGCTTTCATAATTTGCATTTTCTATTAATCGTTTTATAAGAAAAAACAATCATTATAATAATATAAAAAAATATTTTATATTTAAAAAGAAATTTAATTTTGTTAATCATTACAATGAAATTTTCATTAATTTGAAGATTTTTAAAATAAAATAGCTTTTCAAAAAATTCCTACTTTTTCTAATTTTTTTTAAATCTTTGCTGCATAGACTCAATTTAAATGATACGAGAAAAAAAGAGAGGATACAATCGACTTTATTTCAAAACATCAAAGTACTTTTTTTTCCTATTCACAAAGTAGGAGCAAATACGCTTAGACACTATATTCAAGATCAAAGCTATAAAAAAATTTCTTCAACGCCTTCTTATTTGACCATTAATGTAATTGTTTCTATTTAGTTGAGTACAAAAAAAAGAGTCTAAACTTGTTTTAAACTTTGAAAAAAAAATATTTTTTTCACTCGAAAACATTTTTTAAATAACAAAAACTTTAGTATATAGAGGAAAGTTGGACGAGATTAATTATTCTGGAAAAAAATTATTTGATTCAAATAATCGATTACTTTAGTCAAAATAAATATATACTTGAATAAGAAAAATTCCTATTTGAAATAAATAAATTGTATTTGAAACAAATATTATTTAAGTACCTTAAATAATCTCTATATTATAAAAAGATTTCGCCGCTGTCTCCAATATGAGTCATTCCATGTCAAAACCCACAGGCAAATTGACGTGGAACGACCCATATATCTACCTATATTAGTATTAAAACGAACATAACCTCAAAATTCAAGGACATAGGTCAAGGAACCATTGGGTTTGAGGCTATGTCCAACAAACATAACTTCAAATTCCCCTAACAAAGAAAAAAACATAACCTCAAAATTTAGATAAAATTTTAATAATACGTATCCCCCCTAGTAATTATTTAAAAATATTTAATAATAATCAAGTAAAAAGTAAAATTTTATAACAAAAAACCAAAATGCGTGTTTCAACTATCCCTACTTTACCTTAGCAAATAAAGAGCATATTGTAATAAAATAAAATTTCATAGAGCAGCTCAATAGAGAAGACGGGAATAGAAAAAGAATTTACCAACGACAGCTATATATTCAGTATACATTGCATCATGGCTAATTTCTAATCAAGAAGTGTACCAAAAGGTATGTATATTAAAAAAAGTACGAAGACTTAAATTATGTAAAAAAAAAATTTTATATGGTTGATTATTGCATGTAACAATTTTCTCTTCTCTGGCATTCGTATATAAGAATTAATCGCCAAGAGGAAGAAGTAATGACCGTTTCCCAAGCCGTTAGTCGCACACGATAAAAAGCCGCGGCCTGCTTCGTGTATGTAGCTAGTATAAATATATATATATAAACGCCAGGCATGTCAAACGAAAAGGCGAATGTAAACGACATTTCCCGGGAAAACGCGAGACCCTTGTATGCCAGCTAAATCGCATATAGTCAGCTGAAAATAGCGGCAATACTCTTGAGTGCCTCGAATGGCAGCCTAGGGGCTGCTGAGGGGGTGAAAGGGTCCAAGGATTTGCTTTCAGAAAAGGGAACGATCGCGAAGGTACCACACACACGAGAATGCATATTCAGGGGATCCTTTCACACCAACGTAAATCCCTTGATTCCAAAAAAAAAAATAAAAAAAAATAGAATGCATAACAAAAAAAAACTATATAGAAAAAAGTCTACGAGATAAAAATAAAACTACTAATATTTGTTTGAACTATAACCTGAAACAGTATAAACTCTAAAAATATAACTCAGAAATCTTTAACATTTTTTCTAAAAAAAAAATTATTTGTTTACAAATTTTCTATTTGATTTAACAAACCTTAAAAATTTTTCTGAAAACCTGCGAAAGTATGGATATCCTGTTTTAACCTACTTTTGGTTAACATTAACAGTAAATTAACATCAGATTCGTAATCAACGTTCCTAATTACCCCCAAGTAACGAGTTTCAAGCCAATTCGATTAATTTTTCTATATGTCATTCACCATATTGAACCCGACATTTTGAATTTTAAAAAACTAACATCAGATTCGTAATCAGGGACCTCAAAAACCCTTAGAGTACTTTCAGTTAAATTTTAAATTATTATTGCTTTATTTTATTATCATATGGTTTTTCGAGTTCTGATGTTTTTATATAAAGTGTGGCCGTTTATTTCATAATTGGATTTGATTTTGAAACGAATTAATTATCAACCTTCTTGACTCGACGATCATGATTTGGATAAAAAACTATTTACAAAAGTAACGGTGAACAATAAAACTATAAAAATACATAGTAAGAAATTAAAATGGATGAAAGTTTAAAAAAAAGAATGGAGGAAAACGTATATAGTGTGAGGGTTAAATGAACCCTATAAGCAACCCTATATTTATGATAAAATTTGCCTAGGACATATAAGTTATGGACCACGTGAAGGGCTCCGAGTCAGGACAACACGACGCTGGACCCAGAGGGTTAGAAGACCACCCCTCTAGATCAATAATACCACCCTATTTGGTACGCATGCGCCTCTTCCCCACCCTATTCAAGATTTTACCCCACTATACTCCTGTGGCTTGACGGTTACCACCCCCGCGACTTTCCTATGTCTCGTACATATATATGTATATACCCTCGCTCTCTACCATGCAACATTCATAGCGCCATCAATATTATACGCGAGAAATAATAACCTGTGCATTTATTATGAGAAGGGTGGCGGAATTCTAGCTCATGGAAGGGGATATCGAGGGGTTTCTGATTAAATTGAACGTGTAAATGTCTATGCAAATCTGTCAGGACAATGTTATGGATGACATTGTTCCGATGACAGAATCTACTTTATATATGAATAAAGAAAATTGATTACGAAATTGATTACATTGTATGGAATATATTATAGAATTTGTGAATTTTTGTTAAATATATAATGCTATGGCTTCGATTGGGACAATTTCTCTACCCGTGTAGAAATTAAAACATGGTGCAGATCAGGACCAGATTAGGCGAAATATGGCCCTAGTTAGGGAAATGATCAAATGAAACACCTTACCTGAACTGGGCCTGACAATACATTTTGAAATTAAGGGCCAAATAGGGTTATCAAAGGGGCCACAGATGTCGTTATATTGTTTAATTAATTCAGTTAATAACCTCTTTCCTGTCATTAACATCATCAAAAAAAGACACGGTTTGCATGTATTTTCTAGCTCAGCAATTAATAAAGTGCCGTTCGTGCTAAAAATAATTGAGATTTTACAAACTAAGTGAAAAAAATTATATAAATTATGATGTATTGATAGTAAGTAAAACATTTTGTTTAAATTACAAAAAAATAGGTTGGCTTGACAGTATTGAAAAAACTACAATGTTTCTTCCTGCTCAACATTAACATTTTAATCATATAAAAATAATTAAATCACAAATTATAATTAATAATTGAAATTTTAGTGATTCCTTAGACTGAAAAATATAAATTTTATATAAAGAAATGTTTGTTTACTTTAATTGGTAAAGTTTTAAATCAGTTCTTTTATTACATATCTGGTTTATAAATAAAAATATTATAATAAACATATTAAAATAGTAATTATTATTTATCATTTATAATTAATACAATTAACTTTTGTAATAATTTTATTTATATAAATTATTTTTGCTATTAATTATTGAAAATCGAAATAAAATACTGAAATGAACAAAATTGTTAACCCTTTCATTTTAGTTAGTAAATTTTTATTTTTTCAACCAAAATGAGATTACAGAAGATACAATATATAAACGAAAAAAAGTAACACAACAGAAATTAACTTTAAAAATCTAACTTCATCCTCATCTGGCTGAAGTTGAATTTTTCCCATCAGTACATCTGGAATAATTAAAAAAATTCGAAATTTTAATAAATAAATATCGGTTAAATTTTAATAAAATAAAATTTTATATGTTTATATAATTACTTACTAGAATTATTTTTTTAATGATAAGAAAATTAAAAAGTTTCAACAATTTGTAATTTAAAAAATGTTAAATACTTAAGCAATATTAATGTTATTGATATATTTTATTCAAAAATTAAATAATTTTGTTTCGCTTAAAAATAACTCTTTGCGAAATTGCAAAAAGTATCATTAACCTAAAGAGAAATAATTTCAAGAAACATGTTTTAAAAAATAAATAATTTTTTGCAGTCATAGAAATGGGCCGCATAGATAATTTTGGTGTAATTTAACGTTGCAACTTGATATTTAGATAATGAAAAATTATAGAAGTTTCTAAAATTAATTTTTAGAAAATCTTAATTAAAAATATTTACTTACTTTCTTTAGTGTTTTGCATTAAATTTTTAAGTCCTTTTATAAATCGATATCTCCTTACTCTTTTTGTACTTTTCTCCTTTGCCATTTTATTGTAACACTTCTTTATTTTAAACATTCAGGAAAGACATTCACTGACAATATAACATTTATTTTTATTACTTGAATGTGGTCATTAAAAAATAAATACCAAAGACTTCATTTATTACTTTTTTTAAAAATGATTTTTGTAGTCTAGGGCCCTATCAGGTCCCGGTAATTCCCCGATCACATTATAATAATAAATTTTCAGTTTTTGAAGAGGACGACTGCGTTGTTGAATCGTAAAGAATAGTTTTTTTTTATAAGGCCCCCTAGTTATATTCAAAAACCTAATTTTAAACATAACTATCAAGTAATTTCTAAAAAAAAAAAAAATAAAGGAAAATATTTACATATGAAATCACGTGACTCAAAAATCACATGTCCTTAAGTTATTACTAATGATTAGTTTGTTTGTGGCGTATTAACGTCCCTCTGTTTCTGCATCTCATAATATATAATGTATGCAATATTAAAAAAGAAACACACACACATATACACGTAACAGACAGATAAAATCTTTCATTTAATCAGTTTAGAATGTCCATACCAAGTGATGTCGATTTTATTTATATTAAAAGTTGAATCGACTAGAAAATCCGGTTTTAATCGTTTCCAGTTTACTTTTAAACATCGACAAGTGCGGACTACAAATAATCTCATGTAAAAAGAATGTAACAAGCATTGAATTCATGGTTACATTAATGTTTGAAAATAATCGTTAATTAAAGAATTTTTATTTTTCCAAAGGCAAGTAATTTTCTACTTGATATATTCAATATTATAAATCGCTACAAAAGATTAAATTTCTTTTTTGAAAATTATTTTTTTATTTATACCTTTTAATTATAATTATTTAGATTAAATTATAATTGTTATGTATGTTTTACAAAAAAATTAATTATTATTTACCATCAATAAATCTAAACTTATTTTAAATATTTTAAGATATATTTAAAATTAGAGAAATATATAGGAAAACAAGTATTGACTTTCAAAAGTTCGACTAGATATGAAGTAAAAGGTCAAGATCATCTTCAATCGCATTGGATAAATATCTAATTAACATCAAATATTTATGTAACTAAAAAATCCATTTCTTCAGGTTTTAAAGGGACCAATATTCTTTAAAAAAAAATCGAGCAATAATGTCGAGTCATGTGAGAAAAGTTATAGCCAATAAGGAAATGAGAGATTATTTCATGAGGTAATTATTATTTAGAAAATTATTCTTATCTCATATATATACATATATAGTAACAGAAAAAATTAAATTAATGTTAATTTTTTACAAAAAACGCTATTGTTGTAAAAATCTAAAGATCGTTTAATTTTGAAAATGTAGTTATTATTATTAAAATTGCAGTACTCATTTTTGGGGACCAGTATTCAATTGGATGATTCCAATATCGACAATTGGTGACATTCAAAGGGATCCAAAATATATAAGCGGAAAAATGACATTAGGTATAAAATTAAAATATCTTTTTTCAAAATTTACAATCTACAAAATGTAAAAAAAAATGTTTTACGGAAAACGATTATACTAAATATTATTTTAATTTAGTGGAATTGCTTTTTTTTATTATTTCAGCACTTTCCTGTTATTCAATGGCTTTTATGAGGTTTTCCATCAAAGTAAAACCCAGAAATTTATTACTCTTTTCGTGTCATATAGTTAATTTTGGAGCTCAACTAACACAAGGATATCGATTTTTAAAATATCAACAAACACTAAAAAAGCAAAATATTGTTTAATCATTGCTATTAATTTATATAATTATATTCAATTCTATTGAAAAACAAAACCGATTTTTTCGTTAATTGAAAATTGTACAAAGACTGAATCAAATATATTGTTTAATAAAGTGACATAAAAAATTAATTTACGGTAATATTTTTAAATAATTCAATTTTTCAATTACTCTAATAGAATGAATTTTCTTTTCCCTTGATAAGTTCAATATTGACAGACATTGAATTGCAAATTAATCCCTCTCTATATTTCAAAGTATATAGATCAAGGTCACAAAAATAATATCTCATACAATGTTATTTTTAAAAACAGCTATTAGAATTAAGAGGAATGTACTAAAATTGTACCACCTATAACAAAATACCACAGCAAATACTTAAATTTTTCCAACTTTATTTCTCATATATTTAATTTAATAAAAATTTAAAGTTTAAAACTTTATCAAATGTTTGCACTAAAGGCACTTTAAAATTTTCATTTTCATCAAATATATATTTTAAAACTAATCGCAAAAAAAAATATTCGTCAAGTGCAGGGTTTTTTGCAAAAAAAAAAATATATATATATATTTCTTTTTACTATACCCTACTGAATGTTCCGAGTCAGTAATTCTTTTTTAGAACAAGTCATGGCGAACAGAAAGTTCTCTCTTTTTTTTCCGTGTCTGATTCAGTCTCACACGAATCCAGAGTACCGAATTATTCGTTCAACCCCCCGATCGAATCGACGAATATATAAGAGCAATAATTCCTTCTGCGGGTCTAAGGGGGGTCCCTCTCTCTCTCTCGTATACGATACTGCTCGATAGGGATGGTGAAACTGGCCTAGGGTCACTTTATGGGCTCTCACATGGATCTAACTCTAACATACAAATCCATCCTTGCCATGTCGCAGTCACATTTTCTCCAATTCTAAGCCAAACCAGCCTACCACTCTTTTTTTTTTTTGCTGCCCCCTTTTGATTCTCCATAAAAACCTCTATTCCCCCTTGAATAAATATATATGGCCTTATTAACCCTGCTTGGCTTCGATTATGCCTTTTTTTGTCCCTATTTTTGCATCTTTTTCTGATCAAATCACCTTAGTGACGTCATACTGAAAATTTATCGATATTTGAAAAATAATTTAAATAATCACATCAATTATAAATATTTAGTTAAAAATTGTAATTATGTAGCATACGGTGTGCTAACACGTCAGGATTTTGAGTAAAGATTCTACGAGTTATATTGTACAGAAGTAACATCTTGATTGTAGTGGGTAACATAACCATATTTTTTGTAAAATCTTTGATGGTACCAAATTACATAATGATGAAACCGGATAACATCTACTTTTAACCATCAAGTTCTTACCATTTGTTAAAGACAGAAGTTAATTTAACAAAAAATTTAAAAAGATAGAAATATTTAAAAGATATGTTTAAAATTTACTATCAACAATTCCGCTCTTAGGTAAGCGTAAATTGCTCTTCGCTAAACAAACGTTTAGAAAAAGATAGTGGACTACCTCTCTCAGTATCTCATAGAAATTTGGATCAATTTGGTATTTTTAGTATCAATATGATACTTTTAAATTAGTGTGTAATTAATTGAAAAAAAAAATTGAAAGAACATTGAAAATGCTATAAGCTTATTTTTTTTTATTGAAAAAGTGATTTGGCATAATTCTATTGGATGCAAAATGATGCGAAACAAGAAGAAAAGAAAAAGAAAGAAGGGATAGGTCCAGTGGGACTGATTTCACAAACAAATGCCGACAATTGAATACTGGCAAGTCGCAAGATGGATCGCTCTCTTTGAATCACAGATAACCTGCGCCTTGCCTCCGTTCGATCCTCTCTTACCACTCAACCAATTCCTTTCATTTCTCTTTTTCTTTCGCGTACAGCAACCAAACAATTTGCCACATGCCTACACCCATTTTATTCGCTAACCAAATTATTCTCGTCAATTGAAAAAGTATTTTTAAAAATTTGAATAATTCTTTCAATTTTTTAATTTTCTTGCCTATAAATATATCACATCTTTATTAGAAAGAAATAAAATTATTATATTATATTTCTTCTTTTTTTTTTAAAATGCCTTAAAAAAGGAATTAAGTGTATGGAAAATAGAATGTAAAAAATGATAAGCGAAACGAAAACATGAAAATGATATAAATTCCAAAAGAACACCCTGACAGGGGTGAATTTCCACAAGAATATGAAAAAGAACTGGAGAAAGAGAGAGAGAGTTAAGTGAACTGTAAAGCGGAATGCTTGGATTATAAACCAACCCCACTAAAAAAAAATTCTGTAGGATAGAGTGTCGACCCCTCAATATATATAGCGAACGAATCTTTACTTCTCGACAGCCTTTAAATTAAGTGCAGAAGCTTATAACGCCCATGTAAAGTCTTCAAACGGATTTCACTCATGAAAAGAAAATGTGAAAGATCTTGAAATGCGTAGCAAATCTAGAATCACTAAATCCAAAGGGATGAAAAATGATTCTCAATCCTCTAACCAAATCAGTTTACAATTTAAAGAATATACTGTTTTGGCTGTAAAGAAAACATTATTTCAATCGTTACTAAATTATTTTACTATTGGGTAAATGTGGGTTATATACTGCATTTGAGACAATTATTGCAGATTTTAAAAAAATGATTAGAAATCACTATTTAAAAATATAGAGCTTTACAAATTTAGTAAGGAAAATCTACATTTGTAATTTTTATGAACTCTGTTACCAAGCTGATTTTTGCCACCTTGCAAAACTAATAACTAATAACCAGCATATGTGACGTTCCATGAGGAAAGGGACCTTAGCTGCAAAAAAATGAAAATTGAGTTTTTGATATCAGTCGATAGATCTTGAGTTGCTCTTTCAGATACAAAAGTTAAAAATTGTACTTTTCTATTTAGTTTTTTTGTTATAAAGCATTAATCATGACCATGTTAATCGCGTTCCAGCACGGACTACAGAAACCATCCCCACCACTACTACTACTAGTATACTTGTCGTAAGCGTGAGCTGTAGGAACGATGTAGTAGTAAGGTGGTGGGGCTGATTTTTGATGGAGGGTCTCAACCAATCAGGGACGCTCTACTTTAAATACCTTTTCTGGAAAATGCGTCTATTGCAGCTAAGGTCCCTTTCCTCATGGAACGTCACATATAATTAGAAATTTAAATTTTATAATAAATCAAAAATCGCGTTGATCAATTTTAGGTATATACTTGTTTCATATAAAAAAACATACTATAGTGATCGTAAGGGATTGGCTTATGAACGTGACCATTACTCGAATGAAATAACATGTAACGACCCCTTTTCTACCTCGCCAACCAGTAACATACTTGCTGATGGTAGATTCATAAAAAGATCCCGAATCAACCCTCTAAAAAAACATGGCAACCATAGTTCGTCACATGCTGTGTGACTATTGAAGAGATGTCCATTAAAATAGTAGTTTCTATTCTTGTACCTTTCATCACGATTGTCTATTTTATGAATTTATTATCATCAGCATTAAACCTTCTTTGATTCAGTAACCTAAACATACTTGCGGACCCTACATTAAACTTAACATGAACCTACTTGAACATTATCAGCCACAACCTATCATTTTGCAGATTCTTAGCTTCGTTTAGCATCGACAGAGATTTAATTATTTTCCTATAAAATTTCTACTCTGGATCAGAAAATCCTAAAAAAAAAAAATTAAAATTCCCTTTTTAATTTGCGAATAAAAAGTTCCTAAGCCTTCCTTACATATATAGTAATTTTGTTGGACAATAATTTTCGACAAACTATATATATAAATGAACGCTCCTAAAATATTTCTTTTTATCTCTAACATCTTAAATTACAAAGATAACTAATTCAGCGAAAACTATTTTCATCATCTTTTTAGTCAAGCAGGTTGGGTCATTTGGATGCGTCGTAACGTCCAAGGGTGTGCCAACATAGATGGCAACATAATCCCTGATCAAGGGCCACACGTAGGGGTTGGAGATGTGTTAGGGATGTCTTATCTTCATATTACACACACTCAATGGTTCTCAACTTTCAGATCAAAAATCCATCAAATTATATTTTACGCACTAAAACCACCTTATATTTCAATTAAACAATAAAATTTATCATTTTCTTCCTTCGCCAATCTACAAACTTCATAAAAAAAGAGGGAGAACACTAATTCTTTCATTAAATATACCACAAAAAGAAAGAAGAATTCACAATTTTTGAAAATTATTTTTCAATTTGGAAAAAATGTCTGAATTTCATATATAAAAGTTATATATCAATTATTTTATTTAGACGCAATAATAGGTACGAGTTTTCTATATAATCCTAAATTTGATTTTACTTTAATGTCCCAGGTGCGTTAAAAGATATGAGAAATAATTGAAGTGTGGACCTTTGGTAAAAGCGATATAAAAGGTGTGAGTTTATATATATATATATATTTCTTTTGCTGTAATCACACTAAGACGAATTATCGTAAGTGTATCCAGAGCAAGTTTCACACTCGTTATTCTCCTTAGAGTTGGCATGATAGAAAAGTGGCGCAAGATCGC
Source organism: Leptopilina boulardi (assembly GCF_019393585.1). NCBI lineage: Eukaryota > Metazoa > Arthropoda > Insecta > Hymenoptera > Figitidae > Leptopilina > Leptopilina boulardi. The sequence goes on along the minus strand of NW_026137833.1, from coordinate 406,394 downwards.
AATTCTATTACTTTAAAAGTGCAGGATAAGCAGTAAACAACCCCCTGGAGTGCACACGCATCTGGAGTCTGGACATCGTGACAGAATCGTGCACACCCGCACCTACTAGTCTTGGTCTCAATGACTGAGGATGCTTTATGACCCGTAACATTCTATATATACTCTCCACTTGCCCCGCGTACAGCCCTTGTCGACTCACACTACCCCTCTACGCTATTCCATTTTTCTATTCGATTCCATATAAATATATATTAGGGTTAGCTTCACAAAAACTATAAAAAATAAATCATGACAGGCAAATAAAAATTACTTTTGCAAAATTTTACGAATATATCAGTTGTATAAGGAGATCTATCGCTGTACATTGAAGTAATGAAATTATAATGAATTTCTTGTTCTCACACTTTCAGAACTTTAAAAACAATTAAAAATTTATGTACACATAGAAAAATATTAATGTATAATATTTGCAATTGAAGAAATAAATGATTGACAATCTTCTAAAAAAAACAATCAATTCCTATATTATCAACAAATACTTTTAAAAAATTCACCTGACTTCAGAAATTTAAAAACATAAATTACAGAAATTATAAACATACGCACATTCAAGTCAATAGAATATATAAATAAATCTGGTTTTAAGTAAATCTGGAATTATCGAAATAAAAATCCGAATGACCCAAATGGCCACACTTTATATAAAAACATAAACACGAAAAACCGTATGATAATAAAATAAACTAATAATAATTCAGAAATTGAAAGAATAAAAAAATATAAAATACGAACATGAGAGCGTAGCCGCTCCTGCAGTGGCGTAGCTTTAAATTTTGGGCCCCCCGCGAAAATCGCAACGAGCCCACTTAAGGACAGCAAAATGTTATTATTAGGAATATGTAGGTATACAATAAAATATTCTATTTGCAGATTAAGTTTAACAATACATTATTTACTAAGTTACTCATTTTTATTTAAATAAAATACATACAATATTAATATTATTAAATTTAAAATAGAGTTTTTTAGAATTATATGAAGAATAAAATTAAGAAATAAATAAAAACACAAAGATTTAGTTTAAAAATTGTTTTCTTCGAGATTTAATTTCGGCAAAACTTTTAATCAGCTGTGTTTTGTCGATTGATTCAGCCTCCGCAGCTTCAATTAAAAACAATGCTAAGTTATTTAGGCGATTTTGACTACAACTGTTTCTTATGTTAGATAGTTTTTAATTATTTTTAATTTCGAAAATGATCTCTCAGAGGATGCAACGGTTACAGGAAGTGTTAAAAATATTAGTAGAGCAGTTATTACCTCAGGAAAATTTGAAGCTAACGTATTATTCTCAACAATAAGAAAGTGTGCAAAACTGCGAATGTCTTTAATTTGTTTTATTTCATCCTTTAATGGTCGACACAAAATAACTACTTCTAACGGGAATGCTGGAGAAAGATCATCTGGATAGCATTCTCGCAAAATTTCGGCAGATTTATCTAATGATTCCTCACTCATTGAAGTCAGATTATTTGGATTTAAAAAGCTAAATTTATCAACAATCTTCTCCATTCCTACGAAGCGATTGGTTATTTGGTTAATGACTATGTCAAAAATTTTATAATAAATATTTACTTTAAAATTATGCTCGCGACTAGAAAACAAATAATTTGAACCAATTTCATCTACTTTTTTCTTTGGTTTGTATTGTCTCTTATCTTTAAAAATTGGTTCGATATTCCACGATGTAGCCGTATTGCAAGCTTCTTTTTTCATAATCTTATAAGAGTTCGCTCTGGGCGGTAGTGTAGCTACGCCACTGCGCTCCTGTAATGTTCGTTGACGAATTGCGAAAGTCAATTAAATGATCATTTACACTTATATCATCGATATGACGATTCAACCCGCCTGTACCCCAATCCTACCCGATTATTAGAGAACACAGAAATTATAGAAAATTTTGGAAATACATGGAAGCCGAACCGATCACATTTTCCAGGAGCTCACCAATATTTTTTCATTAGAAAATATTGCTTCAAAGTGATTTCACGTTTTTTATAATAGCTTTAGAATCAAAATGGGTACTTACTAAATGGGAGAAGAAAATTTGCAAGAATATATTTTGTAAAATGAAGTAAATAATATAAATAATAATGTAAATTTCTAGGGGTTATTCACTGAGATTCCCGAGACCTCTTGCCGACGAAGTCGATTTAAAATTACAATATTTTCTTGAGGAAAGTTTGTGTTTACAATTTCTCTAGCAAAGTCTTTAGTCGTCTCTTGTTATCCGCAGCCCAAGCAAGTAATCTTTATATTACTTTATTTATTTCTTAATTATTTAATTGCTGGAATAAAAATTAGGGAATGGCTGCGGAATTTCTTTTTTACATGTTGGACATGTCCACGTAATCCTGTTTTCTCTTTTTTGTTTTTCTATTTGTTTAATTATCATCCATGCATCTTCTAAACAAAATTTTGAAGAACTGTCAAGTTCTACATCCTCGGAAATTATTTCATGTGACACATTATCAGGTATTGTCTCCACATCCTTCTCTTCAATAATATATTTTTAATTAATAGCAGCAACTGCAATTTCTTGACTTACAAAACATGATGAAATTATCAAATATTTATTGATATCGTCTTTTTTTGAAAAACATTGATGGATCACAGAAGCAGTGTTGGGTTTTAGAATTTTTTTTTCGGTAATCCAATGGCATTTAATTTTTTGGTTCTTTTAGGTCGTCCTATAGGTTTAAAAGTTGGCGGAATTTGATTACTATAATTTACTATAAAATTCCTAAATTAGAATATGTATCCAAAAAACTTTTGTTAAAATAAAAATATAAAAATAATAATGTTAAAATATTCATATATTATTATTATTATTATTATTATTATTTGTGAATATTTTGGTACGCTTATTTAAAATTTATAAATTACATACTATTATATAAGTGTAATTAAAAATATTTCACACGAAATTAATGATTTAAAATATTTAAAATATTATACTTATTTTTATATTAAATAAATAATTGTAAGTCAATATCTTTTTATTTATTAAGATAGTAGCCAGACCCCTATTCAGAGTGCGGCTACGGTTCCAGCTGACAGTAAGGACATATAGCCAGATCTTTAGCTTCCCCTACTATAGTTCCGGCTAACCAGACCTTTAGCCATTCCCTAAAAATTATCTTATTTTTTATTTGAATCAAAATTTAATGCAATTTTAGAAAGATTAAACTTTTTTATATAAAAGTTTAATTTTTTAATGTACTGACAAATCCTTTTTACTGAGTAATGAAAATGTAATAAGTTTATAATAATAAGCATCTAGTTAACCAGATAAAAATCTGTAAAATTAATTACTTATTTTATATAACACATATAATAATATGTGAAAAGATGAACTTTGACAAAATGACGTAAAAAATAAGTTCAAAACAATAAACATAATACAATCTGTTAGTGTATTGGCAGCGACAAAATGGTCTGTCATTTTACAATGTACTTCCAAATGAAACAAGGAAAAACATGTTTTTTTTTGTTTTTTCACTAGGGGGAAGATTTTAAAATGTTTATCCCAATATTTATTTACAATGACATTAAAAATAGAAGGCAAGAAAAAAAATTCTAAAGATATTCAGAAGAAAATATATTCTAGAAACGTATATGTGAGAGTAAATTTGAAACGTCGACTCAAGAATAGGAAAAGGCTGAGCAATTTCCACTTTTGGAGATATGCAGCCTCTTTGCTGGGTAGTTCATAGGGGTCAGCTTGGAGGGTTTGGGATTATGGGTGAGTGGGTGGTAAAGGCAGACGCTGGGGCTGGCAACTTTGAAGGATATTTTTTATTCATGTGACGTATTTGAGGGCGCGGAAAAAACACATTCTCCCGATCGAGTCCCCGTAATGGCAGTAGTAGACCCATGGGGGGTGGAGGGGCATTGAGGTAGACGAGGGAGAGGGAAGGAATGATTCTATATAAGCATCAGGGTTGCCAATTTTAAAATGCCCTTGCTCAAAAACCGAATCCACCATTCTCGCGAATAATACATAAACCTTGGGAAAAGTCTTGTATATACTGCGAGAAATAAATTCGAGACCGCCCCCTTTGCTTTTCTTTGATGCTTTTGATCGCTCGAATAAAACATAATTCTCCAACGACTAAAATATAAATGCACCCCAAGAAATATTGACACTTAAGAGATGAAATTTCACTTGTTGATTTTCATCTTTTTAAAAAAATATATACCATTTCTAAAAATATACTCAACTAATAATATATAAAAGTTTAACATATATATATATATATATGGATTTATTAATATATTTGTTTGTAAACTTTGTTAAAAATATTTTTGAAAGTTAAAATAATTTTACTATTTTGAAATTAAATTTTCAATTATCTTATTTGCATTAAATTTTTTTCCAAATAAAAAAAATATTTTTCACGGTTCCAAAATGTACCGGAAACAGAAAACTATCGCTTACAGAGCACTTTAATTCCTTAAAAATAATCAAAATTACAATTTCGATAGTCAGATAAATTACAGATTCTTACAAAACAAAACGGCATCTGTAATATATTTTTATTAATTGAGTATATTATTCTAGGTGAAATTAAAATTTGAAATATATATAATTTTGTAAAATATATTTTTAAGTTAGGTTTTTCATCGCTGAATATGAATCGGTAAACAAAATTTTTCCATGACCCTAAAATTCAGAGAAATTTGGCCTTGAAGATTTTAAAAATGCTTTTAATCGCGTTTAATCCACATTTGAATATTTCTTATAGGCTCATATTTAGATTTTCCTACTACTTCTACTTCTAATTCTACTTCTCTCATCATTTTAAAAGTTTTAGCATAAGGATTAATTTCCCTTAATAATTTATCTATTTTTTTCATTAATAATGAAAACCATTTCTTATTAGATTTATTCTTTAATCGTTCAAGTACTGCTTCATTGTTTTCAAGAATGTACAACTAACCATATTTTCGGTTATCATCACTACAAAACTTACATTATACATTCATCGAACCTAAATTTTTCTTTGCGTATTTTCTTTTCATCCTCAGTTTCTGTAGATAGAACTCTGTTGTCATTATTACTGGGAAGAGTCTTACAAAAATATGAAGGGTTTAGTCCTCCATTTTGAAGTTCTTTAGCTCGATTTATTAAAAGACAATTCCAATTATTCTGTACAATCGAATTCCTAATATTAGACGTTCTTACTGCCGGAAAATGATTTAACCAATTATTTTCAAAAATTGATTTCAAATGCTTGTTCATTTTATTATTAACAGTTTCATAAATTACACTGTTTGGCATTAAGTTAACCAATACAGATGTTGCAAATGCTATGGATATACTCCACACTTAACTCTACCAATCGGTTCCCAAGAAGCACGTAATATAACCTCAATATCAAGGTAATATTACATGTAAGATTCGTAATATAACGTTGTAATATTACAGTAATCTTACAATGATCTTAAAATGTCCGCCTCAAGGTAATATTACCAGTAATGTTACTGTAATATTACGCGCTAATATTAAGGTAATATTACAGTAATATTGCAGTAATATTATGCCGTAATATTAAGGTAATATTACAAGAGAATATTACAGTAATATTATGGGAACATTTCTTTACGAAAAAAATCTACCCATCCAGGGAATCGAACCCCGAACTCAAAGCACACGAGTCCAGAGTTTTACCAACAAGCCAAATTGACTTATAATATATTTACGTTTTTTATGCTTTATGAATAACTCAAATCAGTCTGTAATATTACTGTAATATTACCGTTAATATTACTGTAATATTACCGTTAATATTACAGTTATATTCCCGGTAATATTACCTTGAGGCGGACATTTTAAGATCACTGTAAGATTACTGTAATATTACAGCGTTATATTACGAATCTCACGTGTAATATTACCTTGATATTGAGGATATATTACGTGCTTCATGGGTTGTTGATCAACACCTAAAAAAACTATGCTATTAGTTTAAAAGGAAACAATCTAATTAAATATTCTATTTGAAGAACATTCATACACTCTGCATTAAGACTTTCAAAAACATAAAGACTTACTCTATCGTAATAGACACAAATCCAATAATCGCATTACATAAAAATGCACTTACCTGTGCAATTTTGCGTTTCTAAAACTTACACTTTATCATGAAATTTCTTTTAATCACAAAAAGAAGCTGTAATAAATAAACCTGTAAAAAATAAAAAAGTGAATAATTAAAACACACAGAAAAAAAGGTGGGTAAAAAGTTGTAAAAAAAATAGAGGATAAAAGTCGTTAGGATACAGGGTAAAGGATAAATTTGTGATGGATAAAAATGTTACTAAAATATTTCTAGAAAAATGGATGTCATATTTGAGTAAACTGTCTAATTTTAATAAAAATATTAGTAATTTTACACTTAACTTATTAAATTCACAAATTTTATATAAATAAGTAATTGCACGTGGAAATATTTTGCCTATAATTATTGTCTATTAATAAAAATATCTTTGACTAATATAACTGACAGCTGACGACAGTGCGTAAATAATCAGAACTGGGAAATTACAACTCAACGTCTGTATTATTGCACGAAAGCAGAGTTGGGTAGTAACTGAATTTTTTGTACATATTAGGCTGTGTCAGTTCATCGAGATATTTCGAGTTCAAGATATGACGTCAGAGGCCTGGAGGGACAACAAACAGACGATACAATGTTATTCTTACGGGGAGAAAATTTGTTTCCACTTTCATCAATTTTATTCATACTTTAAACACGGAAAACGCTTGTTGAGATATAATAAAATTAAAATGTGTGTTGATAATTAATTTTGTTATATATATTTGATTCAATTGCAATGATAGATTCTCTGAATTCGTGATAAAATATAAATTTTGAGGTTAGGGGTGTTTGTTTACTAACTTGAAATCTTTTACTGTTGCGGTAATTCCCACTTAAAATATATATTTTATATCTTTTTTAATAACATGCATACTGGATATTGTTTAATAATGTTAAAATGTAAAATGTGATTAGTAAACAAACTGTTGTTCAGTTGTAATTTCCCAGTTCTGATTATTTACACAATGTCGTAAGCTGTCAGTTATATTAGTCAATGATATTTTTATTAATAGACAATAATTATAGGCAAAATATTTCCACGTGCAATTACTTATTTATATAAAATTTGTGAATTTCATCAGTTAAGTGTAAAATTACTAATATTTTTATTAAAATTAGACAGTTTACTCAAATATGACATCCATTTTTCTAGTAATAATTTTAGTAACATTTTTATCGATCACAAATTTATCCTTTAGCCTGTATCCTAACGACTTTTATCCTCTATCTTTACAACTTTTTGCCCACCTTTTTTTCTGTGGCAAAATATAATGCATAAATGCAAACAAAATGAACAAAAACAAAAAGGTAAAAAAATATACGTATATATATATATATATTCGTATACGAATATATATGTTATTCAACACTTATGTACAGGGTAAAACAAATAATCAATGTTATCATTACAAAACATTAATAACAGCAGAATGTATGCTAAATATCTTTTTGTACTTGTTTTGATAAATTTTCTCTTTCGAATAAACGAAAATAAATTGTCTCACTGACTTTGTTCTGAAATCGTGGGAGAATAAATTTGCCTGAAACTTGGATTCTCACCCTTCCATATATATATATATTTAGTTGCTTACAGTCTTATGAGTAACGTTGGTCCCGAAGGGTGATGTCTGAATAGGGTAAGCGCAATATAATTAATGTAAGATATTGCCTCAGGGAGTATGGATTCGGAAAAAAAGCGTTGGTCGCATATATGGGAAGAAGAAGGAAAGAAAGAGTGCAGAGGGTGGTACGGGTTCCAGAGAAGTTGCAGATCAATATTATCGTAGGTATTCGTAGATATTCCCGCTTATATATATATATATGGAAGGGAAAAGGCGATATTGAATGCACATGTCTGTGTATGAGTGGAAATTCACGTACGTGAATGTCACTGGAGGTCCTAAGATATGTGCACGTTCCGCCTCGGAAACAGAATTTCTTATCGCGAATACAATGCAGTTTCCTTTCCACAAAAACTTATATAGGTGATACATCTTTTTCCGAAAAATTTCTAATAAATTTATATGTTTTAACAAAATGTTAAAAAATGTCATTCAAATATATGGCAAGTGATTAATTTTTATTGTTTTATCACGCTCTAAACTCATTTTATTATATTATAGCGCAGCCATTAATAATCCGTTAATTTAGTTAATCCTAATGCTGAGAAGAACACCAAAAATATATCAATGTCGTATAAAAAAACCCTTTTTGGAACTTTATTATATTTAAGAGATAATGACTAGAGATGTATGATGTCATTGACGCAATAATATAACTCGTCAATTTGAAATTGACAGACAGATGGGTTGGGGCAAATGGAACTAAATGGATATAAGATATAGAAGAGCAAACACTCGATTGAAAGGAACAATTAGGTGCCTGATAAATGAGAGCGTAGTTCGATAAACAAAACAAATTAAAAACTAAAATTATAATGCAATTAACCTTTTCTTTACCTCCATGAAGTTGGCGTCGACGCTCAGCGCCGAAAATTATTTTTACAGGCCCAAAAATGTCAAATTATTTTTTTAAAAATACTTTCGGCCTAAATAATACCTTGAGAAATACTTTTCAAGGTATTATGTGGACCGAAAACGTTTTTAAAAATGATTTGATATTTTTGGTCCCATAAAAAATAATTTTCGACGCTGAGCGTCGACGCCAACTTCAGGGAGGTTTTTCTTTTTTGTAAAATTTTACAATATCATACGCATTTATTTCATAAAAGAGTATAAAAATTAAAGAAACTATATGTAATAAGGGAATGGAAGAAAATGGAAGGACAGAAGGGTGATGCATGTCCTGCATGTACAGTTAGAACGTGATCCTGTGACTGATCCGCGAAAGCGTGAAAGGGTTTTCCACCCTTTCTTTTTGACCCTTTATATCCAGCTCTGAGAAGCTTCGGGGGTGTCGCGAGACGACGATCAATCACTTCCTGGCAGTTAACGTGGGTGGAGGTAGCTGCTATGTCAGTATTCACATAAAGGGTTTCTGCTGATATCGCTAAACGAACCCCAAAGTGAATGCCTCTCCTCTGCTTCTATATATATAACCTCTCGGTTGCAGTTGCGATAAACTGCGCAACGATATATTATCCACCTGCATGTCAACAACGAATATGTTTCTAACAATTCTATGGAAAAAGGGTTTAAATCAGAAAAATAAATTTACTTTCTAATCTCAAGAAAATTCATTTTCAACATAAAAAAAAATGTACAATACATTTGTTTTTAAAAATATTAAATTATCTAAAATTCGTTACCTATATTATAGAATATAAAAAAGAAAATAAAAAAGATGGTGAGAAAGTTATTGGACAATTCTAAATCGTAAGAGAGGCAAGCAGTGAAAATCGGGGGTCAAGATCAGGACTGCCGCCTTTTATGGTTCGTTCCGTGTCGGAAGATAATAAAACTAATGTATTCATGAGATAATTATTTCTTGCATTCATTACCCGAGGTTGTAAAGTTTTTTATTAGTTCGTCTGAATCGCGAGCGCGAGAAACAACCCTTACAAAGTTGACTGATGAATGACTTCCAAAGGTTCCTTCTTTAAATTATTGACCGAAAAATGTAAATTACATTATAAACTTATCTATCATGCAATAAGTATAATAAAAAAAAACTGAATTACATAATGAAAATTTACAGAAAATGTGCATTTACAATTCATAAAAAAAAAGAAAAATAAAATGAGGGAAGTGTAGCAAAAGGACGTAGGCGTCGCAACGCTAGAATACCAATCTCGAGGAATAGGATCTATACCAGAGAACAAAGGGTGGTCAACATCCCGTTGGGTCCAGGGTGGGAAATATATATCAACACATGAGTGTCATATAAAAATGTGTTTATGCGTCCTTCTCTGCACATTGGGAGAATGAAAACATCATCGACCAACTGCTAGACTATGTACTTTGTCAAGTGTATGTATACTATATGTATAAAATAAACGAAAGCTGATCTAGAAGCAAAGCTCAAAGAAGAAAATCCTACTACTACTTTTTTTAATCCAGTAAAAATTTTTAATTCAAAGTTGTGTTTTTAGAGCCGAAAAAAGCAAAAAAAAAAGATTTTAAAAAATAACATTTATAATGATGATATACATTTACATATAAAAATCAAAGTAAACCGAGAGTAAACTTTGTAAAAGGATAAAATGAATGATCAAGAAATTCAAAAAGGTGTTCTTTTGTGAATGACGTCACATAGCAGTAGTGAGCTTCGTTTCCGGTTCCGACCTTCATGATTTTCGCCCCGTCAAATCCATTCTTCCCTTCCCCAACATCCAATCTATTCTTTTTCTATCCTATCCAAGAAAAGTCGACATTTGCTTTGTAACGATTCACAAATCACTTTTAGATGCTCGCTTTTATATATATAAAGATTTTGGGTTAGATAACTTTTTTTAACAAAACTTCAAATAGTTCAATCTGCGATAATAATCTTCTATTATATTAAGTTAACAAATTTCCAAAAGCGACACCGACACCGTGACCTCGACGCCGTCCTTGGAAAATCTGTTTTCACTTATTTTCAAATAAATCAAAATACTTTGTCATATGCTTTTAGAAAATCTTACATACTTTTTTTTGTAACATGTTTTTTCAATTTTAACCGGAAAAAGGGTTATTTTGAAATTTCCATCCCAAAAAGGGTTATTTTGCAATTTTTTACGAATTTTAGGATATATACCTTTAAAATTACTCTATTTTTAAAAAGTTACTTATAAACAATTTTTTTCAATTTTTTAACCCGAAAAAGGGTTATTTTGCATTTTCATCACAAAAAAGGGATATTTTGCAATTTTTTACGAATTTTTGGATATATACCTTTAAAATCTCTTTATAAAGGTTTACTCTGGATAATAAAAATAAAAACCGATATTTTAAAAAAAAAAAAATTTTAATCTCATTTCTAACTAGTCTACCTTTGCCGCTCCAGGATGAGAAATTCAGAAATGAATGATAAATAACGATCATAAAATTTATTTCATAGTAATTCCGTTATGAGTCAAAACAAATCACGGAAACTGATAGCACTCACTTAAAGGAAAATATTAACGTGATTACTAAGATGTTTAGAAATCATTTTAATTAATGATAAATGCTAGGACCACTTTTATTTTTGTTATTCACAAACGACTTAAGTAATGTCCTCAAATATTGTAAGCATATGTACTTTGTAGATGATTTGCAGATTTATATGCATTCTAACCCTGGAAGACTTAAAACATAATTTAGCATTAATAAAGGAAGATGTTCAGTCTGTATTAAATTGGGATGAGACCAATATTCTTAAAATAAATTTTAACAAGACCTATTCTATGATAGTTGGATATACTTGGTACATAAATAATATCAATGAATGTAATTAACCCTCGATTGAGATTGATATTATAATTATATTATAATTGTTATTGCGGTTAATCTATTCAAAGTATGTTGCAAATGATATTATCTTTCATTTATAATTGTTATTGTTTTTCTATCTCTTATTTTCTGTATATTTGATTGTTGTTCTCGTGGTTCTCCGTTTTTCGTATACGCATATTGGTCTGCTGTAGTCTATTCTCCATGATCAGCATCATGTCAAAGATCTGATTGGCGATTCAAACAGCTACACTAGCGCCACAGTTGAACTAACGTAAGCATGACTCGCTCTAAAGCAGTCTCTGTTTTGACAGTTTATTTCAAATTATTTAATTATTCTGATATTTTTATTGCGTTTGTAAAATAATTTTTAAGCGTTAAATAAAAAAAAATAATTTAAAACACATGGAGTGCTACAGAGCGAGTCACGCTTAAGTTAGTTCAACTGTGGCGCTAGTGTAGCTGTTTGAATCGCCAGTTTCTTCAGTGTAGAAATGTGGTTTTTTTATACTATTACGGCAACCATATTGGAAAGTTCATAGGAAAATCAAAAGGTCGTTTTGTAAATTTATATTAACATTTTTAATACGTTTATCAATAAAGTAAGTTGGATAGTTATTAAAGATCAAATATTCTTCAACCTTTTTTATATTGGTAGAATGAAATTTCTCATGTGATAATTATGGCTAAACTGTAAACTAGATGGTATCATTTTGGAATCCAACGTTTTGATTCGATATAAGGTATCAAATTGATCCAAATATTTGGATCATTTTCAAGGAATGATCCAGAATATGGGATCATTTTTTGATACCTGAATTGGTATCAAAGTATAACTGTCATGGCTGGCATGCTCTTATTGACAAGTTTATTAATTAATTTATTCTCTGCACTGAATATTAAGATATTAAAAATACTTTTATTCTGAATTTGAAGAAAGAGAGAAGCGAAAACTTATAAATTGCGAGCAATTAAATAAGAAAAAATTTATTTCGAAATAATATGAAATACACTAACCTTTATTTATGTTTATCACATAAGATTTAACAACAATAATTTTCAGAAAGTTTATACATGTCGTAGGCAATTAGAAGAATTCGACATTTAGCTAAAAACTTGTATAAGTTAACCAGATTTTTAACGATATCAATTTTCTGGCGTACCGAATAATTTATCAGAAAGTTTAAAAATGTTTGTTTATATATATATATATCATTTATTTAAATTTCTGTTTTTTTAAATCCCCTAAATAAATTATAACAGATTTTATATTTAAATTTTAAAAAGGGAAACTGTTTTTCATAAATAACTCACCAATTGGAGGATCAAAAGTTGATCATCATCGATTGTCCCAAAAGCTCTTGAATTTTTTTTCCAAGTTTCGACAGCTTTCCGTAATCCTGTATAGTGTAGGCATCTTCAGTGCTCTGAAGATGAGAAGAACCTGGACCCGCAAAGGCTCTCGAGATTTTCTTCTCTGAAAAGGACACGAAATTGAAATCGGCTTTTGGAAATTACACGGCGTTCGCCCCATGGGATGGAAATGCAAACACGTCTCGTTGCGTAATGGAGAAAAGCAAGAAGCAAGGAAAAATTGAGTGGAGAAAATAAGTATACAACAGAGCAAAAAAAAAAAAAAAAGAAAGAAAGAAAGAGATGGAGAAAATCGAAGAAAGGTCCTTCGAATAAATCGTCCCTTTGAGGATTTTGACCCTCGGCCAGTGAACGCAAAGCAAACTCAAAGCTCGCTATATATTCAACTTGCTTTGAAATCGGGTAAACATTTTAGCACAAATCCAAAAGATACTGTGAAAAAAAGAGGTACATAAAGGGTCCACCCAGTTATATAGAAAAATGTTCGTCATTCAATAAAATTGTTTACTCTTCTCAACAAGAAAAAAAAATACAGTTGACTTAGAAGGACATATTTTATTAAGAGACGTAAATTTGATTGCCTCAATGAAAATAAATTAAATTTCTTATTAATTTAATGCGCATTTTTTCCAATGTTACATGTAAGAGAAATAAAAATATTTATAAATAAATAGATTATATAAACAGATTTATATAAAAAAAACTTCCCATTGTAATCTCTAAATATGAATAGGAAGAAATACATTTAAAAAAACTGAATAGAAAACCAATAATCAAAGTTTATATAGTTCTTAAAATTTTTCAAATTTTAATTTACAAAACAGACAGAATATGAAATACTGTGTTTTTCATGTATTCAAAACAGATATTTTTATAAAATTTAGATGCAACACTTTTTGTTCAATAAAAATTAAATTTTTTTCAACTTTTTACTACAAGTTATTTAAATTTATAACTACCTTTATAAAATAGTTCAATTTTATATTAAAAATGGGCCTTTTTGTTTGCCTCTTAAAAACGTTTTTATATTCACATGTATTTCTAAATAAAATAAAAATGTTGTTTTTCAAAATTAAAATAGTAGAACAAAAATTATATTTATAATTGTCAATTTTTAAAAGAAAAAAGAAACGAAACTAAATGAAACAGTTTAGGAAATAGCATTGGAGCGCCATCTCCGAGATAGAAGAAAAATCTTCTCACGGCACTGAAATATTACCATTTGCAGACCAGTTCTTATCGACATTAGACAAATTTTTAGAATGGTATAAACAAATTTTTTTTTTAAATATTACATCAAGTGAATATGATTTTAGTTAATTATAACAATTCAATTATTAAAATAATTCAATAAGGAAAAAATACTTGATTTAAAAAAAAAAAAATTCCTTCTATATCGACAGCAGAAAAATTTAATTGCCATTGGTAACATCTGTAATTTATTGCAGTACATTATAATAAAAAAAAAAATATTTTAAACAGATTTTTAACGATAGCATTTTATTTTTCAACAAAAGAATGAAATAATTTATATATTAAAGTAATTCTTATATGTATGTAATGAAGTTACTATTATGAAAAATTCACCAATTTTATTACAAAATATTAATGAATTATTTAATACTGATTAAAAATTAAACTATAATTGTGTAATTTTTATTTATTGAATATTATTCTTCTCAAATAAACTAAAAACTTTTAAATATTTAATTGTTGAATAAATGTAACTCGAAATGTAAGTATAGTTAGATCTAATGTTTACAAGTATGTATAACGGGTTGCATAATCAATGTACGGTAAATTTTCCGTTTTACTGATTCTTTTAGTTTCATTCAGTTTTTAAAGATTTATAAATGAATTTTTTAAAAAATTTTAATCAAATTTTTAAATGTTTCTTGTTTGTGTCCAATAATATAACCGTCAGCCATGGTACCTCATAAAAAAATGAAATACAAAATTAAAACAAAACCCATTGAAAAGCTAATAAAATTTTACATCTAATGAGTGATGACCTAATCAATTATACGTTTTTTTGCTCTTTCAGATAATATTATAGTTCATCGAGAAAAAAAACAACTTTTTTCATTTTCGCTTTTTGTGTTCTAAAGTATATCTCAAAAATATTGTTCTGGAAATTCAATTCAAATTTAGAAACAATAAAAGGTATGTAACTAAATGTAGGCAGAACGATGTTTAGAGTGGTACTTTCGACAAATCTTTGGTGAACAATATTTTATTACCGTTTTATTTAAATTATATCTACTGAATAATTTTCAAAATGTTAAACATTCTCTACTTTTGAACCAGTTTTTATTAATAATTTTCTCTTTATATTCTCTACAGTTCTGCCGTACGAAATAAAAACTTACTTAACTCATATTTTCGTGAAACCGAGAAAATGACGAAAGACTGTTTGTCTTAAAAAACCTAAATAACTCTTTAATCTAACTTCACTTTCTAGGTAAATAAATAGAGTTCTTTCTAATTTCGTTGTCAAAAATTGATTATTTAAACAAATTATATTAAATAATTGAGTTAAGTGTTTTTTTACACAAGCAAAACTTAGTTAACTCGAGTTAAGGAATGCTTTCCGAAAAGGTAGGCGAGTTCGAGCCGCCGCTCAAAAGTAAAAACTCACCTAACTCAAGCTGGCACCCGAGGTGGGGGAATAACGTATTATACACATTATAAAAAATTTTCTTCTGAGTTAAATTTTAATCTGATTGTGACTAATAAAGATTATTTTTATTATTATTATTATTATTATTGTTATTAATTTATATATTTATTTATTATTTTATTATTCATTAATATTTTAAAAATTAGATTTAAATCAACATGTTTCAGTATAGAATTTATTACAAAATTACAATTAAAAATGTGTAAAAGGATTGCACGAGAAAAAATGGTGTTATTAGTAGAAAAACATTGATTATATTTCCTTATAATATTCAAATAACTTACAACAGCTGTTTATAATTACTACAACAGTCTTTATATAATAATCAATTAATTAAACATTTTAAAAGTAGCGAAACATTAACTAGCGCGAGATTCCGAATCAACCCGACGAGAATCCGAAGTTAAACGATGTTGAGTTGAGGAGTTTTGCTTTCGAAACACAGGGTCTAACTCATGCCATTTTTCGAAATAAAAACTCAATTAACTCGAGTTAAGGTTTTCGCTTCGGAATTATGCATGAAATTCGACTACGATTTTGACAGCAAAAATACTAAACTCGAGTTGACTGAGTTTTTGTTTCTTATCTCATGCTCGAGCTACGATTTTCGGACTCCTTAACACTCGAGTTAGCATACTTTTTATATGTAGTATTTCTTCATTTTCTAAGTTTTCGCCAATTTTTTATAACTATTTTTTTTGCAATAAATAATTAAATAAAATTTTTTTAATTACACCATCAGATGCGGTTTTTATTACGAATCCATTGACACCAAAAACTCCTTTTTCGCCAAAATATGAGTTAACCAAGTTTTTACTTCGTACGGCAGAGTTATATATGGATTTTTTTTTATTCTCAGCAAATTAAAAAAATTTATGTTTAAAAAATAATCTATAAATTTGTCCTTTTTTGTATATGTTTAATTTTATACTTAATCTAAAAAAATTATAGGAAAAGTCTAAAATTTATACCAAATCATTATTGAAACCTTAGCTATATTTTAAAATAGGAACCACTTGGTTGGAGGATTTTGTATTGGGCAAAATGTGTTTCAAACATTGTATTTTACAGATATCTCAGAATCCAATTATGTTCTCAGAAGTCTTGAACAAAAATCTTAAGTCGACGTCATATATACTGATTTTTTTAAAACTTTTGATAGAGTTGATCATTATATTCTAGTAAGTAAGTTACAAGTAATGGGTTTTTCAAAGCAATTTCTTTTATGGGTTAAAAACTACTTGCTTGATAGATCTGTCAGAGTACACTGCCGTACGATGTAAAAACTTAGTTAAGTCATATTTTTGACAAAAATGAGTTTTTGGTATCAATGGATTCGTAAGAATTCTTACTTCTGAACGAAGGCTCGCGCTCGCCTACCTTTTCGAAAAGCACTACGTAGTACGTAACTCGAGTTAACCAAGTTTTGCTTTTAAAAAATAAAACGTAAGTCAATTATTTAATATAATTTGTTTAAATAATTAACTTTTGACTTCAGAATTAAAAAGAACTCTATCAAATTACCTACGAAGTGAAGTTAGATTAAAGAATTATTTATATTACATTAGGTTTTTAAATACAAACAGTTTTTCGTCATTTTCTCCGTTCGAACAAAATATGACTTAACTAAGTTTTTATTTCGCACGGCAGTACAATATGAGTATTTAGATGCGTTTTTGGCTACATCTGGTGTTCCACAGGGATCGAATCTTGGTCCTCTTCTTATTATTTATTAATGATATTATCATTATTTTTTGTAAATTTCTTCTTTTTGCAGACGATCTCAAGATATATAGATCAATTTACTCCAACCAAGATTTTTTAAACATTCAATTGAACTTGAATCAACTTCAAGATTGGTGCATCAACAATAATTTTTTCTTGAACTTTAATAAATGTTATGTAATCTCTTTTAGTAAGAGGAATATTGTTTTGAGACACCGATACTTTATGGATGGTAATGAACTTTCGAGAGTACCAGTGATTCGTAACCTGGGAATGTTTTTTTGTGAATCATTTTCATTTGCGGGCCATATGACTGAAGTTATAAATAAAGCTTTGAGAATGCTCTCTTTTATTATAAGAAATGCTTGTTTTTTCATAATCTGAACGTCTTAAAAGTTTTATTCTACTCACATGTAAGATCATTAGAATTAGACTTGAGAGAGTTCAAAATAGATTCTTAAGATTTGCTGCGGGTACTTTTTCGATAGGCTTTCACATGACTACAGTAATTTAAGATCAACTTTTAATATTCCTACAATCTCATCACGATTTCTGTTTGCGGATATGCTTTTTTTATTTAAAATTATAAGTTGTAAAATTTATTGCCTTTAAATTCTAGCATTAGTAAACTTCTCAACTCCTACTCAAATAAATAAATAGGGGAAACTGGGGCAAACCGGCCAGGTGTTAGTTTCTCAGAATTGGTCAAACTTTAAAATATGTCAATTATAAATTTGAAAAGACTATACATTAAGAATAATTTATTTCTGCAGTTTGACATTTTTTAATTGTGTTTATGCAATTTTATAAACAAAAGTTTGTTTTTTCGCTTTCGCTAGAAATTTTTACGGATCTGTTCATAAGCAATTTGTGAGAAAATCGTGTAATATTTATTAAAATTGTTTTTTAGGTTTAAAAGGTGCATGCCTCAGTTAAATTTATCGGTATATTATTTAATGATTTTACTAAGCATTTTTTTTATACAGGTCTTAATTGTCAAAATGGGCCTGTGGGGGAAACCGGCCTATTTCTGTTTCCCTTGCAACAGAAATTCACGAAGATTACCTATCGGCTAGAAAACTTCGTGCACGCTTTCGTGAATCTTTGTCCATTTTACGGAGATTTACGAAGTTTTACAATAAGATGTTTCTTTAATTGAAATTTAATCCTATCTTATTATTTTCCTTATTGGAAAGATTGTTTATTGATTTTTTATATTTAGTGACGTTTTCCTTACAATTAATTCTCTAAACAAACAAACAAAAAAAAATGACCGGTTTGCCCCAGAGGGGTGGCCGGTTTACCTCAGGGGTGGGGCAAACCGGCCAGTTTGCAAATTTTTTTAAGATTGATGCAGTAGCTAAACAATACATTTTAAGGTACATGTGTCTCTAGGAAAAAGTTGCGCAATTAGATGACCTTTCCAACAAGCTATTATTATAAAAGGTTTTTCATTAGTTTCTTTAATTACTAGAGCCTTACAACTGTTAACATGGCCGGTTTGCCCCAGTCTCCCCTAAATAAAAAGATATTAAAAATTGTTCAGTCTTAAATTAAGACTGAAGACTTAATCACTAAGATTCTAATGAGCCTAAAGTATAAATAAGTTTATATTTTTCTAGTTTATGCAATTAAAATTAAAATTAATTTTTAATAATATTAAATATATTTCAATTCTAAAATTGTTTTGTGCAAAAATAGAAAAATTAAAATTGTGACTTTTCATATGTGCAAGCAAATGAAATATCTTTTATAGATAATTTAAGGTAAATACTTTTTCTAAGTTGCTTTTTTTATTCAATTTTAATAATCAAAATGTTCACAAACATTAAGTATAAGTGAAGTTTAATAAATTTTCATAAATTTTGTAAATCGGAAATTTTTACTTGAATTTTTCCATATTTTCAACAATTTTTCAATGTAATGGCAAAGCTTAAATTTCGAAACGTCGATTTTACATCATTTTTAAAATTTAGTGTAAAAATTTTATTTTGTTCAGAATTTAAATAATCTATCTCAAAGTGGTAGATTTTTAGGTCCTATTTCCGATGGTATGTTCATATAAATAATATATTAATTTTATCCCGAGTATTAAGCATAAAAGCTTAGGGGTGGCAACCATAAAGCTTCTGCCTTATGTATGGCTCATTTTATTTAAAATGTCATATTCTTGTCCCTTGTCAAAAAAAACCATTTGCCACAAAATTAGTTGAAATTCATTTTTTTTTTTGTTATTACGTAAAATACATTATCTTGCAATAACTTTTCAACTTACAAGTACATAAAGATATAGGGTGTTCAAAAAGTATGGAAACTTGCATTATTTTTTTAATTATCTATTAATTTATTATTTTCTATTCTGACAACAAATTTTTCGTTTCTTTGTAAAAACAGAAATAAGTCAAATTTTTTACGGTTTCTGCCGAAAACCCGTCTGCTATCAGATATATGAACTTTACGATTAAACTATAACTATTACATTAAGCTTTAGTTTTAGCTTCATTTTCATTTAAAGTTATCTTCACCCAAAAATTCTTTAAATTTGTAAGAATAGCCTTAGTACATTTGCCAATGTTTTTTAACAATTTTATTTTAAAAAGCACGATAACTTTTTGCCCCCAGGATCTGATTATGTGCAGTTATGTCAGCATTTTAATGAAAACTCACTTGAAAATCGTAGAGCAATCGATACGGTTTTATTTATATTTAATATTCTCCATGGTCTAATTGATATAGTTCATATTTACTTTCTGAAATTCTTATTACAGTTCCTCAATTCTTCTCACGAGGTTCTCAACAATTATTATATACTGCGATTGTGTCTGCAAATATAGGACTACACCTATTTTGAGAGTGAGTGAAACGCTAAATATGATGTAGGTACAGAAGTAATTCTGCACTTTTTGATGTTTTTGGTTAATTACTTCAATCATTCTTAACTGCTGTTCTTAGTTTTATTAAGGAAAATCAGATTTGTAAATATTAACCGCTAGATTGTGCATTTTAATATTAATTGATATTTGATGATCTTGTAATTGATCCAAGTGACTATTGGATGTATTTCAATGGATAAAAATAAATAAATTTGAATACACTTTTAAAGACATATATTTCCTTCCAGATTGTAATAACAAAATTAATTTTTTTGATTATTATAAATTATTGAAAGTATTTAAATTCATGTTTTAATTGTAAACGATTTGTAAATTCTACATCAAAAATCTTCTTTAAGTTTATCGAATTAATTAAAATAGTAAAAATCTACTACTTAAAGTAGTAGTTTTAATTACAGACGACTTGTTAATTCTACAACAAGAATTTTATTGAAGCCTATAAAATCATAGAAATTAATAATAAATGTACTACTCAAAAAGCAGTTATATTAATTAAAGAAAATAATTCCTTTTACTACATTTCATATAACTGGTGAATAGTAGTTGGATTTACTACTCTTCAAATTTTGAGTTGACTACAATTCCACTTGTTTTTACTACCTTAAGAAAGTTAATTTTACTACCGACCTGTAGTTGTACTTTAACTACATATTTACGTAAAATCACCTATTACTTATTAACTTCTTAAAAATAGTCACATTAATTACATGAACATGATTAGATTAACTAAAAAAGTAGTTATTTTAACTACTTTCTAGTCAACTACCCAATGGTAGTTGAATTTCTTGGCAACATTTTTTTCAGTGTATTGAATTCATTTGTTTTTGAACAAGTTGTACACACTTTTGAAGAAACATAACTGTATATTGTGGATCATGCACTCCAATATTAAAATAAGTTTGATAAACATTTATTAAAAACTGCGTTAATTTTTTTCCCTTTTGATATAAAAAATACGATAAATGAAACAAAAAAAATCATGAGAAAGTGAACAGTATGACATTTTTAAATTAATACGTCTAGTACAAAATACTTTTAAGAAAACTTTTTTTTTAAGTTGTCCTTAAACAAAGGTAAGAGATTCCAAAAAATCTAAAATATATATTTTATAAAAGAACTAAATATTGAAATTATTTCAGCGTTTCATGGCGAGACAGATGAGTGTTTTGAATCTACGTAATTTACTTTATACAGAAAATGGTAATTTTTCACTGAGTTAACAGGGTGGCGATAATTTTTATGATTATAAATTTCCGGTCTTTTCCAGATCAATTTTCTGTATTCCGCGGTCAAAACTTTATAAATAATTTAACTCTTTCACACAAAAAATGACCATTTTTCTAAAAAATTTATAACTTTTTAATTTTTGAATATTAATTCTTCCAATAAATTTTAATAATGCACTACTACAAAAAAATAATTATTAAGATACTTATTTTAAAAATACATTTTTCTGAGAAATGAATGCAGCAAGATGTAATAGACGATGTAAATTTTTAGAATATCTGAAAAATTACCAGTTTAACTATGAATTTCCCGGTCATATCGTCACTCTAGTTAAATTTACTCACTACTATACACTTACAGTACCGTCGGAAATTATTGGTACGCCTGACGTCCGAGGAGTGGAAATTTGATGCTGACTTTAAATCAAGATATTTTAAGTTAGAAAAAAGTTAAAAACTTGTAACTTAGATGGTTGGAAAGCTAATAAAATTCTGTTTCTGAATGTATATCAAGAAATTTTTTTTCTTTTTTTTTAGGGTTTATAACACCGAAAAGATTTCAAGAAAAAAATTATACAATTTTCCTACTTTCTTATACTAATGTTTTTGACTCCTGGCCTAATCTAGAGAATAATGTATGGAAAAATCTGATAATTTTACAACATAATCTTTAAGGTCTTAGCTTTAATTTGAATTTTTGAAACTTAAAAAATGTTTTGTGGTTCCTGAAATATGTTAAAAAAGATCCGAGCATTTTTTCCTACAACTCAGCCGTCGATCATCACTTTTCGCCTCCTCGCTGCTGGGTTGTATGCTCGGACCTTTTTTAACATATTTCAGGAACCACAAAATATTTTTTAAGTTTCAAAAATGCAAATTAAAGCTAACAATAAGATCTTAAACATTGCGTTAAAAATTTGAAAACTTAAAAAATGTTTTGTAGTTGCTAAAATATGTTAAAAAATATTCGAGCATGTTTTGATAATTCAAGATGAAAGTTACAATCGGCTTGTGATTGAATATTCGTTATAATTTTGGCTCCAATTTCAATAAATTTATTTTTCATTTCGAAATTTTCAACCATTTTTACTTTAATTAATAAAAGAATAATACTCGAATTTTTTGGTAGATGTACATAATTTCTTTCGTAAATGACAAATTATTCACTTTTTCCAAAAAGCCCGGTAAATATACTTTAACCGTAATGAAATTCAGTGATTTTTGAAGTCATGATTAAAAAATATATATAAAATTTACTGTGTTATTAAATAATTCCAATTAGTTTAAAAAAGAATGTATTTCAATGAGATATTATTGAAAAGAACTAAAACTTTAAATTTAAAAAGACAGAATAATTTATCTTTTGCATAAATCTTAAACTCTATGATTTTCTTTAAAAATATAATTTTTTTCTTATTTCTTTATAATGTAAGACAATTATCTTAATGTATTTTTAAAAAAACGTTTTGAATTTTTCGACATGTAAGATAAATTTTCACATAAATTATAAGTTTTTTTTTATAAACTGATAACCGTGTTTAGAACGAAAATTTTAAGTAAAAAAATACTTGAAAATATTAAGACAATTCAAAGAAACACTGCTCTTATAAACATTTTTTTAAAAATAAAATTTAAGAAATTATTTTTCTTCTGAACAATTATGAGTACAAAATTTGTATGATTTTAAAAATATAATAAATAGTATTATCAAACTTACAAAATACCAAAGTTAGCAGAATTTTCAATAATTCTGTAACTATTTTAGAAACTGATTTAAATAAAGAATTATACTAT
The DNA here is from genome assembly GCF_019393585.1 of Leptopilina boulardi. Taxonomy (NCBI): domain Eukaryota; kingdom Metazoa; phylum Arthropoda; class Insecta; order Hymenoptera; family Figitidae; genus Leptopilina; species Leptopilina boulardi. The sequence goes on along the minus strand of NW_026137833.1, from coordinate 383,165 downwards.
TTCACTTTGAAAGTGAATGAAAATTGTTCCGTCGGAAAATGGAAATACATTTTTTCTCTATTTAATTGCTTAATTTTATATTTTTTAATTTAAGCTTCTTAGGGACAGTTAAAATTTCAATTCTTTTGACTTAAAAATTCATAAATTTTTAAATATTTATCTGAAATTTGTTAAAAAAAAATTGTTTGCTAAATTTTATCAAATTTTTTTCACCGTTTTCTCATGATTCTTTTTGTTTGCTTTGTCTTTATCAATTATACGACAAAATTTTTTAAAATTTTGTATTTTTTTAATTTTTTAATAATTTTTTACAAAAAATTTTATTTTTTTCTCGTTTGCTTTCATCCATTTTAGCTTTTGAGGCCTATTTAAAAAAAACCTTTCCTTGTATGAAAGAGTATTTTTAGTTTTTTTTTTTAAACCCGTGTAAAATATTAAAATAAAACAAAAAAAAAACTCAATAAAGACAAAATCTTACCAATATTTCTTTCATATTAAATCCGTTTTTATTTATTAATCCGTTATCCAAATTGAACTTCATTTCACTTCACTTAATTTTCTCGTTGTAGAAAACCTGCACTCAAAACAAAGAAAAAATTAAAGACAAAAAGAAATTAAAAATTTTTGGAAATAAAAAAAAGAAGAAGGCGAATAAAAAAATAAAACTCTTAAAAACTGGTAAAATAAGTTAATTTAATTTAAGGGGAAAAGCAATATATTACAGACAAATTTTCTCAAAAAAAAAAACGCGAAAATTTTTTCTTTGAAAATAGAAAAAAAGATTTTCCTTAAAAAAAAAAAACAAGAATATATTTTTTAAATAAATTCGAAAATAATTTCTCTTAAAAAAGTAAAAGAAAACAAAAATTACTTGAAAAAAAAATTATTCTGGGAGCAAAAGTATTTTATTCGAGGATTAAAAAAGTATTTTTCAATACCATGTAATTTTTTTTAATATAACAAAAATTAGCGCCGTCAATTTCCCCCCCCCCCCCAAAAAAAAAGGGTAATTTAAAAAAAATTGTTTTGACAAAAATTAAAATCAAATTAAAATAAATAGTAAACAAATTTGATGTAATTATGTTTTCAATACATTTTAAAAAATTACAGAGAAAATTTTTAAAAAAATTTTAATTTAAATTTTTCGTACCACAAATTTAATGGTAGAAAACTCTTTTAAAAAAAATTTTTTTTTTTAACTTCTTACAGGTATATTGAAATTTAAACACACTACACCCACGACGGGTTTTTTAAGACTGCCAAGATTTCGTCTTCAATTCACCCCGGATGCAAAGTGGTAGGGAACAGAAGCTCCACCCCTTCGCGAGAGAATTCTAAAACAGGGGATGTAAAGGGTGAACTGTTTTTTATCTATAACCCACTCGTTCTATCAAAAGTATATTTATTGTCAACTCAGTAAAAGAAAAAAAAATTTAATAAAATCCAAAGGTATCAAAGTCACCAAAATTAAAAGATGAAGAATCTAAGAAGACTCAAAAAAAAATTTTGTTTTTAATCTTTTTTACATCATTTTAAAAAAAAGATGAAAAACTTTAAAATAAAATTAATACCATTGACAATTTTTTTCCAAGCTTTTTACTCAGGGGGCATAGTCGAAAGTGCGATCCCCGTCAAAGGGGTGAAATAGAAAAAGGGGTATATAGAAAAACGGCACATGAGGGGGGACTAGATTTCATTTTTTATACAAGGATTCAATACTTTTTTTTATAATAGGCCTCTTTACTATCCGACTGAACAGTGAATTTCAACATATAACAAAAAAAAAATTATAAAAAAAATTTTATTTCGTTTTTTCAAAAAGGTACTTGTATAAAAATATCAATTTTTGCAAAAATACATTTTTTGAAAAAACCATTTCCGTAACAAATCAGGATCGACTTCAAGATGCAAAAAAAAGTCATGTTATTTATTTAATATTCAGGCTTCGAAGCGTAGTAAAAGACTAAGAAAAGTATGAAAAAGTAACATTTAAAAAAAAAAAAGTATCAAAAAAGTGGCATCTTTAAAATGAAGTAAAATTAATTTTCTAAATTTGACGTTAAAGTGTAAATATTTTCTTTTCAAACAAAATTGAATGTAAAATTCTAAGGAATAAAATTAACATCATTTTTCTCATTATTATTCTATAAAAAAAACTATCTATTGTTAAATTTCGATTAACTTTTTGTTTTTCGCACAACGGTAGGAGCGTATGATTATTCCATAAAAATGATTTTTCACATAAATTTTTATATTACAAAATAGCATTTAATACAGAATTGTTTTTAAACTAATATTTACTCAACACAGGAAAAACAAAGTGTTATTTTAACATCAGAATTGGTGTTAAAATAACACGCAACAAATTTTACCCTAAATCTGGGTTAAATCTTATGGGTTTTAGCATTGGAGAAAATTACCCGCAACAAAAATAACACCAGCTTTTTTCTGTGAACGGAATTTTCAAAGTGCCGAATTTTTATTTTACAAAAATTTCTCTTTACCCAACTGTTTCTTGAAAAGAATTCGAAATTTAACCTATTTTTAATTTATTAGAATTCTCATTCAGTAGAATTTTAAGTAATTCAAATTTTTAAATCCTATCAAAAATTCAATTATTTCTAAAAATCTTAACTCGAACTTTTTCAAAATTCGATTTTTTCTAAAATTTGTATCTAAAATTATTTGCTAAATTAATAATTTCAATAAATTTTATCTAACTGAAGAGCAAGTTTTCAAAACCTGATAAATCCATATTTTCTTTTTTCGAGAAATTCAAACAAATGACTTTCCACACATAACAACTAGAGTTAATTTTAAAATAGAAAATTTATAATAATTTATATCTATAACAATGTTTTTATATTCAAGACGTTATGTTTCTAATTGAACTTTGTCATAATTGAGTGATTTACAGGTTTTGGTAATTTTTTCTAATATATAACATACAAATTGTAAATCATCTTGGTTATGTCAATAAGTTTTTAAATAAAAAATTTGTAATTAATAAATTTTTTTCCTTAAATTTAACAGTGACAGATCGATTTGTGAGGTCCTTAAAATATTAAATTTATGGTTATCTCCATTTTTTTGAAAAATGGATTTATCAAGTTTTGAAAATTTGCTCCTCAACTATTCAAAAATTCAAATAAATAAAACATTTTTTAATTAAAAATTCTCTAAAATTCAATTACTGTTTGAAAATTTGTTAATAATTTTCAGTAATTCTAATTTACAAAAATTTTAATTCAAAATCTCTTGAAATTCAATTATTATTAAAAATTTTGATTCAAATTTTTTGTTGAAATAATTATTTCCAATAACTTTAATCAAGATCTTGGCATTTCAATTATTTAAAACATTTTTCAATTAAAAATACTCTAAAATTCAATTATTGTCTGAATTTTGGTAAAATTAGAATTATTAAAAAAAAGCAGTTGTGTAGAGAGAAATTTTGTAAAATAAAAATTCTGTCGAAAACAATTTGACAAATTAAAAATTCTATTGAGTAAAAGGTCGTTTAAAAAGACATTATGTTAAATTCTATTTCGAAAAATGAAAATTCGTGTAAAAAATAATTGGTTGGGCTAATTATTATTAATAATAATTCTTCTTTTAATATAATAATTATATTATTTTTAATATTAATAATAAATAATCAAAAAATTAGCTAAAATTTAAAATTCTTGAATTCTGACATTTTTTAAATTATTCTTTGAATAAAGTAACATTTAGTGGCTTTTGGCCAAAATTAGTAGTAAAAAAGTAGAATTGTCGAAAAAAAATATCAAAAAAAAATAAAAAAATGTGTCACTTCGAAGTCTGAATATTAAATAAATTAATTCTTTAATGAGAATAAATAATTCATAGGCAAATTTTTAAGCTTGAATCCAGTGAAACAGATATTTAAAAAAAAATGTTCCTGTTTCTTAATAATCATTCTCGTGAAAAGCAAATTTTTCGCCAAAAAAAAATAAAAATTCTGTGTAATAAATATTCCATATAAAAACAAAAAAATAGAATTTCCGCGAAAATATTATAAAATTGCTAAAAAAAAAAAATTTTTATAGAATGGCACAAAAAAAGTCAACTTTTAAAAAAATTTTAAACATGTTTAAAATTTTTAATTGTTAGATAACAATTTCATAAAAAAAGCACGTACTTTTTTAATTTTTTGATCAGACAACATAAAGGAATGTTCTCCTGAAAAGTACACTTAAAAATGGTTATTCTAAATTGTAACCAAAAAAAATCTCTCTGTCAAAATAGAGAAAATGAAAATATGTTAAATAAAGTTTAAAAAGAAGTGAAAAAAAAGATAAACAAAATTTCATAGATAGAAGAAGAATTTTAAAGTGTAAAAAAAAATTGAAAGAAAAGGTTAAAAAAAATTTCAAAGATAGAAAAAGAATTTTAAAAGGTGGAAAAAAAATTAGTCTCTGGTTGAAAAAAAAAATGGTAATACACTAAAAATCCGAGTAGCTTTTGCATTTGTTGACCTAAGAAATATTTATACTTATATATGATGTAAATTAAACGAAGGTCTTCAGTGAACTGAAGCACCCTTTCGTTGAAAATGTTTTGAGAGTATGTAGACTCTTATCCTATAGCCAATGGGACATCAGAATCCGCCAATCCTGAAGAGAACCTACTTCGTTGGGGTGGTAGAAAAGAAATATAAGTTTAAAAGCTCCGTCGTCGTTGGCTGTAAGACGATCAGTACCACCCACCTCAATATTTTAAACCAAAGCTATAGAAAACCTTTAAAAAAAATTATTATTCTAAATAAACAATAATTTTTAACAAGAAATATAATTTACATTATTCAAAAATTTTTTAATATCCTAAAAAATTATCAAATACCATCAACAAATAATTGTTTACAATTTAAAAATTTTTTTTGACGTGATAACATGATCTGTAAGTATACCAATTGTATTAGTAATTGAATTTTCATAACCCAACTCGAAATGAAGAAAAAATGAAAATTTGAGTTTCTCTCATAATTTTTATTATTTTTCATCAATCATTTTTAAAATATTTTTCAGGGCTGAAACAAAAATTTTATTTCATTCTTCCCTGACTTGTTTCTGATTTTTAGACAAGAATTAGAATTTCACTAGTTCCTCTTCTTAATTAATTATTAAAAAATTTACAATTTGTTTTAAATCATTTGTTTGAAACAATAAGGCAGGGTGGCAGCAAAATTTTTTTTTGTTCTTTCACTGGTGAAATAGGTATGTTTTACTTATTAATTAAAATTTTAATTAACATCTTATATTTATGAAAATTAAATATGACCTTCGCATTCTACACTTAATTAGCTATCGAAAAAAAATTGGTAAAAAAATTTTCAATAACTGCATTCAAAAATAATAAATGATAAAAGTATGCATTTCCTTAAATGTTCTTTCACTGGTGCCGTTACCCTATTCATTCATTCATTCATTCCGTCTGTCCATACTTGAAGTTAGTCGTATTTTGTTCCTTTTGTTTTTCTAAAATTTTGACAATTCTTGATTTCGTAATATTTTATGGCTAACGCGACGGATATTATTATTCATCGTCATTAATACGAAATATTTATAGAAAATACAAAAAAATATTTAGCAAAAGTAATTTTTTGTAATTTCAAAGATTATAAAAAATCATCGAACATTGACTTTATCAAAAATATTTATTTATAAAATTTTAATATTTATATTTTAAAATTTTTACTTAAAATTCTTATTTTTTTACTATCAATTCACAAAACAACAAAGAATATTTTAATCATAATTGGCACAACATAATTAATTTTTCTCGGCATTTCAAGTGGCGGCGGTTATGTTGGCGATACTAAAATTGATTTATCAACATTTACACTGCCAATTGTAACTATTGGTTTTAATTTATGTTTTTCTTATCATCACTTTTTCGATAGGTTTTTTCTTGGGTTTTCATTGTTGTTACCGTCAACAAATTTTTTTTTTACTTTATTATTTTCTACATAAAATGTTTTTTTTCAATTTGTTAGTTATTACAGAAAAAGATTTTTTTAAATTGTTATTTTGTCCGTAAATTTTTTTAAACTTATTATTTTGTATACATACAAAATTGTTTGCAGTTTTAAAAAAATTTCCCGTACAAAATAAAAAATTAAAAACATATTTTTTAAGTAATAACTAACAAATTGAAAAAAACATTTTATGTAGAAAATAAATGAGAAAAATTCCAAATAATTTTTTTTTAGGAATCAATACAATCCTAAAAAACACCAATAAAATTGAAATAAAGACCATATGGGGATTTCGAATCATTGATTCTTAACTCTCCCCTAAAATACACTATTGGAAACCCTTTTTTTAATATCTACCCCTTTTTTTACTAAGCAAAAAGGGTGAATTGTGCCCTTTTCAAAAGTTACGAAAGGGTGCGCGGATTTTACTTTAAAAAGAAACACAAATGTTACCGATTCCAAACATTCAGTATAACAATACTGTATTATATCGGAAAACATTTTTGGTTCATTTAGAAAATTCTGTTTATTTAAAACACAAACGTTTAGAAAACCAGTGTTTTTTTCAATTAGTAAAACACATAACCCAAAAATTAGTGTTAGAACATTCAACATTAATTACAGAATTTATAAGCACATTATATTTATATTAATGTAAAAATATTCAATCAATTATATACTCACAATTTATGTCGATTTGTTCTGAAATTTACCTGTAATTAATAATTATTAATAAAACATATTTCTTTCCAGAAGATTCTTATGATTTCTTTCAGCATTCACGCCGGGATCAGCAAATTTCAACATTTTTCCAACGTATACTTTTTTCCTAGTAGTTCTCGGCCATTTTGAATATAAGCAGTGCTGCCAACCAGTGATAACAAAAAAGGAGACGCATGAAAATCCCCTAAACTTCATATAACAGAAATGCCATTTGACAAAAATTTATATAACAGAAATTTCATTGGACAAAATATTTACATGGCAGACAATTCATATAACAGACTTTTCATTTGACAGACGTTTGATTGGACAGAATTTTTATCGAACAGAAATGTCACTTAACAGAAATTTTATCTGACAGAATTTTCATTCAACAGAACATAAGTATAGCAGAACTCTCATTGGATAGAATATTTACACGGCAGACGATTCATATAACAGACTTTTCATTGGGCAGACGTTTGATTGGACAGAATTTTTATCGAACAGAAATGTTACTTAACAGAAATTTTATCTGACAGAATTTCCATTCAACTGAACATAAGTATAGCAGAACTCTCATTGGTCGTAATTTAACTTTTGCATCATACATTCTCATTCCTGCTATATTTTTAACTTGTCGGTAAAGTAGACGTAGAGGTCAGTAGTTGCTACTTCTTTCTCGCGCCAAAGTTTGAATATTAAATAATAAAACTAATATTTTATTTATTTATAATTATTAGGTATTCATTATCAATAATAATGAAATAAAATATTAGTTTTATTATTTAATATTCAAACTTTGGCGCGAGAAAGAAGTAGCAACTACTGACCTCTACGTCTACTTTACCGACAAGTTAAAAATATAGCAGGAATGAGAATGTATGATGCAAAAGTTAAATTACGACCAATGAGAGTTCTGCTATACTTATGTTCTGTTGAATGGAAATTCTGTCAGATAAAATTTCTGTTAAGTAACATTTCTGTTCGATAAAAATTCTGTCCAATCAAACGTCTGCCCAATGAAAAGTCTGTTATATGAATCGTCTGCCGTGTAAATATTCTATCCAATGAGAGTTCTGCTATACTTATGTTCTGTTGAATGAAAATTCTGTCAGATAAAATTTCTGTTAAGTGACATTTCTGTTCGATAAAAATTCTGTCCAATCAAACGTCTGTCAAATAAAAAGTCTGTTATATGAATTGTCTGCCATGTAAATATTCTGTCCAATGAAATTTCTGTTATATAAATTTCTGTCAAATGGCATTTCTCTTATATGAAGTTTAGGGGATTTTCATGCGTCTCCAAAAAAGCCAGGATAAATAGAAATACGCATGCCCTACTAAGCCTCCTACATATGTCTTTAATTTAAAAATACATATTATATTATTCACTTAATAAAAATGTTTCTTAATAATATATAATAGTAAATTCTATAATTAATATTTTTTAAAAATAATATTAAATATAAACCTTATTATTATCATCAGAATTGTAATTTTTATTATATTCTTGAATATTGATTTTGCACAGCTCTACTATTTACATTTTTCAGAAGGAAAATTTGTACCCCTTAGCAGATTTCTGCTACAAATTCTGGGATTCTCATTAAGATTCTGAATTCAAAATTTAAAAATTTAACGTGCTAGAACTAATAATCACATAAATGGATATTACAACGCAAATATTTCATTCTGAAGGAAACTAACTACATTCCGGAAAATTTTTGTGCTACTGACTTTAAACTGAGGGACAAATTTCAAAATTCCCTATTGGGAGCAAATGTTGCAATAACTAAAAGTCATTTGCATGAGAATGGTTATTGTTTATTTTTTTTTAATTTTTATTTTTATTGATAATAACAATAATAATAAATATTTTTCTAATAACAACAAAATTATTATTTATTGCAAATTATTGTTTATGTTATTAATAACAAAATATTTTTTAAATAAGTTCTTGAAATTGAATGAACATGAACAATAGGTAAAAAAATAAAAAATATTAGGACCAAAAATAGAAAAAACAACATATCTTTAAAATTCAATAATCAGATTTAACAGTAATCACAGTAATTAAATTAGAAATAATTTTTCCTAATTAGAGCTACTCTTCCTGACTACCCGCATTCTGAGCGTTTTTCTATTTCTTTTACCTATATAGAGTGAATATATATATATACACTTTTCTCTCTCTCTCTCTCTCTCTCTCTCTCTCTCTCTCTCTCTCTCTCTCTCTCTCTCTCTCTATATATATATATATATATATATATATATATATATATATATATATATATATATATATATATAAACAGAAAAATGAAATAAAATATTATGAAATTGAATTAGAACATTAATGAAATGGGGATTTCAATATTAATAATTAATTACAGTAAAACCCCGTTTTTCCGAGCTCGCTTTATCCGAGGTCTCGATTATCCGAGGTGGAGTCCTAGTAGGAAATTCTGTATTATCTGAGTCTAGTCTACTTCATCCGAGATATATTTTTAATTTTAGTTTTTTATAAATATGAGTTTATTTTTAATAAATTCAAATTGTTTAAATTATTATGAAATATATACAATATTATTTTCCCATTTGTAAAAAATAATAATTGTTTAAACAATAATAATGTTAAATTGTAATAACAATTCTGATTATCCGAGTTTTCGCCTTATCCGAGGTAGGTCCGGTCCACATTAGCTCGGATAACCGGAGTCCTATTGTATATTTAACTAATTGATTAAATTTTAATTAATCATTAATTAATCAAATATTAAACTATTTCACTATTTAAAACATCAATTTAAATTTTAAATTTAAAATCTGCTAAATAGAAATTCTACTGTAATTATGCTTAATTTCGATTGCTAAAGAACATACGACGCTTGTTAGAAGTAATATGTAAAAAATTTGAATTACAAACAAACCATCTGACTGTAGATTTTTAATGTGTTTTTTTAATAATCGAAATAAAATTTATTTGACTTAGATGAGTCAGAAAATTAAACGTTAATACCAACTAAACTAACAATTTATAATCCGGTTTGACTAGAATTTTAAAAATATTTGTTTATTACATCATTTTTTTGGTGTATATAAGCTCAATACAGTTTCACGTCTAAATTATAGTAATCTTTAAATTCACCGAAGTAATCACTATATGTAAGACTTCTTGCCTTATTGATATTTCAACGATGAAGTATATAATATTTTTTATTTTTGCTGCAACGTTTATAACTGTATCCATCAGTACCAATGGTATAATTATATTTATTTCTTTATTAACATGATATCAGTAAAAATTAATTGTTAACATATTACAAAACTCATACTATTTTAATGTTATTTAAATACAGATTCACTACTAGTTGAACGTCTAGACGGTGAAAACTCATCATCATAAAATTCATCATTATAAAATTTACGCACACGAAATAAATCTTGGAAAACGTATATTATGCGCTGTTGTCTTAGCAAAAAATGATAAATTCATTGTCAATGGTCTCACTCCTGGTGGGAAATATAAATTTGAAATTGAGCCCATGAGCTATGATTATTTGAATCAATCTTCTCTCTATACCAAAGAAATCGTCACTGATAATCCAACAGGTATAAGCGAATTAAATAATTAGCAAATATATAAAGGCTTTAAAGTTTATTCATCGTAAATATTTTATAGAAATTGAAAAAGAATTTTCAAAAAAATTTAACAAAAAATAAAATGAATAAATATAAAAAAAAAATTTTAAATACGTTTAACAGATAATTTATTTTTGCAGAAAATTTAAAAACAGAAACATTTCTTTTTGATTAACTGGGGAATAAATTACTTTTGATAGTAATTTTATTTGTTTTTTTTTAATTACTTTATAGATTTGATAATATTTATGTTTTTGAATTTTAGCCAAGCCTAATGGTCCAAGAGGATCAATTGAGGTGTTGAATGTTACGGAAACAACAGCCACCTTGAGATGGCGTAAACCTGAGAATAGTCCAAAAACAGTGAAATACGTATTAACACCATTTTTATCGGTAATGACTAGTTCAAATTTAGAGTCACAAAATAGAATATTATATGATTCCTCAGAATATCCAACATTTACATACACTGGCCTATATCCATCATCTTGTGTTTATTCGCTTACGGTTAAGGCTGTCAATAGTAAAGGATCTAGTGAAGAAATCAGTATTTATAACATTTGCGATAAACAGGTATAAATTATTCTTACTTAATATTTAATTTTTTTAAGGATAAAATTAAATATAGTCATCGTAGTTTTTATGATTATTACAGTTTGAAATTACCTTAAATCGTACTATATATCGTACTAATTTTTAAATTAAAAAGAGAAATTCTTTTATAGGAAGAGAGCAACAACCAGGGTAGGTGGTAAGAGTAATACTTTGCGGATGCTGGTACTGGAGAAAAATGAAAGTCATAAATAATTATTATTTAAGTCAATTAAATAATTTAGTACATAAATCCTGGAATAAGTGTAAATTAAACAAATTTTGTATATTACATAATTTCAGAAATTGGAAAAAACTTCGTAAAATTAAATTAATTTTTTAATTCATTAAGAGTTACGATTAAGGATTAAAACTAAAGAATCAAATGCTTTCATTTAATATTAATAGTAGTGAATTGACTTTAGAAAATTTTATAAAGGCTTTGCGTATTTTTTAACATAACTTAAAATTATAAATAATTATTAATTGTTAATTATATTTTAGACTAATTTTTTTTAAATTAAGTTACACAAATTTATAAAAATTACCTTTTACACTTCGCGTAATTATACATTATATATTTTTAAACTGTGAGACATGTTTTATAAATTTCTTAACACCTAAAATAAAATAAAATGCTTAAAATAAAACATTAATATTATAAGAAATATTATTTATTATTATTTTTTATTATTTATATATTATTTTTGGAGAGCTGCATCGATTTTTTATCACATTGCCTCTCACTGAAATAAAAATAATAATTAAAAATCAAATTAATATTTTTGTAAACAAAAAATTTTCTTCTTTTCTTTAGTTCACTTGGTGGTGATATAAGTGGACTCCTCTGCCTGTTGTAATTTATACGAGACCCTATAACAGAAAAAATGGTTGTTAATTAAAATTTTTAAATACTTTTCACCTATTGTCCTACTCTAATCTACTGTATTATTACCTCCCTGAAATTTATAAATATCCTTTTTCATCAATTCAAAATGATCCTTCGATATCTGCATTGTTTTTGCAGTTTTGTTCCAAGATTTCAATGCAGATCTTATAACCAAAGTAGAATTAAGAGGTTCCTCCCCCAAGCGATTTTTTTCCATTTAGCTTCCTTGAGCATAGAGAATGACCTTTCTGCCTCTGAATTTGTAGGATGAAGCGTCCTAACTAAATTTAATGATATCGTTAAATTTAGGAATTTTAAAGTGTATCCTCTGCTGCAAAAAGGCAGATCTTAATGCACATATCATTAAATGATAGTCCAGACAATTGTTCTTTTTCTTCGGAAGGAAGTTCATACAAAGCGTGCCATTTTCTTCGTAAATCAGAAACATCTAAATAAACATTTAAATCTTTATGAAAGTGAAAGACTTTTTGAAAAGTTATATTTCTGCCACCAGTGAATCTTTCACAAGATAGAAATTGATCAAAAAAAGCAGTCGCTTTATAATTTCGTAACTTGCTGTAACATAAAATTCCAAAACTTTCTTTTAAAACTCATCAATTTTCTCTTGCTTCAATTTCCCGTTAACAATTTATAAAAAATATTCCTGCGCTTCATTACCTATATGTTCGACTGCTTTTTGATTACAAGCTTTTTCAAATTTTACACTCCTTGCTGATCGGAAAAATATTAAGGGTGTTTGAAGAAGTCCATTTTTACAATATTTTTGTAAAATCTAATATTAGAAACCGGCTGATTGGGACTGAGTTTTTGAGTCATTGTTTCACGCTTTTGAAAAGAAGCATTAAAAATACTGAATTTATTCAGCGTGAACGGCAAGAAATAAAAATTCGCCAAAGTTAATGGTTCTTGCATTAAACCAAGTAACTTATTAGCCTTCAGAGATTTATCTTCTGATTCAACAACCATTAAAAATTGAAAAATCAATTTCCAATATTTAAGAATTGCAGTAATACACTAATGTCGAACAAGCCATCGAGTATATGAATAACTAGGAATTTTCTTAAATGATTCACCTAATTCTTCAACAATTTCCCGATAAGTTGCATATATTTTTGGACTCACATTTATAAAACCTGTCAATAATAAAAGTAATATATCTATAAAATATAAAAGTCCTTAACAGAAATTATACTTTTTCTCCAATATTCTCTTCGTGTAAAGGATTTTAAAAATTTCTATATAATATTAATTTTATTGCAAATTTTTGTGATTAATTCTTTATTTACTTACCAATATTTGGCTTAGTTTCGTGAACTCTTGTACCTGCGAATTCAACTTCATGTAGATCTATAGACCAATAGAGAAGAAGTCCTTCATAACATTAAATATTTTTGAAAAAAAACTCTGGAATCACATGTGGATGCAACGTATGCAACAATACACTTAAGAACTGCAGCACAGGGTCTCTCAGCTTTTGAAAAACATCCACCTCAATTTGAAGCACATATGAAAATGTCCCTAGAAAAAGTATTTTTTATTCATTTTTAAACTCCTAGAAGCTAAAAAATTAGGTATACTGCCTTTAAGTCTATCAGACTAGGAAATAAAATCCCCACACATTACTAGAGATTTGTAATTATGTTTATAATTTTAATTATAAATATATCATAATAAATTACTGTATTATACTTCCCGTACGCAAATATTTATTCTACGTTTACATTAAGCAAAGTGTTATTATTACTATGATATCTAATATTATTCAAAAAAAATCCTAACCTCTGAGAATATAAATATTTAATTCAGAAACAATAAAATTAAGTCCATTGTGTACAAGTTAATTCTAAGAGGGAAAGGGAGAAAAATTATTTTTATATAGTTATGAAGAAAAAACCTTTGAACAAACTAAAAGTATATTTTTCACTTACTCTCTGTAGGTCTATCTACCGAGTTTTCGCCTGAGAAAGGGAGACAAAAACTATGTACAAATTAATTCAAAGAGGGAAAGAAAAAAAAATTATTTTTATGGAGTTTTAAAGAAAAAACCTTTGAACAAACTAAAAGTATATTTTGCAATGGTTCTCTGGAGGAATTTCTACCGAGTTTTCACCTGAGAAAGGGAGACAAAAATTGTGTACAAGTTAATTCTAAGAGATAAAGAAAGTTGAATTGTTTTTATGCAGTTATCAAGGAAAAACCTTTAAACAAACTAAAAGTAAATTTTTCACTGGTTCTCTGGAGGTTTTTCTACCGAGTATTCGCCTGAGAAAGGGAGACAAAAATTGAGTACAAGTTAATTCTAAGAGAGAAAGAAAGTAGAATTATTTTTAATCAGTTATCAAGAAAAAACTTTTGAACAAAATAAAAGCACATTTTTCACTGATACTCTTGAGGTCTTTCTACCGTGTTTTGCCTCAGAAAGGAAGACAAAAATTGTGTACAAGTTAATTCTAAGAGATAAAGAAAGTTGAATTGTTTTTATGCAGTAATCAAGGAAAAACCTTTGAACAAACTAAAAGTATATTTTTCACTGATTTTCTGGAGGACTTTCTACCGAGTTTTCGCCTGAGAAAGGGAGACAAAAATTGTGTACAAGTTAATTCTAAAAGAAAAATAAAGTAGAATGGTTTTTATGCAGTTATCAAGGAAAAACCTTTGAACCAACTAAAAGTATATTTTTCACTGGTTATCAGCAGGTCTTTCTACAGAGTTTTCGCCTAAGAAAGGGAGACAAAAATTGTGTACAATTTTATTCTAAAAGGGAAAAAAAGCAGAACTGATTTTATGTAGTTATGAAGAAAATACCTTTGAACAAACTAAAAGTAAATTTTTCACTGGTTCTCTGGAGGTCTTTCTACCGAGTTTTCGCCTGAAAAAGGGAGACAAAAATTGTGTACAAGTTAATTCTAACAGAGAAAGAAAGTAGAATTATTTTAAATCAGTTATCAAGAAACAACTTTTGCACAAATTAAAATTATATTTTTCACTGGTTCTCTGGAGGTCTTTCTACCAAGTTTTCGCCTGAGAAAGGGAGACAAAAATTGTGTACAAGTTAATTCTAAAAGAAAAATAAAGTAGAATTGTTTTTATGCAGTTATCAAGGAAAGACCTTTGAACAAACTAAAAGTATATTTTTCACTGATTTTCTGAAGGACTTTCTACAGAGTTTTCGCCTGAGAAAGGGAGATAAAAATTGTGTACAAGTTAATTCTAAAAGAAAAATAAAGTCGAATTGTTTTTATGCAGTTATCAAGAAAAAACCTTTGAACCAACTACAAGTATATTTTTCACTGGTTCTCAGCAGGTCTTTCTACAGAGTTTTCGCCTAAGAAAGGGAGACAAAAATTGTGTCCAATTTTATTCTAAAAGGGGAAGAAAGCAGAACTGATTTTATGTAGTTATGAAGAAACAACTTTTGCACAAATTAAAATTATATTTTTTACTGGTTCTCTGGAGGTTTTTCTACCGAATTTTCGCCTGAAACAGGGAGACAAAAATTGTGTACAAGTTAATTCTAACAGAGAAAGAAAGTAGAATTATTTTTAATCAGTTATCAGGAAACAACTTTTGCACAAACTAAAAGTATATTTTTCACTGGTTCTCTGAGGGTACTTCTACCAGGTTTTCACCTCAGAGAGGCACACAAAAATTGAGTACAAGTTATCTCTGAGAAAATATAAAAGCATGAATATTTTTTTCCAGTTATCAAGGAAATATGTTTGTACAAACTAAAAGTATATTTTTCACTGGTTCTCTGAGGGTATTTCTACCGGGTTTTCACCTCAGAAAGGCAGTCAAAAATTGTGAACAAGTTATCTCTAAGAAAATATAAAAGCATGAATATTTTTTTCTAGTTATGAAGGAAATATGTTTGTACAAACTAAAAGTATATTTTTTCAAGGTTCTCTGAGGGTACTTCTACCGGGTTTGCACCTCAGAAAGACAAACAAAAATTGTGTACAAGTTATCTCTAAAAAATGTAAAAGCATGAATATTTTTTTCTAGTTATCAAGGAAATATGTTTGTACAAACTAAAAGTATATTTTTCACTGGTTCTCTGAGGGTACTTCTACCGGGTTTTCACCTCAGAGAGGCAGACAAAAATTGTGTACAACTTATCTCTAAGAAAATATAAAAGCATGTATATTTTTTTCTAGTTATCAAGGAAATATGTTTGTACAAACTAAAAGTATATTTTTCACTCGTTCTCTGAGGGTACTTCTACCGGGTTTTTACCTCAGAGAGGCAGACAAAAATTGTGTACAACTTATCTCTAAGAAAATATAAACTCATGAATATTTTTTTCTAGTTATCAAGGAAATATGTTTGTACAAACTAAAAGTATATTTTTCACTGGTTCTCTGAGGGTATTTATACCGGGTTTTCACCTCAGAAAGGCAGTCAAAAATTGTGAACAAGTTATCTCTAAGAAAATATAAAAGCATGAATATTTTTTTCTAGTTATGAAGGAAATATGTTTGTACAAACTAAAAGTATATTTTTCACTGGTTCTCTGAGGGTATTTCTACCGGGTTATCACCTCAGAAAGGCAGTCAAAAATTGTGAACAAGTTATCTCTAAGAAAATATAAAAGCATGAATATTTTTTCTAGTTATGAAGGAAATATGTTTGTACAAACTAAAAGTATATTTTTTCAAGGTTCTCTGAGGGTACTTCTACCGGGTTTGCACCTCAGAAAGACAGACAAAAATTGTGTACAAGTTATCTCTAAAAAATGTAATAGCATTAATATTTTTTTCTAGTTATCAAGGAAATATGTTTGTACAAACTAAAAGTATATTTTTCACTGGTTCTCTGAGGGTACTTCTACCGGGTTTTCACCTCAGAGAGGCACACAAAAATTGAGTACAAGTTATCTCTAAGAAAATAAAAAAGCATGAATATTTTTTTCTAGTTATGAAGGAAATATGTTTGTACAAACTAAAAGTATATTTTTTCAAGGTTCTCTGAGGGTACTTCTACCGGGTTTGCACCTCAGAAAGACAGACAAAAATTTTGCAAAAGTTATCTCTAAGAAAATATAAAAGCATGAATATTTTTTTCTAGTTATCAAGGAAATATGTTTGTACAAACTAAAAGTATATTTTTTCAAGGTTCTCTGAGGGTACTTCTACCGGGTTTTCACCTCAGAGAGGTAGACAAAAATTGAGTACAAGTTATCTCTAAGAAAATATAAAAGCATGAATATTTTTTTCTAGTTATCAAGGAAATATGTTTGTACAAACTAAAAGTATATTTTTCACTGGTTCTCTGAGGGTACTTCTACCGGGTTTTTACCTCAGAGAGGCACACAAAAATTGAGTACAAGTTATCTCTAAGAAAATAAAAAAGCATGAATATTTTTTTCTAGTTATGAAGGAAATATGTTTGTACAAACTAAAAGTATATTTTTTCAAGGTTCTCTGAGGGTACTTCTACCGGGTTTGCACCTCAGAAAGACAGACAAAAATTTTGCAAAAGTTATCTCTAAGAAAATATAAAAGCATGAATATTTTTTTCTAGTTATCAAGGAAATATGTTTGTACAAACTAAAAGTATATTTTTCACTGGTTCTCTGAGGGTACTTCTACCGGGTTTTTACCTCAGAGAGGCACACAAAAATTGAGTACAAGTTATCTCTAAGAAAATAAAGAAGCATGAATATTTTTTTCTAGTTATGAAGGAAATATGTTTGTACAAACTAAAAGTATATTTTTTCAAGGTTCTCTGAGGGTACTTCTACCGGGTTTTCACCTCAGAGAGGCAGACAAAAATTGTGTACAACTTATCTCTAAGAAAATATAAAAGCATGAATATTTTTTTCTAGTTATCAAGGAAATATGTTTGTACAAACTAATAGTATATTTTTCACTGGTTCTCTGAGGGTACTTCTACCGGGTTTTCACCTTAGAGAGGCAGACAAAAATTGTGTACAACTTATCTCTAAGAAAATATAAAAGCATGAATATTTTTTTCTAGTTATCAAGGAAATATGTTTGTACAAACTAAAAGTATATTTTTCACTCGTTCTCTGAGGGTACTTCTACCGGGTTTTCACCTCAGAGAGGCAGACAAAAATTGTGTACAACTTATCTCTAAGAAAATATAAACTCATGAATATTTTTTTCTAGTTATCAAGGAAATATGTTTGTACAAACTAAAAGTATATTTTTCACTGGTTCTCTGAGGGTATTTCTACCGGGTTTTCACCTCAGAAAGGCAGTCAAAAATTGTGAACAAGTTATCTCTAAGAAAATATAAAAGCATGAATATTTTTTTCTAGTTATGAAGGAAATATGTTTGTACAAACTAAAAGTATATTTTTCACTGGTTCTCTGAGGGTATTTCTACCGGGTTATCACCTCAGAAAGGCAGTCAAAAATTGTGAACAAGTTATCTCTAAGAAAATATAAAAGCATGAATATTTTTTCTAGTTATGAAGGAAATATGTTTGTACAAACTAAAAGTATATTTTTTCAAGGTTCTCTGAGGGTACTTCTACCGGGTTTGCACCTCAGAAAGACAGACAAAAATTGTGTACAAGTTATCTCTAAAAAATGTAAAAGCATGAATATTTTTTTCTAGTTATCAAGGAAATATGTTTGTACAAACTAAAAGTATATTTTTCACTGGTTCTCTGAGGGTACTTCTACCGGGTTTTCACCTCAGAGAGGCACACAAAAATTGAGTACAAGTTATCTCTAAGAAAATAAAAAAGCATGAATATTTTTTTCTAGTTATCAAGGAAATATGTTTGTACAAACTAAAAGTATATTTTTTCAAGGTTCTCTGAGGGTACTTCTACCGGGTTTGCACCTCAGAAAGACAGACAAAAATTTTGCAAAAGTTATCTCTAAGAAAATATAAAAGCATGAATATTTTTTTCTAGTTATCAAGGAAATATGTTTGTACAAACTAAAAGTATATTTTTTCAAGGTTCTCTGAGGGTACTTCTACCGGGTTTTCACCTCAGAGAGGCAGACAAAAATTGTGTACAAGTTATCTCTAAAAAATGTAAAAGCATGAATATTTTTTTCTAGTTATCAAGGAAATATGTTTGTACAAACTAAAAGTATATTTTTCACTGGTTCTCTGAGGGTACTTCTACCGGGTTTTTACCTCAGAGAGGCACACAAAAATTGAGTACAAGTTATCTCTAAGAAAATAAAGAAGCATGAATATTTTTTTCTAGTTATGAAGGAAATATGTTTGTACAAACTAAAAGTATATTTTTCACTGGTTCTCTGAGGGTACTTCTACCGGGTTTTCACCTCAGAGAGGCAGACAAAAATTGTGTACAACTTATCTCTAAGAAAATATAAAAGCATGAATATTTTTTTCTAGTTATCAAGGAAATATGTTTGTACAAACTAATCGTATATTTTTCACTGGTTCTCTGAGGGTACTTCTACCGGGTTTTCACCTTAGAGAGGCAGACAAAAATTGTGTACAACTTATCTCTAAGAAAATATAAAAGCATGAATATTTTTTTCTAGTTATCAAGGAAATATGTTTGTACAAACTAAAAGTATATTTTTTCAAGGTTCTCTGAGGGTACTTCTACCGGGTTTGCACCTCAGAAAGACAGACAAAAATTGTGTACAAGTTATCTCTAAAAAATGTAAAAGCATGAATATTTTTTTCTAGTTATCAAGGAAATATGTTTGTACAAACTAAAAGTATATTTTTCACTGGTTCTCTGAGGGTACTTCTACCGGGTTTTCACCTCAGAGAGGCACACAAAAATTGAGTACAAGTTATCTCTAAGAAAATATAAAAGCATGAATATTTTTTTCTAGTTATCAAGGAAATATGTTTGTACAAACTAAAAGTATATTTTTCACTGGTTCTCTGAGGGTACTTCTACCGGGTTTTTACCTCAGAGAGGCACACAAAAATTGAGTACAAGTTATCTCTAAGAAAATAAAGAAGCATGAATATTTTTTTCTAGTTATGAAGGAAATATGTCTGTACAAACTAAAAGTATATTTTTTCAAGGTTCTCTGAGGGTACTTCTACCGGGTTTTCACCTCAGAGAGGCAGACAAAAATTGTGTACAACTTATCTCTAAGAAAATATAAAAGCATGAATATTTTTTTCTAGTTATCAAGGAAATATGTTTGTACAAACTAATAGTATATTTTTCACTGGTTCTCTGAGGGTACTTCTACCGGGTTTTCACCTTAGAGAGGCAGACAAAAATTGTGTACAACTTATCTCTAAGAAAATATAAAAGCATGAATATTTTTTTCTAGTTATCAAGGAAATATGTTTGTACAAACTAAAAGTATATTTTTTCAAGGTTCTCTGAGGGTACTTCTACCGGGTTTTCACCTCAGAAAGGCAGTCAAAAATTGTGAACAAGTTATCTCTAAGAAAATATAAAAGCATGAATATTTTTTTCTAGTTATGAAGGAAATATGTTTGTACAAACTAAAAGTATATTTTTTCAAGGTTCTCTGAGGGTACTTCTACCGGGTTTTCACCTCAGAGAGGCAGATAAAAATTGTGTACAAGCTATATTAAAGATAACAAGAGTGCAGGAAAATTTTTTTCTAGTTATCAAGGAAATATGTTTGTACAAACTAAAAGTATATTTTTTCAAGGTTCTCTGAGGGTACTTCTACCGGGTTTTCACCTCAGAGAGGCAGACAAAAATTGTGTACAACTTATCTCTAAGAAAATATAAAAGCATGAATATTTTTTTCTAGTTATGAAGGAAATATGTTTGTACAGACTAAAAGTATATTTTTTCAAGGTTCTCTGAGGGTACTTCTACCGGGTTTGCACCTCAGAAAGACAGACAAAAATTGTGTACAAGTTATCTCTAAAAAATGTAAAAGCATGAATATTTTTTTCTAGTTATTAAGGAAATATGTTTGTACAAACTAAAAGTATATTTTTCACTGGTTCTCTGAGGGTACTTCTACCGGGTTTTCACCTCAGAGAGGCACACAAAAATTGAGTACAAGTTATCTCTAAGAAAATAAAAAAGCATGAATATTTTTTTCTAGTTATGAAGGAAATATGTTTGTACAAACTAAAAGTATATTTTTTCAAGGTTCTCTGAGGGTACTTCTACCGGGTTTGCACCTCAGAGAGGCACACAAAAATTGAGTACAAGTTATCTCTAAAAAATGTAAAAGCATGAATATTTTTTTCTAGTTATCAAGGAAATATGTTTGTACAAACTAAAAGTATATTTTTTCAAGGTTCTCTGAGGGTACTTCTACCGGGTTTGCACCGCAGAAAGACAGACAAAAATTTTGCAAAAGTTATCTCTAAGAAAATATAAAAGCATGAATATTTTTTTCTAGTTACAAAGGAAATATGTTTGTACAAACTAAAAGTATATTTTTCACTGGTTCTCTGAGGGTACTTCTACCGGGTTTGCACCTCAGAAAGACAGACAAAAATTTTGCAAAAGTTATCTCTAAGAAAATAAAAAAGCATGAATATTTTTTTCTAGTTATGAAGGAAATATGTTTGTACAAACTAAAAGTATATTTTTCACTGGTTCTCTGAGGGTACTTCTACCGGGTTTTCACCTCAGAGAGGCACACAAAAATGTAGTACAAGTTATCTCTAAGAAAATAAAAAAGCATGAATATTTTTTTCTAGTTATGAAGGAAATATGTTTGTACAAACTAAAAGTATATTTTTTCAAGGTTCTCTGAGGGTACTTCTACCGGGTTTGCACCTCAGAGAGGCACACAAAAATTGAGTACAAGTTATCTCTAAGAAATGTAAAAGCATGAATATTTTTTTCTAGTTATCAAGGAAATATGTTTGTACAAACTAAAAGTATATTTTTCACTGGTTCTCTGAGGGTACTTCTACCGGGTTTGCACCTCAGAAAGACAGACAAAAATTGTGTACAAGTTATCTCTAAGAAAATATAAAAGCATGAATATTTTTTTCTAGTTATGAAGGAAATATGTTTGTACAAACTAAAAGTATATTTTTCACTGGTTCTCTGAGGGTACTTCTACCGGGTTTTCACCTCAGAGAGGCAGACAAAAATTGTGTACAAGTTATCTCTAAAAAATGTAAAAGCATGAATATTTTTTTCTAGTTATCAAGGAAATATGTTTGTACAAACTAAAAGTATATTTTTCACTGGTTCTCTGAGGGTACTTCTACCGGGTTTTCACCTCAGAGAGGCACACAAAAATTGAGTACAAGTTATCTCTAAGAAAATATAAAAGCATGAATATTTTTTTCTAGTTATCAAGGAAATATGTTTGTACAAACTAAAAGTATATTTTTCACTGGTTCTCTGAGGGTACTTCTACCGGGTTTTTACCTCAGAGAGGAACACAAAAATTGAGTACAAGTTATCTCTAAGAAAATAAAGAAGCATGAATATTTTTTTCTAGTTATGAAGGAAATATGTTTGTACAAACTAAAAGTATATTTTTTCAAGGTTCTCTGAGGGTACTTCTACCGGGTTTTCACCTCAGAGAGGCAGACAAAAATTGTGTACAACTTATCTCTAAGAAAATATAAAAGCATGAATATTTTTTTCTAGTTATCAAGGAAATATGTTTGTACAAACTAAAAGTATATTTTTCACTGGTTCTCTGAGGGTACTTCTACCGGGTTTTCACCTCAGAGAGGCAGACAAAAATTGTGTACAAGTTATCTCTAAAAAATGTAAAAGCATGAATATTTTTTTCTAGTTATCAAGGAAATATGTTTGTACAAACTAAAAGTATATTTTTCACTGGTTCTCTGAGGGTACTTCTACCGGGTTTTCACCTCAGAGAGGCACACAAAAATTGAGTACAAGTTATCTCTAAGAAAATATAAAAGCATGAATATTTTTTTCTAGTTATCAAGGAAATATGTTTGTACAAACTAAAAGTATATTTTTCACTGGTTCTCTGAGGGTACTTCTACCGGGTTTTTACC
The DNA here is from genome assembly GCF_019393585.1 of Leptopilina boulardi. NCBI lineage: Eukaryota > Metazoa > Arthropoda > Insecta > Hymenoptera > Figitidae > Leptopilina > Leptopilina boulardi. The sequence goes on along the minus strand of NW_026137833.1, from coordinate 360,408 downwards.
TCAGAGAGGCACACAAAAATTGAGTACAAGTTATCTCTAAGAAAATAAAAAGCATGAATATTTTTTTCTAGTTATGAAGGAAATATGTTTGTACAAACTAAAAGTATATTTTTTCAAGGTTCTCTGAGGGTACTTCTACCGGGTTTTCACCTCAGAGAGGCAGACAAAAATTGTGTACAAGTTATCTCTAAGAAAATATAAAAGCATGAATATTTTTTTCTAGTTATCAAGGAAATATGTTTGTACAATCTAAAAGTATATTTTTCACTGGTTCTCTGAGGGTACTTCTACCGGGTTTTCACCTCAGAGAGGCACACAAAAATTGAGTACAAGTTATCTCTAAGAAAATATAAAAGCATGAATATTTTTTTCTAGTTATCAAGGAAATATGTTTGTACAAACTAAAAGTATATTTTTCACTGGTTCTCTGAGGGTACTTCTACCGGGTTTTCACCTCAGAGAGGCAGACAAAAATTGTGTACAAGTTATCTCTAAGAAAATATAAAAGCATGAATATTTTTTTCTAGTTATCAAGGAAATATGTTTGTACAAACTAAAAGTATATTTTTCACTCGTTCTCTGAGGGTACTTCTACCGGGTTTTCACCTCAGAGAGGCACACAAAAATTGAGTACAAGTTATCTCTAAGAAAATATAAAAGCATGAATATTTTTTTCTAGTTATCAAGGAAATATGTTTGTACAAACTAAAAGTATATTTTTCACTGGTTCTCTGAGGGTATTTCTACCGGGTTTTCACCTCAGAGTGGCACACAAAAATTGAGTACAAGTTATCTCTAAGAAAATAAAGAAGCATGAATATTTTTTTCTAGTTATGAAGGAAATATGTTTGTACAAACTAAAAGTATATTTTTTCAAGGTTCTCTGAGGGTACTTCTACCGGGTTTTCACCTCAGAGAGGCAGATAAAAATTGTGTACAAGCTATATTAAAGATAACAAGAATGCAGGAAAATTTTTTTCTAGTTATCAAGGAAATATGTTTGTACAAACTAAAAGTATATTTTTTCAAGGTTCTCTGAGGGTACTTCTACCGGGTTTTCACCTCAGAGAGGCAGACAAAAATTGTGTACAACTTATCTCTAAGAAAATATAAAAGCATGAATATTTTTTTCTAGTTATCAAGGAAATATGTTTGTACAAACTAAAAGTATATTTTTCACTGGTTCTCTGAGGGTATTTCTACCGGGTTTTCACCTCAGAAAGGCAGTCAAAAATTGTGAACAAGTTATCTCTAAGAAAATATAAAAGCATGAATATTTTTTTCTAGTTATGAAGGAAATATGTTTGTACAAACTAAAAGTATATTTTTCACTGGTTCTCTGAGGGTATTTCTACCGGGTTTTCACCTCAGAAAGGCAGTCAAAAATTGTGAACAAGTTATCTCTAAGAAAATATAAAAGCATGAATATTTTTTTCTAGTTATGAAGGAAATATGTTTGTACAAACTAAAAGTATATTTTTTCAAGGTTCTCTGAGGGTACTTCTACCGGGTTTGCACCTCAGAGAGGCACACAAAAATTGAGTACAAATTATCTCTAAAAAATGTAAAAGCATGAATATTTTTTTCTAGTTATCAAGGAAATATGTTTGTACAAACTAAAAGTATATTTTTCACTGGTTCTCTGAGGGTATTTCTACCGGGTTTTCACCTCAGAGTGGCACACAAAAATTGAGTACAAGTTATCTCTAAGAAAATAAAGAAGCATGAATATTTTTTTCTAGTTATGAAGGAAATATGTTTGTACAAACTAAAAGTATATTTTTTCAAGGTTCTCTGAGGGTACTTCTACCGGGTTTTCACCTCAGAGAGGCAGACAAAAATTGTGTACAAGCTATATTAAAGATAACAAGAATGCAGGAAAATTTTTTTCTAGTTATCAAGGAAATATGTTTGTACAAACTAAAAGTATATTTTTTCAAGGTTCTCTGAGGGTACTTCTACCGGGTTTTCACCTCAGAGAGGCAGACAAAAATTGTGTACAACTTATCTCTAAGAAAATATAAAAGCATGAATATTTTTTTCTAGTTATGAAGGAAATATGTTTGTACAAACTAAAAGTATATTTTTTCAAGGTTCTCTGAGGGTACTTCTACCGGGTTTGCACCTCGGAAAGACAGACAAAAATTGTGTACAAGTTATCTCTAAAAAATGTAAAAGCATGAATATTTTTTTCTAGTTATCAAGGAAATATGTTTGTACAAACTAAAAGTATATTTTTCACTGGTTCTCTGAGGGTACTTCTACCGGGTTTTCACCTCAGAGAGGCACACAAAAATTGAGTACAAGTTATCTCTAAGAAAATAAAAAAGCATGAATATTTTTTTCTAGTTATGAAGGAAATATGTTTGTACAAACTAAAAGTATATTTTTTCAAGGTTCTCTGAGGGTACTTCTACCGGGTTTGCACCTCAGAAAGGCAGACAAAAATTGTGCAAAAGTTATCTCTAAGAAAATATAAAAGCATGAATATTTTTTTCTAGTTACAAAGGAAATATGTTTGTACAAACTAAAAGTATATTTTTCACTGGTTCTCTGAGGGTACTTCTACCGGGTTTGCACCTCAGAAAGACAGACAAAAATTTTGCAAAAGTTATCTCTAAGAAAATAAAAAAGCATGAATATTTTTTTCTAGTTATGAAGGAAATATGTTTGTACAAACTAAAAGTATATTTTTCACTGGTTCTCTGAGGGTACTTCTACCGGGTTTTCACCTCAGAGAGGCACACAAAAATGTAGTACAAGTTATCTCTAAGAAAATAAAAAAGCATGAATATTTTTTTCTAGTTATGAAGGAAATATGTTTGTACAAACTAAAAGTATATTTTTTCAAGGTTCTCTGAGGGTACTTCTACCGGGTTTGCACCTCAGAGAGGCACACAAAAATTGAGTACAAGTTATCTCTAAGAAAATAAAAAAGCATGAATATTTTTTTCTAGTTATGAAGGAAATATGTTTGTACAAACTAAAAGTATATTTTTCACTGGTTCTCTGAGGGTACTTCTACCGGGTTTTCACCTCAGAAAGGCAGACAAAAATTGTGTACAAGTTATCTCTAAGAAAATATAAAAGCATGAATATTTTTTTCTAGTTATCAAGGAAATATGTTTGTACAAACTAAAAGTATATTTTTCACTGGTTCTCTGAGGGTACTTCTACCGGGTTTTCACCTCAGAAAGGCAGACAAAAATTGTGTACAAGTTATCTCTAAGAAAATATAAAAGCATGAATATTTTTTTCTAGTTATCAAGGAAATATGTTTGTACAAACTAAAAGTATATTTTTCACTGGTTCTCTGAGGGTACTTCTACCGGGTTTTCACCTCAGAGAGGCAGACAAAAATTGTGTACAAGTTATCTCTAAGAAAATATAAAAGCATGAATATTTTTTTCTAGTTATCAAGGAAATATGTTTGTACAAACTAAAAGTATATTTTTTCAAGGTTCTCTGAGGGTACTTCTACCGGGTTTTCACCTCAGAGAGGCAGACAAAAATTGTGTACAAGTTATCTCTAAGAAAATATAAAAGCATGAATATTTTTTTCTAGTTATCAAGGAAATATGTTTGTACAAACTAAAAGTATATTTTTCACTGGTTCTCTGAGGGTACTTCTACCGGGTTTTCACCTCAGAGAGGCAGACAAAAATTGTGTACAAGTTATCTCTAAGAAAATATAAAAGCATGAATATTTTTTTCTAGTTATCAAGGAAATATGTTTGTACAAACTAAAAGTATATTTTTCACTGGTTCTCTGAGGGTACTTCTACCGGGTTTTCACCTCAGAGAGGCAGACAAAAATTGTGTACAAGTTATCTCTAAGAAAATATAAAAGCATGAATATTTTTTTCTAGTTATCAAGGAAATATGTTTGTACAAACTAAAAGTATATTTTTCACTGGTTCTCTGAGGGTACTTCTACCGGGTTTTCACCTCAGAGAGGCAGACAAAAATTGTGTACAAGTTATCTCTAAGAAAATATAAAAGCATGAATATTTTTTTCTAGTTATCAAGGAAATATGTTTGTACAAACTAAAAGTATATTTTTCAAGGTTCTCTGAGGGTACTTCTACCGGGTTTTCACCTCAGAGAGGCAGACAAAAATTGTGTACAAGTTATCTCTAAGAAAATATAAAAGCATGAATATTTTTTTCTAGTTATCAAGGAAATATGTTTGTACAAACTAAAAGTATATTTTTCAATGGTTCTCTGAGGGTACTTCTACCGGGTTTTCACCTCAGAGAGGCAGACAAAAATTGTGTACAAGTTATCTCTAAGAAAATATAAAAGCATGAATATTTTTTTCTAGTTATCAAGGAAATATGTTTGTACAAACTAAAAGTATATTTTTCACTGGTTCTCTGAGGGTATTTCTACCGGGTTTTCACCTCAGAAAGGCAGTCAAAAATTGTGAACAAGTTATCTCTAAGAAAATATAAAAGCATGAATATTTTTTTCTAGTTATGAAGGAAATATGTTTGTACAAACTAAAAGTATATTTTTCACTGGTTCTCTGAGGGTACTTCTACCGGGTTTTCACCTCAGAAAGGCAGACAAAAATTGTGTACAAGTTATCTCTAAGAAAATATAAAAGCATGAATATTTTTTTCTAGTTATGAAGGAAATATGTTTGTACAAACTAAAAGTATATTTTTTCAAGGTTCTCTGAGGGTACTTCTACCGGGTTTTCACCTCAGAGAGGCAGACAAAAATTGTGTACAAGTTATCTCTAAGAAAATATAAAAGCATGAATATTTTTTTCTAGTTATCAAGGAAATATGTTTGTACAAACTAAAAGTATATTTTTCACTGGTTCTCTGAGGGTACTTCTACCGGGTTTTCACCTCAGAAAGGCAGACAAAAATTGTGTACAAGTTATCTCTAAGAAAATATAAAAGCATGAATATTTTTTTCTAGTTATCAAGGAAATATGTTTGTACAAACTAAAAGTATATTTTTCACTGGTTCTCTGAGGGTACTTCTACCGGGTTTTCACCTCAGAAAGGCAGACAAAAATTGTGTACAAGTTATCTCTAAGAAAATATAAAAGCATGAATATTTTTTTCTAGTTATCAAGGAAATATGTTTGTACAAACTAAAAGTATATTTTTTCACTGGTTCTCTGAGGGTACTTCTACCGGGTTTTCACCTCAGAAAGGCAGACAAAAATTGTGTACAAGTTATCTCTAAGAAAATATAAAAGCATGAATATTTTTTTCTAGTTATCAAGGAAATATGTTTGTACAAACTAAAAGTATATTTTTCACTGGTTCTCTGAGGGTACTTCTACCGGGTTTTCACCTCAGAGAGGCAGACAAAAATTGTGTACAAGTTATCTCTAAGAAAATATAAAAGCATGAATATTTTTTTCTAGTTATCAAGGAAATATGTTTGTACAAACTAAAAGTATATTTTTCACTGGTTCTCTGAGGGTACTTCTACCGGGTTTTCACCTCAGAGAGGCAGACAAAAATTGTGTACAAGTTATCTCTAAGAAAATATAAAAGCATGAATATTTTTTTCTAGTTATCAAGGAAATATGTTTGTACAAACTAAAAGTATATTTTTTCAAGGTTCTCTGAGGGTACTTCTACCGGGTTTTCACCTCAGAAAGGCAGACAAAAATTGTGTACAAGTTATCTCTAAGAAAATATAAAAGCATGAATATTTTTTTCTAGTTATCAAGGAAATATGTTTGTACAAACTAAAAGTATATTTTTCACTGGTTCTCTGAGGGTACTTCTACCGGGTTTTCACCTCAGAGAGGCAGACAAAAATTGTGTACAAGTTATCTCTAAGAAAATATAAAAGCATGAATATTTTTTTCTAGTTATCAAGGAAATATGTTTGTACAAACTAAAAGTATATTTTTTCAAGGTTCTCTGAGGGTACTTCTACCGGGTTTTCACCTCAGAGAGGCAGACAAAAATTGTGTACAAGTTATCTCTAAGAAAATATAAAAGCATGAATATTTTTTTCTAGTTATCAAGGAAATATGTTTGTACAAACTAAAAGTATATTTTTCACTCGTTCTCTGAGGGTACTTCTACCGGGTTTTCACCTCAGAGAGGCAGACAAAAATTGTGTACAAGTTATCTCTAAGAAAATAAAGAAGCATGAATATTTTTTTCTAGTTATGAAGGAAATATGTTTGTACAAACTAAAAGTATATTTTTTCAAGGTTCTCTGAGGGTACTTCTACCGGGTTTTCACCTCAGAAAGGCAGTCAAAAATTGTGAACAAGTTATCTCTAAGAAAATATAAAAGCATGAATATTTTTTTCTAGTTATCAAGGAAATATGTTTGTACAAACTAAAAGTATATTTTTTCAAGGTTCTCTGAGGGTACTTCTACCGGGTTTTCACCTCAGAAAGGCAGACAAAAATTGTGCAAAAGTTATCTCTAAGAAAATATAAAAGCATGAATATTTTTTTCTAGTTACAAAGGAAATATGTTTGTACAAACTAAAAGTATATTTTTCACTGGTTCTCTGAGGGTACTTCTACCGGGTTTGCACCTCAGAAAGGCAGACAAAAATTGTGTACAAGTTATCTCTAAGAAAATAAAAAAGCATGAATATTTTTTTCTAGTTATGAAGGAAATATGTTTGTACAAACTAAAAGTATATTTTTCACTGGTTCTCTGAGGGTACTTCTACCGGGTTTTCACCTCAGAGTGGCACACAAAAATTGAGTACAAGTTATCTCTAAGAAAATAAAAAGCATGAATATTTTTTTCTAGTTATGAAGGAAATATGTTTGTACAAACTAAAAGTATATTTTTTCAAGGTTCTCTGAGGGTACTTCTACCGGGTTTTCACCTCAGAGAGGCAGACAAAAATTGTGTACAAGCTATCTCTAAAGATAATAAAATGCATGAATATTTTTTTCTAGTTATCAAGGAAATATGTTTGTACAAACTAAAAGTATATTTTTTCAAGGTTCTCTGAGGGTACTTCTACCGGGTTTTCACCTCAGAGAGGCAGACAAAAATTGTGTACAACTTATCTCTAAGAAAATATAAAAGCATGAATATTTTTTTCTAGTTATGAAGGAAATATGTTTGTACAAACTAAAAGTATATTTTTTCAAGGTTCTCTGAGGGTACTTCTACCGGGTTTTCACCTCAGAAAGACAGACAAAAATTGTGTACAAGTTATCTCTAAAAAATATAAAAGCATGAATATTTTTTTCTAGTTATCAAGGAAATATGTTTGTACAAACTAAAAGTATATTTTTCACTGGTTCTCTGAGGGTACTTCTACCGGGTTTTCACCTCAGAGAGGCAGACAAAAATTGTGTACAACTTATCTCTAAGAAAATATAAAAGCATGAATATTTTTTTCTAGTTATCAAGGAAATATGTTTGTACAAACTAAAAGTATATTTTTCACTGGTTCTCTGAGGGTACTTCTACCGGGTTTTCACCTCAGAGAGGCACACAAAAATTGAGTACAAGTTATCTCTAAGAAAATAAAAAGCATGAATATTTTTTTCTAGTTATGAAGGAAATATGTTTGTACAAACTAAAAGTATATTTTTCACTGGTTCTCTGAGGGTACTTCTACCGGGTTTTCACCTCATAGAGGCAGATAAAAATTGTGTACAAGCTATATTAAAGATAACAAGAATGCAGGAAAATTTTTTTCTAGTTATCAAGGAAATATGTTTGTACAAACTAAAAGTATATTTTTTCAAGGTTCTCTGAGGGTACTTCTACCGGGTTTTCACCTCAGAGAGGCAGACAAAAATTGTGTACAAGTTATCTCTAAGAAAATATAAAAGCATGAATATTTTTTTCTAGTTATCAAGGAAATATGTTTGTACAAACTAAAAGTATATTTTTCACTGGTTCTCTGAGGGTATTTCTACCGGGTTTTCACCTCAGAAAGGCAGTCAAAAATTGTGAACAAGTTATCTCTAAGAAAATATAAAAGCATGAATATTTTTTTCTAGTTATGAAGGAAATATGTTTGTACAAACTAAAAGTATATTTTTCACTGGTTCTCTGAGGGTATTTCTACCGGGTTATCACCTCAGAAAGGCAGTCAAAAATTGTGAACAAGTTATCTCTAAGAAAATATAAAAGCATGAATATTTTTTCTAGTTATGAAGGAAATATGTTTGTACAAACTAAAAGTATATTTTCTAGTTATCAAGGAAATATGTTTGTACAAACTAAAAGTATATTTTCTAGTTATCAAGGAAATATGTTTGTACAAACTAAAAGTATATTTTTCACTGGTTCTCTGAGGGTACTTCTACCGGGTTTTCACCTCAGAGAGGCAGACAAAAATTGTGTACAACTTATCTCTAAGAAAATATAAAAGCATGAATATTTTTTTCTAGTTATCAAGGAAATATGTTTGTACAAACTAAAAGTATATTTTTCACTGGTTCTCTGAGGGTACTTCTACCGGGTTTTCACCTCAGAGAGGCAGACAAAAATTGTGTACAACTTATCTCTAAGAAAATATAAAAGCATGTATATTTTTTTCTAGTTATCAAGGAAATATGTTTGTACAAACTAAAAGTATATTTTCTAGTTATCAAGGAAATATGTTTGTACAAACTAAAAGTATATTTTTCACTGGTTCTCTGAGGGTACTTCTACCGGGTTTTCACCTCAGAGAGGCAGACAAAAATTGTGTACAACTTATCTCTAAGAAAATATAAAAGCATGAATATTTTTTTCTAGTTATCAAGGAAATATGTTTGTACAAACTAAAAGTATATTTTTCACTCGTTCTCTGAGGGTACTTCTACCGGGTTTTCACCTCAGAGAGGCAGACAAAAATTGTGTACAAGTTATCTCTAAGAAAATATAAAAGCATGAATATTTTTTTCTAGTTATGAAGGAAATATGTTTGTACAAACTAAAAGTATATTTTTCACTGGTTCTCTGAGGGTATTTCTACCGGGTTTTCACCTCAGAAAGGCAGTCAAAAATTGTGAACAAGTTATCTCTAAGAAAATATAAAAGCATGAATATTTTTTCTAGTTATGAAGGAAATATGTTTGTACAAACTAAAAGTATATTTTTTCAAGGTTCTCTGAGGGTACTTCTACCGGGTTTGCACCTCAGAAAGACAGACAAAAATTGTGTACAAGTTATCTCTAAAAAATATAAAAGCATGAATATTTTTTTCTAGTTATCAAGGAAATATGTTTGTACAAACTAAAAGTATATTTTTCACTGGTTCTCTGAGGGTACTTCTACCGGGTTTTCACCTCAGAGAGGCACACAAAAATTGAGTACAAGTTATCTCTAAGAAAATATAAAAGCATGAATATTTTTCTAGTTATCAAGGAAATATGTTTGTACAAACTAAAAGTATATTTTTCACTGGTTCTCTGAGGGTACTTCTACCGGGTTTTCACCTCAGAGAGGCAGACAAAAATTGTGTACAACTTATCTCTAAGAAAATATAAAAGCATGTATATTTTTTTCTAGTTATCAAGGAAATATGTTTGTACAAACTAAAAGTATATTTTCTAGTTATCAAGGAAATATGTTTGTACAAACTAAAAGTATATTTTTCACTGGTTCTCTGAGGGTACTTCTACCGGGTTTTCACCTCAGAGAGGCAGACAAAAATTGTGTACAACTTATCTCTAAGAAAATATAAAAGCATGAATATTTTTTTCTAGTTATCAAGGAAATATGTTTGTACAAACTAAAAGTATATTTTTCACTCGTTCTCTGAGGGTACTTCTACCGGGTTTTCACCTCAGAGAGGCAGACAAAAATTGTGTACAAGTTATCTCTAAGAAAATAAAGAAGCATGAATATTTTTTTCTAGTTATCAAGGAAATATGTTTGTACAAACTAAAAGTATATTTTTCACTGGTTCTCTGAGGGTACTTCTACCGGGTTTTCACCTCAGAGAGGCAGACAAAAATTGTGTACAACTTATCTCTAAGAAAATATAAAAGCATGTATATTTTTTTCTAGTTATCAAGGAAATATGTTTGTACAAACTAAAAGTATATTTTCTAGTTATCAAGGAAATATGTTTGTACAAACTAAAAGTATATTTTTCACTGGTTCTCTGAGGGTACTTCTACCGGGTTTTCACCTCAGAGAGGCAGACAAAAATTGTGTACAACTTATCTCTAAGAAAATATAAAAGCATGTATATTTTTTTCTAGTTATCAAGGAAATATGTTTGTACAAACTAAAAGTATATTTTCTAGTTATCAAGGAAATATGTTTGTACAAACTAAAAGTATATTTTTCACTGGTTCTCTGAGGGTACTTCTACCGGGTTTTCACCTCAGAGAGGCAGACAAAAATTGTGTACAACTTATCTCTAAGAAAATATAAAAGCATGAATATTTTTTTCTAGTTATCAAGGAAATATGTTTGTACAAACTAAAAGTATATTTTTCACTCGTTCTCTGAGGGTACTTCTACCGGGTTTTCACCTCAGAGAGGCAGACAAAAATTGTGTACAACTTATCTCTAAGAAAATATAAAAGCATGAATATTTTTTTCTAGTTATCAAGGAAATATGTTTGTACAAACTAAAAGTATATTTTTCACTGGTTCTCTGAGGGTACTTCTACCGGGTTTTCACCTCAGAAAGGCAGACAAAAATTGTGTACAAGTTATCTCTAAGAAAATATAAAAGCATGAATATTTTTTTCTAGTTATGAAGGAAATATGTTTGTACAAACTAAAAGTATATTTTTCACTGGTTCTCTGAGGGTATTTCTACCGGGTTTTCACCTCAGAAAGGCAGACAAAAATTGTGAACAAGTTATCTCTAAGAAAATATAAAAGCATGAATATTTTTTCTAGTTATGAAGGAAATATGTTTGTACAAACTAAAAGTATATTTTTTCAAGGTTCTCTGAGGGTACTTCTACCGGGTTTTCACCTCAGAAAGGCAGACAAAAATTGTGTACAAGTTATCTCTAAGAAAATATAAAAGCATGAATATTTTTTTCTAGTTATCAAGGAAATATGTTTGTACAAACTAAAAGTATATTTTTCACTGGTTCTCTGAGGGTACTTCTACCGGGTTTTCACCTCAGAGAGGCAGACAAAAATTGTGTACAAGTTATCTCTAAGAAAATATAAAAGCATGAATATTTTTTTCTAGTTATCAAGGAAATATGTTTGTACAAACTAAAAGTATATTTTTCACTGGTTCTCTGAGGGTACTTCTACCGGGTTTTCACCTCAGAGAGGCAGACAAAAATTGTGTACAACTTATCTCTAAGAAAATATAAAAGCATGAATATTTTTTTCTAGTTATCAAGGAAATATGTTTGTACAAACTAAAAGTATATTTTCTAGTTATCAAGGAAATATGTTTGTACAAACTAAAAGTATATTTTTCACTGGTTCTCTGAGGGTACTTCTACCGGGTTTTCACCTCAGAGAGGCAGACAAAAATTGTGTACAAGTTATCTCTAAGAAAATATAAAAGCATGAATATTTTTTTCTAGTTATCAAGGAAATATGTTTGTACAAACTAAAAGTATATTTTTCACTGGTTCTCTGAGGGTACTTCTACCGGGTTTTCACCTCAGAGAGGCAGACAAAAATTGTGTACAAGTTATCTCTAAGAAAATAAAGAAGCATGAATATTTTTTTCTAGTTATCAAGGAAATATGTTTGTACAAACTAAAAGTATATTTTTCACTGGTTCTCTGAGGGTACTTCTACCGGGTTTTCACCTCAGAGAGGCAGACAAAAATTGTGTACAACTTATCTCTAAGAAAATATAAAAGCATGTATATTTTTTTCTAGTTATCAAGGAAATATGTTTGTACAAACTAAAAGTATATTTTCTAGTTATCAAGGAAATATGTTTGTACAAACTAAAAGTATATTTTTCACTGGTTCTCTGAGGGTACTTCTACCGGGTTTTCACCTCAGAGAGGCAGACAAAAATTGTGTACAAGTTATCTCTAAGAAAATATAAAAGCATGAATATTTTTTTCTAGTTATCAAGGAAATATGTTTGTACAAACTAAAAGTATATTTTTCACTGGTTCTCTGAGGGTACTTCTACCGGGTTTTCACCTCAGAGAGGCAGACAAAAATTGTGTACAAGTTATCTCTAAGAAAATAAAGAAGCATGAATATTTTTTTCTAGTTATCAAGGAAATATGTTTGTACAAACTAAAAGTATATTTTTCACTGGTTCTCTGAGGGTACTTCTACCGGGTTTTCACCTCAGAGAGGCAGACAAAAATTGTGTACAACTTATCTCTAAGAAAATATAAAAGCATGAATATTTTTTTCTAGTTATCAAGGAAATATGTTTGTACAAACTAAAAGTATATTTTCTAGTTATCAAGGAAATATGTTTGTACAAACTAAAAGTATATTTTTCACTGGTTCTCTGAGGGTATTTCTACCGGGTTTTCACCTCAGAGAGGCAGACAAAAATTGTGTACAAGTTATCTCTAAGAAAATATAAAAGCATGAATATTTTTTTCTAGTTATCAAGGAAATATGTTTGTACAAACTAAAAGTATATTTTTCAAGGTTCTCTGAGGGTACTTCTACCGGGTTTTCACCTCAGAGAGGCAGACAAAAATTGTGTACAAGTTATCTCTAAGAAAATATAAAAGCATGAATATTTTTTTCTAGTTATCAAGGAAATATGTTTGTACAAACTAAAAGTATATTTTTTCAAGGTTCTCTGAGGGTACTTCTACCGGGTTTTCACCTCAGAAAGGCAGACAAAAATTGTGTACAAGTTATCTCTAAGAAAATATAAAAGCAGGAATATTTTTTTCTAGTTATCAAGGAAATATGTTTGTACAAACTAAAAGTATATTTTTCACTGGTTCTCTGAGGGTACTTCTACCGGGTTTTCACCTCAGAAAGGCAGACAAAAATTGTGTACAAGTTATCTCTAAGAAAATATAAAAGCATGAATATTTTTTTCTAGTTATCAAGGAAATATGTTTGTACAAACTAAAAGTATATTTTTCACTGGTTCTCTGAGGGTACTTCTACCGGGTTTTCACCTCAGAGAGGCAGACAAAAATTGTGTACAAGTTATCTCTAAGAAAATAAAAAGCATGAATATTTTTTTCTAGTTATGAAGGAAATATGTTTGTACAAACTAAAAGTATATTTTTTCAAGGTTCTCTGAGGGTACTTCTACCGGGTTTTCACCTCAGAGAGGCAGACAAAAATTGTGTACAAGTTATATTAAAGATAACAAGAGCATGAATATTTTTTTCTAGTTATCAAGGAAATATGTTTGTACAAACTAAAAGTATATTTTTCACTGGTTCTCTGAGGGTACTTCTACCGGGTTTTCACCTCAGAGAGGCAGACAAAAATTGTGTACAACTTATCTCTAAGAAAATATAAAAGCATGAATATTTTTTTCCAGTTATCAAGGAAATATGTTTGTACAAACTAAAAGTATATTTTTTCAAGGTTCTCTGAGGGTACTTCTACCGGGTTTTCACCTCAGAAAGGCAGACAAAAATTGTGTACAAGTTATCTCTAAAAAATGTAAAAGCATGAATATTTTTTTCTAGTTATCAAGGAAATATGTTTGCACAAACTAAAAGTATATTTTTCACTGGTTCTCTGAGGGTACTACTACCGTGTTTTCACCTCAGAGAGACAGACAAAAATTGTGTACAAGTTATCTCTAAGAAAATATAAAAGCATGAATATTTTTTTCTAGTTATCAAGGAAATATGTTTGTACAAACTAAAAGTATATTTTTCACTGGTTCTCTGAGGGTACTTCTACCGGGTTTTCACCTCAGAGAGGCAGACAAAAATTGTGTACAAGTTATCTCTAAGAAAATAAAAAGCATGAATATTTTTTTCTAGTTATGAAGGAAATATGTTTGTACAAACTAAAAGTATATTTTTCACTGGTTCTCTGAGGGTACTTCTACCGGGTTTTCACCTCAGAGAGGCAGACAAAAATTGTGTACAAGTTATCTCTAAGAAAATAAAAAGCATGAATATTTTTTTCTAGTTATGAAGGAAATATGTTTGTACAAACTAAAAGTATATTTTTTCAAGGTTCTCTGAGGGTACTTCTACCGGGTTTTCACCTCAGAGAGGCAGACAAAAATTGTGTACAAGTTATCTCTAAGAAAATATAAAAGCATGAATATTTTTTTCTAGTTATCAAGGAAATATGTTTGTACAAACTAAAAGTATATTTTTCACTCGTTCTCTGAGGGCATTTCTACCGGGTTTTCACATCAGAAAGGCAGACAAAAATTGTGTACAAGTTATCTCTAAGAAAATATAAAAGCATGAATATTTTTTTCTAGTTATCAAGGAAATATGTTTGTACAAACTAAAAGTATATTTTTCACTGGTTCTCTGAGGGTATTTCTACCGGGTTTTCACCTCAGAAAGGCAGACAAAAATTGTGAACAAGTTATCTCTAAGAAAATATAAAAGCATGAATATTTTTTTCTAGTTATGAAGGAAATATGTTTGTACAAACTAAAAGTATATTTTCTAGTTATCAAGGAAATATGTTTGTACAAACTAAAAGTATATTTTCTAGTTATCAAGGAAATATGTTTGTACAAACTAAAAGTATATTTTTCACTGGTTCTCTGAGGGTACTTCTACCGGGTTTTCACCTCAGAGAGGCAGACAAAAATTGTGTACAAGTTATCTCTAAGAAAATATAAAAGCATGAATATTTTTTTCTAGTTATCAAGGAAATATGTTTGTACAAACTAAAAGTATATTTTTCACTGGTTCTCTGAGGGTACTTCTACCGGGTTTTCACCTCAGAGAGGCAGACAAAAATTGTGTACAACTTATCTCTAAGAAAATATAAAAGCATGTATATTTTTTTCTAGTTATCAAGGAAATATGTTTGTACAAACTAAAAGTATATTTTCTAGTTATCAAGGAAATATGTTTGTACAAACTAAAAGTATATTTTTCACTGGTTCTCTGAGGGTACTTCTACCGGGTTTTCACCTCAGAGAGGCAGACAAAAATTGTGTACAACTTATCTCTAAGAAAATATAAAAGCATGAATATTTTTTTCTAGTTATCAAGGAAATATGTTTGTACAAACTAAAAGTATATTTTTCACTCGTTCTCTGAGGGTACTTCTACCGGGTTTTCACCTCAGAGAGGCAGACAAAAATTGTGTACAACTTATCTCTAAGAAAATATAAAAGCATGAATATTTTTTTCTAGTTATCAAGGAAATATGTTTGTACAAACTAAAAGTATATTTTTCACTGGTTCTCTGAGGGTATTTCTACCGGGTTTTCACCTCAGAAAGGCAGTCAAAAATTGTGAACAAGTTATCTCTAAGAAAATATAAAAGCATGAATATTTTTTTCTAGTTATGAAGGAAATATGTTTGTACAAACTAAAAGTATATTTTTCACTGGTTCTCTGAGGGTACTTCTACCGGGTTTTCACCTCAGAAAGGCAGACAAAAATTGTGTACAAGTTATCTCTAAGAAAATATAAAAGCATGAATATTTTTTCTAGTTATCAAGGAAATATGTTTGTACAAACTAAAAGTATATTTTTTCAAGGTTCTCTGAGGGTACTTCTACCGGGTTTTCACCTCAGAAAGACAGACAAAAATTGTGTACAAGTTATCTCTAAAAAATGTAAAAGCATGAATATTTTTTTCTAGTTATCAAGGAAATATGTTTGTACAAACTAAAAGTATATTTTTCACTGGTTCTCTGAGGGTACTTCTACCGGGTTTTCACCTCAGAGAGGCAGACAAAAATTGTGTACAAGTTATCTCTAAGAAAATATAAAAGCATGAATATTTTTCTAGTTATCAAGGAAATATGTTTGTACAAACTAAAAGTATATTTTTCACTGGTTCTCTGAGGGTACTTCTACCGGGTTTTCACCTCAGAGAGGCAGACAAAAATTGTGTACAACTTATCTCTAAGAAAATATAAAAGCATGTATATTTTTTTCTAGTTATCAAGGAAATATGTTTGTACAAACTAAAAGTATATTTTCTAGTTATCAAGGAAATATGTTTGTACAAACTAAAAGTATATTTTTCACTGGTTCTCTGAGGGTACTTCTACCGGGTTTTCACCTCAGAGAGGCAGACAAAAATTGTGTACAACTTATCTCTAAGAAAATATAAAAGCATGAATATTTTTTTCTAGTTATCAAGGAAATATGTTTGTACAAACTAAAAGTATATTTTTCACTGGTTCTCTGAGGGTACTTCTACCGGGTTTTCACCTCAGAGAGGCAGACAAAAATTGTGTACAAGTTATCTCTAAGAAAATAAAGAAGCATGAATATTTTTTTCTAGTTATCAAGGAAATATGTTTGTACAAACTAAAAGTATATTTTTCACTGGTTCTCTGAGGGTACTTCTACCGGGTTTTCACCTCAGAGAGGCAGACAAAAATTGTGTACAACTTATCTCTAAGAAAATATAAAAGCATGAATATTTTTTTCTAGTTATCAAGGAAATATGTTTGTACAAACTAAAAGTATATTTTCTAGTTATCAAGGAAATATGTTTGTACAAACTAAAAGTATATTTTTCACTGGTTCTCTGAGGGTACTTCTACCGGGTTTTCACCTCAGAGAGGCAGACAAAAATTGTGTACAACTTATCTCTAAGAAAATATAAAAGCATGTATATTTTTTTCTAGTTATCAAGGAAATATGTTTGTACAAACTAAAAGTATATTTTCTAGTTATCAAGGAAATATGTTTGTACAAACTAAAAGTATATTTTTCACTGGTTCTCTGAGGGTACTTCTACCGGGTTTTCACCTCAGAGAGGCAGACAAAAATTGTGTACAAGTTATCTCTAAGAAAATATAAAAGCATGAATATTTTTTTCTAGTTATCAAGGAAATATGTTTGTACAAACTAAAAGTATATTTTTCACTGGTTCTCTGAGGGTACTTCTACCGGGTTTTCACCTCAGAGAGGCAGACAAAAATTGTGTACAAGTTATCTCTAAGAAAATATAAAAGCATGAATATTTTTTTCTAGTTATCAAGGAAATATGTTTGTACAAACTAAAAGTATATTTTTCACTGGTTCTCTGAGGGTACTTCTACCGGGTTTTCACCTCAGAAAGGCAGACAAAAATTGTGTACAAGTTATCTCTAAGAAAATATAAAAGCATGAATATTTTTTTCTAGTTATCAAGGAAATATGTTTGTACAAACTAAAAGTATATTTTTCACTGGTTCTCTGAGGGTACTTCTACCGGGTTTTCACCTCAGAGAGGCAGACAAAAATTGTGTACAACTTATCTCTAAGAAAATATAAAAGCATGAATATTTTTTTCTAGTTATCAAGGAAATATGTTTGTACAAACTAAAGTATATTTTCTAGTTATCAAGGAAATATGTTTGTACAAACTAAAAGTATATTTTTCACTGGTTCTCTGAGGGTACTTCTACCGGGTTTTCACCTCAGAGAGGCAGACAAAAATTGTGTACAAGTTATCTCTAAGAAAATATAAAAGCATGAATATTTTTTTCTAGTTATCAAGGAAATATGTTTGTACAAACTAAAAGTATATTTTTCACTGGTTCTCTGAGGGTACTTCTACCGGGTTTTCACCTCAGAGAGGCAGACAAAAATT
The DNA here is from genome assembly GCF_019393585.1 of Leptopilina boulardi. Classification (NCBI taxonomy): domain Eukaryota; kingdom Metazoa; phylum Arthropoda; class Insecta; order Hymenoptera; family Figitidae; genus Leptopilina; species Leptopilina boulardi. The sequence continues at coordinate 342,819 of NW_026137833.1, read as the reverse complement.
GTGTACAAGTTATCTCTAAGAAAATAAAGAAGCATGAATATTTTTTTCTAGTTATCAAGGAAATATGTTTGTACAAACTAAAAGTATATTTTTCACTGGTTCTCTGAGGGTACTTCTACCGGGTTTTCACCTCAGAGAGGCAGACAAAAATTGTGTACAAGTTATCTCTAAGAAAATATAAAAGCATGAATATTTTTTTCTAGTTATCAAGGAAATATGTTTGTACAAACTAAAAGTATATTTTTCACTGGTTCTCTGAGGGTATTTCTACCGGGTTTTCACCTCAGAAAGGCAGACAAAAATTGTGTACAAATTTATTCTAATAGAGAAAGAAAATAGAATTATTTTTATTCTGTTATCAAGAAAAAACCTTTGAACAAACTAAAAGAAAGTGGTAATATTTTTCTGAAGTTTTTAAAGCAAAACCTTTATACAAACTAAAAGTATATTTTTTCCTATTATCTTTCTTCCTTACAGTTAACTTCTAAATAATTTTTGCCGCCTTATCCGAGGTGAAAAGGCAGTAGAAAAACCACCAGAGGGACGGTGAAAATATACTTTTAGTTTGTACAAAGGTTTTGCCTTGATAACTACAGAAAAATATTTCTACTATCTATCTCGGTTAGAGTTCACTTGTACACAATTTTTGTCACTCTTTCTGTGGTGCAAAGGCAGTAGAAAAACCACCAGAGAGACGGTGAAAAATATAGTTTTATTTTATACAAATATTTTTGCTTGTTAACTACAGAAAATTATTTCTTCTTTCTTTTTCGCCTGGAATTAGGTTTTACACAATTTTTATCTCCCTTTCTGAAGTGAAAAGGCAGAATTTAGTTCAATTTCGTAGCTGTAGGTGGCGTCTTCCAAAAGGTTCCTTTTTTGGTGCACTTGATTCCGGACAATCATTTATATATAAATTCAAAAGGAAATCTCTTCATAAAGGTTTATTCTAG